>NC_139229.1:80414916-81614916 GCF_977018435.1 Lepisma saccharinum
CAGGGTGGCTCAATAAGTCACTTAACACCCCCAGTACAAGGCCACTGCAGCGCACAACATGGAAATGGTGATGACCAATCAGTATCAGGCCAAGGGGGAACCACATTGACGCCACCCACATGGTCGGCGGCCATCTTGATGTCCGCCATCTTGAATTCAACTTCAGAATTTTAAATGGGAAGGGGGTCGTGCGACATATCAAAATGGGCTAGAATTTCACGAGAAATGCAATGGTGAAGGTTTTTTCGACGTATCTTTAACCAGTAAAAAGTTATGACTGAATTCTTGTACAAATTTGCTCCTTTTCGAGGTGTTAGAAAAATGCCTTAAAATTTGTTTAGCGCTTCGGTAATGCATCGAGATCAAAGTAACGTCTATGGAGAGACGTTCGCATGCCATTGCACATTATTTTAATCGGATACATCCATGAAGAGCTGCACATTATGAATGGTTGTCGCGAACAATTTACAGTGTGACGCTTCCGTTGAATTAAAAGTCCTTCACAGTGACAAGGCTAATGTTTATGTTCATAAGGAAGTTAATAAACAGAATATTCGATGATTTTTATCTGATAACTAACTTTGGACAAAAACTGGTTCATAATGTTCCCATAAGTGTTCTGGTGTTCTTCCCTATTGAAAAAACTCTGTAAAAAGTACCTTCTTTCATAAGCAAGGATGAAAAAAACTGTTTATTTAACAAATCCAAGTAGCCATAAGCATTTAAGGTTCCGTTGATGGAAAATTGACTAACCAATCGTGTTCCACACAGCACGCCACACCATTAACTTACCAACACTAACCATTCAGCTTTGATCTGTCAAAAATGGGTTATCAGATAAAAATCATCGAATATTCTGTTGATGAACTTCCTTATGAACATAAACATTAGCCTTGTCACTGTGAAGGACTTTTAATTCAATGGAAGCGTCACACTGTAAATTGTTCGCGACAACCATTCATAATGCACAGCTCTTCATGGATATATCCGATTAAAATAATGTGCAATGGCATGCGAACGTCTCTCCATAGACGTCACTTTGATCTCGATGCATTACCGAAACGCTAAACAAATTTTAAGGCATTTTTCTAACACCTCGAAAAGGAGCAAATTGGTACAAGAATTCAGTCATAACTTTTTACTAGTTAAAGATACATCGAAAAAACCTTCACCATTGCATTTCGCGTGAAATTCTAGCCCATTTTGATATGTCGCACGACCCCCTTCCCATTTAAAATTCTGAAGTTGAATTCAAGATGGCGGACATCAAGATGGCCGCCGACCATGTGGGTGGCGTCAATGTGGTTCCCCCTTGGTCAGATAACGATTGGTCATCGCCAATTTCAAATTCCATGCCGCAGTGGCCTTGTACTGAGGGTGTTAAGTGACTTATTGAGCCACCCTGTATTACATCAATGAATTTGTAAAAGCAACCTCGGAAATTTTCTTCTTAACTTGTAGTCTAATGAACATTTCAAGAAGAATTTGTTTCACTGTTTGAATCTCGGCACATTTTCATCATTATTGTTTCATGTTTTGCTTCTTTCCAGCCAACACAGGTGGATTGCTGAGTCTGTTTCTAGGATTCAGCATGTTGAGCGCGGTCGAAGTGGTGTACTATTTCACCTTCAGATACTATTGCACGAAACGAACAAAGAAAAGGGAGATAGCTAGCAGTCAGAAGAACAGACCTGTGCAAGCATTATTTTAAGCAAGAAAAAAATGTCCTTCATTAGTGTTTAGTCCTAAGTGCAACAGTTTCATTAATGCTGTGATAAAACTACAAGAGGAAATCGAAACTTCTTTTTAATATTTATTTTTACATGATCAGTGGGGACACAGTGTGCCAACACCAAAGTTTATGTTAAAAGAGCAGATAGCGAACTTGTAGAGTGGATAGATCATAGAGCAACCATGAAGTTTGAATATTTTATTACGTTAGAACAATAAATTCAGTTTTTGATATCTTGTAGTTCTTTCCGAATTTTCCCATTGTGTGAGGTTAGATAGTGACGTAACTAGTTCAGTTCATTCCAAGGTAAGTAATATGATTTAATTCGCTTGTTTCAGGGATTTAAATAATATTTCGTAGTTTTATCAGAAAATAAATAGCATGGTTTTTGGTGGTAGATCTGATTAACTTCCTTTAATAATTTAAGTTGTTACTACTACTACTAGCATGGGCGTGTCAAGTGGGTGGGGCAAAGGAGGGCGAATCCCTTTGGAAAACGAGCTATGAAAAATTTAATTTCGTTCATTCTGTTTTTTACGCTGGAAAATGAAATAAATGTTATTAATTCCCTTTATAAATAATTCAAAATAAAGCATTGATGCAATTTCGATGTACCGGGTGGCCAGAATTAAAGTTACCCAACTCAGAGCCCTCTGTAGTCTGTTTGAGGTATCGTAGAACTGAAATTTGGTGAATCCAACATGCAGACCATGGGGAAGAGGATGCCGATAAAAAAAAAAAAAGTTCAATTTTCCGCTATCCAGGTTGAAATGTGGCGCTGTACTTTCATGATGGGTTGTACAAATAATCATGTTAAGTGATTTAGCTGAGTTATTAATTAGAAAGACATTTGTTAGTGGCTGGAAATTGCAAGAAAATAATCTCTCGTTTATTGCAAGATTGCAAGGTAAAGGCAAATTCATAACCAATCGGAGCAGTTTACGTCATTATTACAACCCATCATGGAAGTACAGGGAGACATTTCAACCTGGCGGAGGAAAATTGAACTATATATTTTTTTTATCGGCATCCTCTTCCCCATGGTCTGCATGGTGGATTCACCAAATTTCAGAGTTCTACGATACCTCAAACAGGCTACAGAGGGCTCTGAGTTGAGTAATTTTAATTCTGGCCACCCGGTATATATTTGATTTGATTCTATTTCTGTTATTTAGGGTCGCTTTTCTGCTACTTTTGGCTAATCACGACGATGAGGATGAGTGAAGATATGATGAAATCGACGAAGGATACTGACAAAGAACACCCACACACCAGCCCGAGATTCGAACCCGGGACGCCTGGCGTCGTAACACGTTGTGTTAATCACCCCGCCGCAGAGGTTGGATCATGCCACCTCCACCAGTAGCGGCGATTGGGTTCCAAAATTGGGCCGGGGTGGGGGAGAAGATTCAAAGACTGAGGGGGAGGCAAGGACAATTTATTTTTCCTTGGTAGATAAGTTTAGTATAGTGCGGGGGCAAAGGTGGCGAGAAGTGAGTTTCTTTCCAGGAACTACATCAGAACATTTTGGAAAGCATGCTTCCTGCATATGTTTAAATGTGAAAGTGTTCAGAAGTGCCATGAAGTGTTCAAGTTTCACGATGGAGACACTGGAAATTACATTTGGTGCACACACTTTTCTAGTGATCACCAGTGGCGGCGATTGTGTACCAAAACGGGGGGGGGGGGGGGGGCAAGGACAGTTTACTTTCTCTTGGTTTAGATCACAATTAGTTTCTGGAAGACTTTGAACATGTTATTTTTATGACGTAGGCCTACTATTCGTACACTACTAGAGGACATTAATGATAAATTGATCTTTTGAATGTATTTCACATTATTCATCAGCCCTTTAATATATATTCTTTTGTTTTACAAAAATAGTTCAACGCTTGGAAATAACACAATTCACAATTCACACTTTAGTAACACACCGTACTCATCAATATATTTTTTTTTCTGTTTTTTTTTATCTCTCTTACACATTTACACATCAGTGAGTCCTTCTTTAACTTCGCAGTGTTCTCATAAATAATTTCTTTGTGGTTTCATAGCATTTGTTCATTAGCTACCGACCCAGTCGTAACGCACTTTCACTTGCAACTTCCCATATGTGAAGAATTCACTGCACGTGACTGAGGATGTTGAAACACACTTTTCAAGACACGTACGGGAACTGCACTTTCTTCTTGCGCTGGTCTTCTAGCTTTCGTTTTTTGTAACGGTCCATAAACACTCGATAGAGAGGAAAATAGATCAGTTCTATGAAACTGAGGATGCTAAATCCCAGAAATAGGCCAAGGAGGCCCCCAACGGTACCTAAAAGAAGACGATAATTTATATTACAAGAAATCTATCGATAGGGAAGCACTTAGTCCTGATAACTTATGAAAAATTGCATTGAACTGCCTCAGAAATAAGAAAATTCAAAACTTCAAATCGTATTGAGTTTTTGTTTAAAGTTTACTTTATACACAGACAGGCTAATCGGGACTGGACCTACAGTTTAAAGTGGGATTCGAAACACTATGTGCCTCCACCGGCGAACTCGGGACCCTTTAATTACAAGGCGACGATGTTACCAATACGCTACCGGAGAGGCAAATTAAATCTTATGTACATTAGCACATGTATAAGTTGTTTCAAATACAATCACATTACAATCTACTGATATCTGCACCCAAGTTGTGCCATTTTGTGTCACACACACACACAGACATAAACACATCTATGTATTAATTAATTTACTCCTACTATTATTATTATTAGGGTATCCCCGTTGGCGTAGCAGTAACGACGTCGCCTTGTAATGAAGAGCCCACGGCTGGATACTACTTGGTGGAGGCACATAGTGGTTGGGATCGCACTTCTAACTGTAGGTCCAATCTCGATTAGCCTAAAGTGGACATAGAAACTCACACTCAAACTCTTGTTATTATTATAATATACTAGATGCAATTACCTAGAAAATCTGTAAGTCCAAAAAGCTCATTTCGCCTGCTGCTCAAAATTAGAAGATCCCGGTAGAAAATATGAACCATGGCGATGTCTGTCCTGCGAACAAAAAATAAAGCAATTTTCTGTTACAACGTCCCATGTAAAACAATTTGTTCTTACATTAAATAACCATATCTATATATTTATTACCTGTCAATGAAAAATTATCAGAAACATTAAGGAAGACCTAAAGCTCATTAATTATTGATAAATACGTTGCCCGATGCTGATATTGAACACCAATATACGTACAGTAATTAGTTTGGTTCAGAAATTCAATTTGAATTCACCGATGTTGTGAATAATTATTAAGTCATGGGAGAATATATCCAATTTGAGATTGCGTTTTTAAGGAAAATATAATGTACTTGATGTGGAAAAAAATATTTACAGGTTTTGCTTCAAGAGATCTCTGCATAGGCTAACAGGTACTGAACCTACAAATTTTAAGAGGAATTCCAACCACTTCGCTACGAGGAGGCGTGTATTGTGGACAGAAATAACGACCTTCGTGACGAAGTGGCGAGTGTAGCACGTTACGAATTCTTTATCAATCATTGTGTTTGACCTATCATTCATCCTCTTCTTCGTGATTAAGATATAGGAAAGGAACGTAGATAAATTAATTATTAATTTTTGTTTGCGATCAATTTTTTGATAAAACTTGAACAAAAGTTGAAGAAAAAATAAAATTCACCTGTTTTAGTATATTTGTACTGAATTTAGCACATCGTGAAACAACAAAGAGATTATGGCTTAATCAAAGAAAAAATTTGAGGATACTGATATCCTAAGAGAGCAATCAATGCCACACCAAATTTTGGATAGATAATATAAACAATACAAAACTGCTGCATTTCTAGCAATACAAAACAATACAGGGCTACTATAAATGATTTATTCGATTTCAAAACACTGTATTTTCCAAAGTATTACATATACAGATATGAATGACTCACCAAGTTTTCCTCACATTCTACAAATGTTCTTTGTGTGTCCCTCTGGCCACACGACACAGATCTAAGAGGTAATCGAGTTCCACCCATACATTTTGTAACAATCCAGTGTCCTTAAACTGTCGATACCACCGCACAGGGGTGCCCATCCCCCCCCAAAAGCCAAAGACACATCCCCCCAAAAAGTCAATCAAGCACCTCCACCCCTAAGTTCATGTCATAATCCCAATAAGTATTTAATTAAGACACACACACACACACTTCACTTGATACTCCCCGTCCTGAGTTATTCTATTTCTTCATCTAACATGTCACTATCACATCAAATACTGTGTAATGCAAAGTGGAGACTCGGTGATATGTTTTGCGTCTAGTATGAGCAAAGTTTACTATTAATCAGGGGATAAGAGATGAATTGCCACATCAAACTACATGGTATGGATATAAAGATAACTCTTAACATATTTAACGTCATAAAATGCATTATCATTTTGAATCTGCTTAAATTTATATGAAATAACAATGTGCGAATTTGTTAAGAGAACATATGCTGCTTATTTGGAAATACAATAGGTAATTATAATTATGTGAAATTTAATAAAGACGTTTTGATTTTTTACTATTTATTTCTTATGCTCATTCATTAAAAGATGTATATGAACAGAATGTACAATTGTTTTCCTAGTACGAACTAAAAAGTTAATATTTTGTAGATAGAAACCAATTAATCGTATATATATTGAACCACAGCTTACACAGTACATTTTTATGACGACATAAGAAATCTTAAGTTCTCAGAGTATCACGTCAATGGTAAGCCATATTTGTTTTTTGATTACTCATTGAAAAGGAATATGAGAAGTAGAACATTTGTGCTGTTTTCAAATTAATGTTTATTTACAAGACAGCATTGATACTAAAACAAACTTTAGTATGAAGATCTTAAAAGAAGCTTTTGTCTAGGAATACTGGACCTTGCGAATTTATCTATTATTTCATCATTTGGAATTTGTGCAAGAATGTCACTCTAACTACACAAAACAAGCAAACTTGACAATAATGAATCCCCCAATCTATGTTGTGGTTCGCATTTGTCTTTAAACTGAAAACCGTATAGTGTATCTTTGGATCATTATAAAGTTGTTACTGAGAGAAGCCCAACTTGACTTTGCTCGTATGAGACAGAGCACAGGCCAACGCCAATTAAACGAGTGCAAAGCTCCCCTACCTGAGGTAAGTGGAATTCCCAAACTCGAACGTGGTGTTGGCGACGTTGGCTGCGGAGATTTCCATATCGTAGCTGACCTCGCTGCAAGCTGTGAGGCAGTCGCAGCTTCCGTAGTCCAACTTCCTATTCTTCCACTCGGCCTTTTCCTTATCGTCCAACCCGTCTCCCACGGATTCGAGGAAGTCTGCTGTGAACAAGTGAGTGCGATGATCAAGGTAACACAACAATTTACACCGAAACATTAGCTACGAGTGTAATACAGTAGCTTGTGCGAAGATTGAAATGCAGTGCAAAGTGTTACATTCTTGTGCGATTACGTTACGTTATGCCTGGTTCACACGTAATGTTCAGTCTTCCATGAACATGAAAGACGGATCAAACAAAACATTACGTGTGGACGGCAAGTCTGACGTCTTGCATGAACTGAAAAATGTTTGACGACCACTCGGAAGACGGATGGGTTGGAGCTTTGTTTTCAAACAAAACGGTCAAACTTTGCAAAAATTTGATCCGTGCTCGTTGATGTTTGACACGTCCTTTCCCATTGCACTAATATTTATTGTTATTAATTATCTTTTCTCTTGTACAAATGTTTATTGTTCTTTAATCTTAATTTCTGTAATTTACCTATCACTGATAATGTCAGGATAGTGACTAACCTGTATATACTTATCTTGTAAGGGCTGTTACCATGGCAATAACGAGTGTGTTTTGTCTTGACTTTAATGTTTGGGCTCGGTTTTTGAATAGAGTGATCAAGTTGAATTATAAGAAGTTTAATTTCTTTGAGTGACATGGATTATATGTTAGGCATATAATTATTTAGTTTACAAAGAAGTAAAATAGACTTCCTTTTTCTTAGTGCATACTTAACTTTGATTTTTATTTGACGAACTAACAGAGAGATATTACCCCATACCCTGAGAGGCATCACGCGAATGCTTTCGAGTCTTTCATGTGAACTTATTATTTGCTCTTTTAGTTAAATCATGTTCTTCTGACTAAAAGAACGTGTCATGTTGGATGAGTAATGTCTTATTTTTCAATTTCTGGAGTTACTAGCGTTAATTTGCAGTGGATGCCCACATACACACGTAATTAATTATGCCTATCCTCATGTTCTTGCCGTAATTCACGGAGCAACTTGACATTTGAGAATTTACCCCTCTTAAGTAACCACTTTCGAGATAACCGTGTTTTTTGCTTCAGTCTTATTTGTTAAACTTCCCTTATCATGCAAGCCTGACGACAAAACATTACGTCTGGACCAGGCTTTAGGCAATGAAGTTATAAAAAAGCATGCTGGATAAGTCGTTGCAGAAAAAGAATGAACTGTTTGATCGGCTTGATTTGATGACTACGTATGTGGAAGGACTTAATGGTTTAGCTACTTTTTCTCTGCCTGCTGGAAGGTAAGTGTGCAAGATCTTATTATTCTTTATTCTAACTCAGGTCTGGCTTGGGTTCGAATTCTGATTGAGACATGAATTTTACATTCTCTTTTATATGATTCTATGATGATTTGATTTGCTACTTGAATAACCTATTGATGACAGAGTCAAAAACTGAAAGGACGGTAAACGGGCACCGCAAGTGCTGGATACAGTATCTCGCGCTACGACGCCAGGTGTCCCGTGTTCGAATCCCAGCTTCAACAAGGGTGCCATTTGTGTGTGTACCTATATCATCACCCATCCTCATTGTCGTTTTTGGCCAAAACTGGCAAAAGAGCGACGCTAAATAACACAAATCAAATCAAATCACACTATCTCTCCTTGGGATGAATTTTTCTCACTTATACATGAATGCTGATTTAGTATTTTACGTCGCTTTTCTGATACTTTTGGCTAATTGCGACGAGTTCGTATAGTACATGAATCGAGAGCCGTAGAAATAAAGAACGTTGAATATGAAGATATGCGTATGACCACTGCGTGTACTGTACATCCCTTGTACGGTACAACTTTGATATTTAAGTATTGGATAGAGAGAGAGAGAGAGAGAGAGAGAGAGAGAGAGAGAGAGAGAGGCAGTGCTGCAATATTTAAATACTATAACGTTTACTATAAAGTAATAAAAAGAAACACCCAAACGAAATATTTTAAAAATAAAACGTACTGTCAATGTTAGTAGTACAATGACTTTGATGTGGACCACAGATCGTTGTGTTCGGGGGTTCTGGAAAAGTAAAGAAGTATATATTATTACAATTAAAATGCATATATTCTCAAACTATTAATTTACTAGTCAAGAGCCACATACCTTCTTCTCTCCTTATCACAAGAACATACCCACACATACACACAGATATGTATATATACATACACACGCACACAGGCAAACTCACACTTTCGTTAAAATGAAATATTAATAATTTTAATCTGAACTATAAATGTGCCGATACGATGTTCCTTTGCGTATCGCCAGAAAACAAAAGCCACACACACACACACAATTTATAGTTATGACAAATAAACAGAATTTTTAAAATACATGATTTTGGCGAGGAGAATTCGGCAGCTATTCTGAATAAACATTTGTTATTTTTTTTTTTTTTAAAAAAAACAATGTCACAGTATTGAATATACGCGCTTATTAGCATAATTTCATTCTTGTTTCTTTAAGAGGAATATAGGTTCCCCTTTCAGGATATTGTTCGTCGCACCTTCACACCAACATTTTGTAGCGGTGTTTTTCTTTTCTCGTACTTAATCTTCATTCTAGTAGCTTGCTGTAGATTTTCTTACATGTAGGGTGGAAATATGAAGGCAATACCCTTTACTTACTCGGATGGAAGGAGTCGATGCATTGGCACTGCTGGAGGGTCAACTGCGACGCGCACTCCATGAAGCAGTTCTTCTGGGTGTAGTAGTAGAAGTAGCGGAGCTGCTGCTCGTTGGAGAAGAAACACTTTCTGCTGTTGGGGTTGATTCTTCGCAGGTCCTGGGAGGCCATGATCATTCGGGGCTTAGCAACTATATACGTGTGGGTGCCTGGAGCGATCGCAGAACCGATTTGTGAAATTCTTGGACTCTCCACTGGACTGTGCAGAGTAATCTGTTTGAACAAATCATAAACCATAGATTAGTCATTACAATCGTAAAATAATTGGTTGGTGACAAGGACAAATCATTCGCCCTTATCCAGGCAAGCTATTTTTGTAACGTGCCCGGGCAAGCAGTGTCTGTCGGACACTGGATTGTTTTAAATGGATCTTGTCCTTCTAATGCGAGATTTTTATGTTTCATCGCTGTGGAAACAAGCGAGTAACATGATATTTAACATAATCATCATTGTTATGTCCATAATTCTTGTATTCATCATCATCATAATTGCATGTTGTTGTAATTTTTGCAGCATAGTATATGTTAGGTCGGAAGGTAGTATGAGGAAATTGTTTTATTTGCTCATATATTTTTCATTTTTTCTATTTTAGCGTTAATAATATTTTTATGTGATGTCTTATTAAATACTTTATTTTTTATTATACATTTGTTAATACATATTCAAGTAGACTTCTTTACATATCAATTGTACACTGTGTCCGACAGACACTGCTTGCCCGTTTACGTGAGTGAAATGAAAAATATTTCTTTTAGCCTGACCTTCTTTATCAAACAAAGTCAAATATTGTGAAATGAAAAAAAAAACGAGAGACAAACAAAGTAAAAGAAAATATCATATTCGCAGGAAGTATCGTTTGGAGTATGTGACAAAAAATATAAGCAACAGTGTCTGTCTGATAGACAATGATTGCCCGGTTAAGGGTTAAGGCAGATGCCAGTCCGATGCGACACGTGTCACTTGATAACGAACCATTCAGGAATAAATTCAACTCTTCGTATAGAAGTGACAAGTTGCAGTGTCACTTGTTTCGGTCTGAAAAGTGCCTAAAGTGACTCGTCAGTGGCTCAGGAAAGGGGAGGTTGAGGAGTATAATGTGTCTCTCAAAAGTTTTAGGACAACGACATTTTAAACAAAGCAACCCAATTTACACAAGGCGTTGGTGGGTTGCGTGTAGAGTTAGGCTCAATTTCAGGGTTGCCACATGCACAATAGATATTTATAAAATACGCGAAAGGAATAAAAACAAGTAATATTGTATAAAATTATTAAAAATATCACTATTATATCGCAAGTGACAAAATTCTTTCTGAAAGGAAAAAAAATAGGTTTTCTAGTTTTTCATCACTGATGAGTCTACAGAAAGGAAAAGAGGTGAGAGAAAACGAAAGGTGATAAAGGAGAGGAGAAAGAGAAAGCGAAAGGAGAAGAAGAAAAGTAGAGGAGAGAAGAAAGAGAGGATAGACGAGGAGAGGAGATGTAGTGAGGAGAATGGAAAAATATTCTAGGAGAGATCAGGAAAATGGAGCAAAGAAGAGAGAAGAGGAGGAGAGGAGACGAGAAGAAGGGAGTGGAGAGTAAAGTAAAGGAGAAAAAAAGAGAAGAACGAAAAGAAGAGGAGAAGAGTACAGTGGAGTCGGAAATCTAAGACAGGAGAGGAGATACGAGGAGTGGAGATGAGTGGGATGGAGATAAGATGCGAGAAAAGTAGGGAAGGCGATATGAGATAAAAGCAGATCGAGCAGAAGGAGGGGAGAGGAGAAGGAGAAGAGAAGAACAGAAGGGACTGAAGAGAAGAGGTAGTTGCAGAAAATATCGTCTCAGCGTCAAGAATTGATGCATTGGTCAAATTATCGACATGCAACATTCAATAAGATTTTGAAATGTATTGGAGAATGTATTAGATCGGTTAGCAAATCCTGAAATGCCTCGTAAAGGCGTACCGGTCCAAATGGGTGTTTTAAAAAAAATTATGAGGTACAGTGGCAACACTGTTGATGTTTGAAGGCAGCAAAAGGTGTGTTTAGTGATGGTCTATGACATGGAAATACTGGAAACAGGAAAAAAAGAAAATGAAAATTATGGTGAAAAAAGTGTTACTTACCTACTCCTGGCAACCAGATTTTTTTCTGTGGGGTTATTTGAAACAAACAGTTTACATTAATAACCCAAGAACACTTGATGATCTAAAAATAAACATTTGCACAGCCATTAACAATATAAACCAATCAACCTTGCATAAAGTTGCTTCCAACATGATAAAACGTGTTGATGAATGCCTCAGGGAAAATGGTTGTCATTTTCAACATATTTTGTAAAGCTACACTGCCTGTTATGCGCATTGCATGGTTACCAGGAGTAGGTAACTAACACTTTTTTCACCATAATTTTCATTTTCTTTTTTTCCTGTTTCCAGTATTTCCATGTCATAGACCATCACTAAACACACCTTTTGTTGCCTTCAAACATCAATAGTGTTGCCACTGCACCTCATATTTTTTTTTAAAACACACATTTGGACCGGTACGCCTTTACGAGGCATTTCAGAATTGGCTATACGTGAAAACGATCGGTTTTCTTCTCTGAACTATAGATGGCGAAATAGTCCACCTACCCAAGGTGGAAATTGACGTCCAAATTTCCGTACGAATGTTTGACATGCAATTTTCCATGCTTTGTGGAAAAATAAATTTACACTTTCACTTACATTTGACAACACTGCATGAACAACACTGCACCCCGTTTGTTGTTTCTATGTTTAAAAATATCTACTTGGACAGGGCTAACATTTAGTGTATGACTTATGTATGTACAGGTTTCGGTTACAAAGTAACGCCACTCTTAATTCCCAGTTGCGCCGTTCGTGGGACACCCTGTACCACCTTCGTTTTCATTGTTACAAACAAGTATTCTTTGCACATTACATGTAGGAGGAGAGTTGCATCTACATTTCACATTGGTCAGCTCCTTCTACTTACTTTCAGGAGCGAAAGCTTGTAGGGTAGTGTTTACCGTTTAGGATTGTCAATCTGATGGTCGTAGGTTCAAACCCTTCCGGTGGCAGAAAATTTTCGTAAGTTTTAGACATATCCCATTGTGTTCATTGTGCACGCCGTGTGAATCGGAATGATTCAGATTGGAATTAACGATGGGGGGGAGGGGAAATATTAAATTACAAAATCTCCATTTCAACGAACCGAGAAGTGGACAAAAATTGGATAATTCTTATAAATATTCAAATTACATTCATGTTTTTAGTGGTATAATCGCAGGTAAAATCAAAGATCTTACATGGAAGATTTTACCTTGCTCTGAACTAAGCGAAAAGGCATTTCGAACCGATCTAATACATTCTCCAATACATTTCAAAATCTTAAAGAATGTTGCATGTGGATAATTTGACCAATGCATCAATTCTTGACGCTGAGACGATATTTTCTGCAACTACCTCTTCTCTTCAGTCCCTTCTGTTCTTCTCTTCTCCTTCTCCTCTCCCCTCCCTCTGCTCGATCTGCTTTTATCTCATATCGCCTTCCCTACTTTTCTCGCATCTTATCTCCATCCCACTCATCTCCACTCCTCGTATCTCCTCTCCTGTCTTAGATTTCCGACTCCACTGTACTCTTCTCCTCTTCTTTTCGTTCTTCTCTTTTTCTCTCCTTTACCTTACTCTCCACTCCCCTCTTCTCGTCTCCTCTCCTCCTCTTCTCTCTTCTTTGCTCCATTTTCCTGATCTCTCCTAGAATATTTTTCCATTCTCCTCACTACATCTCCTCTCCTCGTCTATCCTCTCTTTCTTCTCTCCTCTACTTTTCCTCTTCTCCTTTCGCTTTCTCTTTCTCCTCTCCTTTATCACCTTTCGTTTTCTCTCACCTCTTTTCCTTTCTGTAGACTCATCAGTGATGAAATACTAGAAAACCTATTTTTTTTCCTTTCAGAAAGAATTTTGTCACTTGCGATATAATAGTGATATTTTTAATAATTTTATACAATATTACTTGTTTTTATTCCTTTCGCGTATTTTATAAATATCTATTGTGCATGTGGCAACCCTGAAATTGAGCCTAACTCTACACGCAACCCACCAACGCCTTGTGTAAATTGGATTGCCTAGGTTAAAATGTCGTTGTCCTAAAACTTTTGAGAGACACTGCACAGTTCATTTTTCCATATTGGGTACAGACCCACAGTTTTGTGCATACTATGAGGGGTGCTGTTTTGTTAAGTTACGGGGCTTCCACCGTAAACACAGAGATTTAGCTTCCTGTGCTACGGTACTTTCGCCGTTAACACAGAGATTTCGCTGCCTATGGTACAGGTCTTCTGCCGTTAACACGGCGACTTAGGTTCCTGTGCTACGGGTCTTCCGTCGTTAACAGAAGGATTTCGCTTCCTGTGCTATGGGGATTCCGCCGTCGACACAGGGATTTCGCTTGCTGTGCTACTGGACGTCTGCCGTTAACACATGGATTTCGTTTCCTATGCTACGGGTCTTACGCCGTTAACACAGGGATTTCGGTTCCTGTGCTACGAGACTTTCGCTGTTAACACAGAGATTTCGCTTCCTGTGTTACAGGTCTTCTGCCATTAACACAGGGACTTCGGTTCCTGTGCTACTGGTCTTCCGCCGTTAACACAGGGATTTCTCTTCCTGTATTACGGGTCTTTCGCCGTTAACACAGAGATTTCGGTTCCTGTGCTACGGGACTTCTGCCGTTATCACAGGGACTTCGCTTCTCTTGCTACGGAAACTTGACACTCCTTACAAAATATCTGACGACGCCGATAGCTTTGACTTACCTTAAATCCGACTTCCTTGTTCTCGTTGCAAGGAGAGAGATATTCGCGGCCGACATTCAACACGAGGCTGAGTCCTTTCTTCCTTCCCGTGCCAGACGTCCTGCGAGGATACTCCGTTCTGTCCTTGTCAATGGACTTGGCGTATCCCACCTCAGGATCCCACCAAGAGTCGGTTCTTGTCGCGCTGGACTTGGGCCAACGAAACTCCCTGCAAAGTACGAATAACTTTTATTTTAGTTTTGAAGCTAGGTTCGGAGGAGTTCTGCTTTTTACATGACGTCCTGTAGTCTACAATCTAGTCTTATGTCCTGTGAAAGTTTATAGTTTATGCAGTCTTCAGAAAGTTACTTTTTAAAAGTTACTCAGTTACAGTTACTGATATACTTGAAAAGTAAGAACTTAAGTGTCAGTTGGTTTTAGAGTTACTTTCTGTTGGAGATTTGTTCGCATACAAATTACACAAATCAATGACCATTAATTGTAACAAGATATTTATGTTTCCGGAATATAAGTATGCATACATTTATATTGCTACAACAAATAAATGGATGGAACAAAACAATGAAGTCTTCTAGTGCAATTAGAAATGACGAATAGCAACAAAGGGTTAATGTTCTAAATTTAACATGCAACGAAGCTTAGCTTCCTTGCTTTGGGCGATTCCACGAAAATCCGTCCACTTTAACATTCAGAGAAGACACATAGCTGGAAACAGAACTGCAAAATCTAGCTTGTCCCTCAAGTTACAGATTCGATACCCGACTGAGGCACATAGTGGTTCGGATCCCACTTTAAACTGTAGGTCAAGTCCCAATTAGACTTACTGTCATGGACGTCCACAGGATTTTTTCCATGGAGGGGCAAACAAGGTAATTGTTTTCCAGGGGGGCAAAGGACACATATTTTCCTCCAAAATAGTGATGCCCTCTCAAAAAACACTATTTCAGTCTGAAATTATCATGTTTCTTCAACGAAGTTATAGTAATTAACATGAATTACTGTGATTGAAATGAAATTATGTGTGAAATATATAATTTTTAGGTACACATTAATTTTCCAGGGGGTGGCCCCCCTTGCTCCCCCCTTCCGGACTCTCATGCTTACTGTGCAGAAAGTGGAATTAAAACACCAAATCAATCAATCAATCAACTGAAGTTACAGAATTTCAAGTTAATATGTGTCTTAAAGTAAATGTTGCGTTACTTCTGTTGGTAAAATTAACTTTGTTACTGTTACAACTACTTATGTTTAAATAGCTAGTTATAGTTAGAATTAATCAGAAAATTAACTGTTAATTCCAAATACTGATTATGCTATATTATTTTCGCATCGTATCGCCTCGGTCTGGTGGTTGCGCATGTGCAGTGAAGGCTCCATTTTAAAGAATGGAGCAATCCGGCTCGAATATCATTTAGATGTGAAAGCTGCAATCCTCACCCTTGCTTGAAGAGGATGTTCGGAGGAAAAACGTTGAAGGAGCAGCAGACGCCCTGATCTGTCACCACTCGCTGGAAAATCTCTGAGCAGACGTATCTCATATCTCTCCACTTGCATCGCAGGAGAAGTTCTTCACAAGAATAGCTCGCCTAGGAAAGAGAGAACTAAATTAACGTACGAGAAACGAACACGTTTCAGTACCACTTAATCAAAAGAAAGAATGAATGGTTCCACACTTTTCAAAATTCCAAAGATGAGATTTTCATGTGAGAAGTCACACAACATGAACTTTATGACTAAAAATTTTCCCTGAATTTTAGAACTTTTTCTTGCAGAAATTAAACACTATGCAATATTATAGAAAAATAATGAGGCGTAATAATAACGTCGTCGCCTTGTAATCAAAGAGTCGCGAGTTCGATACCCGGTGGAGGCACATTGCACAGTGATTCGGATCCTAGTTTCAATCCCAGTCCCGATTAACCTATCTGTGCATAAAGTAGACTTAAAAACAACAATTCAAACTCAAGTCATCTGGCTTATCTACTAGAAGTCTCCCCAATGATATAACAATAATAACAATAACAATAATAATAATACCTATAGTAGTATAATAATAAATGTGAAATAAAATGGGTATATTTTTATTAATTCATAATTGCGTGAAAATAATAATAGTTATTGTTATTTTTAATCAAGTGTTATCAACGCCAATCACATATATACGTATTATATACATAACAAAATACATCCCTATTGATCACTTTCCTGATTATGAAAGAAGTCGCAGTGATCAGCGCGAAGTGTTACGAAGTTGGAGGTTCCAGGTCCGAACCTAGCTCAGGCAGTGGATGGATCATCACTATCTCGGATTTTAGGTTTTTAACCTATTTTTTTCTTTACAGGTATGTAAGAAATAAGTTATGTCAGAGTTTCGATAAAAAAAACTCAACAACTGATGAAGTTTTATAGTGCCTTAAAAAACCTATTTTGCTTGTTAGAACCTATTTTTAGTTTATGAGCCTAAATCAAGCCTTTTTTAAGGTTTTTATATATTTTTAAAGGTTTTACAGGATTTTTATATCACACAGAGGCATTTGCTTTGTTTAGTCACAAAAAAATCCAATGACGAACGTGTTTGAAATGTACTGCCTGTCAATTTCCCTTCCTCCAACTCCATGGTGATTTTTCAAAGCTCTAAAGAAAGCCAAATATCTGGTGCCACTGTTACCTATACAGTCCAAAGTTGTCTGATCTGTGTGGTCTTGCTCACTTTCGTGTCACCTCGGTGCTTTGTGGCATTCACGCCTCGTGAACTAACATTTCAGCATTGAAGTCTGCCCCACTTTTGTTGAAAGATTATTTTCAGCATATAAGATGATCCTCATAGACAAAATTGTGGAGTGTGACTGTGGATAACATGAATTTTTTTTTTGCCTATATATATGGCGAATAGTAGATTTTAATAGCAAATTTGCAATGGTAAGTTCTGCCATCGCCTTAGGGTTAGGCAACACACACAACATTATCCAAGATAGTGCTTATTTCAGGATATAGGTGTCCCATTTTCATTGCCGGTGACTATATACAATCAGCATTTTTCAGGAATTTTGAACTATTTTAAGTTTCTTTAAACCTACTTCAAGATTTTTCGAACCTAACTTAAGATTTTTAGGAAATATTTTAGGATTTTTAGAACCTATTTTAGGGTTTTTAGAAACTATTTTAGGATTTTTAGAGCCTATTTTAGGAACCTAATAGCACATTTCTTAGAACCTAAAAATCCGAGGTCTAATCATCACATTCACGCTCGTCGTCGCGATGAACCTAGCAGGTAGACAAGTGATGTAAAAATAAACAAAATAGAACTAGGTAATGAGCCAATTAGTTTATTTGTTTTAAACATTACGTCACGCGTAGAACTTACCGAAAGCAAGAAATCGTAGTAATGCTCCACGGTGAAGTTTGGGGTGTCCGCATATTCAGGGGCGTGCGGACACATACTTCGCAGCATATCACCGTATAGGTGACTGGTGTCGCTAAAAGAAAAATAGAAAATAGAAGAAGAGATGAATGGTATCAGGGGCGTCGCCAAGGGTTGGTCGTAGTAGGCCACTGCCCATCCTGTCAAAATATGTTATTCAATCATTTGGTGATAAAAATTAAATAAATATGTTCACAAGGGGACTAAAAGTGACTAAAGTGTAAGGGGGTATACGTATAAATTTATAGCTAAAATGACTATAAATTGGACGTTTGGGGTGTTTAGGAAAGTTTGGATACGTGTGGATAAGAATCACTGTCTGTAGATAATGATGCATGTAATGGAAACCTTCCTTCTTGGGCCATGTAATAAGACTGTGAATTTGAATATGTCCCCCCTCCCCCCCACACATACAAATCTTTGACAACCATCCATTGGCTGATCCTCACCAAAATATATGGCGCAACTATTGGATGGTAAGTCTTATAAATGTATTGAATCTAGTTTTGCCAACATCAGATAAAGTAAAAATATATATCTTGGAGTTCAGAATCTGGATTTAAAAGTGCTTGAAAATTAGTATGAAATGTAAGGACGTTCTATCACATTTGTTGAATCCACATGCAACTACAGATGCATGTCAAATTAATACAAACTCATAAATGCACGTAGTTCACACTTTTGCCGTAAATGTCTCTGTCGGCGTCTGCATGGTGGCGTACTCTCTCGAAGCCTTTGCGAACTACTTCCAGTCTTTTAACTTTGCCAACACGCATTAGCTGCAGCACATTTTCTATGACTACTGTTGTCTTATCGTGTTAAATACTGTTTCATCAAAGAATAAAATAATGAAACGATAACAGTATGAACCATGTGGATCGCGTACTTCTGAAACGTTTGTGGTCCCCTGAATGGCAGAGTGCATTATGTGGTATCAGAAAGGCACCAGGTTCTAGTCCAGGCGAGTTTGTGTATCTTCTTCACCAGTTTCGTCCCACCATTAATATTCACCCTGTGATTAGCCTAAAGATGAGAAAAAACTACGTAAAATAAAAAAATCTGAATCCCAAAACAAAAAATTAGCTTTGTTGTGGATTTGTATGTATATAACAGTCGCAGGGGGCACCAGCCTTGAAAGTTCAGCCCGGTATGGAGAAACTACTTCCCGTTTCATTGTTTTACAAATTCTTCTATAATTCGGACAAAAGAGTATATCCAGAGTTGGTCCCCACAAAAATCCCATTCCTGTGAACATTAAGTGTAATTTAGATGTAATTGCATATAGTGTCATAGCTATGATGTAGAAACTGAACTCTACTTAAGCAGGCTTTAGACGGAGGCGTTTTACTTTAACATTTTTGCTTCCAAATATCTCATAGCATCTAGTACTTTACACGGAAGCATTTTATGTAACTTTTCGGTTGGCTTTTGCGATTACAATGTATAACATATACAGCATGAAAGGCACGTCGAGTTACATCTATGCTGAGTGCCATAGGCGTGCGCAGACCCTCTGATTAGGGGGGGGGGAAGCCTTGATGAAAGTTCAGTTGGGAAAGAAAAACCTCATGTTATCTCACTGTTTAATTTCATTGCATTGTTGGGTGTATGTATGTGTATATATACACAATGCAGCGACATAGAGGCACCATAACGAATATATAAATTGTCTCTGAAATATGCCTCGCTCCTTTTCCTCCAACAATTGTGTTCATGCATTTAAGACAAAACTGTTTTAGCAGTAAGAGTCTGAAGTACTTAGCAGTTAGAACTTCTCTGTCTGGCTATTTACAATGCATTACAAAAAACAATAAAATTGCGAGCGAAGCGAGCAAGAAATTTTTTATATCCAAATGTTTACAAACTGAAAACAATGTTGATTTAATATGGCACAAAAAATTTTAGGGGCGCCATTTTTTTTTGCATTTAGATCATTCGGCACCCATGGCCAACTCCCACCGCTCCCTCTGAACTTGACAAGACTAAGAAAAGCAGACATTGCGAGCGAAGCGAGCAAGAACATTTTACGAATTACATTTTTATTTGTATAAAATTAGATATTGAAGGGGGCAATTGTTCCTTTGTGCCCCCTGCAGGTGCTCTTGGCCGTCTAGAAGAAGTAATGCAAGAAAGACGTGAAAACTAATTCCATCTTCAGTATCCTTTTGTCCTGTTACTCTTAGATTCTACTAGTCTTGCATTCTTTTACCTCACTGTTTGCCCCACTAGAATTGATTTCCGTCCAATGTTGGGGAGGAGCAATGGGGGCAATGTCCATTGCCGACATCCCCCCCCTGTGGTTGCGCCACTGCACCCCCTTCCCCGGTAGTTGTTTTGAACTTGAATAGCTTGAATTTCTTGAAGGGTATAATGTCATTTAATACCGGCGATAACGTTCCTCTACACTAAATTTCTAGGTGAAAGTATAATAATGTAGGGACATGGACGTCTGGAAGGGGGAGGGGGCAAGGATGGTCACGCCACGCCCTTAGAAATCGAATGTCATCCTAAGAGTATATATATTTAACATGTATAATTTGATTTCAGTCATAGTAATTTATATTAATGCGATAATTTCACATTGAAGTGGTGTTTTTGAGGTGGTAACACGCCTCATGAAAAAATACCTTGCTTGTCCCTCTGTGGAAAAAATCTGCATACGTTCATGATTAGGGGGGCTAATTGCCGCCCCCTCTTTGCCCACCCGTGCGCACGCCTATGCCGAGTGCACGGTGTTTACATTTGAAACAACTGAAATATTATTCCATACGTGTACAGTAAACGTTGTAAAGTATATATTTAACCAGCGCCATGCTTCTCTATCTAAAACCATTTCATACGAAGCGTAATTCCTCTCGGTTGAATAATTATCGTGTTTTAAAAATGTGAAGTGATAAGTTGTTTACGTCTCAGGCGGCCGTCATTACAACTGCACTCGTGACCTAGAGGTCGCTTCTGACTGGTTATGCTACGGAAATAGGACGGGTTCTATCCTTGAGAAATGCCTTAAATATGCCATGGCATCCGAAAAGCCATAAGATATTTCACTTTACACGGTAGCATATTGGTCATGGAACAAATGTTAAGAAAATGCTAAGGAAAATACTTTCGTCTAGTGCGGGTCTTACCAAGTAAACAAAAGCCGAATCTAAACAAAATTAACGTCTTTTCCAAAACTAAAACTTTCACTACCTAGGTACATAAACTTTACAAATGTAATGCACATATATTTACAAATATTGGATAGGACATGCAACACTGTTGGTCCAACATTATAACGAACTTACTGCAGTTTTAGGAAAATTTAACAACGCATTAAATCTTAAAGCAACAATATGTGACCAGCTTACTTGATGTACGAATTATAAAACTCCAGCTTCACTTTGTTGAGGTTGCAGAGAGTAATGGCGGGGAAGGGGATGTCCCAGACGGGCCTCGTACTGGCCTCAAAAGCCACAATAACTGGCGACTCGTTCCATTTGTCCCACACGCGCTTGATCAATATACTGCACGTAGCCAGAGCGCACACGAACATCAGGAACCAGAAGCACCTGGAACAGACAAGTTGTATTATTTAACTTAGTTAACAATAAGGCCTTGAGCATATACATGGACGTCCGTAAAGGGGGCAATGGGGGGCCACGGTCCCCCTGGAAGATGAATACCCAACTAAAAATTATATATTTCACCCTTAATTTCATTTCAGTCAACAGCAATTTATGTTAATTATTATAAGGGCGTTCAAGGAATATGATAATTTCAGACTGAAGCGGTGTTTTTGAGGGGGCGCCACTATTATGTGGGAAAATGTGACTCCTTAACCGACCCCCTGAAAAAAATATCTTGTTTGCTCCCTCCCTGAAAAAAAATCCTGCGGACGTCCATGGGCATATATTCACAATTCTATTAATTGTGATTAGCACGGCTTGCATAAGATTATACGAAATCCCTTCAAATCAATTAGTGGACCTAATGAGATATCATGATTTTTTTAAATAGTTTTATTTTGAAGTTACTAACGAACAAAATACAATATATGTTCACTAATGGAAGTTTTTAAGGCAAAAGCTCCACATAAGACTCTCATAATAAGAAAAATGGCTGAAGTGATTTAAAAAAAAATGAGAAATTATTATATTGAATGAATTATTTCTGCAGAATGTGATAAAAATAGCATATCAGAATTTAGAATCTGATCGTTTTCGGATGCTGACATACTTCAAGAAAGTAAGTCATATGCTGTTATTTGATTAATTCAAATTTCATTTTTTTTGTAGTTGCTGATACTGAGCTGCATAAAGATATCAAAATAAAGCACGAAACATAATTAATTATATAATATTACATTTTTTAGTCGCATTCAAATCTTCCGTGGGTGGTTTGGGAAGTGTTGAGAGCACCCCATGACCACCCATTTGAAACTGACAGGACAGTATTGAGTTGTGTCCACTATATGTACAGAATGGCTATTCGGGACTGGACTTACTGTTTAAAGTGGGATCCGAATCACTATGTACCTCCACCGGGTATCGAACCCGGTACCCCTTGATTACAAGGTGACACGACAGTATTAGCAATTGTAGAGTCCAGTGGCGTGCCCAAGGAAGTGTTAATGGGATTCATAACCTTTCATGAAAAAAGAAAAAGGAACATCAAACGCAGAAAAAGATGGCAAAATGAGGTCTGGCTACTGAAAAAAGTATACGTAACACACCCCTTCCAAAATCCTGGACACGGCCACTGTTAGCGGCTCACCTTTCGGTCCAGTGTAGCTTATCGTTGCCGACATACTGCAGCCCGTGCAGCGAGGTCTCTTTGAAGAACTGGTTGGTGTAGCGAAGGACTGCGCCGAGGGGTCGGGTCCTCTGGGGCTGCATCTTCCACGTGGGGTCGTACACCGCCGAGTGGGCGGGTTGCACCGTCAGGAGCCGGCCAGGAGTCTGTGGTGGCTTCATGTTGTGTATCCTGCTGAGAAGAAAAATTCACAATTAATTGGTGAAGTGATACGTGTTTGAGGATTTCACCAATCGAACGAGGGTTTGTGCGGCCTGTCATGTCGCTACGGTGTAAAACGTTGCTGCTGATTTGTTCGTTCTCAAGTGACAGGTGAAAAGCGTCAAGCGAGACGTGTTTCTCGGAAAGCAACTTTCAGAAATTAATGCAACTTTTCGAACCGAAACAACACGGCTAAATGCACGGTCAGGATAATGAGCGGCTGGGCACAATTGCTTGTTTAACTGCGTACGTAGCTGGAACTGAACCGTTTTCAATATTTTTAGGCCAATACTACTGGGGGGGGGGGGGGGGGGATTTCCCTGTTCCTCCTGGATTTTTCACGCTGGATGTAGTATCACTATCTAACATAGTTACTGCTTCCCAATCTGTTCAGGTGAACCAAAGTTGGAGAAAATCACAGAGAGAAGCGTGCATTTAATTGAAGTTAGATTGGTTGGAAATAGCCTTCCAGTTCATTTGGCTTCGAAATGTCCAGTTACAACGATCTGATAAGCAATCAGTTGAAAAACAGAATGTTGATTAATTGTGAAGATATCAAATATGTATGTATTAATGTACTTTACCTTGCAGAGCTGTAAAGTGCACGTTACTGGTCGTTACAGCCAATTAATGGAGTCGGACCATGATAGCTAATGGAGTCAGTGTTATCTGAAATTTACGAGTCAAATCTCGGATGTAAGGAACGAAAGGGCTAAAACCTTACTGATATTGATCTTCGCCATTTTCCATGAAGGTCAGCTAAACCGATATCTCTATCAATTCTAATGGCAGGCACACAGACCTGTGCACGTTACATATAATATATATTTATATATATTCATTAAAATGCAGAAACTAGCCATGTTCAGAAAACGGAACATAGGTATCAAGCCATTCCGGACACTTCTAGAAACATTGGAGTTCGTTTGAATTTGTTTTCAAGTCCACTTTATGCATAGAGAGGCTAATCGGAGCTGGACCTACAGTTTAAAGTGGGATCCGAATCAGTATGTGCCTCAATTGTGATTCTAACCATGGAACCGTTGTTTACAAGGGGGCGGCTTTACCACTAACTCATCGGGGAGGCCCTTCTGGCTTGTAACGACCTCATTGAGTCTATTTGGAATCGCCACAACACAGAACAGTCTGTGACTCAATGATAATTTGGATGCTAACTGCAACAAATAAAGAAAATACTTTGGTAAGAGCATTTTTCTTGTACATTAACCGAGGTATTCTAGTCTAGTCGGTAGGCCGTCTGACTGCCGTGAGCGTGGTGTTGATCATTTCCACTCCTATGTGGACACGATTGAGAATGTGTGGGCCCTTACCGCACCCCATATCCATTCCTTGAGGGTACGTTGCAACGCAGTGGGGATAGCTAACAGAGACACTGAATGGCTGATTTGATTTGACGTTTTAAGTCCACTATATGCTCAGTATGGCAAATCGGGACTTGACCTACAGTTTAAAGTGGGATCCGAACCACTATGTGCCTTCACCGGGTATCGAACCCGCGACTCCTTGATTACAAGGCGACGACGGAAATACTGAATGAATGAGGATGCATGATAGAGAAGAGGAGAAAATAAAGAAACGTTTTTCTTGCATCAGTTCGGAAATGGGGAAAGCAAAATCAGTCATTTTATTAACCGGGTATTAACATTATCTGGATATTCAGATTATTCGCCGCTTTCAGAACGGATAGTTGGAAATCAGAGTATCCACTGGCTGGGTGAGAACCTTACATACTCTTTCGCCTTTGCAAGTTCCGGGTTCGAATCCCGGTCTCAACACCGTGTTTGTTTCTTCACCTATTTTACAACTAATCATTCACCTTAACAGGTATGATTCAAAAGTGTCGTTAAATAGGTTGTGTCAAAATGCTCACAGGATATTCACTAAGTTCTGTGAAACTTTGGGTAGGGACCATGTTTCCACTAATTTTGGATTATATTTTCATTAGATATATGGATATATGGCTGAAATTATTTTGCTTCTAGAAAACATGTCATTGGTAGTAGATGATGATGATATATCCATACTTGGCGTAAATAGATTTAGGGAAGATATTATTTTAAAAGAAATGAAACAAGCATATCAATGACCGCATTTCAACACAAAAGCTACGATATTGAGTAAGGTTAACCGGGTGATATACGGCATATGCCGCTGTATACCCTCCACTACAGCCCTGTCACTAGATAACGGACGCGGGTAGTTGACGATTTTCATTCAGGCCAGACATCTCAAATATTGAATGTATCAATTCTGATACTCTTAGCTATAAAACAAAATCAGTGGTGGTTGTATAACTTACCTTTTCCTTACTGACCATGCTGTGAGGTGCATTTTTGCGAGGCGTTGCAAAACAGAAACCACTATATCACTCACTGTAACTTATCCATCTGCCTGCCACACACACGCACGCGTTAAACTTGCCACTGCGATCATTATTGTGTAGTTGTTCTTTTTCTTTTCCTTTCACAAAAGTAATGCAAAATGTTCAAAGTAAATGGCGTTTCTTTGCGTAACGTTCCTTATCTGATCTATAACCCATTATATCGTTCCCAAAAATACACGCGTCAGTAGATGACGTACCCTAATGGCTTCCGAAAAGACTCTCGGACCATTTTCCTATCAAACTCTGCACGCATTTTCGAATTATCATGCAACATTTCGCCTTGAACGTGAAATTCATTCAGATAAGCCTTGGATGTAGTTTCCTCAGCGTTTAGTATTTCCAGAGATAAGCGACTGTTCACTTAGATCGTTAATTGGGCTGCCTGAAACAATTGTTTTATCCTGCCCTGGAATACGAAAACATTGGAGAGCTCTGCCAATTCTTGTGATGACGGTTATTGATTCATTTAGTTTATTTTACTTCGCATTTCTACCATTTTGACTAATCACGAAGATGAGGATGAGTGATGATACGATGAAATTGATGAAGGGCCACTGAAACATCCATGTCTAGCCCGAAATTCAAATCCGGGACCCCTGGTTGATTGATTGATTGATTTGCTTTATTTTACTTAGCTTTTTGTGCCACTTTTGGCTAATTTGCGAAGATGGGGTGAGTGATGATACGATGAAATTGATGAAGGGCCACTCAGAAACATCTATGCCCAGGCCGAGGTTCGAATCCGGGACCCCTGATGTCGTTTCGCGCAGTGATAACCACTCCACCACGGAGGGCGCCATGACGGTTGTTGCAAGAATATCCGGCGTCTATCCCAAATATGTTTCAAGCGAAGCATTAAGAAGTTTTCTCAATATAGAGTCCCTTCACAGCCGAAGACAGATCCATGAATTACTTTTTCTGCACAAATTACTCGCAAATAAAATAGATTTCGAACGACTTCTTTCGAAAATTAATTTTTACGTACATCACAGCAAAGTAAGGTCGCGCAAAGACCTTGTCCAAATTTCCAGAGCCCAAACGAAATCTGCAGATGCAACTCCAATTCGAAGAATGTGTAAATCATTTAACGAAGTTACAAAATCAAGGTACACAGTGGACATCTTTCTAAGCACCCTAAAATTTAAATCCGAACTCCAGACCTACTTCAGAAAAGCGCAAAAAAACAAACTATGATGTAATAGTTCCGTAATCACGAGTACAACAAACAGGATGCCCATACAATATGAATAATACCACAAACATTATTAACTAAATAACATTATATATTTTTAAGTCAACCTTTTGTATTTTTATATTTTTTTAATGTATTTACTACTATATTTACTATTTACTACTATATTCATCTTCTCTTAATGTAATATGAAATTTGACGAGCAAATACGTTAATCACTGAATTGTTTACTCTCATTTTTATCACCATGCCTTAACTTCCTTCAAAGTCTGTATCTTCTCCTAAATATTTTAAATCTCGTACAATGTAAATCTGTGTAATCATCTTGATGTTTAGGCAACATTATATACGAGTTACTTGTATACCTTAATAACAATGGTACATGTATATACGTATGTTTGTGTGCATGTGTGTGTGTGTGTGTGTGTGTGTATAACTTATAATTATGTAATATTATATACAATTTTTATATATATTCATGTCATGAAAGAATAATGTATGAATTACCTTAGCGATCGCCAACAGCGTGTCGTTCTTCCAGGGACTGTATCTAACTTTCTTCCTGTCCTCTCTGGAGTTCCACAGGGCAGTGTTCTAGGACCTCTCTTATTCATACTATTCGTCGACGACCTTGCCGACCATCTCACAGCTCCCTCTAGTAACTACCTTTTTTTCGCAGATGACTGTAAAATTTTCAGAGAAATCTCCACTTGCGACGATACGCATCTTCTTCAGAATGACATAACAACATTTACTTCCTGGTGTCTGACATGGGACCTTACATTACATCCTGAAAAGTGCACTACTCTCACCATCTCTCTCAAGAAGAACCTGTTAAAAGTCATTTTACTCCATCTCTGGCAATAACATTCAAGCAGTATCATCTCACAAAGACCTAGGCATTGTTTTCGACCAAAAGCTCACATTTGAGGAACAAATTTTAGTCACCACTAAAAGGGCCATGCGTCTCTTAGGTTTTACTGTACCGTTTTACTGAAATTAGTGTCATCTCAGCCATCACCTTGTACTTCAAATCATTCATCTCCACAATAATAGAATACTGCTCTCCCATCTGGTCCATGGCATGTCCCACTCACCTCTCTAGAATCGATTCAGTCTTTCACTTCTTCCTATCTATAGTTCGATACAGGGTTCCCTCATTACGCAATTTTTCATGTCCTCATCTCTTGTCTTTTCTAAACTTACAAACTGCTTATCAGCGACCTTTGGAGAATGATTATACAAACTCGCAATAAAATATTATTTTATACAGAAAAACCTAGACTTGAAATTAAAAAAAGATCTATCTTTTACAGGCTTGCCACACAATACAATGATCTATCATCAAGAATCGATATATTTTCCTCAGAGTTTTCCTCTATTAGAAGAAATGTTTGTAAATAATATCAAATAGTGCCATCTTTTACTTATTTTTTGTTAATTTGCTACTTACTTTTGTGTTATTTTGTTACTTTTATTATTTTTTAAATATGTTTTGCTTATTATTATTATTATTATTATTATTATCATCATCATCATCTTTGCATTTTCATTGTTGACAATTTCAGTGTAAAATGGGCAACTGTGCTGTATCTGAAATTTTCTCAATAAATAAATACGTTTGTGTCAATTACTCGTATTATTATGGTATGTACAACACTATAAATGGGCATTTGCCTGTAGTGTGAAGTTCTATAAATAAATAAATGTCACATCAGGTATGAATAAGTCAACTTCACTTTTGCACCATCCTTTCTAAATAATCCTGTATAATTATCCTGGCTTGAAAGACAAAATCCCGACATATTTCAATGTTAAAAAATTCGCAGTGAGAATGCTATAAATTAATAATGTCTATAACGAATAATATATGAGAAATAAATTTACATTCTCAAAAATGTTCTGGGGTAAAGAATCGATGTGTGATGCGTTTAGGAAAATATCTCTGTCTCTTTTATATTCTCTTTAACTGTGTCCTGTATCGACAAAGGATAAATGTAGTAAACTTGATCATGAGCAGGGAACGGATTTATATGTAAATACATATTTATGTATGAAGATGAAATCAGTTGTATTTTGTATTATCTTTGCGCATCATGGCATGTAAATTCGAAAAATTCAGTTTTAATTTTCCATATTTGTACATACGTATATAAGGTTTTGCGTCATATGTTACATATTTTAGTTACTTTTACATATTATTTTCATATTTCAGAACATTTCACAACATATACTCCATATTCGTGCAATAACTACACGTCCCCTGGCCCGTGTGACCAAAAGAGTTGGATGAATTTCTTGCGAATAACTGACAAATTTGAAATACACTCGCATTACTTCTTGCTATATCGAACACAGTTTTAGTCAATATAAATCCATTATAAGATACAACAGAATTTTGTTAGGAAACAATAAATGAAGACACGTGTTGTTTTACAATTAATGTCAACGTAAGCGTCCTGTATCTTATGTACCTAGTACAGTGTCAAAAATGGTAATTTTTTTCAAACTTTTAAGTCCATATTTAACTCCATATTTTGGGGAAAATAACTAAATATGTATACATATTTAGCACACTTTTAATACATATAAATCCTTTCCCTGATCATGAGCAAGTTTACATTTTTAAAATTGTAATATAACTAGACCTCGGATTTTTAGGTTCTAAAAAGTGTGCTTTTAGGTTCCTAAAATAGGCTCTAAAATCCGAAAATAGGTTCTGAAAAACCTAAAATAGGTTCTAAAAACCTTAAATTAGGTTCTAAAAACCTTAAATTAGGCTCGAAAAATCCTGAAATAGGTTGCAAAAAGAGTTAATTTGATACAAAATTCCTGAAAAATACTGATTAGATACAATCGTTAAGAACAAAATTTCATAAGAACCGTAATAACCAAATATTAATTTTCTAAACAAATTTTCACTTATATATATCATTTTCAAAATTATCTACAAATTATTATAATACTGCACTTGTGCTGTTAGAAAAAGTTAGTTGTTGTAATGCAAAATGAATTACGTATGTATAATTTGCTGCACAATATCAGGGTGGCTACTCACTTGGAATTCCTTGAATTCCGGGAAATACACGTGAATTATTGGCACCAGAAATTATGCGTGAATTATTGGAACTGGAAATTATTCATGAATTTTGGCAAGACATGAAATGAGGTGTACAAGCGGAGGTTTTCTCTATTCCATTTTTCTCCGTAGACGTGAAAAATTGTAACTTTTATTAATTCATATTCCATTAAATTTAATCATGTTTATAAATGCCCTGAGGCAAGTTTCTCTCAGTTTAGCTTTTATTTCATTCATTTTTTTTGAGGATGAAAAAGAAAGCTACACAGAAAATAAAACAAAATTTTCTGAATCCGTTTACTTTGTTAATGTCTTTTACAGAACAATCTATCTGACAAACGGAAGATTATTACAAAATAATATATCTTGAAGTTCATTAGGTAAATATTTTGTTACATTGGAATCATACAAACCCTTTATATTGTCAATATTGTTGTGTATGGAAGGGAGGGTGAGTGGGAGTCGGTAATACGTAAGGTTGGAATAGAGAAAACATCTGCTTGTATCCTTGAATTTTTGGAAAGCTCACCTTGAAAACCAAGAATTATACTTGAATTTTATCATAGTCCTAGTGACCACCATGAATATTTGCGTTATCCACACTCAAACTCCACCTTTTATCTGTGAGGATCATTTCATGTGCTGGAAATTATCTTTCAACAGAAACATAGTCAGTAATGCTAATTTGAATGCTGAAATATTACTTCGCAAGACGTGAATGCCAAAAAGGACCAAACTGACGCGAAAGTGAGCAAGGCCACACAGATCAGAAGTTTGCACTTGGGACTGTGCAGGCAGTAGAGACGATTGGGTGCCAAAACTGAGAATGGGGAGGGGAGGGGGGAAAGGACAGTTTACTTTATCTTAGTAGGCAAGGCTTATCATTAAGAGTCTATAGTGCAGGGGTAAAAAGTAGTGGCCTTTCGTCGCCACTGTCTGCAGGTAACAGTGACGTCAGACATTTTTGTTTTGTTTAAAGCTTTGATAAACATCATACGCGTATACTTGGAGGGAGGAAAATCGACAGGAAACATGTTTCAAACACGCCAGTCATTGAATTATTTCGCCTCCAAACCTAGTAAATACCTCTGTGAGATATAAAAATTCTGTAAAACCTAAAACAAAATATAAAAACCTAAAAAAAGGTTAAATTTATGCACATAAACCTAAAATAGGTTCTAACAAACAAAACAGGTTTTTTCAGGCACTATAAAACTTTGTCAGTTGTTTCGTCTTTTTATGAAACACCGATATAACTTGTTATTTCTTATTTACCTGCAAAGGAAGAAATAGGTTAAAATCCTAAAATCCGAGGTCTAGATAACTATGTACTTGTCTTACGGTATTAAATATCATCCCTGCATGTTCCAAGTTAATTCACATCTTGACACCATCCAAGTGTTTAAAGAAACAATTTCTTTACCTCGGTAAGAAAGTAATTAGCTACTTAACTTTCATCAGTAACAACTCATGTGTGGATATACTGTCAAACCTAGACCACAATGCTAAAAGTATGTACAACAGTGACGCCGTAAGTTAGCCAGTTTGATATTCGATACCTGCGCAATCAACTGGACAAACTCTAGCGAGAATTCTTACAAAAAAAAAAAATGACATAGCAACGAGGACTTGTGTTGTGCTTACAGAAATCTTATCTGTTTCTTTGTCTCTCTCGGCCTTACATATCATTAGGTTTACGTTGATAGTAATCTCTGAACGAATACACCCCTCTGTGCACACGATATTATCAATAGCAGAACTGGTGTGTGTGTTTAAACAGCAGAAGGCTGCTAACCAAAAAAGGAAGCAATTGTTTCATTTTGATGTTAATCTGCTCTTGTTTCTGTCTTTTGTAACACGCGATGTGTTCCTCGCCAGCGTTGCCAACGTTGTTCCTTAATTGCCCTTGTACATTTTGGTTAAATTTCTGGTAACATTGAAACATGAACGTTGACTTTTATGTTAGCGGATGCTGTTGTTATTTTCGACAGTTTTAAAACTAAGTTGGGGCTGCATTTACTGTGTAACCGCAATATACTCAATGGTATTAATGAGAACATTGGCTAACCAATAAACCAGGAGTTATTAACTCCAGGTTTATTGGTTATAGACTTTCTATCGAACTGCTAATGAGAAAAACTTATGTCGTAAGTAATTAGTATTTGAATTCAGATTTTAGTACACAACACTTTATGTTTGTAGCGTTCGTAGTTCACTAAATAGAAAAATCAAAATGAGTAAAAAATTATCAACATTGTACCAATTTTTAAATATTTTTCTTTCAGATAGGCCAGTTTTTGACAGACTGAAGTGTCAGATCGTTTCAGATATTAAATATCACTCTACGTATTCCAGTTTCAGGCATTTATTCTAGTTTAGGGAATTATATATTTTTTTTATCTGTAGTAGTATCCGAACAATCAACATACATTGACATGACATGTTAACATGAACAGACAAATGAACGGACTAATCGAGAGAGGAAGAGAGACAGAAAGAAGCGGCAATTGGTTGCCAAAACTGAAGGGGTGGGGGTGGAGGACAGTTCACTTTCTCTTGGTAGACAAAGGTTAGCATTAAGATACCATAGTGCGGGAACGAAAAGTGATATAAAGAGCAAGGAGACTGCCCCTAATCGCCGCCACTCAAGGAAGCGATAGAACAGATGAAGAATGGGAATAAACGGAGAAAGAAAGAAAGAAAGATACACAAGAGAGAGAGAGAGAGAGGGGGGAAGATAGAGAAAGAAAGGAAAAGAGAGAAATAAAGAATAAGGACCAGTGGAACAAAGAGAAAGATATATAGGGAAACAGAAAGACGGGGAAAGAGAACGAAACAAAGAAAACCCAAGGAAAAAAGGAAAATAAAGAAAATGTCAAGAAGAAGCAGAGGAAAGAGAAAGAAAGAGGTAGTTAAAGGGAGAAATAAAAATCGAAAGAAAATGTATGAGAGAAAGAGGGTGGAAGAATAAGAAAAAAGAGAGATAGAAAGAGACAGGTAGATAGTAGAATAGAAAGCTAGAAATGGGGGGGAGAGTATGAGGGAAATACGTAGTCAGTGGTTCTGAAACTGTGGTAGGCGTACCTCCGGGGTACGCCTCAGCTCGGAAGAGAAATATCGAGAATACCCCCACGACAACATTTTTGCTGCAGCTGCGTAAAGCAGGCTTCATTGTTTCAGACTTCATAGCTTTAACACTCAACAGAAAGAGAAGGCCTGATTTCTCCCTGACTTATCTTTGTTTGAAATATTTTGAAATAAAATAAATTGGGAGACGAATCTCCGCTTGAAAGTTTCAAGTGTACAACCAGACATCAAGAAACCGTCAGGCTATGCAGGCACATCCTTCTCACTCTGAGGATTTACAACAAAACTCCAAGATTGTGCTTCATAGTTTGTATACAAACTAATTTTTTTGTTTTCTACTTTCTTTCAATAACTCTGGGAAAATACGTGAAATTAAAGTTTTTCACATACTTCTTAGCATACGTGTGTTTCACAGTTTTACTTTTGTAACTAATCGTAAAGATTGTAAACGTAGGAACACCCAATAAAATAATAAACGTAGGATTCTAATGTTTATTTGTTTAATCTTTCCACATACAGCCCGAATGCCATTTCGCTCTATTGTAGATGCACGCCTCCGACATATAAAATACGCCCCACAAAGGAGGCAGAGAAAATAAAATGTCCAAAACCCATTTTTCGGAGAAAATCTATGGTGAAGGTACATTAGATGTTTAGTTGCGACTAAAGGGTGCAATGAGAAAAAAGTTTGAGAACCGATGACGTAGATGATTTAGCAGCCATGACTAGTGACGTATACCACCTGAAAATATTTAGTCCACTCACCCAAACAATCGTCTCTGGCGAAGGCAATGAATATACGATTTAAAAGGCGAAATTCAACTCACCGTGACCCTGAAGGATACATCCTTATAAACCGTGGCTCAGAGAATGGCATGAAGGTAGACATGGCTTCAGAGCGTTGACCGACGGGTACCAAGGAATTACAGGGGGTCCATCACCGTGCCGAAAATCGAAGAACTTTCCGAGCAAGTGGAAGCTGAAAAATAGAGAGGAAAAAAGTCAAATGAGGACCATCAAAAGAAAGCGACATTTCTTCAAGAGATAAAATCGCCAAGGTTTCTCTGGAAACTTTTATATACCCATGAATCACACATCTTGCTGTCTCTTCCCAGTTTCAGAATGTTGAGAGTTTGGACAAATATTAATATCCTTCTATTACTCACGGCCCTCGCACTCGGAAAATGCACGAAATGTCTCCATTTTTTTTTACTTTGTCGAAATCGAAGGTTGTGATGCAACATAATGGAACACAACATTTATAAGCTGTATTTTCGTGACAGATGCTGCACAATATTGAAAAGCGGACTGTGTCGTCACGCGTCGAGTTTATGTAGCAATTGGCGTAACTTGGAGCACCACCCTAAATTTTTAGGGTTATGAAATTTGCAAGTTTTTGATTGTTTGAATATCTCTTTTAGGTCAACTTTATGTACAAATAGGGTAACCGGGACTAAACCTAGAGTTTAAAGTGGGATCCGAACCACCCGGGTATCCAACTCGGGACCCCTTGTTTATAAGCCGACGACGTTAGCACTATGAGTGCGTTCTGAAAGTCTTAATGAAACGAGCGAATCGAACGAAAGTAACTGGCCTCGTGAACCTGGTGAAACCAGTTATTTTACAGACTTATGGGACGCTCTAGACGAAAGCGCAGGCGCAGCGTTTTGTTTATAGAAATTTTCCGCATGGAATTCCAGCGGAAGGCATGTCCTAGCAGAAATAAACTCTGGTGCGAACGCTGTTACTAATTTTAATCACATTGTAAGAAGAGTTAAGGCACACTCATCTTTCGCATTGTAAGAAGAGTTAAGGCACACTCATCATTCGCATGTTGCTTCATATCGCTCTCTGTTAAAATTATACATTTTCCGAACTAGTGCAGTTTGAAGCCATGTTGTACGTGCGTTGTCTGCAAGCAGCAGACGATTCTCACCGAACAAACCAGCCTACTGGCCCGTGCGTTTGGTGAATCTCGTTCTTTCAAGAGATGCATGGAATGCGACTTTTGGGACAGCATAATGACCCTCACGAAACTCACGGGAGCACTTATGGCACAGCCAGTTACCATAAACTCGTGCGACTTTCGGAACGGGTCCTATGTCATCGGGGAGGTCGAATATTCTTAACCTCCTGTTGACTTGTTAGAAAGAAAAGCAATAACAAGCGCAGAACCCAAAATATGTCACACAAATATATCGACTCTATAGTAACATATTCAAGTGCATAAACTGCTAATGATGTATTTTCGATGCATCAACAGATGAGAATTAGGACAACAGGTATTTCTTTATAAAATTATAACTCTGTTTTTGGATAATAGAGAGCTTCTTCATCAAATATGTTTTAATGCTAGCACATGTAATTCGAGAATATGAAAGTTATTGCTATACAATATCCCTAAAACTGAAAAGTACAAACAATCACCATTAATTAGAATATGTATAATAGAATTCCACCCACAAATCCAAATATTGATTTTAATCTTAACATTTTGGAATATAAAAATGCCATAAAAGGAATACTTGACAACGAAACTTTCACAAATGGTTGATTATTTCTTTATGGTATGTTATTGTAGAATATGTTGAATTGTGGATATAGGCATACATATGCAGTACATTGTATATGTATGCCTATATCCACATAAATATGTGTGTGTGTATAGGGTCGGATTAAGACGAAATTCGGCTGGATGCTGCAGAACAATAACCACAACGAAGTTATAGTTACGTCACAGCGTAAAGAATAATAGTAACTGTATAATAAGTAACGCTGTGTCTAGGCAAGTAGTGCAAGTCGGAACACCAGACAATAGCACAATATGTAAACAGAATGTATGATTAGATGTTAGAAAACAGGAAAACACGGATATCTCAAACACACACACACACACACACACACACACACACACACACTCTCTCTCTCTCTCTCTCTAATAATAACATATAAAAGATAGACTATAACTAGTAAAGTCGGGAATAGAAATAATAGCATTAATGGAATTCAAATACAATAGTTAGATATTGAAAATAACAGTGTAACAATTTTGAGCACACTAAGGTATTGTTTTCTTTTGACTTGCAGGGAATCATGACAAGAAAAAAGAGCAAACCACATCAGTGGCGCAACCACAGGGGATGCAGGAAGGCATTGCCCGCCCAACCTTGTTCGATAATGAGTTCTAGGTGGGGCAAGAGGGGCAAACATTGACGGCCAAGTGTACCTGCAGGGGGCAATTACCGCCCAGAACTTCAAATTCTATGTAAATAAAAATACTCTTTGTAAAATTTTCTTGCTCGCTTCGCTTGCAATGTCTGCTTTTCTTAGTCTTATCAAGTTCAGAACCGTAGCTAGGGAACGGCGGAAGATGACCCTGGGCGCCGAACGATCTAAGTGTAAAAAGTTGTAAAATTGATTGAGTGATTTGTGTTTTTTTTAAGCCTACTTTATGCACGAAGGACTAATTGAGACTGGGCCTATAGCTTAAAGTGGGTTCTGAACCACTATGTGCCTCCACCTCGTATCGAACCCGGGACCCCTTCATCACAAGGCGACGATGCTACCACTACACTACCTCGGGGAGGCACAAAAGTTAAATGATATAATGCCATGGCGTTTGGTGGAATTATTTGCGCCCTATTAAATTAATATTGATTTCATCCTGCAAGAAAATTGGATCCAAGAATTTTCTTGCTCGCTTTCGCTAGCAATTTGTGTTTGTTCGCTGTAATGCATTGTAAACCACCAGACAGAGAAATAAAACTTGTCTTAATTGATTTTGTTTTAAATGCATGAACAATTGAGGAAAGGGAGCGTGCACATTTGAGAGACAATTTATGTAACTTTTGCTGTTGGTTTATTGTGAGATGGATGATTTGGTTGTGTAATGTATTTAAATAATATATACTGTATATAATATTTATTAAAGAAACTTTGAATACGTACACAATTTACTGTCCACGTCACTCCATGTTGCATAGCCTATATGTGAAACACATGTCGTACATGAAAGTTATGTTAATGTAAAAAATAATTATAATTGGAATGAATTTGTCAAGTATTTTCTGTCTTTCCAAAAAAAAAAAGTTGATGTGCTTGTTTTCCGTTATTAATTTGAAATTGAACGTGTTAAAAAAATAATTCAAATCTCTTGTTCGAACACAAATGCTTTAGCACAAACTTCTACCCACTTCTTGCGTAATTTACGAGGATAATAACGTCTTTGATACTACCACTACTATAGGTAATAGTAATAATAATGTTGGCCCTGAGTTGGAATCCCGGCTTGAGCATGAATGTTTGCGAGTATCCATTCATCATTCTCATCATGCCATAATTCATCCCCATCTTCGCAAATTAGCCAAAAGTGGCACAGGAAGCAATGTAAAATAGAGCAAATCAAAAACAGTAATAATAATAATGTTATAATAACATTATTTTTATTAACATTATTATTATTATTATTATTATTATTATAGGCTGTTGGTTTGTACGGTGTCCCTTATACAACACTTCAACGACGAATTTCTTCAGAGGAAGTGATTGATCAAGGGCATCCACCCACTCTGGTCACAGAACAAGAAAAGGAGTTGGCGGATCGGTTAATTTTTCTTTCTAAACGGGGTTTTGGGCTTACCAGAAAACAAGTGAGAAAGCTGCTTTTGAATGTGCGGAACGCAATAACTTAAAACATACGTTCAACAGGGAAAAAGGGGTTGCAGGAAAGAACTGGTACTATGGTTTTATGAAGAGACATAACACTTTGAAACTAAATAAAACCTCAAGGGCTGTCCAGGGCTCGTGCCATGAGCTGTTCAGAAAAGGTAGTAGGTGAGCTTTACGGTTTTTTAAGTGATGTGTTGCCACAGCTTAACTTGACTTCAAATCCGCAATGTATCTACCATGTGGACGAAACAGACTGTCCTTTAAATAATGTACGATCAAAAATTGTAACAGAAGCAAGTACTTCAGATGTAGTGTACTTTTGTGTAGTGAAAGGTGTTAGTGAAATTTTGGACAAATATGTTTGTCACTACATTTATATTTCAGCTCCTTCCCTATGATCCGCTTTCAAGGATCCGGGATCCGGTTTCCAGGACATTTTTACAAAGCAAAATATTTTGTAGTTCAATATGTAACTTTATTAATATGCAAACGTAAAAAACAGCGTGTCGGGAACATGTGTAGTGTTACTATCCTGCCCCCCACACTTTACCTCCGCACTCGAGGTTCGGTGCACTTCGTACTCGGCTCTGATTTGTCTAGGGGTATCTTTCTTTGTACGACAATGCACGTGGGTTGCTACAAGTCAACATAATTATATAATTAACTACAAGAGACAACGGAAAACCCTTTGCGAAACCTTTATGATCAGGGGGATAAATTACCTTGTCCAGCGTTTGTGAAATTAAAAACGGAAATTTTGGATATTTTCTATAGTTTAATTAAAGTAAAATTTGAAGTATATACATGTCGTATCCGAACGTTCATTTCTCTAATTATTTATCGGGCCAAAACTCTAATTTTTGATGTTGCAATCTCTATTGTTTGTACCTGGATGCTTTACATTTTATGAATTACATCTGAAGTACGCTTGTCACAAGGTAGACTCGCGTTACTCCAAGAAACGTCTTAACAGGCGCTAGGCCGCCCGACGTGTACATTTCTCAACCTCCACGGTGACAAGGCACTAGGCTGCCCGGCGCACCGTAATTACTTCAAAATAACATCCAGTACAAACTACCTTTTTACCTGTAAATCGGACACCAAGGCACTAGCTTGCCCGGCAATCCAATCTCTTACAGCATCCGTTTCGGGAGATCTGTCCTCCGGTCCTAGCCGACCGAAGCAAAAACAGCCTCTCCCTTCCAAGTCTCAGTTCCAACAGCCGACCTCCCCCACTCTCATCTGGGAGTTTATATACGTTTGGTTGGCGTCTGCTGCCAACCGCCCTTCTTTCAAAATTTTTAATCTTTAACAGCTAAACTGCCCGCCTTTCTTTTGAACGTTCGAAACACGAAGCAAGAACAGAGAGCTACATGGTATTTATACATGGAATAATGCGAACCTAAAAATGCATAATAAATTGATTTACACTAATCACACATATATATGTTTATACACGTAATTACCTAATTAATTAACATATTAATAAAATATTTAAATAAGAGAAAAAAACACTGTTGCCCTGACACGGGGGCAGGGTAACAGATTCCCCCTCCCCAGCGTTACAATTCAATCTGAAATTTAAATTTCAGTATGTGTGAATTGTCTTAAAGTCACTGAGAAAAGTTAAGCACTGTATCTGAAAAAAGAAAAAGTTCACTGAAAAATGTTATTTTCACTACACGTCAAAAACGTCTCTCTGAAAAAGAAAGAGTCTCGATTTCACTGCACTAAATGTCCTCTTTCCACACTGTTTCTTCCTCCGGGAATCCTGGAACCTCCTCGACATCTCGGTCATCTGGTCATCAGTACTGCTCCCAGGTTCAGACAGATTCAGCTCCTCCACCTTCCAAAGAACATGCCCGGCTCCCGCTCTAGGGTCGACTCAGCCTCCTCCTCGGTCCATCCGAAGAACTTCCGGCTCCTTAGTCCCCTAGTCCTTGCATCTGGGACATCCGCGGTACTCGGTTCGACTCCTGCCGAATTTCAGCTTCAAATGCTTTCAAAAGTTCTATCGTTCGATCACACGACCCGATTTTAAAATGGCTTTCGCATTTTCCAACTTTAAGGAAACTTTCCGTTCCTTTTCCGGGCATCGAACTGCCATCCTTCAGCATTCTCTTACCGATGAAATTCTCATGTCTTCATGTTGACAATTGTCAACACCCTTTATCGGCAAAAGGTTGACATAACATAAAATACAACAGTCCATAATTTTAAATCTTACATTCACATGAAATAAATTTACCAGAACTCAAATGTGTAGCGACAATAAATCAGGAACTTAATTACTACTGTACAAACTAGAAGTCGTTCACTCGGCTTCCTTTCCTTCATTTTTCACAGCCCTTCTACCCCCTCCCCTTGAGATGGATTCTCAGGGTAGAATTTAGGGACGAGTGCTTTCCCTCACACTTCTCAAATTTCTTCTCGGAATGACCTTCAGCTGGTCAACGTTAGCCAGAACTCTCTTCCCCTCACCTTCCTTTTCCAAAACAACATTATTTGGAGTAGTAAAATTCAGAATTCTGTAGATCCCTTTGAATTTCGGGAAAAAGCACGCTGTTTGCTTGTTAAAAGCAGACGAAATTCTATGCTCTTGAAGCAGTACTCGATCTCCGACACGAAGATTAACCCTTCTTCTGCCCTTATTGTAGGCCCTTGACGCCTTTTGCCTCGTCTTTTCTTCTTTTTCTCTTGCAAATTCGAAAGCCGCGCCCATTCTTTCCTTTAACTGTATGACGTAATCCATCTGTTTTTCCGCCGTGACGTCCTCCCCGGTTCCATCTTCCCTCTGAAGCTCCATTTTCCGAGTGTCATGCGGTGTGTACAAATCACGTCCAAAGAACAAAAATGACAGCTTCAATCCAGTCATTGAATTCGTTGCATTATTAATGGCAAAACTTATCGCGTCCAAGTTTTCAGCCCACGACGAGTGTTCCTTGCAGAACTTCCCAAGTGCTTGCTTGATTATCTTAATCGCTGCTTCCGATTTGTTTCACTTCGGTCTATATGGCGTAATATAGACAGGCTTGCAATTCACAGAACGCAACGTTTGTGAATACAGTTTGCTTCGAAATACACTCTAGTTGTCACTGACAACGTATTTCGGGAATCCTGACTGAAAACAGTACTTCAAGAATGCTTGCGAGATCGTCCTCGCCGTTGTAGTTCTAAGTGGTGTTAAGCTAATGTGCCTTGAGAACTCATCTTGAATGACTAAACAGTACTTGTATCTCCCCTTCGTACTTGTAGGCAGTGGTCCAAAAATGTCCAGAAACACTTTGTATCCAGGCGCAGTAGCTTTCCTCGAGTTCATAAATCCCATCTTTCTGCTGTTGTCAGGATTATACTGAAGACAAGTGATACAACTTTTGCAATAGTTACTGACATCTTTGACTACTCCGTCCCAAGTATAATTCTCTAGGACCTTAAACAATGTCTTTCCATGTCCTAAGTGCGCAGATAATAAATCATCATGCGAAGATTTAAGTACTTCATTCTTTAACTTCTCTGGTACCCACAGCTTCAATCTGGAGCTAAACGGTGGATAAAGTCCAGTGTTTTCGTCAACAAAACGGTAAAGCAGTCCATCATCGTCGAGACAGGAATGTTTCAGATAAAAGTCAAATTTTCTCTTCTCTCGAGCATCCTTTATTTCAACTTCTTCTCCATTCAAACATCCAATTAATTTCGACAAGGAAGGATCACTCTGTTGTTCTCCTTTCCACATATCTTTATCATTAAGATCTACGGGCGGCGAAGTTTCGTTCTGTCCGTCCGTCTGTCTTCCATTGACAGTGTTGCCAGCTGCATCTGTAAACATCGCTTCCGTTTTCCATACGACATGTATATACTTCAAATTTTACTTTAATTAAACTATAGAAAATATCCAAAATTTCCGTTTTTAATTTCACAAACGCTGGACAAGGTAATTTATCCCCCTGATCATAAAGGTTTCGCAAAGGGTTTTCCGTTGTCTCTTGTAGTTAATTATATAATTATGTTGACTTGTAGCAACCCACGTGCATTGTCGTACAAAGAAAGATACCCCTAGACAAATCAGAGCCGAGTACGAAGTGCACCGAACCTCGAGTGCGGAGGTAAAGTGTGGGGGGCAGGATAGTAACATATTTATTTGGGGGCTCGTCCGGGATTGAATATTTATTTGGGGGCTCTGTCCGCGATTGAACTTAGTTATTTGAGGTCTTGTCGCAGGATATTGAACGAGATTTTTGCTTTGAAAGTTAAGGAGAGAAACGGACGAGGATCGAACAGATGATCTTGCGAAACAGAAAAGGGGAAGTTACAAGAATGTCGCTTGGTAACTCGAGTAGGTCCAGCCCGACCGCGTCAGAACTTTCTGTTGTTGAGGAACAGAGGTGCGTTCCAAGAGTGACAATGGAGGAAATTCGTTTGCCGCTTCCGACATTTGAGGGAAATGTAGGGAAGGAAGATGCTTTTTCGTATCTGGATAGGATTCAAGATTACGCGAGAACGCTGAAAATTTCTGAAGATGATCTTCTGAAGCAGTTTATTCCTCTTTCGTTGCGAAATGAAGCGAGGGAGTGGTTTTTGTTCACGGAACCGTTCGGTGATTTTTCACAATTCAGGCATAAATTCTTGCAGGCTTTTCATGGATTGGATTATCAGAGAGAAGCAGAGTTATTTTTGTCGCAAAGGTTTCAACTTGCTAACGAGGGATTGGCGGAATACGTTCGCAAAGTTGACAGGCATTTTAGTAGGATAAGGAATTCGGCTTCTGCGCAGGAGAGAATTGACTTTGTGAAGTCGCACTGCAATCCGGTATTTAGGGATTATTTGTACAACAAGACATTCACTTCTATGAGAGAAATGAGCGAGTACGCCCTGGAATTACAATCCGAGTTTTTGGAAAGGCAGAGATTCAAGTCTTTCGTTTCGGAAGACGAAATTTACAGCTGGTCGCTAAGGAAGTCAGTTAACCAGGAATGTGAAGAGGAGAGGGGGAGAAAGAAATCTGATATTTTCTTGGACCCTGTGAGCATTGGTTTTGACCGCCCGAAAGTCGAGCGCCTGAGGGCTGAACATGTGGTTTCACACCCTCCGCCCTCGCAGCTTGCGGTGAGGGATGAAAACAAACAGAACCGCTTTTCGAAGTGCCAGAGAAATAAATTATGCTACACTTGTGGACAGAAAGGTTGCAGAGCTTCAAATCACCGTAGGGAAAACAAGATTAATGAACGTGGGAATGGAGTAACAAAAAACTCGTAGAGTCGCCACGAATTTGTCAAGTTCGTGGCGTGGAAACTGCAAATTTTACGCGGAAGGAAAATTTTTCACCAAACAATGTAAATGTAAAAGACGTAAGGGAACCTATCGTTTTATGCAACCTGGCTAATGTGGAAGTACACGCATGTATTGATACGGCGTCGTCCAATAACTTTGTGTCTTTGGAGGTCTTCGAGAAAATGAATACAAATGGAGTGAAATTGAAGGGTTATAAAACTAAAGTAATACTTGCGGAAGGAAATGTGGAATCTCTGGGGAGTGCTTACGTGAATATTAAGTTTCACGGACACAAGGCTCGGGATCAGATATTTGTGTTATCTAATGCTAATCATGAAATGTTAATGGGAAGGACATTAATGGCTAAGCTGGGACTTATACCCATGATTCATCGCAACGGGTGGGCAATTGAGCCTGATCTTTCGAAAATCGTGCCTTTTGATTCGCCGCCGACACGTGACAGCGTTGATGCTGTTGGTTCTAGGGGACTGGGTTCGACCACGGATGGTGTCGAAGGAGTCCGACAGAACGTTTCTGCTTGCGGAGCGGAGACACGTAGCAGCGACATCAAAGAGGAGGGGGTTGACGAAGAGAGAAGGATTGCCATGTTGATGGAGGGTACCGATATCTCAGAGGAAAACAAGCCGAAATTGATTGCCATACTGAGAAGGCATATTGATGTTTTTCAAGATAAACCGGGATTAGCAAAGGATTACGAGGTTCGTTTGGATGTGAATAACGAGAAGCCGTTCCGAGCGAAACCTAGGCCACTTTCTGAGCAAAAGAGGAAATTAATGAATCAGGCTGTTGAGCAGATGCTTGAAGACGGGATCATTGAAAGGGGTGACACAGATTACCTTTCACCGCCTATCCTTCATGTGAAGAGAGATAACACATGTAAAGTGATCATCGACAGCAAAGGCTTGAATAAGAGATTGGAGGCTAGACGTAGAGAAATACCTGATATTAGGTCGACAATATGTAAGCTTTCTGGGGGAACTATATTTACAGTTCTTGACATTCCGTTTGCATTTGCAAATATGCAGATTTCTGAAGATACAAGAAAATATGCAGGTTTCTTGACAGAAATGGGAACGTTTAGATACAAAAGGTTATTTTATGGCTGTCGTAGTGGACCTTTTCACCTTGCGGAACTGATGCAGAAGACGCTAGGAGAGCATTATCAAACTGATGCAATATGTTATTATGATGACGTAGTGATTGCAAACGCTACCGAGGAAGAACAACTGAGAGTGTTGGATTCTGTCCTGGGAAAAATGAAAGACAAAGGACTGACGATTAGTTATCGAAAGTCACGTCTCTTCAGAAAGAAAATTGATTTTCTTGGGTTTACAATTTCAGAAAATACCATATCTTGTACGGAAAGTAAGAGGAAACAAGCAGAGCAATTGCAGCGCCCGAGAAATATCAAGCAGGTTAGGAGACTAGTAGGTTTCTTAAATTTTCTGTCAGATTTCATAAAGGACCAAGCAAAGATATCCAAACCGATCACAGACTTGTTACAAGGAAATAGGAAATTTTCTTGGGGAAAAGAACAAGAAGGGAGTTTACAGAAGTTGAAGGATGCAATTGTAAATAGTCCTGATCTCAAGATTCCTGACGTTTCGAAACCGTTTCACTTGTTTGTAGACTGCTCTGACATAGCGCTTGGCTATATCGTCGCTCAGGAGGACGATAAAACCAGAAAATTGCAGACTGTTGCATTTGGGAGTAAGAAGCTGTCTGACACTCAGCGTTCTTATTCTGTCACAGCGAAAGAGTTATTTGCGTTGACCATGGGTCTGGAGAAATTTGAATATTACTTTCTGCAAGCACCGGAAGTGATAGCTTACACTGACCATTCTGCGCTCGTGGATATCTTGAAATCTTCTCAGATTCCGAGCCACATAAACAGAATGATAAACAGGGTGACCAGGTTTCCAGTTACAGTAAAATACATTGCCGGTAGAAATAACACAGCGGTTGACTACTTGTCGAGGATCGAAGCGGGATTCTCCGAGAGGGAGAATTACATTGGATCTTCGGATGCAGAAGAGAATTATCCGATAGAGGACATCAAGCCTGAAGGATATTTCAGATTAGAGATGCCTGATGGGACGATAATGGAACACCACGAGATTCCTAAAGTCGAAGGCAAAGTGTGTCAGAAATTCGACCGGAAGCAGAAAAGGAAAACGGAAGCGATGTTTACAGATGCAGCTGGCAACACTGTCAATGGAAGACAGACGGACGGACAGAACGAAACTTCGCCGCCCGTAGATCTTAATGATAAAGATATGTGGAAAGGAGAACAACAGAGTGATCCTTCCTTGTCGAAATTAATTGGATGTTTGAATGGAGAAGAAGTTGAAATAAAGGATGCTCGAGAGAAGAGAAAATTTGACTTTTATCTGAAACATTCCTGTCTCGACGATGATGGACTGCTTTACCGTTTTGTTGACGAAAACACTGGACTTTATCCACCGTTTAGCTCCAGATTGAAGCTGTGGGTACCAGAGAAGTTAAAGAATGAAGTACTTAAATCTTCGCATGATGATTTATTATCTGCGCACTTAGGACATGGAAAGACATTGTTTAAGGTCCTAGAGAATTATACTTGGGACGGAGTAGTCAAAGATGTCAGTAACTATTGCAAAAGTTGTATCACTTGTCAGTAGACCTAGTGGCCCGGTACCAAGTCATCATTTGGAGCTCGAACCATCATTTGGAGCTCGATCGCCTTAATGGATTTGTCTCGTAAGGCGCAGTGTTGCCAACTCCTTACCCGAAAAAAATCACCAAGGTTGTGGCGCTCGTCGTAGCCTTTTATGATGTATATTTTGAGAGCAGAGTTGGCAAGACTGTGGGGGGCACTGTAGCCTTTTATGAGGGGGGGGTTTATTGCCCTCTGTTTACATCTGGCAACACTACCGTAGATTTTTTGACAGTGTTGTTAACCTACTGGGTTTTTTTTCACTGTAAATTTTCATCAAAGGACCTGAGGGGCCTATGTATTTTTTTATGTCTGGCAATACTGTTGGGGGCCTAGTGTTGGCAACACTGTGGGTTTTTACTGTAGCCTTTTATGAGGGGGGTCTATTGCCTTATTTTATATTTGGCAACTCTATTGGATGTTCCTTTTTTGAGGCTTGGGTTTTGCCAACCCATCCGAAGAAAATTCCACTATATGATCTTTCACTGGCTAAGCTAACCTACAAATAGGAATTGGTAACACCGACGAGTCTTGAATTATTATTTGAGGCTCGTCGGTGTTACCTACCCACTCTACAAAAATTCTACTATATGATATTTTGAAACTTTTGAATGCAACTTATCGTAATTTTCCAACTGTGGGACCAAATGTTTATATATCGTGACTTTTGTAAACCTCTTTCGGGAACAATGTGTCGCACACACACACGTGCGCGCGCGTGCCTGTATTGTGACGCAAGCAAACAAAAAAAAACTTTGCGTGTCATTACAAAAAAAACTTTGACCGTATTCTTAAATAACTAACAAAGACAATGAATCTTTTTGGCTTCCGCAAACAGATCAACATGGAGACTGCACCACCAAATTCCAATAACCTCTTACCTTCCGTATTATCTAAACTCAATGGTTTACTGATTGTTCATCTCAACAGCATTTGGACGAAACTGAATGACGATGTGGGCAAGATGTTTTATGTTTTTAATAACAATTTACATTTCTACGAAATTCCGATCGACGGGAAACTTCAAATCACCGTGAATCCGGAAAACGCAGGCGAAATCAAAATTTCTACCGGCAAGAATATTTTTCGAATCAAGCACGACAAGATGCTTTCTAACATTACGTACGATGTTTCTGCAGGAGATTATCTTTACATGGAACTTCTCGGAGATTACGACAAACTCATTCCTCTTTTTGTAGAATTACGAATCGTCTATCCTATTATAAATAACCGTTAACCAAAAATGCCTAACGACATTTTCGGCAACACCAAGCGTGTAGACCACGCAGAAGAGATTCTCATGTTGGACATTCGAGTTAAGAAGTTGAGGACCGATTTGATTGCTTTGCAGGAGACCTTAAACAAAAGTTTAGAGTCGGAAATCGCTACGCTCCAAACGCAATGTCTCGACCCCATTCTGAAAATCGATTCCGAACTGAAAACGCTCATAAAAAATTATGTCGACGTACCTTCTTACGACAGCGTTCAAAATATACAGTTGAGCGTGGATTCGCTTCAAAATGATTTGGCCAAATTACAGCAATTTCAATCGAAAAATGAAGATTTGGAAAAATTGAAACTCGAAATCGAAGAACGAACTTCCGCAATAGAAAAGAATTTCTCTGAACTTCAAACCGTCGTGAACGATATAGACGCAGAACGCTTGCATGTCGTTGTTTCCAAATTACAAGAAGAATTCACCAGCATGTTGGAAGAAATTAAATCCAAGTTGCAGACTTTGGAAGATACAATGACGAACCTACCATCGTCGGACGAACTGCAGGTCATCGGTAAAAGCGTCGCGAACATAAAAATTCAATTGGAGGCCTATCAAGATTTCGAACACATTCAAACCACCATCGCTACGCTTCAGGCGTCCTTGGAATTGATCAACGAAGAAATTAAAAATATTCACGCTGAAGCGAGAGCGTTGACGAGCATTCAAGACACGTTAAGCACGGTTCAGCAGAAGATCGAATATTTAGAAAATTTGAACGTCGAAACGAATCTTGCTCATTTTCATCACGTACTCGACAACATACAGGGTGACTTGGAATCGTTACGGACGAGCGTGCCTTCGAGCGAAGATTTGGAAAAATTGAAAACGGCGGTGACGGCACTATCCGAATCGAGCGACATCAAAAGTTCATTGAGCGATCTCGAGAGTAAAGTGGCCAATCTCCCCACCTCCAAAGAATTGCACGCTTTGAAAAGAAACATATCTCGAATGCTGAAACGACTGGAAACGGAAACGGCGAACGTGGAACAGATTCGAGACGAAATTAGTTCGCTGGTGTCGACGCTGCCCACTTCGCAGAGCGTCGCCGATCTTCACACGCAGTTTACAGAGATGCGAAGCATCGTGAACGATCTTACCGAGAAGAGCTCGAAATTGAATCAAGTCGAGAACCTTCAGAACATCGTCGTCAACATCAGAGATCAAGTCGGAGTGCTGGAATCCACGCAGGAATCGACGCTGGCCTCTTTCGGTGCCAAGTTGCAAGAACTCAACGAAAACTACAAGCAGTTGAACGTGGAAGTGAAAATCAAACCGTCGTTTTCTACCGTAACGGATACCATAGTCGAGCATTTGCTGCCCATCGAAAATAAACTCGGACAAGTTCACAGTAATCTGCTCGGCGTCGACACTAAATTCGCCAAATTGTTCACCTTGCAAGCCATCGAAATCAACAGCATTCCCAATCAACAAAGAATCTCCACGTTCGTCGAAGGCAACAAACTGTACATGTTACATCCTTATCATCCGTACTACAAGTTTCTCCTCGATGGTACGATTCAGATAAACGAATTTTCGTACTGGTCTCACGGCAGAAAAGCTAGCGTTCCTACCATGACTTTGATATCGAATCGTGGTGTCCAGAAAGCAGGAAACATTCCTCTGGCGCGTTGGAACGAAACGCGCAACATATATGAAATACACGAAGACGAAGATCTTACCGTTTTCGACGTGAGTGCCGGCGATAAGCTGATCATTCAAAACACGAGCGAAGTGCCACCCTCTTTGAATCCCATCACGCTTGTGCTTCTCTTGAAACGTAATCTCTAAGAAAAAATGTCTAGGCAAGCCATCGTCGAAGAATTGCATAAACCTGCACGCCGTAACTACGAACGTTTGGCTGTGGTAACCAAGGGCATCGACGACCTCTGGCAAAGTGACCTCGTGGAGATGAGTAGCGGCAATTTGAAAAACGTGCATAAATTGAACAAGGGCAACAAGTACCTTCTCACCGTCATAGACACGTTTTCGAAATTCGCATGGGCTCTACCTTTGAAGGCGAAAACAGGAACATGCGTCACGGAAGCATTCAAGACAATTTTTCACGAAAGCGGCGGCAGACGACCACGGTTTCTGCAAACGGACAACGGTAAAGAATTTTACAATGCCGTATTCCAAAAGTTTATTCAAAAACACAACGTTCAACATTACTCGACCTTCAGTGACGTCAAGGCCAGCATCGTGGAAAGATTCAATCGCACTCTGAAATCACGCATGTGGTCACGCTTCACGCTTCAGGGAAGCTACAAGTGGGTCACTATTCTTCCGGAACTTGTTAACGACTATAATCACACACGGCACGCAACGATAGGCATGAAGCCAGCTGACGTTACCAAGTCTGACGAGCAACGTTTAATTTCTAGCGTTTACTGTCCAAAGTACACGCCCACGACAAAAAAAGCTAAATACAAAATTGGAGAACAGGTGAGGGTTAGTAAATTGAAGCGAACGTTTGACAGGGGTTTCACAAAAAATTGGAGCACGGAACTCTTTACGGTGGTTCGAGTTCTACCCGGAAACCGACACACGTATATAATAAAAGATAGTAGCGGCGAGATTTTGAAAGGAAGATTTTACGAAGAGGAACTCTCTAAAACGAAACACCCCGACACGTACCTCATCGAGAAAGTATTGCGTAGGAAAGGTGACAAACTGTTTGTCAAATGGCTGGGACTTCCAGAAAAGAGTTGGATCGACGCGAACGAAGTGATCTTGTGAGTACGTGGAACGTGGTGAAGCGTCTACCGGATCCGGAAAGTCAAACGAGAAAAAAAAAGAACGGTAAGTTGCTTCCCGACAGCATCCGCTGTCTGATCGTAGGTCCTTCGGGGTGTGGGAAAACGACACTGCTCGTGGACAATTTTCTCCTCGCACCGAATTGGTTAGATTGGAAGAACAGGCACCTGTACGTGTTCTCGAAAAGTTTGGAGCAATCCAAATACCAGCAACTGATGAAACTGTACGATGGTCTGGACATTGCAACGTTTGCCTCGGAAATAAAACCACTCGACGATTGTCGTGAAAATTCAGTCGTTGTGTTCGACGACGCCATCCTGGAAAATCAAAATGAAATTCGCAACTTTTTCACGCAAGGTCGTCACAAAGAAATGGATTGCTTCTACCTAGCTCAAACGTTTTCCAAAATTCCAAAACAGTTAGTACGCGACAACGCTAATTTCATATGTTTGTTTCGTCAAGATCACACCAACCTCAAGCACGCGTACGATGACTACGTAGGCGGAGACATGAACTACAATCAATTTTCGGAACGCTGCTGCTCTACTTGCTGGAACGGTGACGATTTCGGATTCGCGACGATCGACATGACGAGGAAACCCAACGACGGAAAATACAGAAACAAAATCAACGACTTTCTAAACGTTGCAACGTTGTGAGAAACGACGTGTATAAATAACGTCATGACGAAACGAAAAATCGAAGACGAAAATCTCAAGCTTCGCGATTACCTCGCGAAACGCTTCAAAGGTTGGAAATCCGAGAATCGCGGATTCTACGAAGAGAAGAAACGTCAGGATCAACCTGTGATCGATGCCATCAGCAGTCTAGGTAAAGAAATTAAAAGTGTCACGGAACAAAATAAAAATTTGATTAATGAACTCGTACCGCTCGCAGCTAAAAGTTACGCCGTACCCACGCCCATTTCGAGCATTCCTTCGACGCCGTTCGAACTGAAGGATGCACCGGCACGACGTCGAGCCATTGGTAGCACGTCGTCTTCGGATAAAATCGAGTTGGGACCTTTGGCACGAGACTACCTGAGCACGGGGAAATTCGACAAGGATGAAGTGTTCGGATTGTATCCCAGCATGGAAACCAGCGAAGGCGGCGGTGTGGTGTGGAAGATTGGGAAATCGAAGGTGACCTTCGAAGGCAACGACATTAAAGTCAATTTAGGCGACAAGGATAGTTGGAACAGGTATCCGGGTACGGTGGGACTGTGGGAACTCGTCGCCAAAAAGCAGCCGAAAGATTACACCGACGAAGATTACCAAAGTTACAAGGAAATTCTGATCATGACGGATGCCTTGTACCAGAACAACGACGCCTCGCAGAATAGGGTGAAATCGAGCAGCGGCGAGAAGTACAGGAATCTCATCAAACCGATTTGGAACCAGGTCAAAACAGGCAGCGGCGTCAAACGCTACAACACGTTACCCAAAGAATTTGTTTGGGTGGACGACGTGAGGAAGCTCGTGGACCGATTGTTGGTGATAGCCGGCGAAGAGAATGCAGGCAACCGTAATTTCTACAACGAGAAGGTTGGCATCGTGGACATGATCAGCACGAAACTTTCCAACTTCATCGTGAACGACGACAAGGGCATAGGTTACCTGATCAAAATCATCAACACGCTGCCTCCGAAATTTTGGAACGTGGCCGAAGGAAAGGGACTCGTGAACGACATCATCAACAAGTTACCTTTCGAGATGCATCTACCTGGCTACCAGTACTGCGGACCGGGTACCAAACTCGAGAAAAGATTGGAGAGAGGAGACAAGGGTGTGAATCCGTTGGACGCCGCATGCAAAGATCACGACATAGCCTACAACACCACGCAGACGGATCTGGACGCACGTCACGAAGCAGACAGAAAGTTAGAGCACGCAGCTTTCGAAAGGTTCGTGAGCAGAGACGCATCGTTGGGTGAACGGGTCGCCGCACTGGGTACCACCATCGCCATGAACACGAAACAAAAATTGGGGTGGGGTATATAAATAACATACAGTAAAAAAAACAACATGTCTCACATAACCGATTTGCCACCCGAGCTACTATCTAAAATATTCAAAAAGGTAGTTAACGGAGATGTTAATAAACTTGTAATCATAGCAAGAACAACGCCGGAATTTCGCATCCCTTGTGAAATGGTTCTCAAGGACCTTCTTCGGGAGATCAGCGGCCTCAGGTGCGGTGATCTCAACATTCTGCTTTCGGCTGCAGGGGAAAAATTGAACGAGAGGTTCGATGAATTGCACGAGGCAAGGCAGGGAAGAAGACGGTATACTGATGATTGGTACAAGTCTATGCAGGAGAAGGAAGATATCACTACGCACATCATCGCGTTTTCCGAAGCACGAACTTTCTTCCTCTGTTAAAAAAATCTTCGATACAAATCGTGAAAAAAAAACTTGATATATAAATAACACACATCGTGAAAAAAAATAATCTTCGGTATATATAAATAACACACATCGTGAAAAACAATTAAATTTCTCTCTAACACTTTGAAATTTTTCTGATATGACGACTGAAAAAATAAGTGATCTCCAAGCATTAAAACAAATGCTAAATTTGTCAGTCGAGTATGTAAAAATTCAGGAATTGGGAGTCGACAAACCTTACACGATAACTTCCGGTTCAATTGTTTCTACCCAGTATGGTCCCAAGGTACGCCTGTTGCTCAACGCACAATACAGTCTATTTTTACCAGATCGATACGCTAACATGTTATCCGACGAGAAGCTATCTATTTTAATCGAGAACAAAACTCGAATCGTGTACAAGGGGACAAAGGAACTTCTTGGCAAGAAAACAAAGCACGTAATAGAATTTGTGTAACGACTGCGAGGCCTTGAAAATATATAAATAACATACCGTAAAAAACTACACAAGAAAAAATCTCAGAATATATATATAAATAACATACCGTGAAAATAACACATAGAGCATCAACATGAAGCCCAAGGGTGTCGTGTACCAGATACCATACTCCAATCTTAAAAATCTAGGTGCCCTCGATGGGTTACTCACCAAGAAACAACGCGAGAAGAAACGTTCTTGCTTGTCGAAAGGACACGGAATGAAATTACTGCTCAGCACACCTCAATTGAAAAGATTGCAGCGTTCGCGGAAACAGCAAAAGATCGGAGGTTTCATATTCAGCATCCCGGCCATCCTGGCAGCATTGGGGGCCGTTGGAAGTTTGGCCGGCGGAAGCGCCGCCATCGCGAAAACCGTCATCGACTCGAAGAAGAACAAAGCGGAATTGGAAGAACAGAAACGTCACAACCTGGCCATGGAGAAGAAAGGAGGAAAGGGCGTGATGAAGAAGTTTAAAAAAAAGAAACAGAAGCACTCACCAACCGAGACATTGAATCTCTGATCGAACCGTTACAAATCAAACACTTCAGAGGAGTTTTCATGTCCGACTCGTTACCTTCAAGCGTCAAAAAAAGAGAATGCGGAGTAGTCAACTTGGACGGTCAAGAAAATCCAGGCACGCATTGGATATGTTACCACAAAAACGACAATGATAAAGCATTCGTTTTCGATTCTTTCGGAGGTGTCCCACCTACAAATTTAATTCATTATCTGAAAACGAACAAAACCTCTATATACTACAACGACGAACGCATTCAAAATTTCGGAGACGTGAACTGCGGTCATCTCTGCCTCTCCGTGCTCGCGTTTCTCTCTAAAATAAATAACCCTACGATCGAGGATTTCCAGAAAGCATTGTGGAACCTCAAACAGCATCACTAGGATGGGCGTGTTCCATCTCACGAGCGAATCTTCGATCTTGAAACTCACGCTGCACGACGACATCGTCTATCCTAAATCCGTGGCTCTGCGTGCATTCTACAGCATGTACCTCATACCTAATGTTACGCAGCACAACAACAAAATTAGCGTCGGAAGCGAACACATCGTCGTCACGCCAGGACAATACAATCTTTCCACTTTGCAAGCTCAATTACCCAAAGGTACATACCTTTCTCAAAATTCGGTCACGCACAGAGTGGAAATCCTATCCGCGACGGAGACCGTGGACCTGGGCACCATGGGAGAACTTTTAGGTTTCGAGAACGACACCAAACTCGAAGCTGGCATCAAGCACGTGGCAACCAACATTCCTAAATTCTTGGCCATAGAGACTCTGAACGTACACTGTAACGTGGCCGAAGGTATGATCACGAAATCTTCGGACGGATTGTTAGGAAGTCACAAGCAGACGGGATCATAGCCACGTTCAAACCAAGTTCCGAGTTCATGGAACCGATCATCTACACGCCCTCTTCGCCGATCTATTTTCCAGTATGTCGCAACCGCATAGACGACATAGAGTTGGTGGTGACGAACGAGAAAGGAGACGTGGTAGATTTCGCAGGTGCCACTACGACGGCCATCGTGGAGATCAACGTATAATAAATAACCATACATGTAAAATGGAGCAAATCGAAAGTTACGAATTGCAGTCTTTCCCTCCCAACCGTCGCACGTTCGCCAATCTGAACGAAGCGAACAGGGAGATCGAATACGACGTGGACGTAGGCGACGGGTTCATTCATCCTCACAGAGCGGACCTCTACCTTCAATTCGACGTGGTGAAGAAAGAAAGCGGAGACGCGTTTCCCGCAGCAGCAAACTTGATACTCGTGGACAACTTCGTGCCTCACCTGTTCTCGCAGGTGGAGGTGAGGAAACACAACACCGTCATCGACAGAATAGATTATCCAGGCATCACGTCGACGGCGGTGGGAACGTTGAAATTATCCAAAACGGACGCAGCGTACTACCAGGCCGGGGGATTCGAAGCCGGGGCCAAAATATCGACGAAAAGTCACACGGTGCTCTTTCCCATGCGTCTGCTGCCTGGTTTCTTCTCGGACTACAAGGAGATCATGTGGAAGGGAGGACTGAGGATCACATTTCGAAGAGCGGCCAACGACAACGACGCACTGATGCGATACGCTACTTTGGGTCCGGACGGCACCACGCCGATAGCCAACACTTTACCCGAAGCAGCGAAATGTGTCATCCGGAGCATGGAATTGAGAATGCCGGTGGTGGAATACGAAACGAACTACGCCCTCAAGTACAAAGCGGAGATCTTGAAAAGTCCGCAGGTGCCGATTCACTTTCACGGTTACCAGTGCGTGCAGAAGATGGCGTCGGGAAGTCACATGGAATTCGACGTGACGACACAGTTCAACAACATACAGTTCGACATGCCAGATTTCGTCGTAGTGCTTTTTCAGACCGGACGCGATAACGATCAGGAAAAAGATTCCAGCAAGTTCGACGACTGCAAGATCAAGAACGTTTATCTGAAGAACGGTAGGAACGAAGTGTTCCCGCGCGAGAATTACAACCTCGACATGACCAAAGACGATTACCTCAAACTTTACGAAGCTTACACGGCTTACAAACGCGTGACCGAAGGAAGCGTGGACGTGTACTACGCGCCCAGCGAATTCAAAGCACGGAGACCCATGACCGTCATCAACACATCTAAGAGGAAGCAAGTGGTGGTCAACGATCGTACCAACATCAAGATTGTATGCGAGTTCCACGATGCCTTGCCTGCAGATACTCTGTGCAGTGTCATTCTTATTGCAGAGAAAACATTTGTGTATGACGTCAAGAATGAAAGAGTAACTGAACAGTTTTAAATAAATAAAAAAAAAATAGCACACAATAAGAAATGTGGAATTTTATATATATAAGTACAAATTGCAATTAGCAGTTTCCAGAAGTTTAATTTTGCTGTGCCATGCATGCATGTAATCGAGGAAGTGGAAGTAAATTAAAATTGTTTTTTTTTCGCATTGCCTATTACTTTTTGTTGCACTCTGGGCAGGCCTTACTAGTTTGGAGGCGATAGTGGCCCCACGGAAGTGTATGGACCCCACATTCAAGAATACACCTCTTGTCGTCGTGTGCATCCAGAGCAACTTTCCTGACAATATTAGTTGTAAGCACATGATCGACGCTTTGGATACGATGCTCTTTTTGTAGAATGGGCGATTTTGTTCTGAGGCACTCGAGGTAATCCTCAAACTTGAGGTGCTCCCGAACCACTTGCCTGCTTACACCCTTTGCCTTTTTTGTTACAGAACCCTCAGCCCGGATCGCATAGGCTTTGGCACGAAGTCCAGCAAACTCCACAATCACATCCCCGTCTTTCTCGTCCTTGAGTTTGCCGGGTATTTTTTTGTTCCGGGGCAGAATTCCATACCGGTTTAGCTGGGGATAGCCCGATGTGTCGGAGAGCTTGACAAGAGCTGGAACTTTGGCTATATCACCATACGCATCGGCCGTGCGAACATGGTACACCAAGCTGTCTGTGTCTGTGTAGAGGAGCGAGATATTGTGGTTGTAGTGTGCACGTAGTATGCCGTAATATGTCTCGAACATGCACAACTTGCTCAGATCCAAAACTGCAGCTCCCACATAGATGGGCTTGTTGAGTAGCACCTTGCCCCGGTTCATGTGAATCAGAGACATCTGTTCGTTGTAAATTGTTCGAGACCTGAACAGTGGGCTTGCAACAAGTCGACGACACTGTGTTTTCTTCGTCACCAACCTCACATCAACGCGATTTCGCACATTCTCCATGGTCTTCCCAAATACCGCATTGTTCATTAATTTGAAAAAATCGCGATCAAGTTCCGAAGTGGCAGCAGTGCGATGGTTGGTGTTCAGTTCGATGTACGGCTTCAACCATGGAGACTGCCTGAACAAGAGCACGCCGTAAACTGCTTTGACCGAGACCCCTTGCTGCATTAACCACTGGAGGTTCCGGTAGTGTAGCACATAACGCTTTTTGGGCTCCAAGTCCATGACGAGCTTCGGTTGATCCGAGCCAGGTGGACACTTGAGTTCCGGAGCAGGCGAAAGGTCACAGAATGTATCCTGCAGCTTCTCGGGGAAGTCGAGGTCCACCTCGGCAAAAAACCCAAACTCGTCGCACTCTTTTTCGATGTCGAAGTTGGAGGGGTCAGCCCACTCAAACTGTCCTGTTGGGAGTGGCTGCATCATGGAGTGCCCGTAAAGATTATTCACGTCAGTGTACATGATGTAGCTTGATGGTTGGGAGGGGTCGTAACCAGTGGCCATGTGGTGATTGTTGGCGTGTGCGAAGCGTTGCGACACTTGGACCATGCCGCCCCGGATAGCTCTCTCGATGAAAAGCATGATATCATTATCGGAGATAAGTGAAAGTTTAACTTTAGTCAGCAGGAGCATGGCCGACCACGCCAGTCCAGGAAGGCTGTAAAAATATACAGGGTCCAGGTTGTAAATGTTTATCGCAGTCGCCCGAAACGCCTGGAACACATCGGCAAGAAGCGTCACATCAAGCTTCAGGTATGCATCGTGGTAATCACCGAAAGTTCGGCAACCCAACTCGACCCACATAGACTGAGCATGCTTGTACTCCTCGTCGGTAATACCAGAACCTCTCAGCTGTCTGTAGAACTTATCCTGGGGAGGCAGCAACTCTTCTTCGAACTTGGAAGGGTCTGTGACGTATTCGTAGGGGTAGACCCCTTTACGTCTGATGAGTGCGACATCTAAGTTCGGGAAACTTGATGTGGTAATGGCTAGTTGGTCGTCTCTGAGCTTCCCAGCAAGAGCATCGAGGCTTGCCTGGAGGAACCTCAGAGAGTCGAGGAACCGAAGCTCGATGCTGCTGCTTGAGTTGGGGATCGGCACCCACTTGCTGATGCTAATATAACGCTCCTCGTTCTGTGCCAGGACATTGATTCTCGCACTGTCGTACCCTAGATGTGTGACCAAGTGATGGAAATCATATCCCGAGCCATTGTGAAAAAAGACCGGTATGAAGCGCGGGTCCCTGGCTCTCAAGTTACATCTGTTGCACCACGGGCCAATGTAGCTTCCGGTCCCATAATGGTCATGGTGGTGGACCTTTTTGTTATCGTCAGTGAAGACCGACTTGCAAACAGGACAATTTAGAGCCATTTCGTGCTGATGCTTGTTTTTGGGAGACAGAGGCAGCATGGGCTTGGGGGCCAACAGCACCTTCCCTATCTTGATGGCTTCCTGTTGCATTCTCTCCAGGAAGTGTTTGGCCGGGTCGGGACCGCGATACACATAGGGCTCGGAGGCAATATGTTGGTCTCGCCACACCACAACATAGGAGTAACTCGAGGCCTCGTGGATTTGGAAAGGAATGGTAGAGGATGTTTCGGGGTTGGGCTCGCAGTTAGACAGAGGTTGAAGAAAGGCCTCGAAGTCTGCTACAATATAGGCAGGATGCTTCACCATAGCACTGTGCATGCGAAAGCACTCTACTGCACCAGGTTTGGGCAGGATAATTCGTGCAGGCTTGTTGGTACTACAATAGAACATGTGGCGAGCTAGCTTCTCAGCAGCAATGTTGGGTCCTCTGATGCGCCGGTAATCCTGCTGTTCTCGATTATGAAATATAGCCAAGCACCTGCGACACACCTCGACGTGGCGACTATCACTGCTCCGTTGGCTCGAAACAAGCCGAGAGAGGGAACGGATAAGGGTGTAATGGTGATGGGTTTCGTCCTTGATGAGCAGGAGGTTGATTTCTCGTACCTCGTTGTTGTTGCTCACGTTGCTCACCCGGATGGGGTGGACCTCATTTTCGTTCTCGGTGAGACCGTAAACATTGATGGCTAATTGCAGGCCCAACAAGTCACGAGCACTAACCTCAAACTTGCGAATATGCGAGACTTCTACAGGGTAGGCAATCCCGGCCATTGCAACCTCCAGTTCCGACTCATACTGCGTGTAGTGGTTAACACGGCGTGGACTGTTTTTCCAGTGAACAGGGTGCAATGCTGCCAGCACCGACCAGAGGAAGCATTTGGTGTCTTTGTTCTGAATATTGAGAACAGCTTTCCTTGCTTCAACCTCGGGTGGCAGGGCAATATAGCTAGACCCTGCCAGTGGTAGGAACTTGCTAAGTGTCAGACAAAGTTCGTGGGGGTCGCCACACAGCGAACCGCCCGAGCCTTTAGCCTGATGCTCCTCGTGCTTTGCCACAAACTCCTCGACAAACTTGTTGTAGATGCTGTCGAGGTCAGTGATATCTGTCTGATGCAGTGTTTTTGCTTTTGTGGCATGGAAGAATTTATATATTTCATCAGACGGTTTCTTATACTTGCAGCATAGCACAGCATAGAATTTAGTGGAGTATGTAGCCAATGCATCGTTGAGGATGGATATTATCTTAGCTCGCTCGCTCTCCAGAAAACTACGCACATCGCATGAGCTGTCTGATGTTATGTTAAAGTCTTCTAATAAATGCTCAAACGCAAATCGGTCTGCTTTCTTCGCCAGCTTGACGCGTTTGGCAGGTGGCGATGCATCGAGGGAGGTTACTTCTACCTTTCGCTTGGAAGGTTGCGGTAGAGATGTTCCAGTGCTCTTGCAAGTAGGCTGGTGTCGCTTGAAGTTGTCAATAGAAATATTTTTTCCACACTTAGAGCACAGTTTGGTTGCACATATTCGCTTTCCCGGCACACAAGTACGACAGTGCCTTTGAAAATGTTGACTTGACACACCAATTTGGCACGTAGGGCAATTTTTTACAGAACGCATAATGCAGAGATTTTTTGGGGGTATGTTATTTAATACCTAATGCTGTGCAATGCAAAATATAATTGCTCACTTTTTTTTTTAACTATTTTCTATGACCTTACCCGGGTTTTTTTTTTCGCCAAATTATATGCTTCTAGTCTCCTATACAATACAATATACGTACAATATTGTCAACAGTATTATATTTGAGCAGGTCGTTTGTCACCTAAACACTACAGCTCACAGGTTAGGAAAATCTGACATGAAAGCAGATAATACGCTTATGCCTTATTTATATATAATTTTCACGGGGCGTACAATATTGTCAACAGTATTATATTTGAGCGGGTCGCTTGTCACCTAAACACTACAGCTCACAGGTTGGGAAAATCTGACATGAAAGCAGATAATACGCTTATGCCTTATTTATATATAATTTTCACGGGGCGTTCAATATTGTCAACAGTATTATATTTGAGCAGGTCGCTTGTCACCTAAACACTACAGCTCACAGGTTGGGAAAATCTGACATGAAAGCAGATAATACGCTTATGCCTTATTTATATATAATTTTCACGGGGCGTTCAATATTGTCAACAGTATTATATTTGAGCGGGTCGCTTGTCACCTAAACACTACAGCTCACAGGTTGGGAAAATCTGACATGAAAGCAGATAATACGCTTATGCCTTATTTATATATAATTTTCACGGGGCGTTCAATATTGTCAACAGTATTATATTTGAGCGGGTCGCTTGTCACCTAAACACTACAGCTCACAGGTTGGGAAAATCTGACGTGAAAGCAGATAATACGCTTATGCCTTATTTATATATAATTTTCACGGGGCGTTCAATATTGTCAACAGTATTATATTTGAGCAGGTCGCTTGTCACCTAAACACTACAGCTCACAGGTTGGGAAAATCTGACATGAAAGCAGATAATACGCTTATGCCTTATTTATATGTAATTTTCACGGGGCGTACAATATTGTCAACAGTATTATATTTGAGCGGGTCGCTTGTCACCTAAACACTACAGCTCACAGGTTGGGAAAATCTGACATGAAAGCAGATAATACGCTTATGCCTTATTTATATATAATTTTCACGGGGCGTTCAATATTGTCAACAGTATTATATTTGAGCAGGTCGCTTGTCACCTAAACACTACAGCTCACAGGTTGGGAAAATCTGACATGAAAGCAGATAATACGCTTATGCCTTATTTATATATAATTTTCACGGGGCGTTCAATATTGTCAACAGTATTATATTTGAGCGGGTCGCTTGTCACCTAAACACTACAGCTCACAGGTTGGGAAAATCTGACGTGAAAGCAGATAATACGCTTATGCCTTATTTATATATAATTTTCACGGGGCGTTCAATATTGTCAACAGTATTTATATTTGAGCGGGTCGTTTGTCACCTAAACACTACAGCTCACAGGTTGGGAAAATCTGACATGAAAGCAGATAATACGCTTATGCCTTATTTATATATAATTTTCACGGGGCGTTCAATATTGTTAAGAGCGTTAGTTTTTGTAGAGCTCTCTTTTTCCAACTTTCCTCTATACAGTGAAGCTGTAGAAGACACAATTAGCTAACCTAGCATACAACATACCTTCCTAATTAATATGGATATTGTCACACATTCCTCTTATTTTATACTGTTGTAAATGGAAAAGATTATGTACGGTAAATGTTTTGTACATTATAGGAAAAAAATGCAAAATATCCCCCAATTTTAATTCGATCCATCTCTGAATCGAATTTTTACATATTCTCACGCCGGCACATATGCTGTTCTATTTGCTTCTTTTACTTGCCTTGCTTAATTAACTCTCGCTAATTAGCATTTTTTTGGAAGAAGTCAACTAGAACAACATATGGCGGTATGAGAAATATGCAAATCAAAGAACATTTTAGCAATATATGGGCCCTAGCAATTAGCTTCGTCGACTAAGAGTACTCTTTCAAACATCTTCAGCTAGATCGTATTACTACGCGAGGACGTTTAAAATTTTTGGGTGTTGAAAAAGTTTGACCCTACTTTTTTATTTCTATTGTTTGCTAATAGATGGCGCTAATAGTACCCCCTCCCCTCCCCTCTCCCCTCTTCTCCTCTGCTGTATGACAAATAGCACAAACATAAAAATCAAGATTTTGGAGAGCAAAACATAAAATTTGCATGCATCTGATGTCGAACCAAGAACTTTTATCTTTCGGGGAGTCAACATTATTTTTTTACTCAGTCGTCATATAACATGAACACACGCAAAGATTCACATGTGCTTTTTATTATTTTGTGTTCGGTAAGTACAAGTATATTCTTACATAAATTATTGTTTAATTTAATAAATTGTAAACTCGGAGCCTGCTATACTAACACTCCTTCTGTCTATTGAAAGCGAATGTTGCGTGCATGCGGAAATAACACAGAAAAAAAAGCGGATGGAAGCAATTTAAAATCAGTGGAGCAAGGTCAGTATTACGAGAGCGTAAAAACACGTGCTTTCATTCAACTTCGAAAAATAAGAATGAATATGTGCATACAGAACACATATGCTTTCTTTTCACAGTTGTAAAATCATATAAATTTTACATGAAGTAAGTTGCGGGAAGGCTCTCTCTTTTATGTCTGTGTATATGTTGTACAATTAGGTACAAGTATTGTACAATTAGGTACAAATTGTTGTACAATTATTCCTAGGCCCCCAACAGTATTGCCAGACATAAAAAATACATGGACCCCTCAGACCCTTTGATGAAAATTTACAGTGAAAAACCCAGTAGGTTAACAACACTGTCAAAAAATCTACGGTAGTGTTGTCAGATGTAAACAGGGGGGGCAATAAACCCCCCCTCATAAAAGGCTACAGTAAAAACCCACAGTGTCGCCAACTCTGTGCCCCTCAAAATATACATCATAAAAGGCTACGACGAGCCTCAAATAATGATTCGAGCCTCAGTGAAAAAACCCAGTAGGTTAACAACACTGTCAAACTACGGTAGTGTTGCCAGATGTAAACAAAAAGCAATAGACCCCCCTCATAAAAGGCTACAGTAAACCCACAGTGTCGCCAACACTAGGCCCCCCAACAGTATTGCCAGACATAAAAAAATACATAGGCCCCTCAGGTCCTTTGATGAAAATTTACAGTGAAAAAAAACCCAGTAGGTTAACAACACTGTCAAAAAATCTACGGTAGTGTTGCCAGATGTAAACAGAGGGCAATAAACCCCCCCTCATAAAAGGCTACAGTGCCCCCCACAGTCTTGCCAACTCTGCTCTCAAAATATACATCATAAAAGGCTACGACGAGCGCCACAACCTTGGTGATTTTTTTCGGGTAAGGAGTTGGCAACACTGCGCCTTACGAGACAAATCCATTAAGGCGATCGAGCTCCAAATGATGGTTCGAGCTCCAAATGATGACTTGGTACCGGGCCACTAGGTCTACTCTTGTCTTCAGTATAATCCTGACAACAGCAGAAAGATGGGATTTATGAACTCGAGGAAAGCTACTGCGCCTGGATACAAAGTGTTTCTGGACATTTTTGGACCACTGCCTACAAGTACGAAGGGGAGATACAAGTACTGTTTAGTCATTCAAGATGAGTTCTCAAGGCACATTAGCTTAACACCACTTAGAACTACAACGGCGAGGACGATCTCGCAAGCATTCTTGAAGTACTGTTTTCAGTCAGGATTCCCGAAATACGTTGTCAGTGACAACCAGAGTGTATTTCGAAGCAAACTGTATTCACAAACGTTGCGTTCTGTGAATTGCAAGCCTGTCTATATTACGCCATATAGACCGAAGTGAAACAAATCGGAAGCAGCGATTAAGATAATCAAGCAAGCACTTGGGAAGTTCTGCAAGGAACACTCGTCGTGGGCTGAAAACTTGGACGCGATAAGTTTTGCCATTAATAATGCAACGAATTCAATGACTGGATTGAAGCTGTCATTTTTGTTCTTTGGACGTGATTTGTACACACCGCATGACACTCGGAAAATGGAGCTTCAGAGGGAAGATGGAACCGGGGAGGACGTCACGGCGGAAAAACAGATGGATTACGTCATACAGTTAAAGGAAAGAATGGGCGCGGCTTTCGAATTTGCAAGAGAAAAAGAAGAAAAGACGAGGCAAAAGGCGTCAAGGGCCTACAATAAGGGCAGAAGAAGGGTTAATCTTCGTGTCGGAGATCGAGTACTGCTTCAAGAGCATAGAATTTCGTCTGCTTTTAACAAGCAAACAGCGTGCTTTTTCCCGAAATTCAAAGGGATCTACAGAATTCTGAATTTTACTACTCCAAATAATGTTGTTTTGGAAAAGGAAGGTGAGGGGAAGAGAGTTCTGGCTAACGTTGACCAGCTGAAGGTCATTCCGAGAAGAAATTTGAGAAGTGTGAGGGAAAGCACTCGTCCCTAAATTCTACCCTGAGAATCCATCTCAAGGGGAGGGGGTAGAAGGGCTGTGAAAAATGAAGGAAAGGAAGCCGAGTGAACGACTTCTAGTTTGTACAGTAGTAATTAAGTTCCTGATTTATTGTCGCTACACATTTGAGTTCTGGTAAATTTATTTCATGTGAATGTAAGATTTAAAATTATGGACTGTTGTATTTTATGTTATGTCAACCTTTTGCCGATAAAGGGTGTTGACAATTGTCAACATGAAGACATGAGAATTTCATCGGTAAGAGAATGTACCTGGATGCTTTACATTTTATGAATTACATCTGAAGTACGCTTGTCACAAGGTAGACTCGCGTTACTCCAAGAAACGTCTTAACAGGCGCTAGGCCGCCCGACGTGTACATTTCTCAACCTCCACGGTGACAAGGCACTAGGCTGCCCGGCGCACCGTAATTACTTCAAAATAACATCCAGTACAAACTACCTTTTTACCTGTAAATCGGACACCAAGGCACTAGCTTGCCCGGCAATCCAATCTCTTACAGCATCCGTTTCGGGAGATCTGTCCTCCGGTCCTAGCCGACCGAAGCAAAAACAGCCTCTCCCTTCCAAGTCTCAGTTCCAACAGCCGACCTCCCCCACTCTCATCTGGGAGTTTATATACGTTTGGTTGGCGTCTGCTGCCAACCGCCCTTCTTTCAAAATTTTTAATCTTTAACAGCTAAACTGCCCGCCTTTCTTTTGAACGTTCGAAACACGAAGCAAGAACAGAGAGCTACATGGTATTTATACATGGAATAATGCGAACCTAAAAATGCATAATAAATTGATTTACACTAATCACACATATATATGTTTATACACGTAATTACCTAATTAATTAACATATTAATAAAATATTTAAATAAGAGAAAAAAACACTGTTGCCCTGACACGGGGGCAGGGTAACAGTAGGAATGAAAATAAATGACTACTTTTGATTTTATGTGTGTTTTATTTGAAAGTGATCCGATTTTGAGGACTCCACTCTATCACTTATATTCATATTTTCAATGTCTCTGTAATTGGAGATATCCTCTCCTTGTAGATGGCAAATAAATAAATAAACAAATTAGCACACAGAAATGAATTAAAAGCCACTGTAACAGTTGCTGCTCCATGAAATGCACTAAAAATGTAACAATTGAGATTAGACACGTTTAGAAACGGAACTTACACGTTTAACTGTGCCATTTAATGCGACAAAAATGCCAAGCTTTATCTGATGTCTTTTGAGTTCTGTGTCTATAGATTTCGAACTGTGAACAACAATACCACTAACCTTTAAATCAAGAATGAGTAATACCAATACAAACAAGAAGACTATAAATTCCCACTGTCTCATTTCACTACGACCATATTCCCTAAGGAGCTCTCTATGATTACTGGAAGCCATAGCATGTGACCAAGCTGGGGCTTTGACATTGATTCCCGGGGAAAGGTTCCCACAAAATCAAGACAAAATGTTGAACTCCATTAAGAATCTCTAATGTCCCGTTGAACCTTGGCGTATACGTGTCTCCATTAGATCCGTACATGTAAAGCACGCTAGCAGCTAATTGAGTTTGAAATCAATGATAGACACGTGCCATAGAAATGGTACAAGGGGAAATGTACCTAAATTCTATTGTCGGCAAAGGATAGATTCTCCTACCAAGCAGGTATCTAGAAATATATTTCGGGGGGGATCAAAGTATCTCAGAAATAATAATAATATAATGCTTAAATTAAAATAATTATATTATAATTATATCGAATTAAAATAATATTAATTAAAATAGCTATGTAAATTACTTAATCTTGTATTGTTATTATTATTATTACATGAATAAGTAAAACGACAGTTTAAGAATAGAGATATAACAGCATATATTCATAATCTAGCTACGTGTAGTTAAGATCGCCAAAATTTGTATAAAATCAACTACCCTAGCAAGGAAATTCATGTCAAATATATAAAGAATTGAATATTTATTGAATAACATAAAAGGATGACGATAAGTAAAGTTCCTGATTATTATTTTATGAATATTATTATAAGGAATAGTGGATATAAAGTTCGGCGGAAATAAATAATCCTCGATTATACAACTAATGCTAAACAATTCTATTTTCATTATTTAATTTTGTTATTTGGTAAGTCTCTCTTGGGGGGGGGGGCGCCCGCATTTTGATAGTTGGACTTTGTATAAATTTAACTTGATTTATCAACATCGGTCAGTGGCATATACGTTGTTTCGTTCTGAGAAATTGGACCGTCTTTTATTATGTCTACACTGTAAAAGGTTGACTCAAAATTAGTGGTGACAAACAACCAATTTCCGATCTCATCAAAGTACCGTAAAAATAAAGAACAATGACAGTTTTGAAAGTATTAACGGTCATTACACAGTTACCACAATTAATTTCATTTTAATGATTCAGTTTTTATAAATATGTTCATGGTGAACGCAACTGCAACTTATATTCATTATCTAGTATATTTATGAATGACAAAGTATTCAAACATAAATATGAAACGTTTGCGTCCCTTTTTGTAAAAAACATAACAAGCAGACTATTACATTTTAACGTTAGAAGAATATTGTAAAATTTACGTTAGCTTCTACTACACAATTACATTGCAGTTAGATCTTAGGATATTCATGACATGTGACTGTTATTTTACAAAATGAGAATTGTTTTTGAGCCAACAGTAGAAAGACAACCATACATTTTTTCATTCGGGGACATTTTAGAAGAACTGAAATTCGACCTCCCCTCCCCCCCCATGTGCACTGCTGATACTTGTAAGTCCAGGCACCTAGCAGAATACCTATTTTATACCTCTTAAATGTATTATAAAAACAGCAGTCTTATTAGGGAAGTTTGAAATTACGTATTTGTCGGGCAGCGAGCTCATCCATCGCCTATTAATTTTACATTCAGGTAGCTACAGTAGCGCACAGCACGGGACGCTGCGAAACTACAGCCGGGAAGAAATAACCTGGCAGTAACGTCACTCCCTGCTAAGTCAGCGTTGCCAACTACTATGAAAGGAACCATAGCACGAGTAAGAGTACGAGCAGCAAGGATCACGGTGCAAACTACCAATCTTCAATTTAATGTTAGCACTGCTAGATGTTTATTTTATGTTTGTTTATTTTAATTATTTCATATAATTCGGCTTTCAGCAAACCTTCTGCATGCGGAATATTGTGAGATGATAGCCACGACTTCATTTCATCCTTCTGCTGTTTGATGTTGGGATTTTTTTCAGTAACTTGTTGTGGTATGGAGGATTGTCACACACAATAACAAGTTTGGGGGCAGATTGGAAAGAAGCTGTTATTCGAACCACAACATAAAATGGTTAGCGTTCATCTCCCCATGATAGTCACCAGAAGTTGTTTTTGAAAGGAACACTAACTTCGCCCCTCCACAAATCCACTTTCACCACCGGCATGCACAATAATAAACCTGGGACCCTTTCCTGTTGGCACTTTTAACCCCCCCCCCCCCGAATCTTTGGAATCCAGCCAAACTTTGGGGACAGTGTGGTGTGTGTTCACGAAACTTTCATCCATATAAATGAAAGACCGGCGGTTTGCTCTGTGCGCAGTTCTTTAACTTCACGCAACGCAACGATGCTGTTTCGTTCAAGGAGTAGCTTCCTGCTGTTTACGCTGTGCTTTTTTAAATCTGAATCCTAATTTTCTTATGATCATACGCAACGACCAACGCGAAACCTTAAAATTAACATTTTCTTGCAGTTCCTTCATCAGTTTATGTATGGTGACAACAATGCCTTTCGTGTATTAAACAATGGATTGTTTGGCGCACGACTGCTTCATCAAAATAATCCAGATTTGTGACACGTTGCTGGGCGTTCGGTCGGTTTTTGCCCGCCGTTGAAAAAGATTTCCCGCTCGCAATCGCAACACTTTTGTGTTTCTTCAAAATTCTCCACACAGATCTTTCACTGACACCTGTCGCCACGGGCGTTCTGTGAACAGCTGTGGTTTTGTTTTCATCGCAATCAAAGTACTTATACACATTGAAAACTATTTCTCTTGTATCGCTGTGCAAGGGCTTACCTTTCTTTACTCCACTGCTCATTCTACAACAATGACAAAACCAACCAAAAAACCCTCCCTAACAAAGAAACAAAATAGCCTGCAATCCCTCGCTCGTAGCTGCGGTTTGTTAGACTAATTAGCAGTGTGGGGGTTTGCACGCCTGCATCACCCCTCTCGGAATGATTTCGATTGGTTTGCACGCCACCTTGTCGTCCGCTCTAGCGAATGAGCCTTCGCTTCTGGAAGGAGAGGTGAAGGTGGGAGATGACGTCACTGCCAAGCTATTTCTTCTGCGCTGTAGGACGAAGGTTGCACTCAATTCAAACAGAATTTGGAACTGCCGTAGTTTATTTCTTTCCACATAAGTCTTTGACTCATTACACAGTTTTTAAACTACATATAGGCTATGTTATTTATGAATTAAAAAATAAACTACACGTGTTAGTTGTTCATAAAAATTTACAACTAACCAAAATATCTAACAATATCACTAATGTTTTGATGAATCCCTCAGCACGGAAGACTTACCCAAATCAGAACAATGCATTCCTCTCACAATACTGTCCAACTGTTGCAGATGGCAACGTGGTCTATTGAGCTCTGAAATATCCTAATATTTCTCGAGAATAATCCCTAAAGAATTGTTACAGACCTATCACGTTCCTTCCCCCTTCTATTATCTGATCAGTATGGATAAGGAACGGTCACGCACGCTGGTGGCTCAATATAATTCTCGTTCCTTCTATTACTGAGGGGAATTTACGAAACACTTTCACATTTGCAGTAATTCATTGCAGGACAATCGTTTTTGGAGAGTTACAACCGAGTTACAACTTTGCTCAAAACTATTTCAGTTGCAGTTACCTTATTCTAGATTCTGTATACTACTCAGTTCTCATTAAGAACGAAGTCAGTGTAAACAAACAGTAAATTTTATTGGCTGTTGGAATAGTAGTTGTGCAGGAACCTTCTGCGTAGGAATATAGTGTATGGAATAAAGGTATAGAAGTCAATGTCGCTGCTGTATTGAATTTGTGGGACGTTATGTTATGAGCTATAAAGCTACGACCAATTCATGAGCAATACGAATATAACATCGGAACCAACACAGAGGAAAGGAACTATTTTTTCAGAAGTCACGTGGGCTTGATTACATTAGCTTGCACGAAAGCACACGCATAACCGACTCGTGCCGGGCGACCTTGGATGCTGCCTGCGTATCCTTCCGTCACTAGACTGGCGGCAGAAGTGTTTGACAGGTATACAAACATTTGTCTTTTTGTAAGAGAGTGTCTCAATGCCATGGGTGCCATTGTAAAAAAAAATAGATCAAGGTATGTACTTTCAAAATAAAAGGGTTTTGATAGCTTCTATCGTTCCTTCTTTATAACCAAACGGCTACTACTTTCTGGACGTGCTTCGTGTGTGTGTGTGTGTGTGTGTGTGTGTAAAATGTATGCATGTATGTTATCGTTCCTGCTCCGCTGAGTATTACTGAGAAACTAACTAAACGCACGGTCATGAAAATAGGCGTTTGGGCAGAATTGCGCTGGTGCTACATGTGGGAAAAGCAAAGCGAGAGCATGACGAAAGTCGCTGGTTGCTGCGCACCGTGTGGCAACGTCGACCGAGCTGCGTTAGACCGACCTCTCTCCGGGGCACTTTTGTTTCATCCCTGACCTTCTGAGCAAATGCTGTCAGTTTTGTATCACATGGATTACAAAGACCAACTCTATAACGACGTCTTTCATTCTCTTAAACCTCCGAACACACGGGATTGTGCTCCGACGTGGCAACAGCGCGAACTTCTGCCAGCCGCCTAATTTCATGGCAGTGCGTATAGTTACAATTATCGTTTCTCGATAAAAGTAACTGTTACTTCCAAATACTGTTGATCACCTTACGATCCTTAGAGACAATGTGAGAATTAACGGGTGCATGCCGGGGATTTCCCCACCGCAAACATTTTTTTACCCCCGGCAGAAGGAAAGAATATTCATGCTTGCCAGGGATGTTTTTTTCCCCGCCAAAGAAAATTGAATTGAAAGCATATAATATACCATTTCTTATCTATGGAACAAACACCACTGATAAGTCATTCGGGAAAACAGTTTATTAACCTTTAAGACAAATGTATCCTGTTTCGCGTCTGAAGTTTTCCGTCCATTGCCAAGTACAAAAGCCTACCGGCCGCCATGGCAAGAAGACACGAAGAGTTGATTTCATCAGCTTTATTTGTTGGAGGTACGTAGATCACTTTTCTCGCCTCACGCCGTCATTGAGTTGAACGCGCAATAGATATTTGGTCAAGTTTTCTCGGTGTTACTAATTCAATAGCTCTTTTTGTATAGGTTTTCTTAGAATGTAAAAATACTGTTCCTAAATTACGTGTAAATGTTATCAGAAGATTTAATGTCCTGGGTACTTAGAACTGGCAGGCAATAGTAGACTTTACTAACTGGTAACATACAAATTTGTATACCTAAGAAAACCTTCCCACTCCTCCGGGCAAAGGAAATCACCAATACCACTCTGATTGGCCACCGCCCCCCCCCCCCCAAGCAAATATGCTTAACTCGCTCACTGCTTAGATAGGTAGAAAAGCGATATAAATTAGCGGAAAAGTACCTAATTTCATGATCAATAACATGTTACGTTACTGATCAATACACAATAGCTTCGTTAGTAACATAAGGTAATACAAAGCAGTCAGAGAAACAAGCAACTTTTACCTTGCAAGAACGTCACAAGATGGCACTGCTACTTGCATTCCAAAGGAAGTGTACATTATTGTACACTGAAGGTTAATGTTTTGGGGCTCTAGGTTTGAGGGAGTTGCAAGGAAAAACAAGTATAAAGTCTTGGGGGTTCAAGTTGTTATTACGATTACTAAATCCCTAGAGGACAACAGAGCGATTGAAGTTTGTACTTTAACTGCCGATCGATGCCATAAAAATATTATTTTATGGTTGAAGCTAGAAAGAATGCTGAAGGTCTTCATGCTGTCGTTACCAGCACGCAATGCTCATTACTTGTGACAAATGCACGTGTAATGACAGCGGTAACAAATGCAAGTGTTGTTAAGTGGATAAGTATTCTTCGTGGAATATTAAACGGCTCTGTCAACATAAGGAAACGAGCAGGTATGCATTTATGACTTTTGTTTGGAGATACAACATGTTTGACTTTTAAGCCAGTGGCGTAGTTAGCCTTTTTGTCACCCTGGGGAAGAACCTTCGTCCTTTTCCCGACATGTGCGATAACAATGGTATCGGTATCGGAAAGTATCGGTTGGATTTTATTTTCCGATACCGATACTGGCCGATCCTTCGCGGGGTTCGCAAAATTACAGCGCGACACTTTCGCGGAGTCTGATTATCCTGGAAGTCATGTAAAATTGTAAAATGTAAAATGTAAAATTTGAAGTTTCCATTGAGTAACGACAGCATGATGACCACGAGCGGCTAGGGACAGCATTAGCAACTTGGAAATACATGCTAACAGCACCAAATCCGACCTGCTTCACCTATCTACTTATACATATAATACAGGGTGGCTACTCACCGGGAATTCCTTGAATTCCGGGAATCATGCGTGAATTATTGGATCCAGGAATTGTGCGTGAATTCTGCGTGAATTTTTCTCCGTAGAAGTGAAAAATTGCAACTTTTACTAATCAAATTACCATTGAATTAATACATATTTATAAATGCCCTGAGGTAGGTTTTTCACAGTTTAGCTTCTATTTTTATCTAGGAAGGAAAAGAAAGTTGCACGTGGAAAATAGAACAGAATTCTCTCAATCCGTTTATTTTGTTAGTGTCCTTTGCAGAACAGTCTATCTAACAGACGGAAGATTATTATTACAAGATAACATATATTGCAGTTGATTACTTAAAATTGTAGTTTGAAATTCTTATACAATTAACAGTTTTTCGTAAATTAGTATATCCCGTAACATTTGTGACTTGTGTTTGTAGATGTATTTCGAGTCTGAGTATGTGAAATGGCAAATGTAAATTCCGCACCTTAAATTTAACATTTTAAATATATATATGGTTTAATTGTATTGAATAAGAATTTTTGGATTCATTGGAATCACGCAGATCCTTTATACTGATAATATATTTGCGTTTGTATGTGTGAGGGTGGTGCAAGGCGATATTACGTAAGGAAATATAAAAAAAACATCTGCTTGTAGCCTTGAATTTTGGAAAAGTTCGCCTTGAAAATCGGGAATTATACTTGAATTTTATCATAGTCCTAGAGTGGCCACCCTGTAATAGCTTAAATAGATAAAATTAAACTGCCTAACATATTTACATGCTTATTTCAGCTATTTTATGCCTCCGTGGATAGGTTAGGCAGGTTAGGTTAGCATGTATTTCCAAGTTGCTAATGCTGTCCCTAGGCGCTCGTAAATTCCGTACTTCGGTTCCGCACGTTTACCTGAAGTGGGCGTTACATGATTTGATTTCAATAGAAGCAGGGAACATAAGTTCTGTTGCCGGATATTTCCGTGTTTCGCTGCGTCTCGGTGGGCGTCATGCTTTGGGCTCTGGCTATGGGAAGCGCGCAGTTCGACTCTCCCGGGAGAAGCGTAACAACTTTTCTCCTGAGATTTCTGTGTATGGAATTGGTGACAACCCACGATGGGTGCCCGGAATTTTGGAAAGCGTGTGGTTACGTATATTTATTTTTAGTACTCGTTCCACGTTTTCCTGCCTTTGACTTACTTTTTAGGAATATTGGGCCAAAGGGGGGAGGGGTTAGTTCACGAACAACCCCTACTTGGGCACAGCACTGGCGTGAGGAAATTGGGGAGCTACGAATGAATAGCGTAACCTGGTGATGGAAACCTACAACAACGACTGTGGGTTCGACGTGCTGACCACACGTCACCTCGTAACTGGTTGTATGATCTCCCATCTCGGCAGGTGGGAGTGAGGCCGCCAGTCGGTATGAATGCCCTAGCCCTCATAGGCTGTTGCGCCTCGGGTTAAAAGTTGATGAATTTGAAGCAAAACTCTGGTAAAGTGATGCTTAGGAGTTGAATACTCACCCAATAATATTAATTAATACCTTGGACAACTTTTAATTGTTCCAATTATCAAGCACTGGTATCGGTGGTGGTGGTGGTATCGATATCGGTATGGGTATCGACTCAAAGTTGTATCGGTTCAGCTCTAATTAAATTATGTAGCTGTTATAGTAACAATAAAAGTATGGAACTTAGAGGATACACGAATCCAATTTTCATAATGACTGTTATCTGGGAGTCAGTAGTTAAGTTTTTTCCGTATTGAATGTTTCCATACTTCATTCATCTGTGCTCGACGTGGTGGATACCCAGCTCGGGTTACAATACATCCTTTTCCCCCGGACATCCTATTTTTAGATAATAAAAATACATCTGGGCGGATTTTATCTTAAGTTTAAATTAATTTTCCGGGATTTCTACAAATCCTTAACAAATACATGAACGTTACCAACTTATCTTCTTCTTTGGTTATCTTTCTGGAATAAGTGATAATTTATTTTTCCATTCGACTGTCAACATTGTAATCAGCAGGGAACGGATTTATGTGTAGTAAATATGTGGTAAATATGTAAATACATATTTAGTTATTTCACCAAAATATGGAGTTAAATATGGACTGACTTAAAATTTACCTCTTTAATAATACAAGACACTACACGGGCTACATGAAATAGAGTAATACAGTATCGGCATTGCAACGATTACCATGACTGTCTTGAAGAGAAACCAGAAGCGAATCCCTTACATGTGCCATAAACTCGTTTCTTCTGGCGCTGATGTCAGGCGCGCAAATAGCAGCGAGGGTGGGGTTAGCAATGGACTGCTCGACTAGGGACTCTTTTTCAACGTTGTCAAAATAACGTTTGTAACAACCAGGGGCCTATGCTTGAGCCCTCCCTCATTATCTTATTGTTCACAATTGTAAATAAAAAGGAATTTCGAGTGTTTTACTATAACAAAACAAGCAAACAGTTGGGAGGTGTAAAATTGAAAAGGTATATATTGTTTGGATGACAGCAGTGGCGTCTCTTCCCTTGGGGCTTCCGGGGCTTAGCCCCTAAAGAAAAACGGACGTATTCACGTAATTATCAATCACCATAACGCATAACTATCACACAGTCTTTTAAAAGGCGATTTTTACCCATGTAAATTCATCGTCTGTTGCAATGGATACGACAGCGCTCCTAGCGGCATTGATGTCAATTATCGTTTCCCGGGGCACGTCGCAAAGGAATGCGTGGCCTACACCCACCTACGCTACAGTGAAGGTCACGTGCTAGCAGAGAGAGGAGGGGAGAGTGCAATGGATTTGAGTGCTGATTCGGGGCTAGTTCCGTTGCGTCGCGTTCGATCTCGCGTGTTTTTCTGTAGTGTTTTGGTGGCTTTCATTCGCTATGTTTGAGTGAGTTTGGCAGGGTTGATGTTCGAACACAAATTGATGAAGGACATAGGCTGTCAATTACAAGACACAATGAATTTGTCCGGAAAAATAGGCATATATTAAATAGAATTATCGATTGCTTAAAATTCTGTGGTCGACATGAACTTGCTCTACGAGGACATAATGAAAGAGAACAATCTTTAAACAGAGGCATCTTCCCAGATTTATTATCCCTTCATAGAAGAGGTAACTTCGTGTTCTTTATTGTAGTGAAGAGTTGAAAAACATAAACTCTATCAGTAGATTGCATTCATTTTTATTTAAAATTATTTAGAGGGTACCTTTTCAAAAACAGTAAAAATGACAAACATAGTTTTAATAACTCCAGTGGCAACAGCTGAATCTGAACGATGTTTCAGCACATTGAAGCGTATTAAAACCTGCTTAAGAAATGCAATGGGACAAGACAGACCAAATGCCTTGGCATTTGCTTACAATAGAGATAGAAAACATTTCAAACATAGAGGGCTTCAACGAAAAAGTAATAACAAAATTTGCTGAGCAGAAGAACAGGAGTCAACGTTCGTAGAAAGGTATGTTTCACAACAATACCTGTTTCTTTTGTAATCATGTGACTTGTCATTATATTTTAAATTCTTTAAAAAAATAAGTCCAGTTTTGTAGTTTAGAAGATAAATACCCGTTTTTTTTGTAATTCATGTAATTTGTCATTACATTTTAAATTCTTTCAAAAAAGTAAGTCCAGTTTTGAGGTCTAGAAGAAAAAATACCTATTTTTTGCAATTCATGTGAATTGTCATTATATTTTAAATTCTTTAAAAAAGAAGCCCCGGTCAAATTTGAGGCCACGAGACGCCACTGGATGACAGAAATCCCGTAATTAACACAATTAATGAGTGTAATAAAAATTGTAAACTTTCATTTATTTAACGTCGCTTCGGACTTGGCCAGCTATTCGCAAGAAATTTCATCCAACTCTTTCGACCACACGGGGACATATAGTTATTGCGCGAATATAAACCTATGTTGAGAAATATTGTAAAATATGGAAATAATATGTAAAAATAACTAAAATGTGTGAAATTTGAGCCAAACCTAATATATGTAAAAATATGGAAAATAAAAACTGAATTTTTCGAGTCTGCATGCCGTGATGCGCAAAGATATTACAAAATATAATTGTTTTCAGCTTCATACATAAAGATGTATTTACATATAAATACGTTCGCTGGTAATCATTGTAATTCCACCTGGATCGAGTGTGTGTGAGTGGGGTCGATTGACTGGTTCAATTTTTTTATTTTAGTTTTTCCCATAACCTTCCTTGTCAGCTGGTAGAATTTTATTAAATTTGAAAACAAATTTGTTGCTTGGGGTAGTTGAGTAAGTATTTTTAAAATTCGGCATTAACGTCAAACTCTGCAAAGATATTTGTTTTTAATCGGGAAAGACTAGCAACCAACGAGTTCCTGTTTAGATTTCTGTTGCTGGTGCCACCTAGTGGTTGGAATTTTACTTAATTGCGCATAAACTGTATTTGAAACAAAGGCTCGAAATATCAACATTTGAATATATGAACTAGTTTGACATAATCGATTACACTAATGCATTATTTCCAGTAGCTCGATGCAGGATTGCGTGTGAATTCTAATTATGTTGACAAACGTGACGGTGAAGGCACCTATATGGCTGCGTATACATATACTCGAAAAGGTTACGTGAGGCTAGCAACATATTAAATCGACCGGAATATGTACTACAAAGGAAAAGCAGAGGTCAGAACATAAAGAGTGATCATAGGGGTCGCGCTGGGGATGCCATTGTGTGGTACAGTACATTTTCTCAGGCAGAGACGTAGGAACCGTTTCTTTTTGTTGTTTCTTTTTATTTAGATAGATTTATTAAAAATTCAACGTTTGTTTTTGAGGCCACATTCAGGGCTGATGGCTTAGTTTTAGACTTCAGAGAGAGAGGTAATTTACTCTTATGTTCACGGGTGATTTATTTTTGCGTTGGGAGGAGTAATTGTTTAGTTTTAGGTGTCAAATGTCGAGGCATGATCAATATTTTATACTTCTTGTGGGGTTGGGGGCGATCGTCCCTCTCGCCTTCAGTCTTAGGTTCTTCTCTCAAACCTGAAACATCTGAGAAAAACTATTGATCTGAAAATACATGTAAAGTTCAGACTGATTTCATTCAAATGCAATGCCAGCTAGATACTGTGATAATTACAGATCAAAATATCTAATTTTAAAGCAGCCGGCGTAGCGTGGTGACTTGCCCCATATTTGACACCTCGGCCCTCTTCAACCATGCACTATATTTGAAAGTTTTCGTTCCAAACTTTAGCCAAGCAAATGCTCTAAAATTACTGAGTTTCACTTCTTAATCTCAATCTCTGAATAGCAGACTGAGATTTGAAAAGGTGAAAGAATCGTTTTTGTACGCCATTTTAGAAGCAGAAATGTTTTATATGTTAAAATATGAAAAATATAGCGCCTACAAAATAAAATATACCATATTGCCTCAATCTCATCAACTGCCTTCGCGATTAGCCAAAAATGGTAGAAAAGTGAAGTAAAATAAACTAAATCTATCATTAAATGATTTCTCTTTAACTCTTTCATTCATATAATTGAGGACTAAAAGTGGTAAACGTTATAAGTGCCAAAAGCGAAAGTGTTGGGAAATCGCATTGTTCCGCACATCAGCACCCTACTACGTAACAAAATGTAATCTAATTTTTTGTACGTTTAGTAGGCAAGGTATCCCACGATATGTTTTGCAATAATATCATTAATTATTATATGAACCTTGGATCAAAGGAACGCACTCTCTTCCCAGTTCCCCTCCATTCTCTTTCTTTCTGTCTCACACTCTTTCTTTCTCTATTTTGTCTCTGTTTCTTCCATTACATCTTTTCACTTCTTTCTTCCCTGTTTTTGTCTTTTGTATTTTTATTTTCTCCTTTTTGTTCCTTTATATCTTTCCTTATTCTTCCTCTGTTTCTATATCTTTCTGTCTTTTTATATTTCTATTTGTCCTTTTCTTTTCCTTCATTCATATTTCCTTCTCTCTTCATCTCCTTTCTCTTTCTTCCTATATTTCATTTTTATTCTGTCTCTCTCTCTTTCTTCCTTAATATATTTTTCCTTCTTTCTTCCCTGCTTCCGTTTAGCTTACTGCTCCATAAGTTATATAAACTTATGGATTCCCATATGTATTATCATATTGACAAGGGTTAGGTGGCAGAGCAGCCCTTGGCTGAACCTCGCCCGCTGAATAAAGACAATTTATTATTATTATTATTCTCCATTTTTATTTTTTATTTCCTTTTGTTCTTTTATATCTTTCTTTATTCTTCCATTGTTTCTATGCCTTTCTCTCTTTTAATATTTCTTTCTCTTTGTCCTTTTCTCTTCCTTCATTCATAGTTTCCTTCTTTCGTCCTCTCCTTCTCCCCCTTGTTTTTTTTCTCTCTCTTTCTTCCTTCATAAAGGGTGACTTGTGGGAAACGGACGGTTTGCGAGTGGCTAGTACAGCTGGCAGCCGACGAGAAGAGCGCTGGCAGAAGAGGTGTGACGTACTGCCAGGCGACTCCACTCTTTTGCGTGGGGAAGGTGCTCTTCCGCCAGAACTCTTGTCGTCAGCTTGACAATGACCCGCCAAGAAGAAAACAAGACTTCCTGCTCCCCAACCACCCCTAAATTCTGCAAATGAACCTGACCCTCCCTTTCCCTCTGTACCCCGTCTCCCTTCATTCAGCGATCTTCTCGTTGGCTGCCGGCTGTACACAGCCGGTAGTGATAGGAGGGAGCTCGGGAAGGCTTCGGGGCAGCCTGCTGTTTCAGTTACAATGGAGCAGTGGACGATACAGCCAGTGTTGCCAGGTCTACTGATTTCGCAGGAGATTTCCTGATTTTCAGCATGATCTACTGATCTCCTGACAAATTTCAGGAAAATGTGGAAATCTCCTGATTTTTTGCTTCTTTAAATATTTATAATGAACTAATATTTTAAAAATCGAAAGTTGATTTAAAATTTACATATTCAGCTGATGGAATGCAAAGACCCATGAATATTCCGCAGAGAGAGAGAGAGAGGTGGGGGAGGATGGTCATACCAGGCTTGATGACACTGGGAAAGACGTGCGGCTTCTTGAGCCCTTGAGGCGGGTGTCCTAATTTTCCCTATTGAGGTTTTTTGTCAAAGGGGAGGAAACCAGTGTTGCCAAGTTGGCCCTTTCAGGGCCAGAACTGGCCCTTTTGAGTACGTACTCAGCCCCAAAATTCAGCAAAAGCCCCAAGGGGCTTTTTAGCCCTACCGAGAAAAATCTTGCTACAAATCTAGCCCTTTCAGTAATGAAATGTTTTTTGGTATTTTCAGTAAAGTAAACTGCAAAGAAGAATTCACTTAACCGACCCTCCTCTGCACCTGCAAGCTCGTCCTGCGACCCCTCTTGGAGAGCAGGTAGCAAGTGCACATTGTCACTTTATCCCCTTGTTTCTGGTTTTGGTATGCTGTGAAGCCCGAGGCGAATTACGGATAGCGTCGATTCCAGAAAATGTGAATCTTTGTTCAGTTGCATTGCAGCTTGTCCTTGAAAGTTCACAGAAATGCGGTGCGGAATCGACGAATCGTTCGTAACAGTGAGCAGGCCCGTAGCCAGGCAGGGGCCAGGAGGGGTGGGGCTAACCCCCCTTCCCCCCCCCTGGTACTGCCATCAGCCTCCCTTTACATTAGGTAAACTATTTTGCATAATTTGTTTGCAGTGAAGAGTGAAAATGTAGACAACTCACAACTTTAAGGATAAATCCACAGAATATGAACAGTATCTATTACAATCGCTCATTTTGTTTATGAGCAGAAGTAGCTGCAAGTATTTAGAATATTGTCTAGACTTCAGAAAGTTCTTTGATAGGGGAGCTTCTTTATCTGTACCTTCACTGTCCCTGTTGCAACCTTCCGTTTAGACAGACATCTGTGACTTTGATGTCATCATGCAAGTTCCCTCCGCATCTGCGTCAAAGGTCAACAACAGCTCCCAAGTTTTGGGAAGGAAGGGGAGTTTAATTGCTTCAACCGGGGGTGAAATATACTGTAAAAAAAGGTAAAGTGCTCCCCTGTGCTTAGCACAACGCCATGAAGGCGTATAGGGGGTGTGGGGGTAACGCCCCACACTTTCTTGATCCGATCGTGAGTAGGGGTGATGTGATCAGCATCACGCCCCTGACCGCCTTTACCCCAGGTACCCATATTATTCGATGCTGGGTGGACGCCAGGGCCGCTTCCAATATACTGTAGGCACTGTGATTAAATATTGTGCGTTTTTTGTGTGTGATATACATATCTGTATCATCTAAAATAGTATGGGGTGTGTAAGGGATAATTTCAGTATCAGTCAATTAACATTTCAAGAGATGTTTTAAAAGATGTAGAAAAATGTAGTATTTGTGTAGTATATGATATTTATAAATGAATGAGCACCCCCCCCCCACACACATAATTTACTTTCATTTAATATTTTTTTAAAAAATTGACTTGGTTTACCAAGCCCCCCCCCCGATAACACGTGATCCCCCCCTGGAGATCAATTCTAGCTACGGGCCTGACAGTGAGGCTCGACCAGAGACTAGTTCCTGCATACGGCCGTGTGTGTGTGTGAGTGTGCGTGTGCATATATATGAAGGAGGAATATGCCGAAAATGTGTAATGCTTTTGTGTAATCTACTGCACCACAATTTACAGAGGAAATAAATTATTTAAGGTAAGAAAATTTAATTTAGTTGAGCATATGCCCCTCATCTTCACAGTTGATTAGTTGTGGTTCTTGAGTTTCAAAAATTTTGCACCAAAACAAATCTAGCCCCTTGGATGTGAATTTTAGCTCCATTTTGGGTTCGATTTAGCCCATTTTTCTCTCGTGCTGTTGGCAACACTGGAGGAAACTGGTAACAACAAAATACCAATGTTGCCACACACACATACGATCAAGTATTCAGTGTTATGGTAGTGTCTATTGCAAATGCTAGATACAGGTTCAGGTTTTTAACTCTGATAAAAAAAGGGGAGTCCACATTACGAATGCAGTCAAAGGTTATGGTTACAAAAGCTCTAAATAAACTGTCGAATGATTGATTTGGTTTATTTTACTTCGCATTTCTGCCACTTTTGGCTAATCGTGAAGACGAGGATGAGTGATAATATGATGAAATTGATGTAGGGACAACCATGGCCTGGCTGAGATTCGATCCCGACACGGGATCCCAGATGTCATAGCTCTGTGCTAACTACTCAGCCACGGAGGTCAGCTTAGTAGACTGCTGTTCCAGACTTATATGTCGCAGTTTTATTTTTCCTTAATCATCTCTTAACTTAGAAATAATAGTTCATGTTTTCATAGAGTTGTTTTTTTTCTTTTTAAGCTATTTCTGAGGGTAACTACTACTACAATTGCTCTTATGTCCCTTTATACTCAGTCAATACTGTAACGGTAGAAGAAGAAATCTGCGACTTATCTGATACTGGGCCCCGGGTTAGAATCCCGGACTGGGACTGGGATATTTCGGGGGTTCAGGCATGATAGCCCTTCTCCATTACCATTAATGCGAGTATGCTATGAATGTGTTGTTAAAAAAAGTGAGGTCTTTCTTATATCCTGTAACTTTGGCTAGTTTTAAAGAAAAGCAATCTATGGTGTTATCAGGTAGAATATTTAAAAAAATATATGCGTAGTGGCTGAAGCTCTAGTCCTAGTTAATACAAAAATCACGAAATGTTTCCATAAACTTTTAAACGCCAAGTACGTAAATCCACGCACAGTCACAACTTATTTTAGAATATTTGTGAGATATGAAGAGAAAATCGAGGTCGCATTTTTTCCAGTAAAGTCACTGCTTTTTGCAATGTGTAGGGGCAGTGCCGACGATTATGGGGGGGGGCAATCCTTGCACCCCCTCAGTTTTGGCATCCTATCATCACCACTGGTTGAGGGAAACTGTACCTTTACCTTTGGTGAAATAAGGTGGTGGGGTTATCGTGCCCCTTGAAGTGCAAATTCATAATAAAATTTGTATTAACATAACAGTAATAAATTTATCTTTTGACTTCTAAAATTAATAATTAACGTTCAATAATGATAGTGGAAACCTTTTCTCACTCTAACCCCCCCCCAGAACGTTGATAATCCGCTATTATTAGTTCTTCTGATTTTTTAAGCAGATCTCCTGATTTTTCAGGGGACGATCTCCTGATTTTTAAAAATCTGACCTGGCAACGCTGGATACAGCACCACTTTATGGCAGTTGTGAGGAACATGTTCCCTGGACGCCTCATTTCGCGCTTCGGTGACGTGCCGTGGCCTCCCACCCCCACCCAGTCACCGGACCTGTCGGCCTGTGACCTTTTCCTATGGAGGTACTTGAAAGAAAGTGTTTATTGCAGGCCCGTAGCCAGGAATTCTTTGTAGGGGGGGCGAAGTCAATCCTAGAGGGAGCTTTTTTTTATTTATTGTGTCGCATTGGCAGATATAACAGGGTACACAAAGGCACTTGCCCCCTCGCCCAAAAGAGATAAGTAACAGAAATGGGATGATATCTTGAAACTACAACGAACAAAAGAACTTCAAGCAACATCAAATAGCAATATTTCGATAATGACCTTTCCAGATTGCCAAAGAATATGAAGTTTAACATAAATACCTAGGTAGGCTAATAGGGAATATATCTAGTTGATATTTGCAGGTCGATAATGTTAATAGATAACTTTGGGCCTCTCTGCAGAACTGATTAAGGGAGCCCTTTATAAATGATGCTTCATAATGATTCCCTCTAGTTTCCAGTATGCAAGATTTTTACGCACAAAGGAATCTAACAAGAATCCAACAACACCATTGTGTTGTGTTATGCAAGAAAAATAGAATTAATTAAATAATAATGGTTACATATTACCTACACTTTGATGAATTGTGTAAAATTTGTTGCTAATACATTTTTTCTGTACTTGCTAAAACATTAAAACATGGGCCCCTTAGTCCACCACGGACTCTATTTCCTTCAAAGGGGAGACTCTTGCATCACTACAGACAACGTTTGCCTACTGGTTACGTTAACCATTTTGCAAAATATTGTGTGGATTGTATTATATTATAGTTGAAATACATTTTTTGACACCTGACAAACAAATAGGAATCCCTTGATTGATCAATGACTTCTTGGATTACAGTGTCATCATTAATATTTCATGGGGTGTAAGGGGTGCTCCTGCCATGTAGTGCACCCCATAGTCAACCTCACTTCCACGTAGTACACCCTGGACTGCAGACTAACGAGGCTCTGGCGACTGGCCTCATGGCCAGTATAATTTTGTTTGTGTTGTCCTGTGTTTTGTCCTTATTTGTGCTGAGTGCTCCTTTACAGCCTCATCTTTTAACGAAAGTCAGAATATTTTATGATTTTAGTTGTGCAACGTTAGTTGTTATGTGTAACGATAAGAGGCTGGACCCCGTATAATGTGACGGGTGCAAAATAGCCTTAGTGCTGACGCACCCAAAATTTTAAATTCAAATTCAAATTCAAATTAATATTTCACATTAAGTTTCATAGAAAGAAATTGTTTTAATAGGTGCAATAATTTCACGGAGCACCATGGCATTCTCTTTAACATTTTTTTCCCATATAGATCGTTTGGCTCCCAGGGCCGACTCCTGCCGCCCCATAGCTATAGCTCTGAACTTGGACTATAAGAACAGCAGAAATTGCGAGCGAAGCGAGCAAGAAAATTTTACGAAATGTTCTTTTATTTGTATAAAATTTGAAATCGAGGGGGGGCAATTGCCACTCTGTGCCCCTTGCAAGTGCCCTTGGTCGTCTGGTAGAAAAATGCAAGGAACACGTAAAAAACTAATTCCATCATGAGTACCCAATTGTCCTGTTATTCTCCTAGTCTTGTTTTTTGACTTCAATGTTTGCTTCCCCTAGAATAGACTTCTGTCCAAGGTCAGGGGGAGGGGACAATGCCTCCAGCCCCTTGTAGTTGTGGTACTGTTTATGAGTGTCTCTTCATCAATGTCACGTCATCCTTCATTGTTGCGATTAGCTAGAAGTGGCAGAAAAGCAACGCAAAGTTACAAAAATCAAATATCCACTCCCTCTCTCTACCATACTATTACCAAAAGATAGACTTGGGAAACAAAAATTTAAGCAATTCAAAGTTCATAGCAACACATCCAAGAAAAACATCCAAACACATTAGGCACCTTTAGTACAATACTACTCAAAATGTCGCAACTGTTCTATATTCTGAAAGTTGTGAAATCATTTCCCGAAGTCTAATCTGGAAGGGAATTCCCCCCCCCCAATCCTGATACGACATTATACGGAATCCCTTACACCCTAATAAATCACAAAATCAATAAGTGTCTTTGTAATGTTGCTAGAGTAACACATGATATAATTATAAAGATTAGTGAAAATTGCAGGTAGGAATGTGTTCTGTATTTTTCACAGGGGGGGGGCAGAGCAGGCTCTCAGGGGGGGCAGTTGCCCCCCTGCCCCCCCTCTAGCTACGGGCCTGGTTTATTGTCACATACCCCGTACATTACGGGAGTTGCAAGCTGCCATTACCCACGAGGTGCATTTGATTGACCGCGAACTGTTAGCCCGCGTCATGGCAGACTTCTGGCGAATAATGGAACTCTGCATTCAAGAGGATGGCCGCCACCTGCGTGACGTCATTTTCCACACCTGACTATGTCAACTAAAATGGTAACTGTCGCCCTTACTTTTCGTACAAATAAACTCATTTTCTCTTGCACAGCAACTGCGTACTCTTCATTTGATAAACGTCCGTTTGCAAGTCACCCTTTATATTTTCCAACTGTTTATTTTCTTCTCTCATATTTTGATTCTCTCTTTATATTTTCCTCTGTTTCTTTATCATTCTATCTTTCTGTCTTCTCATAAGAATGAACTTCACCAATTAGGTGCTATTCAATCGCGAAACATACATAGACACCAAATCATTGCAACTTTTGCGCGAAGGACATTATGCTCATTATTGCAACACTGAGATAATTTTCAGTGTCTTCAGTGATCTCGCCATATACCCTTATGTTACCCTTATGTATCTTTAGCGGGAAATTGAGAAATGTCCGTTAGGAGAAGTTTTACTGTCTTTATAAGTAGACCATTATTGCAATATACTCACCAACCTTGACCACGATGAGAGATGCAGATAGGTTTCTACTGAGGTCCCTGTTCGAGAGCGAAATGTTTGTTAGTTGAATTAAGGAATCACCATGACAACAAGTTGGCAGTAAATAATCTTAAGTAGGCGAAAGTGTCGGATTTGAACGCCCAAGCTTAATGTGTTCCCTCGGGATGTAAACTTTACCAATTAACGTTGTAATCTTTTCTGCTTAATGGTCCATATTCAATTAGAATGCTATAGGGTTAATCAATTATATAAACTTAATGATTTATTCGTGTAGCTAAACAAAGGTTTCTTCAAATTAAATTCCATTAGCGGTTCGCTCAATTTAACGAGAACTTATTTTCGAATTACTTAAGTGTTTAACCTCTTCGTGCAATTCGATGTTTTGGCTTCGAATTCTTATTAAGACGTTCGTTGCCCTTTTCTGACTTATGATGTAGTGGTAACTCTGTCCCTTCGTAATCAAGGGGTCCCAAATTCGATTATAAGTGAGGCAAATTTCACAATGATTTGGCTTCCACCTTAAACCTTTATTTTGATAGTTTGAGATATATGAGTTTTGAGATAGTTTTAAGATTTTGCACGTAGTGCATTATACATATTAATTCATTTACACGCTGTAATAACAGTTGGGCTGAAAAGTTCGTAGGCTAACATAGTAAAAAAGATTTTTTTGACAAAATTCGATTTTATTATTCAATATAGTTGCCTTTGAGGGCGATACAACGATTATAGCGGTCATACAATTTTTCGATGCCATTTTTATAGTACGATTTCTCTTTAGCCTCAAAATAGGCCTCAGTTTCGGCGATTACCTCTTCATCAGTGCTAAATTTCTTTCCAGCGAGCATTCTTTTAAGGTCTGCAAACAAGGAAAAGTCACTGGGGGCCAGATCTGGAGAATATGGTGGATGGGGAAGCAATTCGTAGTCTAATTCATATAATTTTGCCATCGTTTTCATTGATTTGTGACACGGTGCATTGTCTTGATGAAACAGCACTTTCTTCTTCTTCAAATGGGGCCGTTTTTTCGTGATTTCATCCTTTAAACGCTCCAACAACGCTATGTAATAATCGCTGTTGATGGTCCGGCCCTTTTTGAGGTAATCGATGAATATAATACCATGCGCATCCCAGAATACTGATGCCATAACCTTGCCAGCCGACTGTTGCGTCTTTCCACGCTTTGGATTCGGTTCATCACGTGCAGTCCACTCGGCTGACTGTCGATTGGACTCTGGAGTGTAGTTATGGAGCCATGTTTCATCCATTGTAATATATCGACGGAAAAATTCGTGTTCATTACGGTTGAATATCGCTAAACATTGCTCCGAATCATCAAAACGTTGTTGCTTTTGATCGATTGTGAGCACGCACGGCACCCATTTTGCACACAGCTTTCGCATGTTCAAATATTCATGCACAATATGTCCAACACGTTCCTTTGATATTTTTAAAGTCTCAGCTATCTCGATCAACTTCACTTTACGATCATTTAAAATTATTTTGTGGACTTTTTTGATGTTTTCGTCGGTAACAGCCTCTTTGGGGCGTCCACTGCGTGCATCGTCTTCGATGCTCATTTCGCCTCGTTTAAATTTAGCAAACCACTTCTCAACGGTTGATTTTCCTGGTGCAGACTCCGAATAATGTTTATCAAGCCAAGCCTTGGCTTCAACAGTATTTTTTTTCGCCAAAAAGCAATGCTTTATTAACACACGAAATTCTTTTTTATCCATTTTTTCACAATAACAAAAGCTGCTTCACTCACAATGCTATATCTCACGAACTAATTATCCGGCAGCTGTGAAATTTATACACGTATCTTTTGAAGGTTAGTACTAAGTAAAAATCACATGGATTTAATTCTAGTAACGCCATCTATGAGTCAGCCTACGAACTTTTCAGCCCAACTGTTATATATATATCTTTTATTTCCCAATTTTCTTCAGATTTTCCAATTTATCTCTAAAATGTCACTTCAAAAGGTATCTCCAATGATTGCTTACTAGAGTGCGCGTCAAATCTCCTGCATATGACCTTGAACGACTGAACAGCACCAGCGAATCACGGACGTGCAGCGTTGCCTAGTTCAGAAGCTGTTTCACCTCGCTACTAAATCGTGTACCTGGCGCTCGGATATAAATAGATTATTTCAAGTGTCAGTAGTTCAACAGATGGAAAGATAATGAATTTGCGAGTATGTACGAAAAACAAGCGTGATTGTAGCTTATACCGTTCCCTCTGTAGAAGCAATGTTATTATAAACGTATTTGCATTGTATCCTTTTTGCTCTCCCTTCGTTCCTGTTGCATTCTGAAACTTTCCGATTAGCTAAGGGAACAGGGCACGTTCGTTCCCAGTGATGGCAGAAGAAGTTGACGAAGAGGATACCGTCATTGTTCGTTTTTTTTTCATGTGTTTAGTGGGTGTGTGCAGCATGTCGTTGAGTAAACCAAGTGGTAGTGATGGCGAGAGAAGAGGGAAAAATACAATGTTGTACGAAGCCAGGCACGACAGGTGATTTTTCAGGTGTACATTTTTTTTTAAAAAAAAAAGTGTTCGAGTGACGAACAAAGAAGTAAAATTGACTTTAAGAAGTGCCAGGATCTAACAGCTCAAGCGTGTGGTGTGAATCAAGCTACCGTTTCTCGGATATGTTCGGGGGCAAAACAATGTGGATCGGGGCCTGCTCCAATGTTTCAATAACCTAGACTAGAAAGCACATTAATATACCGAAAAGAACGACAAATTTAGATGACTTTGAAAAAAGACGTAGTTCGTAGAACAGTCTTTGAAATTTACGATCGTGGCGAATTTTCTACTACCAAAAAGATAACGTACTCTTTACGGGACAAAATATCTTACAAAGGCTCTACAACTTCCACCTTGAGAATATTGAAAGAATTATGCAGTCCCTAATCAGGTATGTTCTTTTCTCCCATTATGTTTATTATATGTTATATTATCTAATGTTCCGTGCTCTCCGTGACAAGGCGTTTCGCTCGACCACGCTGTCTCTTTCCGTGTGAGATTTCGACATGGCACCGCTGCAGTGCGCTGCTATTGGCTATCGCCATATGCAGGAGATTTGACGCGCACTATAGAACCAAATTCTTTTAGTAATCTTGTACATTAATTTAGAGTTAAAATTAAAGTAAAAGTAAAGTGTTCCCCTGTGCTTAGCACCACGCCATGAAGGCTTATAGGGAGTGTGGGAGTAACGCCCCACACTTGCATGATCCGGTCGTGAGTGGGGACGATGCTGACCGCCTTTCCCCTCCAGGTACCCATGTCATTCGACGCTGGGTGGGCGCCGGAACCGCTTTCAACGTAGAAAAGTTCCCGGATTTGAACCGGCCGGGGATCGAACCCGGGGCCTTTAGCGTTACCGACTGAGCCACCGCGGCCGCTTAGAGTTACCCCGATTAATTTAGAGTTAGCAAGGAATTTAGTCAAAATTTCAAATTTAGTAAAGGCTACCAAAATATTTGTTTATGGTTACCAAAAAGTTTAATCAAACGTGTTTTGTTAATTAAATCAAATCAGATATTTGTCTGTGTACTCGAATTATTATTATTTATTGTGCTTAAAGTTTAAATAAACCACATTTGGTCTAGTGGAATGAATTCTCGAACCATTCAAAATCCATAAAGGATTTTTTGTTTTATGGCATTTATATTTATTTTATGTATGTCTCTAGATTAATCGTGACGATGAGGATGAATTGAAACTAGATGATGGTCGTGGTCTTCTTTGTTTGGCACACACCGCCTACTAGAGATTTCCTGCCAGAGGTCCTAGTTGGGAGCAGTACACTCTTCTCAAAGAACGCCTACTGATTCCTGTTTTGAAACCAAGGACGTTTGTTTCCGACTTGTGCATGTCACGTTGTATTTGTTGGCTGCACCAATCGTCCCATTATTTTTCTAATTTGATTTTGACCCGTGGGAGGATTTCAGTGCATGGCAGGCGCATCGTGGTAGCGTGTTCTCTCGTTCTCCCCTATTTAGCCATTACGTCTACTCGATCGTGATATTTATTTAGGTCACTGTGTGCTCGGATATGTGTGAAGGTCGCTGACAGACCTTATTGTTGTAGTTGTATCATGATACGGAGAATAATATAGGGAAATACCGTTAACTTGTATGCTGTTCGTGATAGCCCTTGAAGTACAGTCATGGAAAGTAGTTCTTGGGCCACGAGACCTACGATATCGTAACATCTTAAAGCCTGTTGTCTATGCAACCCAAATAACAAAATTGTCTCTTGGATTTGCCTGGCAGACCTGGATTCTCGGGAATGATTGAGTATTGACAGCAGCGTGAGTCATACCCCCAGGCCCAGCCATAACAAATGACAGCTGGGTGCCGTGAGACTACCAGAAAAAAATTCAGGAATTGGTTTCTTAACAACAGCTATTCGTAAGAAAATGTTCTCTTTTTTGATATTAGAGTCATTGTCAAGAAAGTTATCTGAAATGGTGGTTTTCGTCGAATCATCATCGCGCAACACACATGCTGTCAACCCAGAAGTCCTTGAAAAAGATTTGAGTTAAAAGTAACTACTTGACAAATGATAAGACGAATCGATATTCATTAGTCCCAACTTAGAATTTTGTGTAAGACATGGATCATCATGTCCTATCATCCATTTCATAACTTAATTAATCATCCTCATCGCCTTTGTTGACGCCAAGTGCTAGAAAAGCAATATAAAATAAGCAAAATTAAGAAATTAATAAATGACATTTTCAGCGATTTCACGCAGCGACTCAGTTGCATGTAGACAAAGTTTCATTAATTGGGAACCAAGGGCCTCGTTGTGTTTCATTGTCATTTTCCCTCCACTTTGCCTGCCGCGATTAACCTGATGTTGATTAATGCACAATCCACAAAGTGCACCAAAGGTATGAATAGGTAAACTATATGATATTATGCTAATTTAGAATTTAGTAATAAAATGTGAATTTTGGGGGGTTCAGTTAAGTGACTGCACATCCATTACGTAATCGCGATATCATCAAATTGTACGAAGCGTGTCTACTCCTACGTAAAGTGTCAGTCCCCGTCATAGGCGTGCGCAGACTCTCTGATTAGGGGGGATAGCCTTGATGATAGTTCAGGCCGGAAAAGAATAACGTAATTTCATCTCACTTGTTTAAATTTTATTGCATTGATGGGTGTGTTTATATATACACCCCTCCCCCCGCCCCACACACACATATAAATACATACATACATATATATATATACAACACACACACACACACACACACACACACACACACACACACACACACACACACACACACATATATATATATATATATACTTATATACCAACAGTAAAAATCATATAAATTGTCTCTCAAATGTGCGCGTTCCTTTTCCTCCAAACAATTGTTCATGCACTTAAGAGAAAACCTTTTAGCAGCAGTACTTCTCTCCTCGGTAATTTAAAATGCATTACAGAAAACAAATTGCGAGCGAAGCGACCAATAAATTTTCAGATCTAAATTTTTGCAAAATGAAAACAATGTCGATTTAATATGGGGAAAAAAATTCATGGAGCGCCATATTATTCTCTTTTACAATTTTTTTCATTTAGATCGTTTGGCGTCCAGGGTTAACTCCCGTCGACCCCTAGCTACGGCTCTGAACTTGACTAGACTGCAAAAAAAGCACACATTGCGAGCGAAGCGAGCAAGAACATTTTACAAAAGGTATTTATATTTGTATAAAATTTGAAATCAAGGGGGCAATTGCAGCTCTGTCCCCCCCCCCCTCCGCAGGTGCTCTTGGCAGTCTGGAAGAAATAATGCAAGAAAGACGTGAAAACAAAATCCATCTTGAGTATCCTTTTGTCCTGCTACTCTTAGATTCTGCTACTCTTGCTTTGCTTTACTTCCATGTTTGCCCCTAAAATTGATTCCCGTTCAAGGTTGTGGGGGGCTGTGGTTTCGCCACTGCACCCCCTTCCCCCGTAGTTGCTTTGAACTTTCATCGGCTTGAAAATACTTAATTTTCTTTAAGAGTATAATATAGTTTAATAACGGCGATAGGATTCATCTATCATAAATTTCTAGGTGAAAATATAATAATATAGGGGCATAGATGTCTGGAAGGGGGGCAAGGATTGACACATCTTTCCCTTAGAAAACGAATGTCAACCAAAAAGTACGTTTTCACATGTATAATTTGATTTCAGTCATAATAATTTACATTAATTATTATAATGAGGATGCAGGAATGCGATAATGCAACACAATTATCGGGGTAATATGCCCCATGGAAAAATACCTTGCTTGTCTCTTCGTGGAAAAAATCTGCAGACGTCCATGATTAGGGGGGCATTTGCTCTCCCCCTGGGCCCCCTGGGCGCACGCATATGATCCCCGTGATGGAAGATGTAGCGCAAAGCCAGGGCTTTAAGATCAAATTTGTTTTGTTATTGTTTTTATTAGTAATTACCTCAGTTTTCTTCCTCAGAAGTTAAATTATTCATGACGACGATTTATGATTACATTAAAGACATGAATGAACATACACAATGGACCCATTTTGGTCGGAAGTCAACTCGGAACCTTGTTCGGCAAGAAATACAAATATCCATAAGGCATGAGTGTTTCATTGGAGATGTTCCTCTAATTCCGTCATTTTATCACTAATATATTTCTTTAATATACAATAATAAATCACAACTACCTAAAAATAAATATTATTTTGCATTTTCGCGTGCATATGTTTTTTTTACGGTTAGAGTGTGAACTGGTACCTGTTTATTTAGATTGTTCTTTATGTTTCGTGTGTAGTTAAAGATAGGAAAAATGCTTGAGGAACGATTAGGGCTATAAGAATTCCGTCCGTGACGGAGTGGTTAGCACAGTGCGCTACGATGTCCGATGTCCTGGGTTCGAATCCCGTCGTGCGTGTGGGTGTTCTTTGTGAGTGCCCCTTCATCAATTGCATCATATCACTCATCCTCGTCGTCGCGATTAGCAAGAGGTGAAAGAAAAACGACGCTAAATAAAAAAATAAAAAGACTTATAAGAATCATTCTTATTTCCGGACGTGTCCTACATTTTATAGTTGTGTCTGGCCTCCGGAAGGAATTTGAAAGAAATCTCAAATGCCTTATACGTATTTTGGGCATCACGTAACTTCAAATTAGATGGAGAAACAGAAAAACTGAGGCGAGTCTAAGATAATGTGGTTCCTTGGAGAAGTATGCTTAAATCAAAGAGTGTGCATAGTTGCTACTGGATGTTCGGAAAAGCTCAGAAATTACTTCACGATTTTCTAGATCCGGAAAAGTCCGGATATATGTATAAAAATGCTTACTTTGTGAAGTTTTATCGATATAAGTGTCGGTAATTTGTTCGAAGTAACAAGTAATTACTCTCCTTATTGGAGAAATAAGGCACACAATTCTGTTTTTTCCCAGTGTATAGTCGTTTTTTACATATTAATAAACAAGAACTTCCAGACTTTGTTTACGAAATTGTGAATTTTTTCCTTCCCGAATTCATGGATTGTTTTCTCTTCCTGGCCCCACATCGACGAAAAACGTTCTGTCTTACATACACAAGTTGAAATCACATACAGCCGTGCTATTAATTAGCAGTTGAGGAATTTTGAACTCAACCGTTCACTTAAACATTAATTTTTGAACTGAAGATGTCATACTCTTGTTATATGCTAAGATGTCCTAGTAAATACGTTCGTGTCCAACATTTTGAGACAATTTGTCTTACTCTCCGCTGAAGAGCGATCTGATAGCCCTATGCGTGATGAGAACAGTTTTTACTCAATTTCTGATATAATTCATTCCAGCATTTCCTTTAACTTCTAAAGGGTCCCGGGTTCGAATTCCGGTCGGGCTTGGTTGTTTGTGAATGTCCATTCATCAATTTCATCATTTCATCACTCATCCCCATCTTCGCAAATTAGCCAAGAGGCACAAAACGCGAAGTAAAATAAACTAAATCAATCAATCAATCAATCAACCTTCAACTTCTATTACCTTGTTATTGCCTCCAATGCTTACACAACTTTTCCTTCGTGCTCGACCTTTGGGTTCAGAAATGTTTACAACACCCCCATCTCCCACGTGTAAATAGCAGGAGGCAACAACACACTGGAAGACCATAATGTATACAACTTGTTTACTACATATTTTACGAAAATATTAGAATGATAGCTTGATATAACTGTGGATTGGAACGAACGAAATAAAATACCTGTTTTATACGCACACTGGAACGAGGGAAGGCCAGCTGTGAGTCACTCTGGCAGTGAAGGTCATTGATCGAAGCAGTTGGTGCTTGCTTCCTACAAGCAGACGCCTTATCTTTCCTCAAGGAAATACGGAAATCTTCGTTACTTTTTTTCGCCAGACTAATGGTGAACATTTACAGGAACGTAAGGAGTAGTATCGTATTCTATTGGAATTAGATTTCGTGGTGTTTGAAAGATATCATAACAATATGTAAATCTCTTTTGTGACCTACACTGAACTTATTTTAAAGTTTCATTGACACGTGAAAGCGGAAATTCAGAGATCCTTCTTCCTTACGATTTCTAAACAACCGAAGAGTGTGGTGAACGTGAAACTACTTATTGTTCGCAGCAATGATATGTATTATACAAATGGTCTCTAATCAAAAACCCTATTACATCACAGGAAGTGATATTTAAAACAATTCTACCACGTATCCAACGTAACCAAAATTCAGATTGATTCCAAGCTTCTGTTTGGGTTATTTTGTGTCGCATTTTTACCTCTTGCGATAATCGCGACGATGAAGATGATGGTTAATGATACGAATGCAATGCTACATCTAAGCCTCAACAGGTTTCAAAAATGAATCCTCTGGCTTTGTATAGAGTTACGGTGATTTTTATTTTTATTTTCATTTGCTATTTTAAGTCCACGTTATGCACCCAGAGGTTAATCGAGACTGCATCTACAGTTTAAAGTGGGATCCTAACCACTGTGTCTCCACCGGGTATCGAACCGGGGAATCCTTGATTACAAGGCGACTCCTCTACTACAGCGCCATCGGGAAGGATGAGAGAGAGAGAGAGAGAGAGAGTTACGGTGACTACGATAATGAAGAATTGAAAGTAGCAGAACGACTAAGCTATTCGTTTGTCAAAATTGGGATTGTTAATGAATGTTATGAATGTCAGTTCAAATTGAAAAAAAATAAACTAAAAAATTTCCAGAGTGCCGTTACAAATCGTTAATTTTTCTCTCTCCACACATTACTTTGCTACTATGTAGATATTTGCATGCTAAGATGTAGAAAGTGCTGCATATTCAGTGTGTGGAATTGAGATTTATTTCTGAGAATGGAGTGAGTAGTGGGAAAAGGATCACCTCACATGTTTGGATTATACCCCCCTCCCCCCTACACACACGCACACAAAATATATCGGCTGCTGTTCTTATAAGGAAATATAACATGTATGAATTGTGTCAAGAAATATTGGAGCCTATTCACATCCCTACGGAACTTGGAAGAAAGCCCACGTAGAGATTGGGAAGTTTTGTTACGACAAAATTGGGATGTATAGTAAATTAAAAAGCAAAGTCCTACCTTGTGCTTTGCACCAAGCCATGAAGGCGTATAGGGGGTGTGGAGTTAGTGGAGTTGGGGCCCAACGCTTTCTTCATCAGGCCGAAGGTGGGAATGATGTGATCAGCACCACGCTCCTGGCCGCCTTACCCCCCCCCCCTTCCCCAGAGTTTCCTCCAGGTACCCACTTTATACGACGCTGGGTGGGCACCGAAGCAGCTTGAACAGGTGGACAAAATTCCGATTATCACCCGTCGGGGATCGAACCCAGATCTCTCGCATGGTAATAAAACGCCCTAACGACTGTGCTACTGCGGCACATACAGTAATTAAGGCAAGAATTGTTTTAGCGTCTCGTTCAACGTTTTTAGGGGAATCATTTTCGGAGATATAACGTGTAGCTCTTGTCGGTTCTGCGACCTGGCTTGAGAAAAGGCGAATTTCTGAAGAACAACATTCCACCTGACAAGTCACGTGACTTTCCTACATTTCCTGTGCCTGTTGGCTTTTCCACGAAAGACGAGTTGCTCTTGAGACAGACAGAATCACCCGATCACCTAATGGTGCAATGTGTGTTGCCTACCCTTCCGGCATTATTTACTGCCATTAAAGTCTTATGGGGAAGAACTTTTTTCCACCACTGTACACTCAATGCGTCCGTGAGAATTAAAGAGTGAGCGAGTCGTAACTGCAGGGCAAGTTGTAACGCTTTAAGGATAGCATAGCATTCCGCCGAGAATATAGACATGTCTTCTTGGAGTGAAAATGAATTAGATGAAGGAACAAACATAGTGAAATGTACAGGATTCGAACCTATGCTAACAATACTGCCATAGGTATTGTATGAAGTGGCACGGATTGGAGTACAATTAGTTGATTGATTGCTTTGGTTTATTTTACTTCGCTTTTCTGCCACTTTTGGCTAATTGCGAAGATGAGGATGAGTGACGATATGATGAAATTGATGAAGTGACACTCATAAAGAACACCCACGCCCAGGTCGGGTTTCGAACCCGGGACCTCCGGCGTCGTAGCGCGGTGTGCTAACCACTTCGTCACGGAGGCTTGCCATAGCTTACCATTATTGAACATTGGCAGAGTAAAATGACACAAGAATGACAAGAAGGGCAATAACAAATTGACAGATAATATTGTAAAAGTTTTTTAATTATCAGTAATTTTACATTTCTCAAGTGTTGTGATTGGGTAGTTGTCACCAGGAGAGAAGAAACATTAAGGCACTTGGGGGAAGTATTCGGCGGGCAACCCTTTCACCCCGAGGCCTGTTACCTTGAAAGTGGATCCGGCCAACGGTTCCTTGGACATGTCAACGTTTCGTGCACCTGTGGTGACATAGAGTTCGTCGAAATTCGGACCACCGAATGCTACAGATGTCACTTGCGACACAGGCAGCTTCACTGATGTCAACAATGCTCCATTGTTGGGATCGATTCTAAAAACCTAGAAGAGAAACTCTTATCCATTATTCAGTCCCGAAAATTGTATTCTTTGGAAGCTACTTTCAGGGTTCGGTTCTATTGATCTAATCAGATTCAAAAACCGAAGGTCCAGGTCTCTAGAAACGAATTTCGGCAGCATAGAAGAAAGTGGATAATAATAATGTTACAAGACTTTGTTTCCTCTGTTTAATGGATAATTGTTCTCATAATGACGGAGTCGAAATATATATAACCTTCGTTCATGGACATCGCCAGAGATTTTTGTAAGGGAGTCAGTTCGTTGATAAACTTCATTATAAACAACAATAATAATAATAATAATAATAATTATTATTATTATTATCATCTCTATTAAATACTAAAATGAACCTACTTTATTCCAAATGTATTGTTACTACTAAATGATTGTTATTAATAATAATGTTAATATTATTACTATATCCTTGGAGAGACTTCTACTACATTCACCAAATTTATAATACACACACACACACACACGTACACATACGTTAAAATTTTCACCTCCATCCTTGGAACAGAAATGCCATACACACTAATAACCAGACCCTTACACTTCCTTTTGTTAATGGCATTCTAGCCGGCCCCCGTGGCGGAGTGGTTAGCACGACGCCAGAGGTACGGGTTCTAATCCTGACCTGGGCATGGATGTTTGAGAGTGTCCATTCATCAATTTCATCATATCATCACTCATCTTCGCAAATTAGCCAAAAGTGGCACAAGAAGCGAAGTAATATAAAGCAAATCTGTTAAGAATAATAGAAACACTGCATTCGATGATGTGTATTTGTTTGGTGCTGCCAACTGGTGGCTGAGTGTAGAACTTATCAATGTTGGTGAGTAGAATGTGTGGTACATCACGGAGTATTCTGTGTTAGCAGTCTCGACTGCTTGGACGTTGATTTTTCTTGTTCGTTATTTTTCTGTCTGTAATATTCTTGTACGCTAAACACAATATATGCTAGTGCTTGAAATTAATACTTTGACTATTTCTTCAAATAACTTTAACAAAATCAATCAATCAATCTTTATAGCACTCTTTATTTTTAGTCTACAATCGCATCAAGCCTTTGTGTGTATTAATATTGTTCTAAATGAAATGTTGTATGCCTTAATTGTAACCCCATTGAGGTAATAACTAATCATAATAATAAAAATGACTCAGAGAATGAGCACCGATTCATATACAGTAAAAATATATTTAAGCACGCTTTTCCACTGCCTTTATCGAGATTTCATACCATTTAATGATATAACTTTCAATAGATCAGCAGGTGACAGAAAGGTAATTATTTTTCATCGAAAAACCCACAAGACACTTCTTTTTTACTTCCCTGTTTCTCACCTGCCCACCACCAAAGGTTGCAACCCAAAGCTTCCCTTCTGTGTCAATTGTCATGCCATCTGGAACGCCGGGAATGTTATGCTTTTGAAGGTCAAAGATGCTTCTCTTGTTGCCTGAAATGAGAGAAGTTGATTGTAGAATTGTCACTGGTTGGTGGTAGGCGGATTCTTGCTTTGGAGTTGTTAGAGGCGATGGAGGAAGAATAATAGAATGATCACGGAAGAAGAAAGAACGTTTCAGAGTTTGAAGAATCAAGGGTCATTAATGCTTGAATCACACGAGGCCAGATTCCCTGCTGAATTTTTCAGTTGGGCTAGTTGTGTATTACTGGCTCAGCTGCCAGTTTTCGCCTCACGCCTCACACGATGCTTCTTCATTCATTCATTCATTCATTCCTTTATTTGGAACCTAACAGCTTTTATGCCGTTTTTTGTCCATAACAATACACACACAATTGTTTTACAATAAAATTATCAGTCCATCCCCCCCTATTTTACAGATATTAGTTTTTTGTTGTTGTTTTTTTGAACATTTTGCCTTTTACAATTGTATATTACACTTCCTTAAAAATGATAACAAACTATAACCAATTCTCACATCTGGATTAACAACTAAACTTAACAAATTTGTTGGAAACTGAACCTTTAGATTATTTAAAGTTTTATACAAGATATTTCTCTCTCTATTATATTTTGAGCATTCCAGTATTATATGTTGTGCATCTGCACTTTCCCAGCCACATTCACATTTCTTATTGTTCGTTATTCTAATTTTGGATAAATGTTGCCTAGTACACAAATGGCCCGTTCTCAGTCTATTAATTAATACAATTACATTTCTTGTAGCACTTACATGATGAAACCATGGTTTTTGTGTTTTGAATTCAGCAAATGGTCTGTATGATTCTCCAACTGTTGTAAGTTCATTTCGACACCAATCAAACCATTCATTCAGAATTTTCTTCTTTACTCTAGGGAGAAGATCCGTATAGTATAATGATAAGTTCGTAATATTTGGAAGACGCACTGCTTTCTTTGCACATTCATCTACATGAGAATTACCTGTAATATTACTATGAGCTTTAACCCAAGAAAACTCAATGGTTTTTCCAGATTTTTGTATTGTTTGAACTAATTGTATGCAATTTATAATATAAGGGGATAATTTGTAAAGACTCTTGTACGAAGATTTAAGAGCCTGTAATACACTTTGCGAGTCAGTAAGTATTAAGAACTTTCGTAAATTTAATTTTTGGACATATATTAAAGCTTGGTAAATTGCGTAAGATTCTGCTGTAAATATTGAACAGTCTTGTGGAAGCCGAAATAATAGGTATGTTTTATGTTGTGGATCGTACACTGCACATCCAACTCCTGACTCACTTTTAGATCCATCTGTGTATATGAAATAAAAACTTGGCCATTGAGTAAAATATTCCGATATGTGCGAATAACGAGGGAAATTAATATTATCCAGAGATTGTTGAGGATAATCTAATGAAAAAACAGGCCGTGAACGCATCTGTAGAACATCCTGATATTCTTGACAAAACGAATTATACAATTCTATCCACATAGCAGATTTTCTGTTTGTTATTTTTCCTGTTTCATATAAGTGTATCATATTTGTTAGTACATTGTTGAAAGGATGCTCACAATATGATTTCATTTTGAAGAGCATATTTGCTGCTAACATCTTCTGTCTACATGAAATGGAACATTCACCCGCTTCCATGTATACTACTACGTTTGGAGTGCTGTTCATAACGCCTAAACATCTTCTCAAGAATTTCCTCTGTATGACATCAATGGAATTCAATTTTCCTTCTGTCAAGTTACACATTGCCAGTAAAGAATAATCTATCATAGGCCGAAAATAATTCTTGTAAAATAAAAGCATAACTCGAGGATGACATCCCCACTGAGTATTTGCTATTGCTTTGAACAAATTAAACACTTCTTCTGATTTGACTTGTATTGCTTTAATTTGGTCCTTCCAAGTTAGTTTTTCATCCAAGATGACACCTAAATATTTTACTCTGGATGTAATGGGAATTCTTGTTTTTCTGGACATTGAGTGAACTATTGGAGGTGTTCCCTTTTTACTAAAAATTGTAATATTAGATTTTTCCATTGAAATGGAGAGTTTTTTACTTTGAAGCCACTTTTGCACTTCCAATATTTGTTCCTCTAAAACAGGAAAATCAGTATGAATTTGTGTAGTGGACATATAGATACAGATATCATCTGCATATTGAAGATAATTGACTGTTGGAATTAATTTCCTTTTCATCCCGATCATATATATGTTGAATAACAAAGGACTTAAAGGACTTCCTTGAGGTAACCCTTTGCAGGCTGAATACGGTCCTCTACTTTCACTGAAAAAGTGGAAATATACGGATCTTTTACTAAGTAACTTCCATAATATCAAAACATAGTTGTGAGGTATTTTTAGCTGTTGTATTGTTTGGATTAGGATATTAATATCTACATTATCATAAGCTGCGCTTACATCTAAGAATGCAGCTAATACAATTCTGTTTCTTTTCAGTGAGTCAAAAATATACGAGGAAAGAGTGATTAATCCGTCTTGGCATCCTAATCCCTTTCGAAATCCTATTTGTTCGAACTGAAATATGTTTTGGCTTTCTAAAAACCATTCTATTCTTTTCTGTATCAGTTTCTCAAATATCTTTCCTAAAACTGACGTCAAAGCTATAGGTCTATATGATTTACCTACTTGAGGGTCCTTGCCTGTTTTTAAAATTGGAATAATCAACTGTTTGGACCAATCTTCTGGTACGTTTCCATTATTTAAGAATTTATTAAAAATTGTGCACATCGCCTTTAACGCTACATCCGGAAGGTGATTGATCATCGAATAAGTAATTCCATCCATCCCTGGAGCAGATTCTTTACTGTTGCCGATGATTTCATAGATTTCCTCTTTTGAAATTGGAGTTGCAAAACCTTTCGCCGAACGTAGTTTTGATGTGTAACTACATAATTCATTTGGTGTTTCAACTACTCCGTCTGACACTGTAGGTATGAGTTTCTGAATAAATTCAGTCTTCCAATTTGATTTCAAAGGGACCACATTTGCTGTACGAGGATTTTTGAGTGACCTAAACTTATTCCACACATATCCTAATTTCATGCTTGGGTGTAAATTTTCACAAAATAATTTCCATGATTTTCTTTTTGCTTTTATGCATAATCTCTTTGATTTGGCCATAGAACGTCTCAATGCTATCCAGTTCTCTGGATTTGGTTGATGAGTATATTCTTGCTAATTCTACTCTATGTAGTTTTGCTTCAGCACACTCTTCTGTCCACCAGTATATCTTTGGGAAGTGTTGCTGACTACTTTTTATCACCCTGGGACAGCTCAAGTCCATAGCAGCCGAAATGGTTTTTACAAACTCCTCGTATGTAATATTATCAGGTTTTAATCCATCATCCTCTGAGAAATAAATATTTAAAAGTTTAGTATAATTAGACCAATTAGCTTTGAATACTTTCCATTTGCGAATAGTTAATATTCTTTCATTTGTTGCATGGCAATAAGCCAGATAAAAATAACATGGATAATGATCGCTTGTTCTCAAGTCCACATCGGCCTCCCATGTAAAGTCTGCACAATACTTTTCTGAAATTAATGTTAAGTCTATAGATGACGGATTACTTCCATTTCTAGGCATATGAGTAGGTGAACCATAATTTATTATAGTTAACTGTTCCGCCTCCATCCATTCAACAAGAGTTCGACCCAACTTATCTGCTGCCTGTCGACCCCACAATGGGTGGTGGCAATTGAAATCTCCAGTTATGATTAATGGAGTCTTGAATGAACTAATCATAGACCTTAAATGTTTCACTGCAATTTTTTGCGATGTATAGGTAGATGGTATATAGATCGAGATAACAGTAAATATTTTATTCAAAATTTGCACTTGTATTCCCACTACTTCCACCCGATATTCTCGAAGAATCACTAAATTGGGATTAAATGATATGGGTTGGAATGCCAGACTTTCATGTACAAATATACCCACTCCTTTTCCGCCTTTTTGATTAATTACTGCGTGATAATTTTTTATTTCAATTGAAACTCTTCCATCACCCCATACTTCACCCACACATATAATGAGAGGATGATGCTCTTCTATCAGTTTCATGAGTTCAAGTTTTCTTGAAGGAAACGAGCATAAATTCCATTGAACAAACAAAAACATATTTTGCATGTGATAACTTACTGATTATTATATTTAATGTTGAGCATCTTCATATGATTCAAGCTCTTCAATAAGTTTCAATAACTGTGAAGTAATATTTGTACAATCGACTAGAATATTTTTAATTCTCTGAAGATTATCATCCACAGTTATGTTCGACGTTAGTTTTGCCATAACTTGTAACAAACTAATCATTATTTGCTTTTGAGAGTCATATTGTGGGATGCTAGTTCGTAATTTTCGTTTTTCCGTTGTTGTCACTGACGTTGGACTGATTTGGGAATTTAGTAATACATAATCTGGTCTTTCTTGTTCGTTTTGGGTTTGAGGATTGTCACACGATTTTAGATTTTGCATACCTTTATTTTTCATAACTTCTTTACTTTTACATATCTTCCCAAATCTTCGATCAGCATAACTATTGTTCATGTTGTAAGGATGAGGTTGAGAAGATTTCCAAGAATATAAGTTTCTTGATGTCCCTGATTCCTCATCTCTTACAGTGGCCAGCACCTCATATCTGTTACCTGTTGTAATTGCTGAACTTGGAGCTTGTACAAAGGAAGACTCTGCTTTAGTTGTTTTTAACTCTGGGAAATCTTGTAGTATGTTTGCATAAGAATAATCGTCTCTTTCGGTCATAAATGAACTACTAGAACTAACTTTTCTCTTTGCTTCTTGATATGAACAACCCTCATATGCTATCACCTTCTGAATTTCTCTTTCCTCTTCCCACTTACTGCACGACCTCTCAGTTGCAAGATGATTTCCTGAGCAATTTATGCATTTAGGTACTGCAGCACATATATCATCATGTTCATAATCACCGCACCTTGGACACATCGCTTTGGACTTACAAACATCCTTTGTGTGAGAGAAACGGAAACAATTCCTACACTGCATCACAGATTTTATTTTAGATTGTACCTGAAATATGTTACTGACTAGCTATACATGCGAGGGGAACCTTTGTGATTGAAACGTTACGCTGATCAATTTGGTCGGTTTGAACACAAATTCCCCATTTTCTTGATAAATCTTCTTCTTCATTCTTTCCATTTTGATTATTGGAATATTTCTCTCAGCCTCTGCTTCATCTTGTACTTCTTCTAAATTTATATGTAACGGTAACCCATATATTAGTCCTATTCTGTGTAAAAGACTCTCCGGGATCTTGACATTTACTTTATACTTCTTCTGATACTCTTTGTTCAAGTAAAAGTCATTTGCATCATTGGATGTTAAAAAGTAAATCTTTGCACGATTAGGACCCGATGCCTTAACATCATTCACCTTAATTCTAGCTTCTCTTAAGTGACTACCTAACATAATAGCACTAAAGCTACCAACGTTGTGTTCCGCACCTTCAACAAGCACAATATATGGGCCATCGTGCCCAGGATAGAATAAGTCATTTTTATTCACATTGTCCTTTGATTGCATTGTACGCTCTAATACGTTTGCTTTGAAAATTTTTGGAGCATTTATAGATTCCTCCTTTCCACAAACTTTTGCTCGATTTCGTTTTGTGTTCTGACTTTTTGGTTGCTTAGCAACCAATTCAACATCCATATTTTCTCCGTCTTTATTTGAAGACGTGTCCTTTTTTACTTCCACTACTTCATTCATCTCCATTTGGACGTCCTCTCTGCTTTGATTAATAATTTCCTCGCTAGACATTTTCCCTCACTTGAAAGAAATTTGTTGAATTTCTTACAAGCAGGAAACTTTATCTGGATGGCCCAGAGCCTTCCATGCTATCTAGATTTAACACTGATTTATCTTCTAAATCACAAGATTATTTAATCTTAACTTACGTTTCAATAAATGTACTGTCTTGTAATAACACTGAACACTTTTACAATAAAAACGATGATTAAATCCACAATTTAAGCTTGAATTTGTCTGTAACTATATATCACGCAACTAGCTAATATTTCACCACAGACTATTCTCCACGATGCTTCTTACCGTACTTGTAGCTATGCTTTTGTTCCCATAAGGCATTGCGCAGAGCAGTCAATCTAAAAAGATGGACGAGCTATTTGAAGAACGTTCTATGAGAATAGCTACTTCCGCTATCAAAAATTCAAATTAAAAGAATTAAAAGAAAATTATGTGCTAGAAATTGGCTCGAAAGAAAATATGGTAATCAAAATATACTCAAGAAGCTCTTTAATGAATGCATAATCATCATTCGTACAGGAGTTCCACAGAACTCATTCATAAAAAGAAAAAAAATATATTTTGTTCAACTATATATGTCAAACATTTTATGTACTGGTTTGTCAGGATTGTCATTATCGGCTAACCACAGTTATCGTGCACAAATCTCACAACTTTGGATAAATTCCTACGATATTATCTGCTACTTTCTTTGAGTAGCGAAGAAAAATAAACACTCGGAAACCACGGACAAGAAGCTCTCCTTTACCAGACTCAGAGATTATCTTCACATGACCTTTCGTTCTGATTGGCTGTTCCACAGAATCTAGCAGACAAAGCCAGTTGCAATTAGAACACTGTCTAGTAGTCAAAACCAGTCCAGCAGCCAGCCAGGTAGCAAGGTTTCGAATCCTGACCTGGGCATAAGTGTTCTTTCTCTGAGTGTCCCTCGATCATATCATCACTAATCCTTATCTTCGCGATTAGCCAAAAGTGGCAGAAAAGCGAAGTAAAATAAACCAAGGGCCAAATAAGTATTTTCTACCAAGCATCCCATCAAGTTAAATCTGAAGAAAAGGACACTCATATCCGTCAACACTTTAAAATGTAATATTACCCGAATATCTCTTATACCTCAGCCGCTGTAAGAACCGGCCTCCATTCGCAGAACCGCTATTTGGACAAAAGCCCGTTTCCCTGCTGGCTGCTTCGGACAGGAGGGATTTTAATGTTGCCGCTTCTTGCCCAAGAAATGGGGCAGCGGTAGGCCTAATTGGTTGTTTGACCGCAAGTTTCTTCGTAGGTAAACGTGGCAACAGCGGTCAGTTCTCCGTTCTCCGCGCCGGCTGTAACGGTGGCGTTACTCTAAATGGGACGTACGTGTGTGTGTGTGTTGATAATTTGTATTCATGTTCAGATATCATTAGAATGATTAAGTCAAGAAGACTTAGATAGGCAGACCACGTGGCACGAATGGGAGAGGAAAGAAGAGTTTACAGGATTCTTATTGGGAAACCTGATGGTAAGAGACCTGTAGGATGGCCAAGACGAAAATGGAGAGATAGCGTTGAGATGGACTTAAAGGAAATCGGTAAGGATGTAACATTTGGATTGATCTTGCTCAAAATAGGGACAGATGGAGGGCTTGTGTTGCTGCATCCATAAACCTTCGGGTTTAAGAAGGCTATAGAGGTAGTTAGTTACTTTTTTTTGTGTTTTTCCTATTTCACATTAGTTTTATTCTTTGTATATGCTTATATCATTGGTTAAGTGGTAGAGGAGGCCCTCACAGCCTTAACTTCGCTATGGAAAATAAATCAAAATAAATAAATAAATAATTAAATAATCCAACAATGAATGAGTAAATATGGGATAATTTATACTCAACTGATTTCTCCTTTCTCCAGGTCGTAATCGTAGGCGTCCACTTGCTTGCTGATGCTGTCTATGTAGTAGAAGACCTTGTTGTCTAGACTCCAGGCAAGGCCATTGGACAAACTAACTGTCGCGTGGGATTTAACCTTCCTGTCTGACGTGAAGCTGAACAATGTTCCTTGGTTGGGTTCGACGAATGGACCACCTTCTTTTTTGGAGGCTTTCCCCATGGATCCTTTACATGAAGAGAAAAGAAATTATTGTGAAAGGTGATGTACGAGGTGTGTATGAACGCAAAGGCAAGGGATGAGGGTGCAGAACGTTTGCTCCCTTGTGTACTTCACATCCGGTATTCCCCGTCTTCTGGAATACTCCAACTTGCTTAGGAGAATTCTACAGGAAACGGAGGTTACAGCGGAACTGGGTAATATATAAGCGAAGACTGCCCGGCGCCTCCAACATTTAAACCGCGTAGGTGATTAGCTAGGCGACTTACGGTATACTCTGTCCCTGGAATGTATGGAGCAATGCCGCGCATAACGGAAGAATAGGGGAGGAAACGAGTGGGTGAGCAAACCACTGCGCGCAGCTGCAACCTGCTGATAGCTGCACTGACTTCTCAAACACGTTTACTGGTTGAGCCCTCTCCGGTCACTACTTGCGCAGAGACCTGTTTTCGTTCGCTCGCTCCAGAGATTCCCGGAGAAGGTCAGTCTTGAGACGGTCAGTAAAATTAGCAAAAATTTCGAAGACTATTGCTCACGTTATGAGTAGATCGGGCTTGTCTTACTTCGAAAATAAACCTTCGGGTTGATGCATGCCAAAGTATAGTATTTAAAAACTTTCCAAAGGGAGAACATTCCAATAACTACTCTTGAAGAATTAGGACATTATTTAGAAATCAAAGGGGGATATTCCCCTTTATTCCCCTTCATATCAATCTGGTTAGAAGGAGAATATTAAGGCTTATTCATTAGGAACATGTAAATACGAGAGTATAGTATGCATAAATAGATTAACTATTTCTACGAGTGTTCTTGTTTCGCGAGACGTTATCATTTTGAACAAGTTTCAGCTATTTTGCTTAAGTACACTTTATGGACAGATAGGTTAATCGGGACTGGACATACAGTTTAAAGTTTAATGTGCTATCCAAACCACCATGTGCCTCCACCAGGCATCGAACCCGGAACCCCTTGATGTTACTATTTTGAATTCTAATCTCTTATTTATTACCCGTTGGAGGAATAGTGGTTCGGATCCCAGCCTATCTGTGCACATAGTGGACTTAATACAAAAACAAAAACAAAAAAAACCCATCAAACTCTTCTCATATTGCCCGGTTTCGAATCCTGGATTGGGCGAGAACACCAAGTTCTTTTTGAGTGTCCCTTCATCAAATTCATCAATCATCATTAATCCTCATCTTCTCGATTAGACAAAAGTGACAAAAGGCGATGCTAAATAAATAAAAAAACAAGTGAAATATACATTCATTAGGCTAAGCGTACGGAGAACCAACATTGATAGCCGAGAGAATTGAGTGATGGGCTTGTTACGTCTCTGTGTTCGAATCTTGGCCTGGGTGTCGATGTTCTTTTGCAAATGTCCCTTCATGTATTCCATCTATTCATCACTCATTCTCATCCTCACAGTTAGCGTAAAGATACAGAAAAATACAAGAATACAAATCAATTATAAGCTTTGTTTACTTACTGTAAGTTACTTGCTACCATTTTTCTAACTTTTTGATTTTTTGTCTGTCTATTAATTTTACAAATAAATAAATAAATAAACTCACCCGCCCACAGTCGCCCTCTGGCGTCCACTTTCCCGTCGTTGAGGACGTTCCCTTCCTTCTCCTTGTCGACGGTGACCAGAGAGTCAATCTGGTGTCGACTATTGTCCTCTCCATCCCAGGTGAGGACGGCGAAGTCTCGTCCGTTGGTGACCATGAACTTATCTTTAGTTCCTTGGACGGGAATTATGAAAGATGACCACGCGCCTGTAGGAAATCAAAATTCCATGAACAGTGAAACTGGCTAGGTAATGAAGGAATCAATCGAGCAAAATTGTAGGGTGCTTCGACTCATATGGCCATTTTGTATACCCTTCAATGCATACGGTGAAATATCCTCTTATGTAAAACCATTACCTAAGAGTTAAAAAGGGCGTGTAAAAAGATCCTTGAGAAAGGTATGTAAGGTATCGATTGGAATTTATTTACCGATACCAGCCGATACTTTTCCGGCATTTTGATCTTTCACTGATACCGCGGGACACTTTCCTGAAAATTATCCAAAATTCGAAGTTTCTTTTGCAAGTTTTGTATGAAATCAAAATTGGTAACATAACATGTAATTTAATATTCTGGTGTAATTCTTGAATATTTTAAATCAAAACTCTTGGTAAATTGATTCATATAATTTGATTGTAATTATTTACTAACAAACGATAATCAATATCTTGAACAACTTTTAATTATTACAATTTTCAAATATCGGTATCGGTATCAGAGTATCGGTGAGAGTATGCGTATCGGTGGAGTATCGGTATCGGTATCAGTGAGAGTATCGACATCGGTATCGGTATCTGTGAGAGTATCGGCATCGGTATCTGTGAAAGTATCGGTATCTGTGAGAGTATCGGTATCGGTGATAGTATCGACATCGGTATCTGTGAAAGTATCGGTATCGGTGATAGTATCGACATCGGACATCGGTATGAGTGAGAGTATAAGGCATCGGTATCGGTATATCGGTTCAAAGTGGTATTGGCTAAGCCACTAGTTAAAAGTGAGAAGTATGTAAAAAAACCTTCACAACACAACACATTTAAAAGGTCAAAATACGCTAAAAGCTTGCGCACAGACAGTGGATAGGAAGATACCATCGGCATTCGTTGCAACATCAAACGTCAGAAAGTTTCTGTAAACCCTACAAACACCTTGCAGGTCTAAATTGATAGAAGACAAAATTTTACTTGTGACGCTGAGGTACAGTACAAGTACAGGTACTATGTATGAGTACAGAAGTCCAATTTTATTGCAAATTTACAGTTTCCTGAAATTTTTTTGTATACAAATACACTCCCCACAAAGATTTTGGAATATTGTTATATTAGGCACAACAAGTTTTGAATATTATTATGTTTGGCAATAGGTGATAGGCACAATGGCATACGTCGGTGAAAAGACGACACAGATACAATGTGTTGCATTCCAAGGCCGTGTCTATCACCTATTGTCTAACATAACAATATTCCAAACTTTTTTGAGGAGTGTATTATGGCTTTCATTTTAGAAAATTTGCGTCTACGTTTCTTCTTAGTTCTTATATTTCGAGGGGTTTCGCTTCGAAATTATATATATTATTACTGTACGTGACTATTATTATAACAAGTCAACTCTCTAAATTATTAGAATTCCTAACAAATGATCTATGAAATATTAGGCCGACTCCGTGCTGGAGTGGTAGCACAGCGCTCTGCAACGCCAGGGATCCCGGGTTTGGATTCCGGCCTGGGCATCGGTATTCTTTATCCTCGGTCTGTAAATATAGAGCAGTGGCATACGCAGAGGGGTGCTGATGGGGCTACATCTCCCTCCGAAATTTTGAGAAAATGAACATTTTGGAATAAAAACAGTGAAAAACTCAGGAGAAACCAGAGCGGGAAATGCAAACCTCTCTTGTAATGACCTCTAATTGACATTTTTGAGAGTGGAAAGTTCTAAATATACGAAATATCTTATTGTGTATTCCACTACCTTAGAAATCAGCTATGTATTATCTATATTTACAATTCCAGCCCCTTCCGCAATAAAATCCTGCGTACGCCAGTGGTATACAGCAGTGAATTGCCACCCTTTACCTGTATCGATCTTGCTGTGCTTTCCACTGGCAGGTTCATAACGATGACAAGCTTTGCCGGGGATATCCACAAAGTACAGAGCTTGAGCGTTGTGGTCCCAGTGGGGGCCCTCACCCAAGACGCATCCTTTAATTATCGGCGTTATTTGCGGCGAGGACATCCTGGCATAAAGAAAAAGAAACATGCAAATGTTACAGTAATATGCAAATCTGAACACTGTGAAAAGGAATGGTGTTAAACATGGACGCCGCAAAGGGGAGGGAGGGGGGGGGCAAATGCCCCTCCTGAGATATCTTGGAAAAGTTCATTCAATGGTGAATGGTTCGAATGGTGAACTTGTAGCGCTATTTTTTTACATAGAATATTTGTTGTTATTTACTGGCTGTAAGTTGAAACAATTAACTACCATGTCCAAGAAAATAACGAGAGAACATTTTTACAAGAGACAATAGAATCATGAAGACTGCCATACCTAGGGGCGTACAGAACGGAAAATTATTGATCGGGGACGGGATCGGAAAAGGAAATTTTTATAAACCTGACATTTGTCATTTCCCGATGGGGAAATTTTCGAAATTTTCCAAGGTGAAAATCTCGAACTGTACACACTACTATATCCTCAGGTGACTGTTTTTGCACTTCTGGGATAAAATGTTTTCATTCCAAGAAATTTCAGACGCTTATATAGTGAAGAAAATGCCAAGAATTAACCACTTTTTTAAAAAATGAACTAACTAACTAACTCTCTAGCCTTCTTAAACCCGAAGGTTCATGGCTGCAGCAACACAGGCCTTCCATCTTTCCCTATCTTGAGCAAGATCTATATACTCTTTTCCATGCCTACCGATTCCCCTTAGGTCCATCTCAACGTTGTCCCTCCATCTTCGTCTTGGCCTTCCTACAGGTCTCTTACCATCAGGTTTCCCAACAAGAATCCTGTAAACTCCTCTTTCCTCTCCCGTTCGTGCCACATGGCCTGCCCACCTAAGTCTTCTTGATTTAATTATTCTAATAATATCTGGACATGAATACAAATTATGTAGTTCAAAATTATGTAACCTTCTCCACTCACCTGTCTCCTCATCCCTTTTAGGTCCAAAGATTTTCCTAAGGATCTTATTTTCAAATACTCTCAATTTATGTTCCTCTTTCAATGTAAGGGACCAAGTTTCACATCCATATAATACTACATCCGTAATTTTGCCTGTAGTATTAAAAAAAATGATCCTTAGGAATTTCTTGACTGCCCGTAGGCCGAATTCCTTGAGAGTCACTTTCTCTGCAAAAATTATTTTTTGAGAGGTTAGTCGCCCAGTTGCACCGAAGCAACTAGCGACACGTATCGCACATATCACTCGAACACCATATGGATTTAAGCTGTGTGTCACCTCTCTATAGTTTGAACGTTTCCTATTCATTGGTTCGATCTCAAGGGACATTTGTCGCTTCGTTTTGAATGCTCCATAACACAAGACGTTTCAACTTGCTGATCCTAACCAAGCTAATGAATAAGTATTTATGCATTCATGTGGGTATGTGAATTCCCTTAGTTTAGTGCTTCGTTCTGTGACTTTGCAACACTTACTATACTTATTCTTGCAGATTTGCCATCGTTCTTGTAGAGTTACAACGCTGATATCTTACTCTTCTTTTGAGTTGTCCTTGAATTGAACTCCGGACGCAACTGATAAAAGTGTTACAATCCATTACGTAACATCACTCACTTAACTTGTCTGTCCTTCTCGTCAGTCCACAACAAACATGTTACGCACGCTGTGCTGCTTGGAATTGGAAAGCTTTCTGCCGGCCTCAGTCGAGTAGCGTACTGGGGTTCCAGTGTTCAACTCTCGGACAAATAATTAATACTTCTTTACAATTATGTGCCCCATCCATCCCCAGCCCCATATCTAGATTCTTTGACGCCCTAGGCAGGATTGTCGTTCGGTGCCCTCTGCTCCACTACCACACACCCACATTTTATTTGCGTCCTTCCATATTTTCTTCTTATATCATGGTTTGTGACATTTCCATCATGCAAATTTTGATATGAGGAAACAAAGGAAAACTCATTCAAAAAATAATATAGATTATATTTAAAAATTCGCAGTTTGTATTTCCGATTTTAAAAATTACCAGATTGATATTTAATAATATTTTAGTCATGCCTTAGTGTCTGAAGAACATCTTTAAAAACGTTAAGCAAAAAGTAAAGTACTCCCCTGTGCTATGCACCAAGCCATGAAGACGTATAAGGATGTGGAGTTAGGGTCCCACACTTTCTTGACCACGACCGAAGGTGGAGGTGACGTGATCAGCACCACGACCCTGTCCGCCTTTAACCCCAATAGTTTCCTCCAGGTACCCACTTTATACGACACTGGGTGGGCGCTGGAGACGCTTGAACAGTTGGAAAAAATCGAGGTTCTCTCCCGCCAGGGATCGAACCAGACGCTTTATAGACGTATTAAGTATTATTGCTACTTTGGGAAACAGAAAATTCCAGCAGTGCGTTATTATACCTGCAATAATAATAATAATAATAATAATAATAAGCCATGACACTTCAGCCTTTGAGGGCGAGGACCTACCAACCGACTGCCGGTCTCACTCCCAAGCCTCACCAGAAATGGGAGATCATCAAATCATAATAATAAATAATAATAATAAAGTACAGGAGAACTAAAGAAAGTTCCTAATGTTAAAATTTTGTAGAAACAGTATGTCTAGTTCTATATTTAGGAACCTTGTGAGCAATAGTTCTCAAGTGAGAACATGTATTGTACAAATTTACTTATTGTTTTTACTCGTTCTTAAATAAAGTGCCTGTAGATTAAAAGATTCCAACCATTCCTTACATTTATATATTACATAACAATTTTGATTTTTCATGTACAGTTATCTCACAAGGAGGTTCTGCATTGATTCTATTTTCTCCAAATGGCATTATCCACAAATCATAACCTTATTAAAATATTGGACGCACAATATGACATATAAAAAACTGAGAGTTTCCAGTTTGTTAAAAGAAGTCCAATTAAAAAATATCAACCCTAGTATTTTCATTAGTTTATAATAGTTATTATTGCACAACAATAATAATAATAATAATAATAATAATAATAATTATTATTATTGTTTCTATTCAAGTTTTGTCAACGGCCTAACATCCCACAACAAAAATCTATGTCAACGCTCACGAACTCACGTGTCATATTCCTTAGTAAAAAAAATGCCATATATGTTACGTCGCATAAAAATGTGTCACTTTAAAAACAAGCATAATAAAAAAAGAATTCTGCATCTTTAAGTACCTACCTGTTATTTAAAATTACAAGCACTTTACACTAATGATGCGTTGAATAACTTTGACGTCTCTATCACAGTTGGTAAGCAACTAAATCTTATCTGGGCAATGCGAAGGGTAAATAAATCACGTCAATCATGATAAAGCAGTGTTTCCAACCGACTAATAGAAATTAAAACTAAAGTTTTAAAAAATACTTTGAAAACATTAAACATGCCGATATTACGCACATGTGGTAACTAATTGTTAGAACTTTGTAAAGTAGCTTATATTGCGTAGCCAACCATAGGTAGTTGAACAGTCTTCGGTTTCTTTAAGTCCACTTTATGCACTGAAAGGCTAATTGGGACAGGACCTACAGTTTAATAAGGCACCTGCCGGAATCACTGTGCATTGTGTGTCCATTGGGTATTGAACCCAGGACCCCTTGATTACAAGGCGACGACGCAGGCGAGCACTCTTTGATAATAATACGACGAGAGATAAGTTAGACTAAATAACAAAAATCTTTAGCAAGCGAATGAAAATAAATCTCTGCGCAAGTAGTGACGCGAGACGGCTCGACCAATGAATACCTGAGAGAGAAGGGGATTGCGTGGGGGGGGGGGGGCGACTGCAGTTACCAGCCTTCGCAGCAGCGTGTACTGCTTAGTAGATTTGGAATCAGTTCTGACCAAACAATAGACCCTTTAATTGACATTAATGGCTTTTTTATTCATTTTGAGGGGTGACGCTATTGTTAATTAATCTAGCGCCACGTGGCGACACGTGTCGGGGGTGGAGGAGGAGATGAGTCATCGATAACTCATGCACACGTGTGAGTTTGAAATTAATGGTTTTCCATTAGTGCACAAAAGATACTATTATGTATTCCGTTTTCGACCTAAGCTAACACTATTGATGTATTTTATTAATGCGTTTCTGCCGGATATGAGTCATGGGTGCTTTATGCACACGTGGGAACTTGGAATTAATGGTTTTTCCATTAAGGTACAAAAGACACTATTATGGAGTTCGTTTTCGGACTATTCTAACACTATTGTTGTATATTATATATGCGTTTCTGCCGGATATGAGTCAGGGGTGCTTTATGCACACGTGGGAACTTGGAATTAATGGTTTTTCCATTAATGTACAAAACACATTTTCGGCCTATTCTAAGGCGTCACGTCCGGCCATTTTGGCGTCGGTGGTGAGTCATATTTGGTATAATTAAGGATCCGGATTTACCCGAATTCAACCGGTGTCGACGCGTTCGATCGGAGGTAGAAGATATTATAACACATGTTCGCTTTAAAGGCGAAGAAATTGAACGATGTATCCTATATGCAAACGAAGAATGCGGGCAGAAGATATGTTATTAATATTAACCTGTTACGGAAGAACCTGTTATGTGGTTGCATTCATCGGCACCCTCAAACCGCGAGCGTTCATGGATACGCGTGGGGGAAGAAAGGGTCGCCATTGTTACGGTCCCCTTCGCTTGGTCTTCTTCCGAAGTTGAATGGAAGTCAAGTGTCGCCAAATTTTTACACACGAGTATTGATTTTCTTTGAGGTTCCAATTTTATTTGGTGGAAGTAATCTACGCGGTATTTCTGCCGCCTTTCGTAACATTGCAAAGACTATTTGACCAAAACCGTAAGGAATTTGGCTGAACTAAGAACATTCAGTTCCAGTATCTACAAGTTAAAGTGGATGCCAGCCACTATTTGCCCTTATTTCGGGATTGCGAACCACGGACCATTTGATTATTGCCTTATATACATCAGGATTCACGTAAAATTGACCAGATGTTTTTACTGTTAGGGACAATATTTCGCATTTTTTGTGTATTTTTACTCAGAAAACGCTATTTGAACGATTCAAGCAAGAGTTCGCATGGCAATTTAGACACACAAACTGTGTTTCTTCAACTTTAGCTGAAATTTAGGTTTATTTTTTACTCTAATATCACAATTTCTTCTATTCAGGCAACATTTTTTATTAAATTTTGGACTCACAAAGACATTTTTCAACTTTTAACTTGTTATTTTAAAAGTTTATTTCCATTTTTTACTCTAATATCACAATTTCTTCTATTCAGGCAACATTTTTTATTAAATTTTGGACTCACAAAGACATTTTTCAACTTTTAACTTGTTATTTTAAAAGTTTATTTCCATTTTTTACTCTAATATCACAATTTCTTCTATTCAGGCAACATTTTTTATTAAATTTTGGACTCACAAAGACATTTTTCAACTTTTAACTTGTTATTTTAAAAGTTTATTTCCATTTTTTTACTCTAATATCACAATTTCATCTATTCTGGCAGGAGTGTTTATTCCAGTTTAGACTTGCAAAGATAATTTTTTCAACTTCTTTTATTAATTTTTCTATTTATTGCCTTTTGTATCTTATATTTATTAATTCTTAACTTTGAGTTTTGTTCTTTATTTAAAAAATTTCTCTAATCACTAAGGAAGAAGTACTTTTAAGTAAAACTGTACCCACAAACTTTATTATTACTATTATTATTAGTATTATTATTATTGTTGTTGTTTTTGTTTTGATGTAGTTGTTGAATCTTGTTGTTGTTGTTAGGGTTTATTGACTTCCACTACGCTATTTTTGGTTTGGTTCGTAGGAAAGTTTGCTTATTTTAGAGTTTCCTAGGTATTTTCTTACTGTTAGGGTAGGTAAAGTTTCCTAAATATATGAGTAGGGTTCCATATATTCTTGTTCTTGCATGTTTTTCATATGATGTGATCACCACAACTCTCCAAGGGCTTTTACTGCATGTTTCCATTTTTATTGAGGCTTAGTGATTCCTAGAGCCACTTTATGCATGAGCTGAAAATTTCGATCTCAGATAGCCGTCAACCTTATGTCAGAGTATTTTCGAGTATATTTTAGTCTTATTATGGCCCACTAGAATATCACGGCTTGCTTATTTTTTAAGTATGTTGCGCAGTTATTGTATTTTTGCTTTTGCTTTCTAGATAAACTGTATGAAATGTTTAATATTTGTACTTTTTGCACTTATAAGAGGCCAAACTTTTACTGTAACTAAAATTATTATGTCTCTAGGCACTGAAACCCCTTTACCAAGAGTACTATAACTGCATGTTTATTAATATTGTTTTTTTTCATCCCTCAAATATAACAATTTAACAATATAATGACTAATCACAGGACAAGTCGATGTTAGCAGATGACTACGTGGCTCTTAAGTCCACCTGCCAAACTTTTCTTACCATGCTATTTACTCTTATAGTTTTTTATTCGGGGTACATTTCAAGTACTACTTGACTTTTTGAGTGTTTGATTAACACCAGGGGTTATTTGTATCTGTTATGCTGTATTATTTGAGGCTTCTAATTTTTATTCTACAAGCACTATATGTCCCTGAGAACTAAATTTCCACTGACTGAAGCTTAAAGCTTACGCTCTACAGCATGTTGAATGGTTAAGCACTGGTCAATATGAATTTTACAGAGGCTAGTAGGAGGCATAGGAACACACGCCAGAGCCTTATTAGCATGCAAGAAGCATTTTCAGGGAGTACTACGAGGAAACGAAGTTGATTTTTTGAGTGATTTACCAGTTACACAGCCAATATTTGCTATTTCAAGTAACTACAGGTACCAAAACATTTTACAGCCCAACACTAACTAGACTTCAATTTATACTATATTAGGGGCTAAATGTAGCAAGAACACTGATTGTACATACTTTTGAGAATCCAACTATATCAGGATTTTTTCTATGTAAGCATATTTTTATTGATTACTAACTTTAACAGACCAATCAGGAAGACAACAAAATTCACTAAACTTAGTACTATAGTGTAGGTGATTGCATGAAAAGTAGAAATTATAACATCCACAAGATTTCGCTTTTTTTTTTTGCTTTTGTGACTAATCGCGACGCTGAGGATGAATGGATGGCCAAAAATCTTAAGGACTGGATGTATTTTACCACTACAGACGCCTATGTAGAAACACTAGAGTACTGTTAGCTTTCAAAATTGAGGATATACTGTACTGTTTCTTAAATATTTTGTACTTGGCACGTTACAGTTATATCCATTTCAGGACAAATATTGCTAAAACTCTCAAATTTACTGTACAAGTTGATATTTCTGCTATCAGAGGAATTAACAACCCTATTTTACAAACAAATGGTATTGTTTACACTTTATTTACTTCAATCTGAGACTAATATTTTACAGTAATTGAATCATTCAGCCCTAGTCAATACTTTACTGCATCAGAAAGTTTGTTATTAATCTAATAAGTATGCTATTTTGTGATATTCTAATGCAAACGTTGTTTAATTCACTGGTTATAATGCAAACTTTTGCACAAATTCGATATATTCACTACCTTCAAACCAAACAATTGTACTTATTTAGTGCATTTCATTTATATTTCTTGTAATTAACTTATGTTTCTTATAATTAACAAACTAAACTAATTACTTTGGCATGTTAAAAACCTTATTTTTTACTATTTCCTATTCTATCAGGTTCTATATTGCTGTTTTTATCAATTATGTAAGACCACACTCTGGTAAATGCACATAGAGTATTAGTAATCCCAAAGTGGTGTTTTTGGTGTCCAAGTTCAGATGAGAGTCTGCTATGTGCCTTTTGCAGGGGATTGCATGTGAAGTGTATGCATATTGAGCATTATTGAGTGTGTAGGCTTCCAAGTTTTGCTGTTATTTTCCTATAATTCTGCGAGACTGTAGAGAGTTCTCCCTTTTCAACCAGTTTTCTTTCATTGATTGGATACTTTTTGGGAACTTAGAACTAAAAGTTTGCCCTCTTATAAGTGCAAAAAGTACAAATATTAAACATTTCATACAGTTTATCTAGAAAGCAAAAGCAAAAATACAATAACTGCGCAACATACTTAAAAAATAAGCAAGCCGTGATATTCTAGTGGGCCATAATAAGACTAAAATATACTCGAAAATACTCTGACATAAGGTTGACGGCTATCTGAGATCGAAATTTTCAGCTCATGCATAAAGTGGCTCTAGGAATCACTAAGCCTCAATAAAAATGGAAACATGCAGTAAAAGCCCTTGGAGAGTTGTGGTGATCACATCATATGAAAAACATGCAAGAACAAGAATATATGGAACCCTACTCATATATTTAGGAAACTTTACCTACCCTAACAGTAAGAAAATACCTAGGAAACTCTAAAATAAGCAAACTTTCCTACGAACCAAACCAAAAATAGCGTAGTGGAAGTCAATAAACCCTAACAACAACAACAAGATTCAACAACTACATCAAAACAAAAACAACAACAATAATAATAATACTAATAATAATAGTAATAATAAAGTTTGTGGGTACAGTTTTACTTAAAAGTACTTCTTCCTTAGTGATTAGAGAAATTTTTTAAATAAAGAACAAAACTCAAAGTTAAGAATTAATAAATATAAGATACAAAAGGCAATAAATAGAAAAATTAATAAAAGAAGTTGAAAAAATTATCTTTGCAAGTCTAAACTGGAATAAACACTCCTGCCAGAATAGATGAAATTGTGATATTAGAGTAAAAAAATGGAAATAAACTTTTAAAATAACAAGTTAAAAGTTGAAAAATGTCTTTGTGAGTCCAAAATTTAATAAAAAATGTTGCCTGAATAGAAGAAATTGTGATATTAGAGTAAAAAATGGAAATAAACTTTTAAAATAACAAGTTAAAAGTTGAAAAATGTCTTTGTGAGTCCAAAATTTAATAAAAAATGTTGCCTGAATAGAAGAAATTGTGATATTAGAGTAAAAAATGGAAATAAACTTTTAAAATAACAAGTTAAAAGTTGAAAAATGTCTTTGTGAGTCCAAAATTTAATAAAAAATGTTGCCTGAATAGAAGAAATTGTGATATTAGAGTAAAAAATAAACCTAAATTTCAGCTAAAGTTGAAGAAACACAGTTTGTGTGTCTAAATTGCCATGCGAACTCTTGCTTGAATCGTTCAAATAGCGTTTTCTGAGTAAAAATACACAAAAAATGCGAAATATTGTCCCTAACAGTAAAAACATCTGGTCAATTTTACGTGAATCCTGATGTATATAAGGCAATAATCAAATGGTCCGTGGTTCGCAATCCCGAAATAAGGGCAAATAGTGGCTGGCATCCACTTTAACTTGTAGATACTGGAACTGAATGTTCTTAGTTCAGCCAAATTCCTTACGGTTTTGGTCAAATAGTCTTTGCAATGTTACGAAAGGCGGCAGAAATACCGCGTAGATTACTTCCACCAAATAAAATTGGAACCTCAAAGAAAATCAATACTCGTGTGTAAAAATTTGGCGACACTTGACTTCCATTCAACTTCGGAAGAAGACCAAGCGAAGGGGACCGTAACAATGGCGACCCTTTCTTCCCCCACGCGTATCCATGAACGCTCGCGGTTTGAGGGTGCCGATGAATGCAACCACATAACAGGTTCTTCCGTAACAGGTTAATATTAATAACATATCTTCTGCCCGCATTCTTCGTTTGCATATAGGATACATCGTTCAATTTCTTCGCCTTTAAAGCGAACATGTGTTATAATATCTTCTACCTCCGATCGAACGCGTCGACACCGGTTGAATTCGGGTAAATCCGGATCCTTAATTATACCAAATATGACTCACCACCGACGCCAAAATGGCCGGACGTGACGCCTTAGAATAGGCCGAAAATGTGTTTTGTACATTAATGGAAAAACCATTAATTCCAAGTTCCCACGTGTGCATAAAGCACCCCTGACTCATATCCGGCAGAAACGCATATATAATATACAACAATAGTGTTAGAATAGTCCGAAAACGAACTCCATAATAGTGTCTTTTGTACCTTAATGGAAAAACCATTAATTCCAAGTTCCCACGTGTGCATAAAGCACCCATGACTCATATCCGGCAGAAACGCATTAATAAAATACATCAATAGTGTTAGCTTAGGTCGAAAACGGAATACATAATAGTATCTTTTGTGCACTAATGGAAAACCATTAATTTCAAACTCACACGTGTGCATGAGTTATCGATGACTCATCTCCTCCTCCACCCCCGACACGTGTCGCCACGTGGCGCTAGATTAATTAACAATAGCGTCACCCCTCAAAATGAATAAAAAAGCCATTAATGTCAATTAAAGGGTCTATTGTTTGGTCAGAACTGATTCCAAATCTACTCTGCTTCACTCTGCCCACTAAATCCGCCCCCTTCTCTGCCGCTATGCGCAGCTTTGTTCCAAATATCCCGATGATAGAGTATAGCTGAGGGATGCGCCAGAACTCACCTCTATTTCCTAGCGACGACACTTGCTGCTACTGTCAATGGTGTACAATCTACAAAACGTAATAGAAAGGAACAGCCTCGTGTCACCCTTCGTATATATAACAAGTAGTTAAGCTGTACGTTTGTCACTTCCGTTTCCTGTTGAATCCTCTACAAATCCGAGCATACCAGGATACGTGAAGTACACCAGGAAGCAAAATTCCTGCACCCACATCCGAACCATCTGCAGTAGTTACACAAAAGTTGACAGTATTGATTTTTCTTACGTGGGGCATTTCACGAAAAGTGGTCCTACTCCATGTAAATAACAAAACGAATTAATCTGTAAATTATTGTTTTTAATTAAATTAAGGCTTAAGTGTTTGTGAATGCATACAATTTGCATATTTCACCAACAAAAATTATTACCATCTGCAGCCAGTGGCGGCGATCGGGTTCCAAAATTGGGGGAGCAAATTTCAAAAAGTGGTGGGGGTGTGGGAAGGACAGTTTACTTTCTCTTGGTCCATAAGGTTTAGCATAGTGCAGGGGCAAAAGTTAGAAAACTTTCTGCCGACGCCCATTAATACATAGATTGAAATTACAAGGGTCGTTCAAGGTTGACCGGGATTTTCGTACGTAAAAAATCGATGAATAGCCGGATCATGATGAAACGTGCGGGTGACGTAATGTATTCCTTCGCGAGTAACTAGCGCCCGGCATGACGTATTTCGCGCATGCGCAGCAGTTGCAGCGAACATAGCGGCAAGCAGTGTGTCTGTGGCTGTGGAGCAGCGGTGTGTAATCAAATTTCTCGTGAAGGAGAAAGTGAAACCAGCTGAGATTTTCAGACGATTGCAAGCACAGTATGGTGAACAAACGATGTCGCGGACAAGAGTGTACGAATGGTGTGAGCAGTTTCGCGAAGGACGGGAGCTGGTGACAAATGAAGCGCATGGACACATTCGCCCGACTGCAGTCACACCAGTGAATATCGCACGTGTTGAGCAAATGATTCTTGAGAACCTGCGAGTAACAGTGTGGGATATTGCTGCCGAGGTGAATATCAGTGTCGGGAGTGTTGAGCCAATCATTCACGACCACTTACGCTTCCGCAAAATCTGTGCAAGGTGGGTTCCCCGCCAGCTGACATTCGATCAGAAGTGGACACGCAGGACGGTCTGTGAACAGCATCTGAATCGGTTTCGAGCAGAAGGTGATGAATTGTTGCAATCCATCATCACGTGTGATGAAACATGGTTGCACAATTCAACCCCAGAGACCAAAAGACGCAGCATGGAGTGGCGGCATAAAGGTTCCCCGCCCCCCAAGAAAAGCAAAACGCAGCCGTCCGCTGGATAGAGCATGGCAAGTGTCTTCTGGGACATGAAGGGCGTTATCCATGTGGATTTTCTGGACAAAGGGAGCACGATTAATGCCCAGTATTACTCCACATTGTTGAGTGGTGCTGTACGAGAGTCCATTCGCAAGAAAAGACCTGGGATGTTGTCTGGAAATGTCATTCTTCTCCATGACAATGCCCGCCCTCACACGGCCAATGTGACAACAACAACTCTGGCCGACATGCGCTGGGAAGTTCTGCCCCATCCCCCCTACAGTCCGGATTTAGCCCCCAGTGATTATCATTTGTTTGCACCCCTTAAAGACCATCTGGGAGGGAAGAAATTCACGACAGACGAAGCACTGCGGAGCGATGTCCTCCAGTGGCTACGACAACAACCAAGTTCTTTCTACGCCAAAGGAATTCGGGAGCTGCCAGAACGATGGCAACGGTGCCTCGGCGCGCACGGAGAATACTTTGAAAAACTGACATAGTTTGGTGTTTCTTCTGCTACCTATTTCCTCTGCAGAAATAAAAGTCCCGGTCAACCTTGAACGACCTTTGTAACTTTCAAATATCGTGTTTCTAAATAACAATATAATTTTCAACTTTGGTAAATATTTATTTCAATACTAGTCAAAAGTGAACTTAATGATTGCAAATTAAGTTCGTTTATTTAGCCTTAAATTTTCTGAAAATACATGAACTGTTTTAAATCACTTAAACAGTAAGCTATATAGCTAACGTTGATGTAACCACAGAAAGAGCTTTTAATTCCCAAGAGTCAACCGTGGTAGATAGAACACATACGAGCTTTTCAAGGCTTACACATATGATTTACAAATAAGGAACAAGCGTATACATTAAGATATTTTACAAGTTTCCGCTGACGACGTAAGATTTGACGTATTCATGCTTCTTTCAAAATAAGTTGTCTTTCGTTTTCATGAACTTTCTTCCGCTGAGAGCTAGACCATCCAGCATACGAGTAATGTCCACCATTATGCTCTCGACATCGGCTCTGAAATAAAAATGTTTGTTTTTAAATCAAGGAAGCTTAGAAGCTTCTTATTTATTATAGGTATTGATTTATTTCGCCTTATTTTCCATGGTGGAGTTAAGGCTGTGGGGTCCTCCTCTACTACTTACTTAACCATGCTTACGTCTACATTTTCATGATTCTTGTTGAGAAACCGGATGGTAAGAGGCCTGTAGGAAGGCCAAGACGAAGATGGAGAGATGACGTTGAGATGGAAAAGATTGAATTGATCTTGCCCAGGATAGGGACAGATGGAAGGCTGCTAGTGTTGCTGCAGCCATAAACTTTCGGGTTTAAGAAGGCTAGAGAGTGAGTGAGTTACTTAGTTAGTTACATCTACGTTTTTTCATTAAGAAAAGCAAATACAAAGAATAAAACTAAAGTAATAAGAAATAGGATAAGATAAATAAATACAAAAAAGAACAGTAAAAACAGTACACACAGAAAATCTAAACCTAGACAAACAAATACGTGAAGACACAAACGCGCGCGCGCTCACACACACGCACATACATACACACAATATTCATTTCTCAAACATTCGGGTAATACTGCATTTTAGAGTGTTGACGGATATCAGTGTCCTTTCCTGCAGTTAATATGCATTCTTGATTGAAGTTAAGATGGGGTGCTTGGTAGGAAATATCTTATTTGCCACTTAAGAATTAATATTTAGGATGCATTTCGAATTTCGAGGGGCAGTTTGTTCCACAGACAAGCGAAGGAGTTGTGAAGGACAATGGTACGTCTTCCAAAACTTGGATTGAAATGCCACGATGACTTGAATTGACAGATTAGATTGGCTTGGCGCTAAGAAAAGCCTTATCTCAGATTTCCACTCATAACGACTCTTAGGGAGCTTTTATTACAAAGCGATAACCAACACGTGTCTCTTGGAAATTAACCTTGTAATAAAGGTAACCTTCCGAACCGAAGCGACACAAGCTGCACGTGTCGCTGGGACTGGGCCATTTTTTCAATATCGTGCATCGCCTCTCGTCGGTCTGCATGCGCGGTGAATGTTTCGTTTGAGGGAGATTTCAGACCGAAGCGACAAGCGACACATGCCGCTTGAGAACGAGCGAATCAACGGCAACGTTCGGTCTATAAGCAAGCCTCCCCGATGGCATAGTGGCACCGTCGTCGCCTTGTAATCAAGGAGTCCCGGTTTCGACACACGGTGGAGGAACATAGTGGTTCGGATCTCACTTTAAACTGTAGGTCCAGTCCAGATTAGCCTTTCTGTGCATAAAGTGGGCTTAAAAACAAACTCAACATGTATATATATGAACAGAAAGATTGTATTTCAATGATTTCAACAATATATAACTTGAACTGCGAAGGGTACAGCCACGCGTCAATTTCTTGTTAACTGTGTTTTGTATATTTGCATGTGACGCTTATATTTAGGCCTATCTCAACAAGTACACCCACCTAACTTATACATCATTTTCGTCCAAGGTGAAGTTCCACCGACATTGGACAAAAATATTGTGTAAAGAAGAGTGTGTGATGTACAATAGGTAACATAATTAAACCGGTTGTATGTATAATTTTGAGTTTATTTTTAAATATTAAATAAAGTTTTGTGTATGCCGCGATTAAAAAATAGGGGGTGGATCCACGTGGCCCAAGGCTCCCCTTAACAACTTCTGGTTCTCGTCCACCTTCATTTAACCTTTTGGAGCCCAAGGCCATTTTCACAGGTAACCTTCTTGCTGGCCGAGATGATTTTGAGCAAAATTCAGAGCTTCAATTAAATCAGTGTAGATCGGAGGCTAATTGCCCTAGAGAGATGAATGATATACCGTTGTACGCGGAATGAACCGGAGTTTCAGACTATATGCAATTTATGCAAGTTCGGTGTATATGTGGCGGTGGGGTGGGGAGAACTCCCAAAATTCCAAAATTTCGGAAAAATTGGGATTCCCCCTCCTTCCCCCAAGATAAAAGTACATGACAGTGTTAACATACACATGGAAATTATAGCTGGCATGTAAAGAACACAAAAATATTTGCATTATTATCGTATGAGTAATGTAACGCGAGTTGTACCTCCAAAAGGAATGGTCAGCACGCCACTGATTCAAGCTTCAAAATGCAGCGTTACCTTGAAATGACTGTAGTTCAGAGGCTACATATATTCTGATCTGCTACATATATGTTTTTAAATATCAAGATCGTCAACGTCGTTTATGAAGTTCACATTTTCCACATTTTTGTGTATAAGAACATACTGTTTTTTTTAAATCTATGTAAAGGATTGTTTACATTCTTCATATACAGGAATGCTGATTTTTAACTGTTGCCGGCTTAAATGTACTAATAATATGCTGTTGTATTGTCTGCCATTTAAAAAAAACATTGACATGTAGAATGTAGATCATATCGTTTTTACAATGCATTGATTAGTGTTGCCCACGGGACGAGACGGGACAGGCTTTTAATAATTCGAGACGAGACGAGATTGACCATGTGTCATAAGACAAACGAATATTTTCGAGACGAGACAGCATTGCCACAAGACTCCACGAGACGAGACAGGCCAAAGTCTCGTCTCGTGGGCAACACTAGCATTGATATGAGATAAAAACAATTCTGCTGACTGGATAGGCACCTTGCATTCTGAATGTTTTTTACAAACCATGCCCATAAGAATTCCAGTTCTTCATGATTTACTAATAATTCGGCCTACGTATAGGGCCGGTGGCAACCCACCATCGTGAGGAAATTGGGGAGCTCCGAGTGAGTGAGCGTAATCCGGTCGCGAAGTCCTACAACGGCTGGGGGTTGGTTGGGCCGACCACCCATCTCCCTAGTCTGGCTGCAGATCTCCACGCCCCCTTGGTGGCCCGCGTGGGAGGGAGCCCAATATTGGGCTGTAGCGCTAAAGGGTTACTTTATGATTTACTATTCATATAGAATTAATATTAAACCCCTTTTTCTAATATTTTTGAAAGAAAGCATGGATGTTGAGACTTTTGAGTAAGGGATTGAAAGACAAGCCGTGGCATGAAACGTTACAGGTAAATAAGAAGTTGACAGTTGCATAACTTACATACAGTTCACCAACACAGAACCTGTCGTGGTGTAGTTGGTTAAGGCGGTGGTCTTACGTTTTTCTCCCCTATAAAACATTGGTCGTGAGATCGATTCCCACCTATTCTCGTTAATTTTTTATATAGACTCACGCGTATAGCTCACAATGTGACTTAATATGCATTAAAAAGTAATGTTTGATTTCTGTTTGATTTCTTAAGATGAAAAGTACACTCAGAATGTAAAAAGTTAATAACTATTAGTGACGCATACCTTCCCCCAACAAGATAAGTGTTATACTTGGGTTATGTCTTCCTTCTCGTTATTTTTCTGTTTTATCCTTTTACTCTCTCCCATTCCCAATTTCCTGCACTTCTCTCTATTTTCTGTCTCTGATATCCGTTCTGCTTAGAAATTCGACCTTACCTCCGCTGTATGCTGGCTTGAATTTTAGCTTCAGTTTGGAATACTGTGTATAGATGGCGCAGACGTATATAATATGGACAAGTCATGAGGTAATGAAACCACTTGACTAATCATTAATCACTTTATACTGATAAAACAACTTTATGTGATGCTTGTAGATACAGGTAAGGTTAACCGACAATTGTAGCAAGTAGTTAATAAGTCGACGTTTATAATTATAAGTAACACAAAGAAAGTTAGTGATGTGATTTCAAACGTTGTTTCTTCAATGCTGCTTTTATTGTAACTTGGGGTTAATGGAATGAAGATTCCTTGTTGATTGTAAATTATTAAATGTTCAAAAAGTATTTCACTGTGTAAGTGAGATACAGGTGTAGAAACATAAATATCTGTAAGTTGTAAACAAACATCAGATAGAAAGTTGCTGACTTTATAAGTGTGTGAGACATAACTGGAAGAAGTGAATCGTAGAGTAAATGGTTGAGGCATTGGATTGCCAATCTTTATTTCTCTCGAATGAGCAGTGATCTTCTGATCGAACCCCGATCCTTCCGTTTTAATTTTCAAGCAATACCCACACGTTTTTCTCAGTGTGGTTGAACGTTTAGTAAATAAAATAATGTAAATAAGTAATGTTGAATTTCTGCCTATTTTCTTCTATTTTCTAAAAAGTGTTAAAAATAATAGGAACACTTTGATGGTGAAAGAACTCTCAAGATACACAGCTTCATAAAGTAGGGTCCCTACACGTCCCGGAATGGTTTAATTTGTCTTGGAATAAGGGGGGGGGGTGAGTTGCAGAAATGAGTAAGACTATACTTTCATGAATTTCGTTATGATGAGGATGATATGATGAAATTGATGAAGGGACGCTCACACAGAACAGCCATTCCCAGCACGAGATTCCAACACAGTACACTTGGTCCATGACCTTGGAATTTGCTTCTGAAATACCTTAACATATTTTGAAACTCTGCGGCAGTTTCAGTGTACAGTTCACTGTGCAGCTACAGACACTTCTGGGTAGTAAATTTCGTTGACTAAAAAAAACCCATAATTCAATTATGTTAACGACTACTCTCTTTACTTTGTTGTGAACACATGTTATTATTGTTCGCTTTCTATTTCTAACTGTAGGTCCATTCCCAATTATAGTGTTTATATGCATGAGTTGGTACAAAACGTAAAGGCTCTTTTGGAAAACGAAGGAAAATTCGTAAGTTAGGCAAATATTAAAATAAGATCGCGCAATTGAAGTTGTCACGGTATCCAGTGACATGTGAAACGCAGTTCGATATAAATTATTTTTGTTTATTGATTCATTGTATGTTCAAATATAAAAGTGTGAGGTTTGATTTATTTTATGGATAAAATTGTATCCGACCAGACGTCGGGAGTTGGGAGACGGGTTTTTCCTGAGTGACAGCCGAACTGTCATTGCGGCTTAGAACATGACATATTTGCACCAACACGGGGCGTCACGGAGAATGGAAAGGATTATTTTCGTCGGGACCGAGCTAGGAGTCGCAGCGCGTGGGCGAACCCATTTTTCACGGATGACCAGGAAAATCAGCTGGAGCCCAAGCCTGAAAGAATCGGGGACGCGCCTGGTGATCGCGTTTCAAGACAATGGACAGAGGTCATTTCCATCTCTTCAGAAACCCACGCCAAGCCACTTTAACGTGCTTCTCAACGGACAAATTCGAAAGTGATAAAAACAAGAGTACTACGAGTCCAGACACAGTTTTTACCCGGATTTCATAGAGAGAGCATCTCCGCGCTACTCTCTCGCGTGATTATTGTTTTGTCTCCGTGGACTTTGTTTTCTTACGTACCGTAAGCGAATTGCAGATAGAGAGTTACCAGTGTTCGCCTTATTTTGGTGAAGTATTACGCGGTGATTTGTTTTTGCCAAGCGTGGACTACATAATAATGGGCGGCTAAAGGAGATAGAGAAGGGAGTCCGTCGACTTCCCTGACGCCTGCAACGATGCATTGCCATCATCCGATGAAGCCAGTCAGCCAGCGCCAAAAACGACACCAGAGCCAACCACTGCCCAAAGCCCGAAGGACGTATCCAGTTCGACGTTCCAATCGAAGCCCGTTGCCAGAGAGAGAGAGAGAGAGAAGGACGTTTCCAGTTCGACGTTCCAATCGAAGCCCGTTACCAGAGAGAGATGATTCCAGGACGGCGCTTGATTGATGCCCGACACTAGAGATATTCCGGACCGGCGCGTGACCACGTACACCCGACGCTAGTGACGACAGGAACACCCGACGTTCTAAGGAAGTGAAAGGTGCCCAACATCGTCGCAATCATCCGTCGTCGCGATCGACCTCGGAGAACAATTTCGCCGCAAAGGAACCGTGTGCAAGTCCCGCATCCAGGAGAGATGAATGACCGCACGATGTAGCAGAGTCCGGTAGAGTATTCTTCAGATGGTCTATGTCCACGTAAACGTGCATTGTTAGTATCAACACCGTACTGTTAACGCCGAAGTTTCACTTATTTGCAAAGTGACTCAGGAACCCCGAACCTAATTTTCGTGTCTGATAATTTTTGGTATTGTTATAAAAAAAAAAGAGTCATTTCAGGTTCAGATGTTCTAATTTAATTGTCTGCATTCAGAGTTACAAGCTCCATTCCATTACTTTAATTTTTAATGTAAATTGTGCAAGTGTGCTCCATTTTTGTGTAACCGACCGCCCCGTCGCGCCATTTAATTTGTCAATAGCTGACTGATGAGTCCTTTTTAATTGTGGAAAGCCTATTTTATATTGCAAGGTCGTGCGCGTGAAGTACTATTATTTGTTGCATAGTGGTTTTTGATGTAATTTTTGCTCGCGCCGACGATTGATTTGTGTATTCCGGCAGCTGGAGCCGATTAAGTTTTTGCATCACTATGTAATGGTGCAGTTGTTCTCATTGGACGAGAGAGGCTTATGTGTATTACCCTCGTCCGATAAACTTGTTAAATGTCGTGCTTACGACTGGATGCATACGTTCATTCGAACGAAAGATTTAAGCACGCCGACCCAATTGTCTTAGTTAACCGCTTTCTGAGGACTGGCACATAAATTAATTTAAAAGAGCACAGGAGCTGGCAGACAAATACCCTAAATTCACATAAAGGTTTAAAACTAAAAAGGAATGATATGTTAATGAGATCCATGATTTGTATCTATACTTCACATGTAAAAATACCTCAGATGTGTGTAAGAGAGAGAGAGAGAGAGAGTGAATGAGTGAGCGATTAAGGAGGCAATGTAAACAGTTGTTGATTGCAATATTTTTTTGTTGTTACAATATATATTCACTTTTTACCGTTCGTCAGTGTTGTTATTTGACGTTTTTCAGGTATCGGATATTATGATATTAGTGTGTTATGATTGTTCGAATCTACATATCCAAGGTAAACGAAACAGTGTGACATTTCAAGGTATTTATCTCCGCCTCGCAATAGTACGACAATAAACGACCGTCTCAGTATCGAACTTAAACACCTGGACCGTAAGTGTCACGACCGGTTTCCCGTACGCATAACGACTTTTGGCCCCGTGCCGGGGTATGAATGACACGTCATTTCGGGGACCGTGAGTGCACTCGTTACAAAGTTGCCATGCTAAATAAATGCATATTTGCATAACTATTCAAGACGCTGTAGAGGTGTAGGATTCTTTAGTAAAGATTTTCCTATTTGAATGCCAGGAAGTTTAACTAGAAGTCGACATCGGAGAAAGTGGACGTGTTTCTCATGGTTAGCGCTCTTATTTGTGATTCTTAGGTTCGCGGGTTCGATTCCCGGAACCGACAAATATATATATTTTTTCAAGATATTGAAGAATGCAAACAATGTAGGTGGCAGCACACAAGATTATATGCAATTATCTTGTGCTAATGGATTTGCCAAAGCAATCATATGATTGAAAGAGGAGGGGCAAAGAAAGGCCTTTATAAGTGCAGCACCACTCGGAAACACACTGCAAAAACGACCCTTCCGTGGATTCCGCCCAACCATAGGAAAATGCGGCATAACCGCAAAGAGAACAACAGCAGCATCAGTAACTATAATAATAATAATAATAATGCATTTGTTGGCCGGCAAAGCACCTGGAAGTGTCCGTACATCAGTGTTAAATAAAATAAAACTAACAACTACAGCATTTCTTGTCCCTTGGCTGCCGAGCTGAGTTGTCGAAGAAAGAACTGGCCTAACCCGGAAATAATGCAACACATGTTTTGTTGTGCCAGATTGTGCGGAATTAAGGGTGAGGGCATGGGGAGCAGTGATTCTCCCGTCCCCCATACACACTTTTTGTCCCCGCACTATGGTCTCTTAATGCTAAGCCTTGTCTACCAGTGAATTTGACCCAATATCATCTGCCTCAATTCCATTTTAAATAAGCCTTGCCCCTCCCTCCCCCACCCCTCTCACTCAGTTAAGACACGTAATCGCCGCTACTGTGTGCATACATTTATGAACAACAAAAACAACATGTAAAAAACGCAAATCTAAAGTGATCACGTTTGAACGTTTGACCATCAAAGCGCGAGGCCCTGTGCGGTGGCACGCGTCGCACACCCCTAGCGGCGGCCCTGCATCAAGTCTTCACCCCAGTCCAATGAAAGGAAATATTATTGGCATAAGTAGATGGCACAGTGAACATAAACTTACTCCATATTATCTTCTGGCTCCTCTTCACTCGCATTACTTCTAATCTTCTCATTTTCCCCCTCGGTCTTCCGATTTCCATCCGCAGAACGAACTTCAGCTAAAATGGCAGGACACGATTTGACACGCCTCAGACGTGGCACCGACAGGTCTATGTAGGGCTTCCAGCCTGCAATGGAACATTAACGATTACGATTACAATTTCTCTTTGGTCACAAATCTTCTCATACTTCTGTGACTGTAAACAAACTACGTCGTTAAATTTACTGCCTATAAAAACAGAAATGTACTAGTCCCACACACTACGGAAATATAGTTTTAAAATGTAACACTCTCTCTTGTGGAATTTTCGCGCATCACAAGTTGGATGCTTTCACAAATTTGCACCAAGCAACTGTTCTGGGGTACTAATTTTCCTCATAATGTTGTCTAAAGATATACTATTGGCTGCGATTTGGTTCCAAAACTAGGGGGCAAGGTGCCAAAACTGGGGGGGGGGGCAAAGACAGCTTACTTTCGCTCGTAGATAAGGTTTATCATAGTGCGGGAGCAAAAGTGACAAAAAGTGTGTGTGGGGTGCAACTGCCCCCTCATGCCCCCCTTAATCGCCGCCACTGTAGTTTACCTCATGTGTAGAAGATTAATACGTACACCGCTGAAACTTCAGAAAATACATATCTCTACATGGCGTCATCTAACTCTCTTCGTTAAACATCCTCGACGTACAGTGGTATTCGCAAGTATTGTGCGGTAAATTGTCTATTAACGTTTTCACCCGACGTATCCATATATAGTAGGTCTCCGTGACCGGATTACGCTCACTCGCTCGGAGCTTCCCAATTTCCTCACGATGGTGGGTTGCCACCGGCCCTATACGTAGGCCGAATAAATTCCGACCAGAGCCGGATTTGAACCTACGCCGTCCCGCAGCGAACGATCTCAAGACGAGTGAACCCGCACGGCTACGGAGGAGGGCTGCTATTTATATAGTAATGGTTAATTAATAACGTAATTCAACTTGTGTCCAATGCTGTACATTTTCCCAGTCCCAAAAGTTGGGTGGACTCAACCTGCCTGTGGGCACAAACCCATCTGTGGACACCCTTGCCCCTAAACACTTCCTTTTCTTGATCTAATTGATTAAATATGGTGCACCTAAGGTTTAAACGTTTTACATATATTTTATTAGAAATGGTCTTCCTCCGTGGCCGTGCTGTCTAAGGCACTTTCGGGTCCGACTGCGGACGGCATGGGTTCGAGTCCGCCTTGGTTCAGTCTCTGGGTTTTCGGCCTGTGTATAGGACCGGTGACCACCCACCATCGTGAGGAGCTACGAGTGAGTAGCGTAAGCCGGACTCGGAACTCTCCTATAACGGCTGAGGGTTCGCCCCATTCGGGTTGAAGATCTTCACACCTCTAGGTAGGTACCAGGTTCGAATGCCGGCCTGGGGTTTGTGAGTGTCCATTCATCAATTGCATCATATCATAATTCATCCCCATCTTCGCAAATTAACCAAAAGTGGCACAAAAAAAGCGAAAAAGCAAATCAATCAATCAAAAACCTCTAAATAGGATTGTGGGAGGGAGACTGGCAGTCGCGTGATAGGGGTTATGTTATGTTCTATTTTAGAAAAAATATAAATTTAGTATTATTTTAAGGTAAATATCCCCCAAATTTTGTTGGCGCAGTCTGCACCATAATCTCCGCACCTGTGGCCCTGCTGTGTCTAAAAGTTATTAACAAAATAGTTAAAGTATTATACACTCATCTGGTATCAGGTGGATCTGGTAGAAGAGTATCCCCAAGGATATAATAATAATAATAATAATAATAATAATAATAATAATAATAATAATAATAATAATAATAAAATTTCTGGCGATGCCTAGCGACCAATGCTTTGTAGAGTGGATAACGTACGTGTTAGGCGGCTCCTCACAGCAACCTGCTTCGACTGGTAGGCCTCCAGCGAGAAGTGCCGTTTGCCCACCCTGTTCCTGAGACCACTGAGCCCACCACTCTTGGAAGTTTCCACAAAGGCAGGGCTCCTGGACGTCAGGACGAACGGACGAAAGAAGTTTGAATGGTTACTCATTTTCAGCTGTTTTACCCTCACCTATCAAATCTATCGTTTCTATGCGACAGGAACAACAATGCCCAGTGCCACTTGTTATATTAACCGATTCTAAGAATGCATAGAATTCAATGCAAACTCATGGAAAAAATTATTATTATTATTGTATAAATATATATTTGGTTTCAGCTTTTCAGCTATGCACCAGTTACAATTTCATAATTTTAAAATAAAATATTTTCTCTTCTAATATAGTTGGTAAGTATATATATTATTTTTTTGGTCGGATTCCTCAAAAGTGTTGACAAGGCATATGCCCCATTATATCCTGCTTCTTTTAGTTCTCGTAAGACATAATCACGCGTAGTTTTGTTGAGACGACATTCAATTATAATATGATTCGGAGTTCCTTAGTTGCACCACACTGACAGATTGGGGATTGCACAATCTTCCTAGTGTACAAGTCTTTGGAGGCAAGGGTCAGACCCGTACCCAAAGGGGGGGGGGCAAGACAGCCATGGCCCCCTCTCGAGCAATTAAATATTTTAATGGGAACCTATAAAAACCTACAAAAATAACGTGGACGATTTTTAAGATTTTGCAAGAATTTAGATTTTCTTCTTGCATAAATGAATGGGTTGTTTCTGAAGAGAGACAGACTGCAGAAATCTGCCGTCTATTATATTTAGTAATTTTAGTTTTATAACCATTTATGCAGAGCTACCAAACGTCCCAATTTGGTAGGGACAGTTCACTATTTTTAATACCTGTCCTAACGTTTTCGAACTGCAGTCTTCATGAGAAAATGTCCTTCTTTTGGTTAATTACATTCAGACATGTTCATCATTATGAGAATCATTCATATTACGTATAACTTAATTTGTATTTTTTTGTGTAAACATAGATTATCCTTATTATAAATCAAATCATGGCTGTTCAGTGGTGCTGGTATAAAAAATTAAAACATTGTTTATTTGGGTATACTGTATTATTCGAATACTTTTCAGAATGAAATGTAAGGAATAAGCACCAAGCTGTAAGCCATTGTATTGTTGATTGTCGGGTCAGGGAGTGGGGGACTATTGCTGAGTTGATTTTTTCCCGTTACTTTGGTCTATTTGCAACACTACAATTATATGTCCAGCTGAAATACTACCATAGCTTTGGTGGTCACATCCAGGATACGAATTCCCATGGCGGAAGGGGTATATCCCACCTTCCCACCAACGATCTTGTTCCATTACAATCTTGCCACCATCAAAATTTTCCGAGGGGAAGAGTTTGTGTTATAACAACAACGCTAAACAATTAGTTTTGACCTCAGACATACTTTACTAAGAATGATATCAGAAACACATACAAAGAAGGAAGAACAAAGAATGATGTCTGTCTGTGTGTGAATGTTGCATACATCTCTTGTTCTCTGTCTCTCTCTGGAGCTGGTAATAGCATGGGGACTAAAACGTAGGTACTTCTGTAGTCATAGATAAGATTTTATAATTATATCAAATTGGACAAGTAAGGAACCGAGCCATGACTGCGAAGGGGTTTTTCACCCCCTAGGCCCCTGGAACATAGATTAGACCGACCTGTTATTTCTCCTCCATTTCTCACCTCCTTTCTTCGGAAATGAAACAGCACTTACATGTTAATTTAATAGGAAAACTAATGTCGTCTTAAAGTATTATTTTTTGCCCCTCAACCTTGTTATCTTTAATTTGCAATCGAATTTGCAGATGTGCTCCTCTCCGGTCTAACAATTTCCAGTCAGACGGGTTTGTGGACATATTGTGTTCACCCAACTTTTAGGGGTGATTTTTTGTCATGCAAATTTGACTGAATAAACACAGTATTGGACGGAAGTTCAACTAACGTTATCATTTAAGCATCTACATAAATAGCAAAATAGTACACTACCATGTAGGCTAATAAGTATTATTTTGGGGGGAGGGGGTGAATATCCAGCTCTTACACATTCTTTCATCCCCAGACAGAGAAACGTGAAAACCCTCGACATCCCAAGTTCTAATGTAAAATCTTCAATAATAAAATCATTTAATATTCCATAACAAATATTACCTGAATCTTCATCCCAATTAATATTGTATTTCTTTGAACTTTGTAGGAAGTTCAGTGATAACTATAATATGTTTTTATTTTTATATACTGTGTTATGTAATAGTACATAACGTAATAACAATACATAATAAACATTATATATAAGATATATTGTATTATGTATTGCGTCGTTATTCACTCGCAGCTACAAATTTTGTAAATATTACATTGTTATATGGATATGCATAACATAATACATATAATACATAAACAAATACATATTAGTATACATAAATGAAGTACAGAGTAGTACCGAAAGTCCAGATGAAAACTTCCTACTTATTCTTGTCCATTCTCTAATTCTTTGTTTTTTCTTGAACTTTGTGTAATATTCAGTGATAACGATAATATGATTTTTAGTATTTATTTTTTATTAATATACTGCGTTATATAATAGTACATAATGTAATAATAATATGTACTAAAATATACATAAAATAAATACATTGTATTACATATTGTGTCTTTATTCACTTGTAGCTACAAATTTTGTAAATTTTACATTGTTATATGGATAACATAATAAACATAATACATATAACAAGTACATAGTAGTACAGCAGGTCCAAATGGAATCTTTCTACTTCTTCTTGTCCTTATGGTGCTTAGCAAAGCGTTCTGGTGAGCATAAACCAGGTACATGACTGCAAGTTACACAGCACTTCACGGTCATCTTTCGCTTGCCAAGTAATGATCTGCACATTCTGCATTCTTTCTGTTGCCTGCGTGAAGTGCCACGCTTGAGAAGATCAGTCGTCATGTGTAATGCTGTTTTTGTTGGTCTATTTGAACACAATGTATTTGTTATTACTGCATAACCTGGAGAATGTTTTTCCAGAAGTTGCTTGTACAATTCTTTACTAAAATGGAGGAAACTTACTTTCTACAAAACCCTGGCATTCAGAATCATGCGTTGGATCAAATGAAAGCCAAGTTTTTTGAATCACGAATAGTTCTTCCTAGTACATCAATATGGTTCAATCAGCTGATCTATGATGTCCACCGCACCCATGTTTTTATTGTAGTGTTCTATGACGTGCGGTTTCTTGAATGGGTACATAACCCCTCTAGAAACATACTTTTCACGTTCTGACAAATTTGCTTTGTGTTTTGTTGACAAGATATAAACATCACGCTTGTCTTTGTAGTGGCAGTTAAATAAATTTCCCTTTCTCACAAAACAAGAATCATAGTGATTCAGAGGCAAGTTACATAGTTCCCGTGGAACTCCTCGTTTGGTCCTAATTGTTCCTGTTACATATGTATTCTTTGATTTCAGAAATTCTGCTAGTCTAGAGCAGTGGTTTCCAACTTTAAAAGGTCCGAGAGCCAAAATTATAACTAGCAGTTGATTGGCGGGCCGCATTTTTTGGGAGGGGGGATTAAAAATTACAAAAATTGTAAGTACTGAACTGAAAATGTAGTACTTTCGCATGAACTAAATTTCTAAAATGAGGCAATAAAGACAATGGAATCACAAATCAAAATTGTATAATTACAATTTATTTCACAAAAACTCAATACTTATGGATGAATTGAAAGAAATTAAAAACATACCATACAAATAAGAATCCTTCATAGTAAGTGTTCAATGTGAAATTTGAGGCCGATCTGCTTATTTTATTAAAGTTGGAATGTCCACTTCAATTTCTGTATTTGAAAGTTTTAGAAGGTGAAGCAGTGAAGAATCTGCCAGTCGGCTTCTGTAGCGGTTCTTGATGAACTTCATTCAAGAAAAAAACATTTCACACGTGTATGTGCTGCCGAACATCGATGTCATTCATGCCCAAAACTACGAAGGTTTGGAAAGCGTTTTTTTGATAGGTGTTTGAAAAACCCTGGCCCCTTTTCTAGCCTGGTTTGAAGGAACACATCGCCTTGCAAATCACGCAATTCAAGTTGGAGAGAAGCTTCTTGTTCTTCGATGTTAACGCCAAGAGGATGCTGCTTTTAAGTTCTTCAAAATCTTTAAATCTGAAGTCAAACTCATCCATTATTTCTTTAATATTTGCACTGAATTCTGAAAAGCCCAGTGTTTCTTCATCTTCTGCTAACCTCCGACAGCTTGAAAAATGGACCAGATTATTCTTCTCCAAAGTAACTTTGAAAATCTTCTGTTTATTACGAAACGCATTTATGCTTCTCATTAAATCTGACATCTGCTGGTTTCGTCTCTGCAGTTTCAAGTTCAGTTCGTTCAGATGACCTGTGATATCTGCTAGAAACGCCAGTTGTTTAAGGAAGTCCATACTCTGAAACTGTTCCAGTTGTCTTGCGTCCGATGAGGCAAACTGTTCAAGGAACCCATGGATTTAATTCCTTATTGCAAAAAAATCTCTGAAGGCACTTTCCTGCGCTCAACCACCTCACATGGTTAAGAAGAAGTAAGTCGTCATATTCTGCCTCCTTACCCTCAAAAAACTCTCGTAACTTTCTATGTGGAAGGGCTCTGTTCCCCCCTCGAATCTTGTTTATTATTTGTATAGCTGTTTTAAATACTTCATTTAGTTTCACTGATTTCCCATGCAATGCAATGCAATGCTGGACAATTTACTCCACTTTCCTTAAGCAATCCTACAAATCCAGATTTTTCTCCTGTCATCGATTTTGCTACACCTGTTACAATGCATGAACACTTATCAAAACCTCCGATCTTATCTACCGATTTTTTTACCGCGTCATATATGTCCTTCCCTTAAGTGGTTCCCTGAAGAGAACAGAGGTCAAATAATTCTTCTTTTGTAGAAAAATCGTCCTGTGTTATACGTATAAATATCAAGAGATGATCTGTACTATCATCCAGACACAACGAAAAATAGGAACTACTTTTAATCATGTTATACATTTTTCTGTTCCTTGTTCTCCCATATCCGTAACCCGTCTTTGTAGTCTGGTTAGAAAGTGACACTGATTAAAATTTGCTAGCAACGCTAGCGTCCCTGAAAGCCTTTGCCATTTCAATTACGCACCTTTTCACGTTTCCATCAGAAAAAGGTTTCTTTGCCTTAGCAAGTTCAAGTGAAACTGCATAAGAAGCATATAGGGCTGACATTTGCCCCTTTGTAATGCTGCTAAACATACCTGTCTGCTGTTTGACTTTCATCTTCAGGTCCACAATTAGCAAATTCCTAGACTTTCCTTCATATTTTCCGTATCTTTCTTCATGCTTAGTTGTATACTGTCTCTTCGCGTTATATTCCTTGAGCACTGAAATAATTTGCAAACACACCAAACACTGCAGCTTTCCAATGTTGTTTGTAACGAGGTAGTCTTTTTCTTGATAGGTTCTATTTTCATTTTCAATCTTACGTTTTTTGGAGATATTGCTAATTTCGATATTTGCACAAACTTTAACAATCAGTCACAGTACAATCCGATTTGGAACACTGGAAATCTCTTCGTACTTCGTGCGTAGTAAAACAGATCTCTATAGCGCCGCTCTGCAGTTTGTTTCTAAACACAAACAGTGAAGCCTTGGCGGAAGCGGGTGAGCCGTTCCGCATAGCGAAGGGGTGGAATGCATGGTGTGAAGAGAAAGTTACGTCACTTTAGATTCTTCTGATGATCATTATTGACTGCAAAATCAATTCTACCTGTGATATTTTCTATCTTCACATAGCTCCCGTTCCTTCAGTAAAAATAGAACATATTTTAATAAAAATACATAAAATTAATGTATTTTGCAAACTGTCTTCGCGAGCCGCAAAGAAAGGCATCGCGGGCTGCAAACCCCTGGTCTAGAGGACAAATACCAGTTATCAACTACTATTTCCCGACCTTGTTCAAGAATGTTTTTTTTGCGAGAAAAACAACAATCCTCTGAAATCGAGAGATTATGTGTCCCTGAAATATGATTCAGTTCATATAAGTCTTTACCTATGTAAATGGGAAAATTATACGTGCATCCACATAATTCTGCATTGCTGGAGCAAGAACTGAACAGTTTTATGCCAAATCGAGCCCTCTTTGTCTTAACGTATTGCCGGAAATGAAGCCTTCCTTTATGTAAAAGCAATGATTCATCAATTGCTACTGTTTCACCTGGATCTACCAGTAGCATGCACTTTTCTGAATTCCTGAACCACCAAAACACGTGTCTTTGGACCAGTAGTCTTTTATCTCAGGAATGCGGTTTATACCCATCACCAATAGCAAAGAAAAAAAAACATACATTTCACCATTCGGTACCTCTTTCTACTTCAGACCATGCAAAGTAAAGTTTGTTCACAAATTTTCATTGAAGTACATACCTGCACACTCGTTCGTCCACTCACATAAACTTGATATCACTTTATTGTCTACAAATGCTTCAAAGCAGAGACTGTAGAGGAGACTGAAACTCATTCCAGTCAATAGCAGGGTGAAAATCATACTCAGTTTTTAAAAATCTTCATGTTACACTGAAAAAGTGTCTTCAATTGGATGTGGTATAACTTTCCACCCATCAAATGATAATGGTATGTCTTCTTTATCTTCCGAAATAGATTCCGAAGATACGTCAGATGTTGTAGAAGCTCCAGAATTATCCGAAATATAGTCTGAATCACTAGAATCACTAAAAGAATCCATTTTCGGAATGAAAGAAATCAAGCGTCCTTCTTCGTTAACTCTGAACAAATAGGCACAACAAACGCTCGTTGCTTTTTTCCGTATATGGTCATAAGGGGCGCCACTGTTTCACACGCCGGCTGGTTATTCTGTCAACACATCATACGTGATGTGCCTGGGGGTGAAACGGTTAAGCTTTAATTTGTCAAGTGAGTTCTGGTGGGGGGATTGAATATTATACTTATGGGTGGGATTGTACAACTCTTGAATATCAGCGTTAAGTCTTAGATTATCATGGTAATTTTAGTTAGGTGAGAGACTGGGGGGGGGGGGTATTGAATATCACTTTTACCTCTTAGGCTTGTACAGGAATTCTAATGCAGGGATTGAGTTAATGTTTTGGAGCTGTAGCAATATCCGCTCTTCAGTATCAACAGTAAGACTAAAAATGGCATGGAAATTTTGGTGCTGGTGGTGGTGGTGGGGAGGGGGTTGAGTATTAATTGTTTTAGGTGATATACAGCTCTCGCTTATCAGTGTTAAATCTTAGATTGTCAAGGGATTTCTGTAGTGGAGGGATTCAACATTAAGTTTTGGGGGACTATATTTACCGACACTTGGCGGGGTCAAGTGAAGAAGAAGAAAAGTTGTGAAGAAATGTCTCATCCTTGATAATCAAGATGAATTGGCGATTTTCTTAAGCAAACGCATTGAGAAATCGCATGTCATCGATCTCTTATCAGGGTGTCGAGATAACACTAGCGTTTTCTTTCTAGAAGTTGAGTGCAGTGCATGCATTTCAACGTCAGTCAACCGAGTGTTCTAATCGTGACAGTTATGTAACATTATTATCATTCAAGTGCTTCAAAAACAAATATTCAAGGCTGCTTTTTTTTGTTCCATCATAGAACGAAAAAAAAAGATAAACAGGTAGATAATGTAATGGGTCATCAGTGTTTCAAACCTCAGAAATTTTTCTCATCTTATTTAAACATTATATCTTAAAGAAAATAAATGCAGAATACGTAGTGAGGACGGTACAAAATTTTCCAGGTTAGATTAAAGAGGGTACACTTTTTTCCAAGACACTTTGAAACCTTTCTTCGAAGACCCCATATTAATCTCAGTTCTTTATATTAATTAATAAAAGTGTCACGGGAAAATTTTGGAGAGAAGAGTTCTTACTGGGCCATAATTGTCATAAAAAGCTTGACAATTTTTGTTTTAAATCCACTTTATGCACAGATAGGCTAATAGAGACTGAACCTACAGTTTAAAGTGGAATACAAACTTCCATGTGCCTCCACCAGGTATTAGACCCGGTATCCCTTGATTACAGGGGACGACGTTACCATTACGCCATCGGAGAGGCCTTTGTCATAATTAGGGCTAGGATTTTCATGACTTAGCATATATTTTTTTTTTTTTTGGTAAGGGTGATGTGTTCCCTAAATACAGTCCCGTGCGAATTAATCGGAACAAGATATTTTTATTCATGATAGAGTCTCAAACTTGACTATGGTTTCATGACGATGAATCTATGACAAATCGTGTAATACAAATTATACAACAGAAAGAAGAACATATTAGCAATTAACTAAGAAATGTTACGAATATGTAATTTATTGTTTCTGAATAGTGTAATAGATGAATTAGGGTATAAGTACAAAAAAAAACATAACGTGTGTAGTTATTGTAATATTTCAATTCATTTGCACGGGACTGTAGAGCTCATTTCTGATTGGCCTACTTTATTTGAAATATTTTCTCAACGTTCATACATTTATTAGTGGGCAAATTCACACACACGTACAGTCCCGTGCGAATTAATTGAAATACGACAATAACTGCACATGTTATGTATGTTTTTGTACTTATACCCTAATTCATCAATTATGCTATTCAGAAACAATAAATTACATATTCGTAATATTTCTTAATAGTTAACATGTTCTTCTTTCTGTTATATAATTTGTATTACACGATTTGTCATAGATTCATCATCATGAAACTATAGTCAAGTTTGAGACTCTATCATGCATAAAAAATTCTTGTTCCGATTAATTTGCACGGGACTGTATATAGAAATTCATATTACGTAGAAACCAATTAAATTAAGGTGCTTTTTACGAACATATTTGGCCATTTCTACGTGATAGAGCATACTTTGATAGATTTTCGGCCACATTCAGCATATTTTCGCCTTTTCAAGGAATATGCAACTGTTTTCGAAGTGGATTCATTTTTACTCTCATGTTCACTCAAGTTGTTGAAATTTCTTTACAATTATACGTCTCAGTTTATTTCCTGAAAAATGGTGAAACAAATCGATTTCTTCCTGCTGCTATATCTGGTTTGGAACGTGCTCTATTACAAAAAAAAAAAAATATTGGGAGAGATTTTACTATTCTCACGTAAACCTTCGCGCACAACTCCTCTCCTAATTACCACTTGCTTATTTCTCTGACGATATTACTGATTTGAATGCTTTAGTAAGTAATCAAGTCGTATTAAGTAACATTTTGAGATTAGGTGTGGCAACACTGTCCCTTGTTGAGATTTGTGTTTTTTTTCCGGCTGTACCGAACTGAAGATGTTCAGTTGTTGACTGGCCTTGCCTCGTAGCGGAAGAATCGATATTTTCATATTTTGGTATCTCACTAAGTCGTAATAACAGGTAGGTGTTTTTACAGGGAAGATTATGGTGGTGGTTTTTACATATTTTCTTCTTTTATCTGTCACACGTCTAACGTAATGGAAGACAATTTGACCCAGGCATTGGCTGAACGTGGAGCGGATACAAGCTGGTCCGAAACGTTACACTGCGCGAACAATTGAAAGTCTGAGATCACAGTAAACTGCATAGTGTCGCTGATATAATTTCAAACGAAGGGGCCGGCGGCAGATAGCGAAAATGTAAATTTATTTTTTATACCTACTATGTCTAGGAGTGTGTGTCTCTGTCAGGATTACATGCAACTTGATACATTTATCGAATGGTCTGTTGTACCTCTTGAACAGTGTTGGAAACTATATTAAAAAATCACCAAAGTCAGCTGTTTCAAGTATCACCTTTGAGGTAAAAATATTAAGACACAAAGGGTTCCTGGTTCAATTCCGATGGTGATTGCTCTATTTCTTCTTTTCGTTCTCATCGTTGAGATTAGCCTGAAGATGTTAAAAAGGATGCACAATACGTTTTAAATAAATTGGCTCTCTAACGAAACAAAAATGCACGTCATTACTTTAGGAAATCAAAAGCCTACAATAACCGTGGAAAGAAACAACAGTGGAACAAATTACCGAACAAATTTGAAACGGAAAAAATTCAAATAGGCACGAACGGAACAATTGAGAAGGATTAACTGCTAAATGAATCAGCGTAAAACGGAATAAGCAAAATATAAAAATGCAATAATGATTGCTAATGAAATAATAACGGAAAGGGGCAGTCGCGAAAGGGGGCAAAATGAGAAACAGGTAGAATTGCTATAGCAAGCTAGTGAGAAGCATAAGAAACAGAAAGAAGGAAGTAAGGTAGGAACAGCAAAGAAAATAGAGAGTAGGTAACAGAAAGATAGAGAGACAGACAGACAGAGCAGATCGCTATAAGGGAAATGTAGGACATAATGTCCCAAAATGTAGGACTTAAAGCCAAAATGTAGGACGCAAAACGAAACAAATAATACACATTTCTAGAAGAAGTTAGAAAATAATTTAAAATTGATACTTTTCAGTTAAAAATACTAAAAAAGATTTCTTAATGAATTCTTAATATGCTAAATTCCCAAATTTGTAATCAATACTAAACAACTTCTTACTACATGTTTTAACTGGTACTTCTCAGAGAAGCTAATTTTTCTCAAAATTTCAGGTTTAGTCTGAATATATTTCTGAGAGACTGAACAGTTAAACCGCACCTAATCTGTCGTTAAACTCTCTGAGAATATATTGAACCAGTACCAAACGTTTTACAGACTATATGAAAAATGTATTTCTCTCATGAGTCCTTTGTACTAATGGTAATGAAAGTACTCTCTCAACATCTGCATCATGACTCAGCAATTGCCGTAACTTGAAATTGATCCAGAAGTTTCATCTGGACAAGTTTTTAGTTCAATAATTTTGTTCTCTGCTTAACAAACAAAATATTGAATAAGAATGGGAAACATATTGTTCCATAAACTCCTAAGGCAAGAAATTTCGCTCATGCACCGAACAGTGGCATCATCAGAATGAGACAAACACGTGCCCCTCCTGTTTAAAAGAAAGCATTCATCGCACATGCTTGAACAATAGACCGAGGCGACACGAGCTTGCAAGTGAAATTAACGAGCGCGCTGAATGCAGGCTTTCCTCATGACCCTAGCGCACTCAAACAATTATATATCTTTTCTCATTGCGCTTAATTCAATAAATCTAGATATTATGTTTATATTATTAAAATATACATTAAAGTAAATCGTAGCCTTAATACAGAAAAGTTGAAAAAGCTACTGCAATAAGAACTGAGCATTATTTCTCCATTGATGGACAATTCATTTACCATAGTGGTGACCAAATTCACTGCAAGAAACTACTTTAAATATAAATTCGAGGTGAAAAATATTTTTAATTTCACTTTAACACAAATAGGCTAATTGGGACTGGACCTACAGTTTAAAGTGGGATCCGAATGTGCCTCCATCAGCGATCGAACCCGGGACCCTTAATTACAAGCCTTACCAATACGCCATCGGGGAGGCCATAGAGCTATATACGCACAGCAGTGGCGTGCCCACCCCCTTTGGCCCAGCATTCCTAAAAAAAAGAACATCAAATGTAGGAAAAGATGGCAAAATGAGGGCAGACTACCAAAAAAAGTGTTCCTAACCCCTCCCTTTCGAAAATCCTGGGCACGCCACTGACGCACAGAGGGAAAAAAGTTTGTGTGGAATGCCCAAAATTAGTTTCTGATCACTAAATATTTGTTCAGCAGAACCAAATTCTTTTAGTTTGCCATACTGCCCCCCCCCCCTCCCGCTTTTCTCTTATAATTATTTTTTTCTAGCGACTAGAAGTCATTCCCTTTTTGTTCAGACTGCCAAATATTAATTCCGATTTCGGAATTTGATAAAACTAATAACACATTTTGGTTTCCGAAACCTGGCATGGTAATCAACCTAATAATAGATGCACTAATATGGTTGCAGAATCCCGCAGCAAACATTCTGGGTGGAGTTGCTTTACATGCAAGCTGATTCCCGTTGATATTTGCAGAGAGCACTCATAAGGTATGACGATAAACTGCACGGTGTGAATAATACATGCAGTGATATTTGAGGTGAGATCGTTCCATAACTGGGTGTAAACCTGGATCGTAAACACGTTCGAGTTTGCCTAATGTGTTTGCTCTGTAACGCTTATGCTGCCATGTGTCCCATGGCCTGAAATATCACTCAAGGGCGAGGCAGAGAAAGATGAAGAAGTCCGTTGCTCTCACCGTAAGTGCTGGAGCCTGCAAATTTGCAAAGTTGACTGGGAGAAGGTAATTATTTTGTTTAGTTGAACGTGTACGTTCCTGTTTTGTGGAAACTATCCATAGTTCGGTTCAAACATAAAAATTAAGCTGAATTGTTATAAGCTTAGGACAAGGTAAGTCCCATCTTCCCTGGTGACTTAAGCTGCCATTCTCAATCACACTGTGATATAGGCCTACAGACATATTATATTTTGATTTGGACGGGTTCGTACCTCAGTCGCAGTCATTGTGAGAGTGAGTTCCGAGCCGCTTGGGCTACGATACGTGGTGGAGATATGCTGACTTCCCTCATCCGTTTCACTTCGAAACGTGGTGAAGAATGAGACCTGGCCATGATAATAATTTATCAGAACGAGTATTGGGGGATATTTTAAAATCAATCGCTGGCAATGATATTTTATGTTTATACTCGACATTGAAAGCGAATTAAGTTCAGCTGTGGACAGATTAAGGGAACTTGTTGAGAACGATGTCTAACCGTGCAGGAGAATGTTGAATGATTAGTATATATTACAAGACAGATACAAGAAGGACACATTGCAGCGGGAGGATGTTCTCGTCGGTTTGGCATGCAGACCTTGCGAATTCTGAAAAGTTCTCTTCAATTCAATAGTGGCATGGAAGGTAGTGGCTGGTGTTATATATATAGTATACCTCGGTGCTCTCGTCACTTTCGTGTATTCGTGAGAACTACGAATTCTGCCTGAACTACCCTTTGGGTAAAGCATGAATACAATCTCATTTGTCTTTTGACAAAATATGATAAAGGCACAGATAAACGTATAATACGTTTATCTGTGCTAAAAGTAACTGTAAGGAAGTTTTCAGGCTGAGCAGGCATGCAACAGGCAAGGGACGAGCAACACGTATAGCTTGAAAACAAATCTTCAGAAATAAATGCTACTTTTCGAAACTTTTCACGTGTCGCTCGGACTGGGCCGTTTCTTCATTATCGTGCATTGACCGTCTCGGACTGTGATCGACCTCCGTACCGCGTTGTGAGTGCCCCTTTATACCTAAATTTCATCATCGGGATTAGCCAAAAGTGGCATAAAAGCGACATAAAATAACCTAATTTCATTCAAACAATCGGACTGTTGGTAGCGCATGCGCAGAGAATGCTTTTTTACAGACTGGATGGGGCCCTAGTTTCGGTTCTCCTCTCGATGTGAAATCCGCTTGTCTCGTTTAGCTTCGGTCTAAATATTGTTATTCCTTACCTGAAAAAATAACTGAAGTACAGTTATTTACTTCTAAAAGTAATTAGTTACAGTTATACCATTAATAAAGAGGAGAAAACAGCAGGCTTAATTCAGGAAATGCGTGTTCCTTTTCTCTTCATAAACTTTTATCTTTTCGTATAATATCTAAGAAATTAAACGTTAAAATATACAAGACAGTAATTTTGCCTGTAGTATTTATATGGATGCGAAACTTGGTCCCTTACATTGAAAGAGGAACATAAATTAAGATTATTTGAAAATAAAATCCCTAGAAAAAATATTCGGACTTAACAGGGATGAGGAGAGAGGTGAGTGGAGAAGGTTACATAATTTAGAACTTCCATAATTTGTATTCATGTCCAGATATTATTAGAATAATTAAATCAAGAAGACTTAGGTGGGCAGGCCATGTGGCACGAATGGGAGAGGAAAGAGGAGTTTACAGGATTCTTGTTGGGAAACCTGATGGTAAGAGGTCTGTAGGAAGGCCAAGACGAAGTTGGAGGGATAACGTTGAGGTGGACCTAAAGGAAATCGGTAGGGATGGAAAAGATTGGATTGATCTCGCCCAGGATTTGGACAGATGGAAGGCCTGTGTTGCTGCAGCCATAAACCTTCGGGTTTAAGAAGGCTAGAGAGTTAGTTAATTACTTATACCATTAATTGATATAGTAACTGATACATGCCATCGCGTTAACATTTACTCTCTATTTCCAGAGATCGCACTATATAATAATTACCATCTTTATGTCAATTCACAGCATGTCTTCTTCTCCGCAAGTCACGCCGATAATAAAAGATTGCCTCTTGGGAGAGGCCCCACACTGGGACCACGAGGCCCAGGCCCTGTACTTCACAGATGTTCCTGGACAAGTCTTCCATAGGTACGAACCTGCATCTGGAAAGCATACTAAGATAAATACAGGTAAAATAATAATTGATGGCATTCATTTTATTATATTTGCTATTTTTCACCTGGTTATTCTTGAACTCTAATTTGTATGTACGCCTTTATTTATATATTCACATGCCCATTCCTTTATAGTTTATATAATTATGCAGCTCATTTGAAAGACCAGGGGGAAAAAACAGGGAAGTCAATTCGCCAAACTCCAGACAATTGAACTTTTAATTTGCAAAACGTTACTCTATATGTAAATGAAAAAGGTACAAAAAAACATATGCTCTGATGAATAGAAGTGTCAAACATGTGAAACGATAGAAAGCATGTTATAAAGTCCAGCACAGCGTCAGCACGGCAGGAAATGACACTACTACCTCGCTTACGACAGAAAATTGACTTAGGCCTACCTGTTGTTGTTGTTTTTTCCCTTCCATTTCATTTATTGTTAGTTTAATTGTTGTCCACGGAACCTCAAGGAGTTCGTTCCTGTGTCAAATTATTAGAGAAGGGATGGTTCTAGTGGGACAATTTAGATCAACGGATTTAGGGGGTACTCTACCCCTGCCTACTAAAATTTTGGGCCATAATGTACCCCTGTACCTCCCGCTCCCGCAAAACTGTCTGTGAAATTAAAACAAGATTAAAGCAAACATTTTCGACTTTATATAGGCTACATGCCGAAGTTAAGGCTATTGTGCCTTTTCTTCCACTTAACCATCTACTTCGATATTTTCTTACATCGCTTTGATAATAAGATAAAAAATAAAAATAAATAAAGAGGAATGTAAAAAAGCATACAATTTATAAACACACACACACACATTCTCACCGTTTCACGCACATAAGCAAAAAGGTAGTAGAGTTTACATGACGTGATACACACACACACACACATTCTCGCCCTGATACACACATGCATACACACGCACGTACAAGCAAATACATAACATTATGCTCAAATATAGTCCAAAACGGTATACATTAAAGGTAATTCATCTGAAATATTACATGTAATCATCTTTTGTGTCTTACTTTCTTCTGTCATTCTGCACCTGATGCCTTAGTTTGGGAAGTCAAATATTTAATTTTCAAACATTTACTAATGCAAGCCACACTACAGCAATTACAGCGATTTCATTACTTTGGTGCAAAGTGGATTGATTTAAATCAGGTTAATTTAAATCGCGATTTAAATCAAGATTTAAATAAATAATTCATAGAATAATGTACATAAGGATTCTGTAGATATCAGAATCACTTTTCGTCATTTCGTGAAAGTGCATTAATCTTCTATTCATTGAATGGTGTAATGGCTCTAAGAAAGAAAAGGAAAGGAAACAAAATATATGTACTGATGGCGTGAAGCTCATACGAGAGGAATTGTAGTATGTAAACTGTAAACACACTTACATTTTTCTGTGATTTAAAATTCAATAATTTTTATTTGCAAAAATAACAAAATTTTTGTGTAGAATAATACATAAAATACTAATCATGTTAAACCGCAAATAGTGTAATTATCATTAAACTGTAAATAAACATGGCAGCTGATATATTACTAACTATTATTTTAAATAATTGCCAAAATTCAGCTACAAAGACTCTAAAAGTATTTTAAGTTACAATTATATAGTACATTCAAAATGTTTTATTTTCACTGGAAGAATATATACTGAAATTATTATAGATTCATTAAAACACTCAACAAACATTTTCATAGTTTGTTCATATATACAGTATCAGAAACAGAAAAATGTATATTTACATACATTTTCTTATTTGCTTTGATCAAACTGTTCAAAATACTTTACAGGGCCGTTTACTATAAAAAGCCTTTCTATAAAAAACATGTTTCTGTGTGTATGGTGCCAGAAACCATGCAAGCAATTTTAAGAGTGTTTTTTTTTTTTTCAAATAAGAATCATTAATTTTATCCACATTGCTTTGGTGGATTCCAGGTTTTTGGTTATCCTTCATAATTCCCGTAAAAGGAACAAAGGACAAGTTCATTATTTCAAAGGCACGAGATTTTGCAGTCCTCACGTGGAATGGGGAGGAGAATGGCCCCTTCAATGTGGAGTCCCTACACACGGTGGACAAGGACAAGACGGACAACAACCTCAACGATGGAAAAGTGGACCCCAGGGGGCGCCTTTGGGCAGGTAATTGCGATTAATTAATTAATCAATGAACTCTATGCCAAAAGTGTGAATTGCTTTTAACATATGTCTACGGAACGAAATGATAATGGATAGAGTTCATCAAGTGAAACATAATAAAAACTAAAATATTGAACATAAGATGATATTGATTGATATTGATTTTCTTGGAAGTAATCTCAAGATCTTACATTATTGATATCTAGAAAATATTTTCATGATTTTTCGCCAGAATAGTTTCGAGATTTATCTAAAATCTAAGGCGTGTGCGCCGTTTTCGTTATCAGCTCCGAATAACCTTTCAGTTTTGGATGTTTAGCACACGTAGTTTCTAATTTTGCCACAGATGGCTCTGTCCGCTGCTGCACGGTGGCGTCCTCACGTGAGCTTTCTTAGTACTATTTTCATTCTGTTAACTTGCCCATCGTGTAATTTAGTCAGTTTCAACTGTTGCTCTATTCCTGTTTAACAACTCAAATTTTTATCATTTAAAATTAAATAATTAAAACGATAATTGGATCAGGAAGCTTGAAGACACTTAAACTCAGACTGAGAAAGGAAAGAGATATAGGGAGATAATTACGAAACACGAAAAAAAGAGAGAGATAAGAAAGGAGGGGGGGGAGGAAGTATAAAAATTAAAAATTATGTATAGAGAGAGAGAGATGGGAGGGGAATAAAAAAACAGGGGAGAGGGAAGCGGCGAGAGAGAGAGAGAGAGAGAGAGAGAGAGAGAGAGGAATAGGGGAATCTGGAGATAAGAAAGTGTCTCCATGGGTATAATCTAATTGTATGATATAATTTTTTCCTATGCTATGATATTCAGTTGTCACTTGCTTTCTTGTTAAAGGCACCATGGGACCAATATTACCAGTTGATGTAATCCCACCGAACAGAGGAGCGCTGTTCACTTTCACGTCGGACAGAAAGGTAAAGACTCACCTAACTGAGATCAGCATCTCCAACGGTTTGGCCTGGAGCCTGGACCACAAAATCTTCTACTACATCGACAGCCCCACGAAGAAAGTGGAGGCCTTCGACTATGACATAGAGAAGGGAGAGATCAGTAAGTGTCCATCTTTGTCTTTGCAGCCGAAACTCGAGCGTACCCAATGGCGTAGTGGCAAATCATGTCGCGTTGTAATCACTCGATTTGTTTATTTTTTTTATTATTATTAATCTGCAACAGTTACCATTCAAATCTTGACTTACTTTCGTAACTAATCTGTAATTTTTTAATGTGTTTACAGGCCCGTAGCTAGAATTGGTCTCCAGGGGGGGGGCGGGGGCTCACGAGTTATCAGAGGGGGCTTTGTAAACCAAGTCGATTTTTTTTTAAAAAAATAACAGTTATAATTTTAGGTAAAATATGTGTGTGTTTGGGGGTCATTAGGTTATATAAAATTTATAAATATCATACAAATACTACATTTTTCTACATCTTTTAAAACATCTCTTGGAGTGTTAATTGACTGATACTGAAATCATCCCTTACACACTTCATACTAATTTAGTTCAGTGGTTCTCAAACTGTGGTAAACGTACCCCCAGAGGTATATGAACGACTTGAAGGGGGTACGCAATCAGCTGGGAAGAGAAATATCGAGAATACCTACACGACTACTTATGTGAGAGCAATTTTTCATACATGGTGTATCTATAAAACAAGTATACCGAAATAGACTAAATTTGTAGCCGAATCTCATGAATCAAAGAAAGTTTCAAGTGCAAAACCACACATTAAGGAACTGTCAAGTTGCAGGCACATCCTTCTCACTAGAAACTTGGAGGATTTTCAATAAAAACTGGAAAATTTTGCTGGAGAGTTTTTTTTAAGAAACTTATGTTTGTTCTTTTCATTTTTCAATAGCTCTGGAGAAAATATATGAAAATTAAAGTTTTATATATTCCTCATAGCATACATGTGTTTCACAATTTTATTTTTCTAACTAATCATGAAGATTGTAATAGTAGGAACACCCAGTAAAATAATAAACATAGGACTAATGCTTATTTGTTTACCATCTTTCCACATACAGCCATAATGCCATTATGCTGTATTGCAGAAATTCGCCACCAACATATAAATAACGCCCCACCAATCAGCAGCCAAAAAAAATCCCCAAAACCCACTATTCTGAGAGAACTTATGGTGGGGGTACATCAAACGTTTAGTTACGTGACAAAAGGGTACAACGAGAAAAAAAGTTTGAGAACCGCTGCTTTAGATTTATGTCACACACAAAAAGGTCGGAATTGCTGCTACAACCATTTTCGTCGTCTTCTTCTTCTTCTAAGAGAACGAAACCCAACTAGCCTAACCTAACCACCACAGATTATTTACCACCCCAATAAGCTTCCAGCCAATGGCAAGGCTTGAAAAAGTTGTAGCAGCAATCACTGCCCACAAAAAGCACAATATTCAATCACAGTACCTACAGTATATTCCACCCCTGGCCGAAGCAATGAAATTTATCTTCGTTCCCAAAACCTTGGAGCTGTTGACCTTTGACGCAGATGCGGAGGGAATTTGCATGATGACGTCAAAGTCACAGATTTCTGTCTAAATGGGAGGTCGCAACAGGGACAGTGAAGGTACAGATAAAGAAGCTCCCCTATGAAAGAACTTTCTGAAGTCTAGAGAATATTCCAAATACTTGCAGCTACTTCTGCTCATAAACAAAATGAGCAAATGTAATAGATGCTGTTCATATTCTGTGGAATATCCTTAAAGTTGTGAGCTGTCTACATGTTAACTCTTCACTGCAAACAAATTATGCAAAATAGTTTACCTAATGTCAGAGGGGGCTGATGGCAGTGCCAGGGGGAGCTGGCGGCAGTTCCAGAGGGGCTGATTCCCCCTGGCTACGGGCCTGTGTGTTTAACTAGCATTTAGAATATTGAAGGAAGGTATGTGGTCAAAGGACGCCCACAGGATTTTTTCTCGGGAAGGGGCAGAGTCATAGAAACTTTATTATTATTACTGTTATTATTATTATTATTATTATTGCTATTACTACTACTACTACTTATTATTATTATTATATTTTTTAAGAAAGTACATTTATAATTTTCATATTCTGTAGTAGGTATATCTATGCATATTTGCATAACTGGATACTTAACATTAATTCGTGTAGGACAAGATGCTATTTTTTATAGTTAGATATTAGACTGAAAGCTTAAATGTAACCCTACTTCAATAATAATAATATCGCCTAATAATAATTGTTGCTGTAACTTACGGCCTGTAAGTCACAAAAAACAATATTTTTTGTTGTAAAATATCGCTACAATTTCACCATTCGAATTACATTAACTCTTTCCATAAATCTCGGGCTGGGGCGCCCTTAGGTACCATCCTAATAGGAACAATGGAAGACAGAAAAAACTGGTTCTCACCATATACCATGGTGCTATATACACGTCTGGTAAACCATACAGCTCTGCGGTTTAAAACACTTCTTCTTGGAAGGCATCTAGAGTAGCTGGTAACGAGCTGAGAAGTCTAGTCATTTTTCATCATCTGAAGACCGATAGTTCATGGGTTCAAACTCTGCTTCGTCCAACATGTTTTTTTCCCTGTGATTCATGCAATTATAAACTGTTTACAGGAATTAATTTCGAAGTGTATATATTAATAAGGTCCATTCCCAGTTATTTATTTATTTATTTAAAGACATGACACTACAGGCAAATGTACATTTACAGTGTCTTGTAATATCACATTGCTTGTGTCACAGAGTGTGTAATCAATAGAATCGATAAGGTACTATAATATGATAATATGTGTTAAAGTAATATAAAAATTAATATGAAAAAGTAATATGTAAAAGGAATAGATAGTAGCAACCTGTGAAGTGAGGTTAAAATCTTACACAGGATATGACAAGAATAGTAACAGAGAAAATCAAGAAAACCAAGAAAAAACATACGAACCACATATTACATATAAATGATGAGGTATAGAAATAATGATAGTAACTAGCAAAAACTGGTCCTTAGCATTAATTATTTCACCTGAACAAAGCAGAAGATGACTGAACTGCTAAATAACGTCAAGTCTTGTTTTGGAAGTAAGTTTCGATTTCCCTTTTGAACTTTCGTAAGCTTTGGAAGATGTCCACCTTATCATATATGATGTCAATTTCGTTGTAGAACATTTTCCGAGTGGGTGCCGCATTGGCTGATTTTGTTAGAGCTATCGGTACAGCTCTCTCCGTGGTCTTACCTTACTATATGGTATATAAAAATAGATTTCTGAGAACAGTTGAGAAGAGTCTAATGAGTTGTTTAGAATTTTATGTAAGAAAAGAAACTGATAGGGATTGTACGTGGTAGTGTTTTTTAGGGTGTCATAAGAAGTATACTTGGGGTAAACGTCCTCTTTTTTCAGTTTCAGGAATCGAAGGAACTTGTTTTGTACATTCTCAATTCTATTCGTTTCATTTAGGTTTTCTGGAAACCAGACGATAGACGCGTATTCCAATCCAATTATACTGTTTATATGCATGAATTGGTACGAAACGCGAAGACGCCTTGGAGGACTAGGAAAATTCGTACATGAGGCAAATATTAACGTGAGAATATGTAGTTGAAGTTGCCATTCTTAATACATGCATATTTTCATCTGTCGTGTAATGAACAAAGCTTTTTGAAATAAGCGATAAATATTCGAGACACTGTAGTGGTGTAGGATTCGTTAGTATTTCCCAAATGAAACAATAAACTTTTATTAGCCTTGCATGATTCTTGGTTTTAACCTTCAACATGTTCTGCTTATTGATTTTAAGTAATATCACGGGACGTATAAATTAATAGTTTATTATTATTGTAAAAATGTTTATTAGAGCTGAGCCGATACCGCTTTGAACCGATATCGATGCCGATACCCACCGATACCGATACTTGGAAATTGCAATAATTAAAATTTGCTCAAAATATTGATCAATATTGGTGTGTAAATATTCTTCCCCAATTATATGCATCAACTTACCAAGAAATTTGCCTTAGAATATTCAAGAATGTATTCAGAATATGAAAATAGATATAGTGTAATCACTAATCATAAAATAGATTTTATAGTTTTTTTGTTCAAAATTGGTGCAAAATGGAAAGAAATTTGAATTGTGCATAATACCCATAATAATTAGTGTTTTTTTGCGGACCCCGTGAAAGATAAACATGTTCGAGAAGTATCAGCTGCAGCGGCGGCGCCAGGATAAATCATCTAGGGGTGCTGAGGGGGTGCGGAAAGAAATTTAGGGGGTTCGATGCTGAAAATAAAGAAAATATGAAACACGCATTCAACCTTTCAAAACTGAGGGAGCAAGATGGGGGGGGGGGGCAGGACAGTTTAATTTCCCTTGGTAGATAAGGTTTAGCATAGTGCGGGGGCAAAAATAGCAAAATGAGCAAAAGCGGGGGGCAACTGCACCCCTAATCGCCGCCTCTGAGTAACAAATTACTGACTGAAATGGAGTAGGGGACTAACTTTCTGACGACTGGTGTACAACCGGGGAATGTTGCAATATATATATAACTACACATTTGTGTGTATGACTTTTGATCTCATGGCAATGTCACATACAAGGGCCTACAGGGTTATTCAAAAGTCCCTTAACACTCCCTATAAAGAGTAAAGAATTATCCCAGATAGCATGTAAGTTAACTGCAAGTTAAATCGAATGTCGATTTAACTTGCAGTTAACTTACGTGCTATCTAGGCTTTGTACATGGCTTAGGTGTGTTTCAAGCGGACGTCCCTCATATTGGTGGCCGCCATATTGAATTCAACTCAAAACTTCTAAATGGAAAGGGGCTGATGTGCATGGGGGGGGACAAAGCTAAGTAAAGCATACATACTGATTTCTTTCTGTTTGAGGGCGGGGATGTTTTTTCTTAAGTTCAGCCCTAATGCACTTCAGTTAAACTTTATGAAATTGTAATATGTAATTATACAACATAATTCTTTACATGTAACTTTTGTCTGAGAATTTGATTATCATATTCCGTTTCAACTTCTGCTTGACTTTCCGAACGGAAACAAAAGTATCTATTTTTCGATGGACTAGCTTCTTCCTCTATTCTCGCACATATTCATTCATAATATACCACGCGTTTTACTTAGTTCATTGTCGGTTTGAAAAAGGAAATACTGAAATAGTAAACAGACTAGCACAAGCAAGACACTCAAACTGAGTAATATTCCAACACTATTGATTCTGCTTATTTCAGAGCAGAATTCTGCGTAATTTCCCACCTGTTGTGTGGGAAGGTTCTATGTACAAAAGTTATGTAATAGCCTATGTTGAAAGTTATAGATTGGGCTCCATATGAGAGGGGGGGGGGGGCAAACGAGAGCTGGAGGAGCCCAGGCCCGATTGAACCGCCCCCTTGGTTTCGGCGCCCGTGGTGATATATGACACTGTTTTCTCACACCTGGAAAATTATACATTTGTTACAATTATGTAGTCATAACATTTTCCTGATTAAAGATGGGTTGAAGAAACCTTCACCACTGCATTTCTGGTGAAATTCTAGCCTAATATGATTCTAATCTGATTGCCACACGTGAGACCCAGGGTGGGTGATCTATGGTCGGAATTTTTCCGGCTTTATCCCCACATAAAGCGGCACCAGGGTCCACCCAGAGAGTAAAGGCGACCGAAGCGTAGTGCTGATCATATCACCTCCAAGATGTCATACATCGAAAGTATGTGGGGCCCTACTTCCCCATACCCTAATGTGCCTTCATGGCACGATGCTATATGCACAGAGAACTTTACTTTTATATATTGTATTTGTTTCTGTTCCCCTGAGTAACTGTGTTTTTTTTTTACATACGCAAACCCTCTACTATGTCAATGGCCGAGGGCCTCCTAAAGGCTTACTTGTCTCCGCCCCCCCCCCCGCACTGCGGGGTTTTGTGGCTTGTAGATCCGGCACTGGTGTGAAGTATATAACTTTAGATTGACATCCATTTACCTCCCCCCCCCGTTGCCCTCCCCCTGGACGTCCATGATGATATGTATTAAGTCTTATAATCCAAGAAAGTGGCTTGCCTGATGGCGAAGTGGTAGCGTCGTCGCCTTGTAATCAAGGTGTCCCGGGTTCGATACCCGGTTGAGGCACATAGTGGTTCGGATCCCACTTTAAACTGTAGGTTCAGTCCCGATTAGCCGTTCTGTGCATAAAGTGGACTTAAAACACCAAATTAATCAATCCAAGAAAGTGGTCATACAGTGTAAACATTCAGATACACGTTGCAGTCTTATTGAACTATGAAGTGAAATACAAAATTAAATTATCCTTGCCTTTAAAAACAATTTTTGAACCTATTCAATGTAACCCATGGAGGTACAAAATACATAGTACAGTAATATGTACCTTTCGTCTGCCACTTCAAGACAAAACGCGAAGTGCACAGCAACTTCGTCTTTGTTAAAATCCCTTCTGCCGCACTATCCCAACGAACTGTAAAATTTATTCGTGAACAGTTTTTGAAAAAAGCTGAAATGGTACGTTTACTATGTTACGTGAAACAAATTCATAGAACGTATTAACGAGAAAATTACCCTTCACGTTACAACTCGCATTAAATAATTTCCCGAGCACGACCTAGTGATACCTTTGAAAGCAGCTGAAATTTTTGCTTCAGTGCGAGGAAAGGAAGAACAAGCAGGCGGAAAATAAACCGTTTATCAACAATGCAAAAAAGAAAAACACACAACTCACAGGCAATTATCGAAAACCAAACAGACCACTTGAAGAAACAAAAGAAGAAATATTCAAAACAACAATGGTGATGAAATTAAAAAACGGACACTGATCTACCTGCCTCCAGTACAGGAAAGTGTGTGCATCGGAATCTCTTTCAGTGCTTGCCTGTTGCAATAATAACGGTATTACTTCAGTACCTAACATTCGGCTCTCAATATGACGACATGACAAAATAGTGTTTTCAGTTGTACGCAGGGGTGCTGAAGGGGGGTGCGGAAGAAAATTAAATGGTGCGTAAGCACCCTCTCGCGCCCCTTGGCGCCGCCCCTGATCAGCTGGTATCGGTAGAAGAATTCCAACCGATACTTTCCGATATCGATACCACTGGTATCGGCCGATACCAATACATCGGTATCGGATCAGCCCTAATTTTTATATTGTGATTTTATAGGACACCTATTCAGACTAAGGACCAAAAATGAATTTATTTCAGTCCCATGAAAAAATGTTGTTATAGGCGCATATAGGGCTGGCCCTGTATACAAGCACTGTCTTATTTTAAAACTACACGGTGTTCTGCAAGAATACAAATAATCGGAATATTTCTATCCTGTAGGTAACCGGAGAACGGCTTTTGACTTGCAGAAACATGATCTTCCAGGCGTCCCTGATGGAATGGCAATCGACGCTGAAGGAAAGCTGTGGGTGGCGACTTTCGGTGGCGGACAGGTAAGGGTGGTGAAGGGCATAAGCGTAACTTGGCGGGGGCAAGGGGAGCACTTGCCCCCCCCCTTCCAAATTTTCAGGTTACTAAATTTCAAAATTACTGATACTTTTCTTAACCTCCTGGAACCTGAGTAGCAAAGTATTGAAGAGTATATTTTATGATTTGGCAAATGTAAATTATTTAGCAAAAGAGTTCTGGACATTTAACGGGATGGAAAACTTGTCGATCCTGGCTCCTAAAGTCTCAAGTTTAATTCTGCCCCTGATAGTTAAGTCCCAAGTTTGATTCTGCCCTCAAAAGTTAAGTCCCAAGATCGATCTTGCCCCTCCAAAGTTAGGCCCCAAGTTACGACAATGATGAAGGGTCTGCTGATCCATGCCCTTAATTAAGGACTTAAGATGAAGTACCGAGTTGATAGAAAGCTGAAAAAGCTGATAGGTGGTTCAAACTTCATGACTGTTTTGCAAATATTGCTTAAAGTTTAACCTAAAAGCAATTAGTTTGGTCTTGTTTCTGTTAGTGTTTAGTCTAGCATAGAGTAGTGTTTGATATTTAAGCATAGACGGATTAATGGGGACAGAAGAGGCAAACTCCCCTACAGGTCTATAAACGTGATAACTAGGGTCTAGAATTTTATTTTATCACATATTTTTACCTTTGTATGTAGCGAAGCAAAAATTTTAAATGCCTGCGAAATACGATGTTAGGAAGCATATATGTAAATTTCATGTCACATATTTTTATGTAAAATGCTGTATTTGGCTGCTTTTCGTTGAGTAAGTTGCTATAATTGTGGGACAAACATGCAAGCTTTGGTTTCACAAAAAACAATACAACAACAACAACAACAAAAACTCTCAAAATGTATTTAGTTGTTCAATGTACATCATCTCGACATGGTATGTACCGAAACTTTTTATTGTTTTAAGGAATAATGTATTGTTACATTAAATGTATATTTTATATTTAGCCTGACAAACAATTTTGTTTATTCAATCAGAACATTTTCAGCATTGTAGAAATTTGAATGCATCTCTCGTTGTGAAAAATATCTGGCCACACAATAATCGAAACAGTTTTCATTCACATTATTACTTTTAGATTTCTGAATTTTTAGCCCACTGTATGCACAGAAAAGCTAATCGGGACTGGAACCTACAGTTTAAAGTGGGATACGAACACCCCTCGTATGTGCCTCCACCGGATTTCGAAGACGGGACCCCTTGATTACAAGGCGACGACGTTTATCAGATTACGAATTTCCCAATGTAATTTAGCACATTACAATTTCCTTGTTTCAAGATATTTTTTTAAAAATATGTTAATATTGGGAATTAATTTAGTATAATTACATTTTTTTAAAATCAGGAACCTAAAGGCAGCACAGAAATAAGAAAGAATACGGATATTTGATATTTTAATATACTTACATAGTTTTACATATTTCAGTATATTTACATATTTTTACATATTTCAGCGATTTTTCTACATATTTATGTACATATTTCGCTTGTATTGCTTACATAAAAATCAGGTGTTTAATGATAATAAGAAATCCAAAACCCCATTACGCTAATATCCACCCAATCCCAAACATTCATCAACTGATTCGTGTGTTACGAGTTGTGTTTGTTAAACTCACTCCACTTCTCACATACACAAGAAAATCAACACTTGTTAATTGCGTCCTCAGTTATTGTTTTAAAAAAATATCTGTTATTTACTATTTTCAATAAACAATCTACGAATCAGGATAACAATTGTGATAATAATAATATTTATTATTAATAACAATAATTATTAAATATTATTATTATTAATAATAGTAATAGTAATAATAAATTATTGGGTGGGCTCGGGCTCATATACAGTAGGTGTTGCCGACGCCCAGGCGATGTCATGATGTTCAGATGAAGATAACGGTTTCTCTCCATAGGTTCTTCGAGTTGATCCAACCAACGGATCTCTCCTGACTACCGTCAAAATACCATCTTCTCAAGTTACTTCTGTGGCGTTTGGTGGCGCCAATTTCGACGAGCTCTACGTGACAACCGCCTCAAAGAACATCGACAAGTCTAAGGAACCGCTGGCCGGAGCCACTTTCAAAGTGACAGGTCTCGGAGTGAAAGGGTTGCCAGCGGAGTACTTTCCAAAGTTACCTTAACGTTGCTACATATCAACCACTGCCAACAATGACACTTGCATAGCCTTCCTGAAAAGATGATTTCTTTATGAATAAATAAGGTGTTGAAATGGACTTTATTGTTGTTATTCTTATAATTTCTTTCCACTGTAGCAGGAATAGATTCAAAGATTTGAATCCTAATGGTCTATTTTTACTTCCAATTTCTGCTATCTTTGGTTAATCGCGAAGATGAGGTTGAGTGACGATAAGATGAAATTGATGAAGAAACACTCACAAGGAACACCCGTCCAGGATTCTAACCCTGGACACATTGTGTCGTAGCCACTCCGCCACAGAGGCCGGCGTTTCGGGATTTCGGTTAACGGATTTTGGATTCGATTAATAAGTTTTGAATCAATGATTTCACGTTAATGGAATTTGTTATCCACAGTATTCAACGTTTTTGCCTTGTTGTAGTGCCTGGTTTGCCTATAACATTGTATTCTTCACATTTCAGTGACATTTGCCTGCCTTTTCTTTAGTTTTAGTGTCTAGAACCCTATATATGACTAATTAACATGATAGGTAATGTTCTTTTTCCACTGGGATGGAAGCATGGACATCTACTTAGAGTAAGGCGCCTAGTGTAAAGAGGGTATTTCCTTGACCTAATATATGCTATGACATCAAAATGCTATAGATTTCTTCACATTACATGGTAGAATTCTATCATAGCCGAAATGTTAAGAAAAGTACTTTCGTTTAAAGTGGGTCTAATAAAAGATGGGTACGGCAACCCACTTTTACTCGGGAATCTAGCAATTTATTACCATCCACTTAACTGTTATTGTGGTGAAAACAGAAAAACTCGGCTCCCTATCAGCTGTGATAAGTGTTGATTACGAGTGACGAAGAGAAAGTTAACATTTTCCATTAATTGCGAAGGATTTACTTTTGATGTAAAAGTGACTTATTGCCATAAGGGTACCATAACGGTACTTATATTAATGATATAATTGGCACAAGAAACACAACGAATAGTTCTATAAATTGAAAGAATACCATTTTTAAAATGGCTCAGTGAAGTCTCCGACAAACAAAAAGGTAAGAGTCACTTTAGCATTATTTTTTCAATTATTTTTAAATGTTAATGTTTTCGCTGATGAAATAGCATACTTTAATGAATAAGTATTTGAAAAGAGAATATTATATATCTTCAATATACAAAATGATACTCTTTCCGTGTTCTGAAAGTTTTGATTTCTTAGTGTTGTTGATAAAAGGCAAGCTCAAATTTCCATTACACAGACTTAGTTTTGTGTGAGCACTTTCGTAGCTTTTGAACAGTGGGAAGCACAAGTATTGCTTGGCAAATTGTCCATGACAATTTTCTTAATTTCTCTCTTTTATCATACGGGTTTTTAAGGACTGGATTTTTATGTATGTTGGTGCAGATGTTGTCTGCAGCTTGTTTGGCATTTAATTTCATTCTTGAAGCTCTCAATGTAAAAGAAGGGGAACAAATATTATGGACAATTTGCTTGGTAATACTTACGCTTTCCAGTCTATTGTAATGCAACTCCCATGCTGCGTTTGGGATCGGACCAAGAACCTTTAGATTGTATTGGGTGATGCAGTTATTCATCATTCATCTTTCCGAAGTTATCACTCGCTTAGCCTAAAGTATAATGTATGCGAAAGGTTACATCCAAAGTTATGGCACAAGAATTCACACATACAGTAATTGAGTTTCTGTAATCTCCATGACTGAACCGATATGGATATTGATAAGAAGAGGATAATACTTGCCTCACAAATAGATGAATGTTATTCCATAGATTGTCCTCTAAATAATGGTAATTTACACACATCTGATCTTCCAGTCAGAGTTCACTCTCCTCATGCACCACTGTCCAATAATCGTCCCTCCAACTTCCTTGCTCTATCCCGTCCACTCGCCAACTGCCCATTCTCTCTCCCTTCCAACTCTCATGCAACATACGCCATCCAAGTCAATCACCCGACCTTTGCCTGATTACTTATTCAGCATTCCTTTCTCTGCTATGTTAAGACTTGACGCTTCTTACCCAATACCTTGGATACGTTACGCTCCTCTGCCCCCTTAAAAAAATCTCTTGATTTTCTCTTTAAAGATGAAAAATATTAAAGTTGAAACTATTAATCCATATCGATTCCTTCGATGGAGAGAAAATGGAAGGGAGGGAGAATGGACAGTTGGCGAGTGGACGGGACAGAGCAAGGAAGTTGGAGGGACGATTATTGGACAGTGGTGCATGAGGAGAGAGAACTCTGACTGGAAGGTCAGATGTGTGTAAATTACCATTATTGAGAGGACAATCTATGGAATAACATTCATCTATTTGTGAGGCAAGTATTATCCTCTTCTTATCAATATCCATATCGGTTCAGTCATGGAGATTACAGAAACTCAATTACTGTATGTGTGAATTCTTGTGCCATAACTTTGGATGTAACCTTTCGCATACATTATACTTTAGGCTAAGCGAGTGATAACCATCTGAAAGATGAATGATGAATAACTACATCACCCAATACAATTTAAAGGTTCTTGGTTCGATCCCAAACGCAGCATAGGAGTTGCGTTACGCTATTGTACTTCTCTAGGCATGTTTGAAAGGGGAGTCGTGGCAGTCGTCGTCCGAACTTCATGTCGTGTGAAATGATTCAGAAACGATGTAAAAGAGCATTAAAAAGTAGATTAGAAAACTAATACCATTTTACCTATCACACTTTTTGGAACAACTAAAGAAACAAAAAACTTCTACCCAAACTATCAATTTATTTAAAACCCACTAGGCTATTAGAGAATTAGAAATCTACTACTAAATAGTTATTTCTGATAATATGTTCATTAAAATCTTTAAAATTACCAAAGTATACTTGTTTTTAACTAATTGCTTTCCAGCTACAAAAATAGTAGACAAAAATGTTTTTTTTTTATGATACCGTTTATTGAGAACATAAAATTTTAAACATTCCAAGACAGTTTTATAAAAAAATTCACAGTACTGATTTACAGTAGATGTTTTGAAGCTAATTTTTCCGTTGTCGTTGGGGTGTACTCAGCATTTCACAAGTAGGTCACCGGGATCTGATTAAAATGTTCTTTACTCCTCTGCCGTTTGGGAAATTTGTTAACTTTTACACGCCGAATTGTCTTTGGATTTGAAATTAATGAGTTTATCAGTAATTGTTGTCTCTTTAGTGTACATTAAAGAGAATTATTCAAAAAGATTGTTATTTGTTATTTTCTCTATATGTAAACTGGAGTGTTCCCAATTGGGAACATTGGCGTTTCATGTGAAGTATTATTACAGAGTTTTCTAATTATAATTCAACTGGACCAGCATCTTTTCCGTTTATATATTAGCATAGTAAATGTACAGAAATATTACATATAAGCTTACAGAGAGTGAGACAACATTACAACCTTCAAAATACAAAATACTAATACAAATACATAATAGCATAACATAATTGTATAAAAATGAGAAAACATCATTGTGCAATTTTACTCAAGGAGAAAATGATTTGTTTTATTGAAAATGTAGCAATACCAAATTTTAAATATATGTATGTAATTTACACATTTGAAAATAAAAAAAATACAGACACACACAGAATGACCTAAACTGGTGATAAGCCATGGAAAGCTGGGAAGCAGTGTAAATGCATATTTCTTGCACACTCGCGACATTGTAGGCGAGTATTTTTTTTGGGGGGGGGGGGCAAAATGAACACCTTCCTTGTCCTGCTTCGATCAGAAAATGACCATCAGTTTTCTTCATAGCCCCTGGGGTTTCAAATCGTGGTCCTGGCCTCGTAGATGTTCGTGGATTTTTGCGAATGAGGACGGTAGCTACTTCTCTTCGAAAATCCAAGTGATTCTTTGAATTCTTCCCATGAAGTTCTTGATGAATTTTCCAAGGTGCAACAAATGCCACAATCAAAGCATTGAAAAATAAATTCCACCACCATTTTTTCCCTCGCAGCTGAGGTCTGTAGCTGGACAGCATACGGTCGAAGACATCGACGCCTCCCATTCCTTTATTGTACTTTCGAACTAAGTGAGGTTCAGGGACATCAATCCTCTTCTTTGATTGCCGAGAGTACCGCTTTGCTGTTCGTAATGGCAAGTGTGTCTGGTAGTTGGATGCCAAGGTGACTACGGAATTATCATTCCATCTACACATGTAAATATCACCATCACATCGAAAATCAAACTCTCCTCTCTTCTTTTCCTTCATTTCATTTGTGGGAACCAAGGGACATCTACCAGTCCTTCCTTCTCGTACTGTACCTATTGCATTGAACCCCTTTATTTTCATCTCTTTCAGCAATGTGTATGAGGTAAAGAAATTATCAAAGAAAACCTCAACTTGCAGAGGATTAGCGACAACATTCAATATGGCTGTCACCACTCTAGTCCCAAGTGGAGAGTTAGATTCATCTTCTTCCTTTCCTTGATAGATTTTCATAACATAAGGATATCCATCACTTGAACTAAGAGCCCAGATTTTGATTCCGAAACGAATCGGTTTTCCCTTTATGAACATCTTGCAAGAATGATGCCCATAATAGGGAACCATTGATTCGTCGATGCTGAGTTGTTTATGAAAAATTCCATATTCCTGAAGATTGTTGTTTAGCTCATCATATATTGGTGAATTTTTTGAAAGTTTATCCCCTTGTTTCAATTGAGTATTGTCCATAACGTGGAAATATTTCTTTATATCCCGAAACTTCTGCCTGGGCATCGCAGTTGGGACAATTGGTACAGTCACGTCTTCTGCTGTTGACCAGTGCATATCTTCTCTTGAAACATTGTGATAGGCGCTGATTAGAAGCAAACCAAAGAACTGAGCCATGTCATGTTTGGTGAACGACATAATTTTGATTTTGCCCTTTTGAGCTGCATATAGGCACGTCATTGAAGATAGATGGTCGAGGTATGTCTCTGGTAAAATTTTATGAAAGAACTCAATAGGTTCCAGTGGCAGTAATTCTGGCTGTTTATCGGATAAGCACTCAAATGAATCATCGCAATGGAGAGAATTGTTTTCTATAACCGTAGACTTCTTCCACGAAGGATGTCCTACCTGCTTACTTGATGCCCCTTTAGCCTTTCTTGATGTGGTTGGCTGAAGAGACTCCGGAGTAGATTGTTCCACGTTAGTTGTGACAACCAATTCTCCACACACATCTGAAGGAACCAATTCTTCCAAAATTGTCATCAATTTTTTCCTCGTCGGTAAGATCTGCAGTTTCTTCTGGAGGCAACTGACAAATATCCACTACATCTCCAATGTCTTCAGTATCGTCATCTAAATACTGAAAAGCTGCTTCCAATGTTAGGAAACGATTCGATGCCATGCTGTTCGTACAAATGTTGTTGAAAGACTGAATTTTATAACAACGAGATGGCATAAATCAACGGAAGCAGCTAACAGAACGTGGCACAAAACACGCCGGGATCTTTGTTTTACAATGTAAAAACAATTATTTCAAATGTACTTGTAGCCAACAATAAGCATGATTTTATTTCCATTGTTGACTAAGTTACAAAACAATCTTGCCTCACAACTGTGAGAAAGGAAAAATTTTCTTCAGTTTTTTGTGCGAGTTATTTGTTGTCTGCAACCATTGTTCATGCAAAACGCCAATGTTCCCATTTGGGAACATGATAATAAACTTAGATCCAGACTAATAGAAATCAATGAAAAATCCATTCTAATGCATTTCACGTAATACTAGCATTATGTTCTGCCCGATTATGTACAAGAAAGAAAAAAGTAATTGATTTGGGTGTAAATAAAGGATATATAATATTATGAATGCAATTTTAACCATTTTGGCGTAATTTCATATTATACTATCCAGACGATAATAATGAAAATATTAATTAAATGTTGTTAAGAGTAAGTATACACCCTAAATTAATAGATCAAACAAGAAAACTATGAAAAATTTTGTTTCAGTATAGTTGAAATTGAAAATTAGTTGATGTTCCCAATTGGGAACATTGGCAGGTAAAGGGTTTTAATGTTGATAGCTACGTTCCAACTGTGGATTTTGTTGTTGGAGAACGCCGATTCATCTTGTTTTTCAGCTCCTTGAGCTGAATATAATGTTTCTTTGATGGAACGAGCACTTCAAGCCTTATTTTCCACTTAGATATTCACTTTGGGCCATCGAAGTTTGGTAGTCATAATACTTTCGGAACATCTCCAGCTGATTGCGCGAATCGTCTAACCAGCAGCCTAGAACATGGGCAGGAGGGTTAGTGATAGGTGCTGTGCTGAGATGACGTCAGCGGCTCACTTGCTGATCGGATGCTTCGGGAGTTATGACTCGCTTCCAAGCTGGAAATGCATAACAGCCAGAAATGTTACGAAAATAATCTAACAATCTTTGATTTCTTACTTAGCATGAACTGATTCGGTTTATCTTTTGGTCTTTAGAGCCCTTGAAATGAGCTGCAATTGTACTCTTCCTGGATCATCGACTGCTACAGAGCCACAGACGCTCGCAGCGACGTGCAGTGGAGGAGCGTACACCATGTTCATGACGTTCTTAGAGCTTATGCTGAGGGCTGAGTGTGACATCTCGGACTACTGCAGACGACCGCCTAACAGGAAGAAGATTTTAAATGAGTATGATTTCATTGTAGTAGGGGCTGGCTCTGCAGGAAGTGTTGTGGCCAGCAGACTTTCGAAAGTCTCAAAGTGGTCAGTTCTACTCGTTGAGGCTGGAGGATACGAGCCGACACCCACCCAGGTGCCATCCATGCACCTGAACTATCACGGTTCGGATATTGACTGGCAGTATAGGACGGAGCCTGAGGAATTTGCCTGCCTTGACTATCCAGAGAGGCGTTGTATATGGCCAAGAGGAAAGGTGATGGGAGGGACTAGTGTTCTCAGCGGGATGATGTACATGAGAGGGAACAGGAGAGATTATAATCACTGGGCCTCTTTTGGGAATCCTGGATGGAGTTTCGAGGAGGTGCTTCCATACTTTTTGAAGTCTGAAAACAACGCAAATCTCGACATTGTTGATCCTGGTTTCCACGCAGAGGGAGGTTACCTCCCAGTTCAAAGATACCCTTACCAGTATCCACTAGTGAACGCAATCTTGGAAGCTGGGAAGGAGTTAGGATATAGAGTTGCAGACCTGAACGGAAAGAGACAGACTGGATTTGCCGTTGCTCAAGGTAATGTTTATAATGGCACTCGCGTTAGCATGGCCAAGGCATTTCTCAGGCCTGTTCACGGAAGGTCAAACCTCCATGTCATCCTTGATGCATTTGCTAGCAAAGTTCTTATTGACAGTAGCACAAAGATTGCGTACGGAATACAGTACATCAGGAAGGGAGTTAAGAGAACCGTACGAGCAAGGAAGGAGGTCATACTCTGTGCAGGAGTCATTGGTTCCCCACGTCTCCTGCTGCTATCCGGCATAGGACCAAGAGAATACCTTGAGAAACTCGACATCACAGTCATGAAAGATTCTATGGTGGGACACAACCTTCTAAACCATGTTTCCTACGCTGTCCGGTTCCTCTTGAATGAACCGGACACTGACATTCTAACATCTCAAGTAACGGAGGAATACCTGGAAAAAAGGACAGGTCCTATGTCCGTTCCAGGCATGTCCCAGCTCACAGCATTCGTCCACTCCAAGTTTTCCAACCCTGTAGAAGATTACCCAGATCTACAACTATTCTTCGCAGGACTCCTGGCCAATTGCTCCACAGGATCAGAGGAACCGCTACCAGAAAAAAGACGCCGACCAGTAGAATTTATTCCAGTCGTGCTCCGCCCGAAAAGCGTAGGCATGTTAAAGCTCAGTAGTGCAAACCCTGAAGATAAACCACTGATTTTTGGCAGAGACTTGTCAGCTCCTGAGGACGTCAAGTTGTTATTTGAAGGCGTAAAATTTGTTATAAAGCTATCGGAAACAAGATCTCTGCAGAACTACGGAATAGAACTAGATAAAACTCCAGTTAAAGCTTGTGCGAAGTTCCGTTTTGGATCTGATGGATACTGGAAATGTGCCGTGAGATATCAAACCCGAGCTGAAAATCACCAGGTTGGGACTGCGAAGATGGGCCCCTTATCCGACTCAACGGCCGTCGTGAATTCCCAGTTAAAAGTGTACGGCATACGCAGACTGAGAGTTGTGGATGCATCCATAATGCCGTGTATAATTTCTGGTAACATAAATGCTCCAACTGTTATGATAGCTGAAAAGGGATCGGACTTGATCAAGTCAGATTGGATGTGACATAACTGTTGAAGCCAATAATTTGCTTGTAGGTTCTACTACTAGTTGCTTAATGATTTTTCCCAATAGGATGAAGATCTTCTGCAACCAACACTCCTTCAGTACACAAAATACTACTATACATATTCTATACTGTACACGTGCGTGTTTCAAGCATTCAACCTCCCCCACCCCCTCCCTCTGCGGGTTTAGAAACCGAAATCAGCAATTTATTTTCAAATACTTATTTAAAGCTTTACAAAAATACAACCAAGAAACACCCTTTTTTTGGACAATCCAGTTAGAATTTTCTAACATTTTTCTTGAAATTTGGAGGAAACAGTTTTCATTCTTAGAGTCACAGCCTACTGCGACCCCCTCCCCCCTTCCCTTCTCCTCACTTTCACCTCCGACCGTTCTCTTTCCAGTGTAATTCTATTATGATTACCCGCTCTTGTTGGAAAAGGTTTTAATACCTCTCATTGACAAGAGTTCAAACCTGGGACCTCTGGCTTCGGAATGCGTTACGGTCACCGGTTCGACATTCCCTTCCGATGCTCATGGCTAAGTTCTGCTTGTAGTAATTACAGAGTTAAGCCATGGTTGTACGAGATTCAGGATAAAATTCAGTTTGTGGAGAGCCCATAGCATCGAAACGAGACGTCAAGCCAATCAATGTTATCAAGAAACGTTATTCGCAGTGAAAGTTAGTGAAGTGACATGTTGTACATATATTGTTTATATTATATAGTTCGAGACGAAACCGAGAAAATGCAACATCTTGTCTGCATAAAGCAGGCTTTGTCAAACTCCTTTGTTTAGGGATATTGTATTCTATTGCTTTTATTAAACATTACACATTGTAATTGAAAGAGTTAGCAGGTAGTCCTTGGACACCGAGGCCCGTGACGCGGAACACACAGCCCGCCAGTGGCTGCTGCTGGATCTCGTCGTCCGTCAGTCTCTTCCGAGCAGTCGTGACGTAGAGAATGTCCAATTGAGGACCTCCGAATGCGACTGACGTCACTTGGGCGACTGGAAATGACACTGTAGACAGCAGTGTCCTTGTAGATGGATCGATCTTCAGGACCTGGAAGCAAACGAAGTTAATACTTTCATCATAAACATTGTTCGCGTGATTTTATGTGTAACTGGTAACCCTGTATTTGAATAAAAAGAAAATGTCAAGAAACAGCAATATAAGGCCATGGATGTTCCCAAGGTAAAATATTCCGGAGGTAAAATAGTCCCCCGTTCGGATCTCCGGGTGGGGACTACTTTGGGAGGTCCCTGGACTAAGGATAAGATCTACGTAAGGAATAAGGCTATTAAATTAGGCACCTGGAATGTTCTGAGCCTTTACCGGCCTGGGGCATTTCAGTGTACAGTTAATGAGATAGTTAAGTATAAATTAGATGTAGTAGCTGTCCAGGAAGTTAGGTGGCCAGGAGAAGGGAATTGTAAAACTAAAAATTATATTTTTTTCTATGGTGGTACTGAAAATCATAATTTTGGAACAGGCTTTTTCATAAATAATAGAATTATCTCAGCTCTTAAAACAGTAGAATTTATTAATGATAGGATATCATACGCAGTTTTACAGGGTAGGTGGTGTAAAATTATTTTAATAAACATACATGCACCAACGGAAGATAAAGATGATAATACTAAAGATGAATTTTATACAGAGTTAGAACAGGTCTTTGATAAATTTTCTCAGTATGATATGAAAATTCTGTTAGGTGACTGTAATGCACAGATTGGCAAAGAAGAGACATTTAAACCCACGATTGGTAAAGAAAGTCTTCATGAATTAAGTAATGATAATGGTATAAGATTGATTACTTTTGCAACCTCAAAGAATTTAATTGTGAAAAGTACCACTTTTAAACATAAAGATATCCATAAATATACCTGGTCTTCTCCAGATGGTAAAACTCATAATCAGATAGATCATATTCTCATTGATAAGAGAAGGCATACTAGTATAATTGACGTTCGTACACATAGAGGTGCTGACTGTGCCAGTGACCATTATTTAGTAATTGCTAAATTAAGAGAAAGACTCTCAGTGATAAATCATAAGCAACAAAATCTAAAAGTTCTAAAATTTGATACAGGAAAGTTTACTGATGAAAGAATTAAGAAAGATTACCAAATTAAACTGTCAAATAGATTTGATGTTTTGCAGGATTTAAATGATGATGAAAATATAAATGAAACAGACGTAAATAAGAATTGGGAGCACATACGTAATGCAATAGAATCAGCAGCTAAAGAAAGTATAGGATACCATAAACCGAGCAAAAGTAAGCCATGGTTTGATGATGAATGTCATAATCTAATAGAAATAAGAAATCAGACTAGACTTAGGTGGTTAAATAACTCTGATAATACAAATCTAAACAATTATAATAGAATAAAGCGAGAAGTTAACCGCACGTTTAGAAGTAAAAAAAGAGATTACTTGAAAAGCAAAATTAACGAAATTGAAACAAACAGCAAAAATAAAAATATCAGAGATTTATATAAAGGTGTAAATGAGTTTAGAAAGGGGTGGCAACCTAAAGTAAACTTGATAAAAGATAAAGACGGTGATTTTCTAGCTGACCCAAGTGATATTCTAAATAGATGGAAGAACTACTTTAATGACCTTTTAAATGTTCATGTAGGAGATAAATCAGAAGTAAATGAAGTCCTCACAGCAGAACCTTTAGTTCCAGAACCTAACTTGACTGAAGTTAAAGATGCTATTAAAAGGCTAAAGAATAACAAAGCACCTGGCATTGATTTAATACCAGCTGAGTTAATTAAATATGGTGGAAATTCATTAATATGTCAAATTCATAAATTAATTTGTTTAATATGGAATAAACAAGAAATCCCTCAACAGTGGAAAGAATCCATAATTGTTCCTGTGTTTAAAAAAGGTGATAAAATGAACTGCAATAATTACCGTGGAATTTCTCTACTCTCAACAACATATAAAATATTATCTAACATTATTTTAACAAGACTAACCCCATATGCTAATGAAATTATAGGTGATTATCAATGTGGATTTAAACGTAACAGGTCAACTACAGATCAAATTTTTCACATCAGACAGACACTTGAAAAAAAGTGGGAATATAATCAAAATGTCCATCAGCTATTCATTGATTTCAAAAAAGCATATGATTCAGTCAAAAGAGATAAATTATATAATATATTAGTAGAGTTTGGAATACCTAAGAAGCTTGTTAGTATGATAAAAATATGCACCAGTGAAACAGAAAGTAAAATTCGTGTGGGTATTAATATGTCTGACAAATTTACAATTCATGATGGGTTAAAACAAGGAGATGCATTATCTCCATTGCTCTTTAATTTTGCCTTAGAATATGCTGTTAGGAAGGTAAAAGAAACTAAAGAAGGACTAAAATTAAATGGAGTGACTCAGTTGTTAGCATATGCAGATGTAGACTTACTGGGGGATGATGTGAATACAATTAAGAATAATGCTAAAATATTTTTCAAAACTGCTAAAGAGATAGGTTTGGAAGTTAACAAAGAGAAAACTAAATATATGCTTACAGGCCGAAACCAAGTGTTAGGTAATAATCAAAATCTAATTATTGATAACAACTCGTTTCAACCAGTTTCCAAATTCAAATACTTAGGAGTAATATTAACAAATGAAAATTATATTAAAGAGGAAATAAAAAGTAGGCTTAATTCAGGAAATGCATGTTACTTCTCTCTTCATAAACTTTTGTCTTCTCGTTTAATATCTAAGAAACTAAAAGTTAAAATATACAAAACAGTAATTTTGCGTGTAGTATTATATGGGAGTGAAACTTGGTCCCTTACATTGAAAGAGGAACATAAATTGAGAGTATTTGAAAATAAGATCCTTAGGAAAATCTTTGGACCTAAAAGGGATGAGGAGACAGGTGAGTGGAGAAGGTTACATAATTTAGAACTACATAATTTGTATTCATGTCCAGATATTATTAGAATAATTAAATCAAGAAGACTTAGGTGGGCAGGCCATGTGGCACGAATGGGAGAGGAAAGAGGAGTTTACAGGATTCTTGTTGGGAAACCTGATGGTAAGAGACCTGTAGGAAGGCCAAGACGAAGATGGAGGGACAACGTTGAGATGGACCTAAGGGAAATCAGTAGGGATGGAAAGGAGTATATAGAATTTGCTCAAGATAGGGACAGATGGAAGGCCTGTGTTGCTGCAGCCATGAACCTTCGGGTTTACGAAGGCTAGGGAGTTAGTTAGTTTAGTTAGATAATTACATCTGATTTTTGTTAGTTAGCGTCGCTTTTCTACCATGTTTGGCCAATCGCGACGATAATCAAGTGATAAGTTCGATTCAGGTGTCCACCTACACGAAAGACACGTTGAGGTCATGCGCAGTGAAGAAAGTTACAGGGAACATAAGCTAGGCACTGTCTACCCTTTTATTTTCTCTTCCTTTTTGCCTACCTCCGTGGAGGAGTGGTTAACTCAACGTGCTTCGATGCCAAGGAGTCCGGGTTCGAGTACCTGCCTGGGCATGGGTGTTATTTGTGTGTCTCTTCATCAATTTCATCATACCATCTCTCATCCTCATCGCCGCGATTACCCAAATGTGACAGAAGAGCGACGCTTAATAACAATTATCAAATAACATTTTCTTTCCATATTTAGTTTGTAGATGTAATGTCTATGTTGTAATAGTACAAATATCTTGTCAAAAAATAAAGCTTGGGATGCAATTTATATGGATAATATTTCTGTTTCAACAATTGCTCCGTTTATTAGCAAACATCCTATGATGTTTTTTGATAAACCATTGCATCCATTCGAAAATCTTGACTACCGTCACACGTATGATTTTGAATTATATTCACAACTTTGAGATAATGAAGTGATACATTAACTAGAAGGTCAATTTAGAAGTATGAAGCGTCACGATTATAAATATACACAAAACCGACGTCTAATGCAAAAATACAAATACGAAACACTGCATTGTGCAGAAAACGTTTTCCGTGTGAGTGAATCTTATTCCTTGCTCTTCTATTCTTTCTCACTGCTCAACATTTGCGAACTTAAAATTTAACGAAAATCAGTCTATATCTTTCTCTCTGTTTCTGATTTCCGCAAAGTACCGTTGTCAATTGTTCTCATACTGCTCTGAAAATGTTATTCATTTTAATCTACATAACCAAATAGCAAACCTTCTGTTGATTGAAACGAAATAAAATTCCACTCATTTCATTTCACAATAGATGGCGTTAGTGTTGATAGCACAATGACGTCGGCCTGCGTAGCATTCATTTGAGGGAACGCTGCAAGGTAGGCTGTGTGCATGCGGTTGTCTTCCTTGGCTGCTTCGACATTTTGCAGTTTTGTCAGATGGGACTAGTTTTTGTGGTGTAAGTTAATTTGCTTAGTTTCTAATGTGGTTCTTCGGACTGCAATGTGATTTCTTATTCGTGCAGCAAAAACAGTCACGTTGTAATGATCAGATCAATCTCCATTTTTACATTAAACTTGGTTTGTTTAAGCAATGTATTGGAAGTTACTAGGATAAAAAACCTATCAAAATGGAAGGGTTTTTCCACATAACGAGCTCGTAGCTCCGAAAATTTTCGCGAGTGGTGGTGTTGCACAGTTTGTTTCCTTTGTATTTGGTTATTTTACATTGCTTTAACCTCTGTGGTTTAATCGTGACGAAAAGGATGAATGTGACTAGATAAAATAGATTGTAACGGTTCAGAATGTTGAATGAGTTTTCGTAAGTCTTACAGACTGGAAACGATTGTGGGAGTAAGTTCGAAGCTTAGGGAAACTAATTAGCACAGTTAAAAGCTTACCGGAGAAATTATGATTTGAAATTTAGCTTACATGAGCAGGCTTTCCTTTGTTTCCGGTCGACTAGGACACGAGAGGCTTCAGAAGGAGGTTTTGTGCTCGAGACTAGATATTACGTGATCATGTGTTTAAAGTGTTTGGGGACGTTATTTTAATATTTAGAGCTCAAAACGTGACCCTCGTAAGCTAAGAACGAAAGCATTTAGCAACGAAATACTCTTCGCACCCCTTGCGCGTGTACATGGCAGCAGTAGTCCGTATCCAAGATGACAGTGAATGAATGAATGCTTGCAAAGAGTCATATAGAGTATAAGGAAACCATCGTTCTCCTGAAAACTGAGAGTAAGTAAACGCAAAGACTCTGAAGTATGTGTTTACAGGCATTATTAGAAACCATGTAAAAATGTGTGTACACCATTATCAATTCAGAATTAAACTAGTTCCTTGGACCAGATAGATTAAAGAACGAACTCGATGTAATACCACTGTCGGAATGAAGAAAATTTCTTCGGATATTGACCAAGTGTGCTATGGTAAGGATTATAAGCTTTCGCAGGAGCTTATGTCCGTTTTCATTTTAAAAAATTGAATTATCTTCCACTTGCCATTTCGATTCGTGTGTGCACGCGATAATTCGTTTGGAACGACTTAAGATGACCGGACCCTCCTCCGATTTTCTTCATATTTGGCATACTCACTAATTGAGGCCTCCTAATCACGAATCTGAAGTTAAAAGTTGTGGGAAACGTCTAGAAATTGCAAAATAAGCTAAAATAAGGCGTTAGTTTTCGGAATGGAAACTGTCTATTTTCGCGAATTTTTTTGTTTCACAAGAAAATAAGTATTCCTGATACTACCACGACACCAAATTTTAACTGTTTGCCTAACCTAACCACACGTCAATGGTTCGTGGGGCTAGCGTCAATGGTTCGCAATTATTTTGCAATTTCGAGACGTTTCCGACAAATTTTAACTTCAGATTCGTCATTAGCAGGCCTCAATTAGTAAGTATGCTAAATATGAAGAAAATCTGAGAGAGGGTCCGGTCATCTTAAGTCATACCATTCGTTTCTAAAAACTGTGAAACTCGTCCTGTAAGTTGGACGAACCTACTCACACTTCGGGGTTAAACATCTTAGTTGTGGTTCCCTCTTCTTGAAATGCCGTACATTTTATGTTACGTTTGTTATGTTGAGTTAGGTTCTCGTACGGACGAATTAACAGAGTACGAGAAAGTGAATATTTTGACAGTAGCTTGCTACATTTTTAAGGTCAAGTGAACCAACTTTATAGCCCTGCAAAAATTGATAAATTGAAAGCTTAATAATGCAAAAATCATAAAAATCTATCTGATTGAGGTTTTCAACTTAAGGATTTGTGTCGTACACAGCAGAGGCGCCAACTTATGATAATTTTTTTCATTTGGGGGGGGGGAACAAGGTTGACATAAACAATATTTTATATGTGTTAATATATTATGTAAAATGTGTTGCTATACGTGAATTGGGGGGGGGGGACAGAAAGTGCCTTGCAATATATGTCATAAATATGCTTAGGATTTGCACAAAAATGCTTTTTCTTTTCCTTGGACAGAAAATTTAAGCTTTTATATTTAAAAATAGTTTCGGGCAATTTCTGAGAGTAATAAGTGAATTTTATAGTGGCTGTTTTTGTGCCTATTTTAATAAGTGCCTGTTTAAAATAAACTGTTTTTGAGTGCCTAATCCGGGAAAATGAAAAATCTGCCCATGTTTGTCTGTATATTATAATGCCTATATTGTATTCGGTGCCTTTTTCACTGCCTATTTTTAGAGTTTTTAGTGCCTATCGATCCTCATCCTGATTATGAGGCCTTTCCTCCCTTATTTTGCCAATAACGATGGGACCACGGGTAGTGTAAATAGTATAGGACACTGAAAAGTATCATATTGGAGACGTAACAATTTTTTATGAAATATTTTGATGTCAGTACTTAAGTTGTGAGGATTTTTTTGTGTATAGCCTAATGATGAAAAAGTTTTTCCTATGCGCGAGAACTTTTATTTCTAATAAAATATATAACAGGCAAATTATTGGGCGAGCTCAAGCCCCACAAGCCCATTTAAGTTGGCGCCACTGCACAGTATTAAGAGTTATTGCCTAATATAAGCAATGATATTTTTAGTGCCTTTTGTCTGCCTAGATTCTGGACGTTAGCGATCACTTTCCGATTGATATAATATTAACAAAACACAGAAATTTTCATAAGAGATGATCACACCGGAGATCGGTGTGATCTGATGTTAAGTACCACATTTCCCACTAGGGGCGCCAACAGTGTAGGTTTCCTCATGAAGGAGCGCACGTGTCTGTGCCATTCGTGCTTCAGGTGCTGCGCCAGCAGCAGGTTGTTAAACATTCACGGTTGAATGGAAAGACGTGAGGTTCTTGGACAGTAGTGTTGGGCAAACATTTGACCTAGCAGTGTTAAGTGTTCATTCTTAGCCACAGCCCATCGTGTTCTGTGAAGTGTACTAGTGTTAACGGCCATAAACACTTGTAGCCCGGTGTAAGGGATGGCTGCTTACACGTCCCAAGAGCTGGCGGACATGCATCTGATTTATGGGGAGGCTGGAGGTAATAGCCGTGCTGCAAGGCGTCTGTATGGGGCACGTTTTCCAAATAGGGTGTTACCATCGCACACCTTATTTCAAACTGTAGACACTCGACTTCGGGAAACAGGATCTGTGTTGCCACCTCGTCGAGAAGTTGGACTACCGCGAAGTGTGCGAACACGACGGTTTATGGAAGATGTGCTAACTGCAGTGATGGATCATCCAGGCACCAGTACGCGCGCACTAGCCCACGAACGAAACACCTCCCATGTGAATGTGTGGCGAGTCCTGGCAGAAGAGGGGATGCACCCATACAAATTGAAGAAAGTGCAAGACCTTTTACCTCGGGACTTTGGTCCACTTGAGGACTTTTGCCAATGGTTTGTTCATCAAATTCAAACTATCCCCAAATTTCAGAATACGGTACTATGGACTGATGAGGCTATCTTCACGAAAACTGGTGTGTTCAGTAGTAAAAACAGTCATGTGTGGGAACATGAAAATCCACATGCACTGCTAGTGGCATATCATCAGCACAGATTTGCAGTGAATGTGTGGTGCGGGATACTGCATGACCATTTGATTGGACCGTACATTCTCCCTGTTCGCCTATGTGGACTCACTTATCAAGCATTTCTCAGTGAGGTTTTTGCCTGAACTACTAGAGGACGTGCCCTTGGCACTGAGACAAAGACTGTGGTTTCAACATGACTGTGCACCCCCACATTTCGATCGGAATGTGCGCCATTTCCTCAATACCGTATTCCACAACCAGTGCATTGGCAGGGGAGGGTCTGTGCCATGGCCACCTCGATCGCCTGATATTACGCCCATGGATTTCTTCCTCTGGGGAGAGATGAAACGCCTCGTTTACGAAACACCTGTCGTGTCAGCCGAGGACCTCGTTGCCCGTATCAATGTAGCTGCAGCATCGATAGCAGAAACGCCGGGGTTGTTGGGTCGCACTAGACAATCCTTGATTCGCCATTGTCGCCTCTGCTTGGAAGTACATGGTGGACACTTTGAAAACCGTCTGTGATGAGGTTCCCTTCACATCTCCATTAAGCATACTGTGTTCCCTTCATGGTATGCAACCTATGACAGTTCATTTTTTACGTCATGGTGCCCTTCGCTCAGAAAATTTTCTTTATTTTTTGGTGCCATTCAACAATGCCAATTTTCGTTGATACCAGCTCACGCAGAACGCACACCCACCCCACTCTCGTCAACATCTTCGTTGGCGTCCTTTGGGGAATCCCTTGTGCCGATATTGCACAACATTGCCGCGTGATGTTTTGACAAGAGCGTACCCAATTTCTTAGTGGACCGCCCAACACCGACGACTTCTCTCCACCTGTTTTGCCATTATTCACTTCGGAAAATCATTTTCCCACGTTTTTAAACGTCAATAATTCGGCAACAAAGCCGTTTCCGGGATTTCGTTACATGAACTGTCCACCTTATTTTCACTCGTACAATCACCTCCCAAGCGTTGTAAACGAACTTACGAAACACCCTGTATATATATATATATATATATATATATATATATATATATATATATAGTACAGTAGCTTATAGTAGGCTACTGTGTTCTGCAAATCAATTTTTTAATATTTCCTTTGTTCTCGTATTCATCGATTGATTGATTTTGGTTAATTTTGCTTCGCATTTCTGCCACTTTTGGCTAATTGCGAAGATGAAGATGAGTGATGATATGATTAAATTGACAAAGGGCACTCAAAGAACAACCGTACCCAGGACGGGATTCGAACCCGGGATCCCAGACTTCGTGTGCTAACTACTCCGCCACGGGAGACCGGCTTTCTTATACCAGGACCACTGAAAATCATGATAATTATGTTTAAATAATTTATATTTATACATTAAATGATACGTGTTTGCAATGATTATTAAAATAAAGAACATGTCTAAATGTGAGTTTTAAAGAAACGAGATATTTTCGGATCACAATTGCAGTTCCATAAAAATCTGGACTGGGATCAACTGTCCCGATTAAATCAGGACGTTCATCAATGGTTATAAAGCTAAAATTACCAAATATTGCACACTGCCGACTTCTGGAGTCTGCCACTCTACACAACAAACACATTAATTTATGGAAGGACAAAATTGAAACTTTTATTATTTATATTATTATTATAAATGTTATTTTCGTAGCTTTTTATAGTTTCATATAGCTATAAATATTTCCTAGTTGAAGGGGGGCAAGGCCCCACCGCTGGATACGGGCCTACCATGGGCATACAGTATACGCAGGCCAACTACCAAACTTTTTCAGTAGTCTTAAGAACTCTGACTTTGGGTTTTTAGTTTGAATTATAGGTATCCTATATAATCATAAAAAAATATCGCAATTAATAAACATTTAACGTGTATATTTCTCGTATAATGACCTAAGAACAATAAGCAGAACATGCTTAAGATTAAGACCAAGAATTATGGGAAACTACTAAATTTCTTAATTAGTGTTTATTTCAATTTCCGATGTGCCACTGGAGCGACGTTCATTATGCTTAATTACAAAACTGGGTATGTTCAATATCAAACTATTACTTTTATCTGACGGTGCCAAATTTTTATCATATCCAAAAACTTTCTTTACCACAATTATCTTTCCTATACTTTTCATTGAATTACATAAGTAAATTTACACTTTTTCTTGTGAAATATTTTTACTCCATGATTTCATTCTACAATTAAATCAATTATGCATATGAACTATTTTTAATTTAAATATTTGCACACGATTGATATGTAGCACTTTCCTTAGAATATGATTTAATAACTTTGGATATTTTAAAAGTCTATCCATGAAGTCATATTAGTTGCTTAATTGGTAGCACCATTGTCTTATAAACTCGCAATAAGTAGTTCGCAAACAATTATTTTTATCTGGCGCTGCTCCCCCTGAAGCGCGGGACCTGGGGCGAACGCCCCGAATTGCCCCTCCCTCCCTCCCTCCCTCTTTCTCAGAAACAGGCATGTTCCCCATCTAGAAAAAAATGGAGTGCTTTTCATTTGTTTTTGCCTAAACATCTGCATATATTCAGTATGAACCTTTGCATTACATGATACTTTGTGGGAATTAAGTATAAAGTAAAACCTCGTCAATGCGGACTAATGGTGGGGGGGGGGGGGGTAAGTTGGCGGGTTTAACGAAAGTCTAGATTAGCTGAAATAACCTAAAAGAACAGTAGAAGTGCATTAAAACTCCGTTTATAGCGACAAAACAAGTTGATTATGGTGTATTTAAAGGACATAGGGCTAAATACACTATACAGTACAGTACAAAGTCTGCGGGAATCAGAATTTCATCAGTGGTTGACTGCCTTTTCTTGGGAAGTTCTCTTGTTGACTTCTAGCCACATTTAAAACCTTGCATTCGGCTTTTTTTTCCCTGTCCGGATTAAAGGAAGTCTGGGTCTGGATTAATGAAGTTTTTCTGTATTTTATAGGTCTTTGTTATAAATCGTTAATATATTTTCACATAAATTTCCGACTGTTAACCGTGTACTGTAATAGGGCATACATCTATTTTGCGCAATATAATAAATTAATAAATAAAGTATGTTGACCAATACTCACTTGATACCCGTCAAAGCACGCAACCCACAGGTTTCCATCAGTGTCGATCGTCATGCCATCTGGAATTCCAGTGATGTTGTAATCATCGAAGTTAAAAACAACCCTGCGATTGCCTGAAAAACTGTGCATGTTAGGTGTAAGAAATCCAAACTTCCAAATATGAATTTTTTAATGTTCTATTGACATTCCAAGCGAAGTTAGATTAGTTTCGGTTGTAGGGAGAGCTGGCGAACAGTGATAAAATTAGTGGTTTCTTTGTGCCCAAGTAACAAACTTACACGGTTCTATGCACTCTAAAAAAGAAATATGTATCTGATATTCCACCACTATTTATGGTAATGTGACACTCCTTTGGTGTCAATACGGAATTGGCGTTATGTAGCACCATCTTTGGTGTCTTGTTACACACCAAATATGGAGACTTTGACACTCGAATAGGTGTTGCGTTATACCAATTAGGGTGTTGCCAGTTTTGATGGCAATTGAGTTTCATATTTTTTTAATAGTGTAGACATGGGAGCGAGATTATATCGGGTCTCGAAATAATACAATAAAAATGCTTATTGAAAGAAATAAAAAACATCTAATGTTGCACATTGAACAACCCAGCGGTGGTCCATTAGGTAGTTCGTCTGACGGCCATGCGAGAATTCCAGGGCGATTTCAGATGGAACTTTTTCCTGCAATATCCCTGCATATAGTGGCTCAGGGGAAGGGGGACGGCCGGAGCGTGGTACTGTGATAACATTACCTCCACAAATGGCCGAGATTATGAATATGTGGAGCCATACCTCCACATCCGCATATGCCTTCACGGCGTGTTGCTATGCGTAGTTGGCAGCTGTATCTTTCCTTTATTACCTATCTACAGTGTATTTCTAAAGCTCCGCAACCCTAACTTTGATTGCTTATAAGTAAGGAAGGTAAAGTTCCCCGTGCATATATCACCGTGCCGTGAATGCTCATTTCGGGGATGTAGGGATAGGTCCCAATCATTCTCGATGTCAGCCATTTTGGAGGTAATGTGATCAGCACCACACTCCGGCCGCCTTTACCCCCAGGGTTGGTCCCAAGTACCCATTGATTTGAGCCTGGGTGAGCCCTAGAGCCGCTTTGAGGGGAAGAGGCCGGAAAATTTCCGACCTTAGATCACCCACGCCCGGAATCGAATCCGGGTATCCTGCGTGACAGACTCCCTACCGACTAGACCACCGCGTTTCCTGCTTATAAGTAGGGACCTCGATTTTTCGGTGTTTTGTTCTCGAAAAGTGGTTTTATTTATCATTTTTCAGTGTTTTTCCCCCCCAATTGGCGTTTCCTGCCAAATATACATATAAATTTATACATTCATTGTGTTTTTAAACAATGAATGTGTATGAATTTGTCCCACGACAAATTAATCTTGTGATGCATGCGTTGGAAACTTATTTTCGAGGAAGTTGTTTACCGGTTCTCGCGCGACAAATGCCGATGTTACGGCCCCCGTCTGACGCTAGGTGCGGTTCGTTCTCCCGCCATAACCCTCTCCGCTTTGCTCGGGAAATGCAAAACGTTCCCACAGGTAAAATTTCTTGGGATCATACATGTGCATGTGGTTTCATGTAGCTGTCGGAATTATTCCGTGTATTTTGGAGAATGAGCACCTTATGCATTTACTTTTATTAAGCCCATAATACAAGATTGGTTGATTTTTCGCGGTATTTTCGTTTTTTGTGTTGAAATTTGCGAAAAAGACAACAATTCGCATTTTGTCAAATTCGCATTATTTCAAAACCATGAAAATGTTTATAACATGCCGCTGCACAAAGAAACACGCATTTTTTCGGTGTTTTCGCATTTGCGAAAAATCAACGTGCACCTATAAGATGAAATGGGTCAAATATTCACTCCGGGTTTTCATCATGAGGCCTCATGAAAATATTTTTGAATTCGTCTCAAGGATTAAATGTAAATGGTAAGAAAATATGAAATATCAAAGGAAGGCCTTACTCAAATTCCCACTTCCTATATCATAGTCGAACGCTTCCACTTTCCTCGTGCTGCTGTCTATGTAGTACATGACGGTACAGTCCATGTTCCATGCGATACCGTTGGAGATGCTGACGTTAGTGACCCTCCGCGTAAGAGGCTCGTCCGCTGAGAGGCTGTACAGAGATCCTTGGTTCGGCTCCACTCCCGTGTCAGGGTCGTCGTTCCCCATAGTCCCTGCGCAGGGAGAGAAAAATGTGTATCATGGGCGTCGAGAAGGGGAAGGGGGTTGAACAGGTAAATTGGCATCGAAAAACAGGAAGCTTGTTGTTTTTATGTTAACAGAATAACCAAAGTAAAACTGCATTACATGACAAAAAATTAATATAAAATACAGGAATTAAGTTATGATTTCATTTTCTACCATTTAATCGAATGAATAAATTGTTTTACAGTTTTTAAAATCACCAAACTTAGTTTCAATTTCATATGAGAGGTCACACAACATGAACTCGGAACCTTTTTCTTGAACGAGGTGTGTAAAAGTTGAAAAGAGAAAATAGAATAAATGTGAATTCAGTACACTGTGTGAAAAAAGTGCTGGATATTCACTCATCTGGTAGATCGAGTACAAAAGTCCCCCCAAAGATACGTATATTAATAATAATCATTTAGATTAAATTGGTTCATAGTTTATAATTGTTATTGTGTAATAACAATTATAACCGTGGTGATTGTTATTGTTTACTTTTCAAAGTTTTATCAATGGCCTGACACTCCTACAAAAAAAGTTCTGGTGATGCCTATGGTGTTTGTGTGTAGTGTTCGCCACTCCTAAGTAACATAAGAGTATGCCTCCAGACATTTGTACGATTTCAGCGTTTTAGCAGCATAAACGGGATCCGGGAATTTCCCAATTTTTTCCAGGTTTCTCCATATGTCTTAAAAAATTCAAATACTCCATATTTAGGGGAATTTTGTAACAAAATAAGCTCGAAGATCATCTTTATCCCACTAATTTACATTAGCCCCATCTAGTTCGCTACACTTTTTCGCTGTCATTGCATCAACGTGGCTAGTTGGTTTCAAGTAAAAAGTGTTTAGTTGGTTACAAAGTGCAACACTGAGTCGTCTTACGTTCTGGAGCTGTGCTCAGTGTGGTGTATTACCACATGGTACAGTGGGATCCAAGAGTATTACCGTGCAAATTGTCCATGACAATGGTGATGGACAATTTGCACAGTAATACTCATGGATCACATTCTGACCAATCAAATTAATATGCAAAGCAGCAGACATGGATTTGTTGAATCGTTTGGACTTGAACACCGCTATTCTCGTGCACTTGGTTGAACACAATTTATTTGCATCAATCTGACACTCGGATGCACCTTGTGCCAAGAAGTGCAGCGAACTATGTAGATGGGGCTATTGGGAATTTGGTCAAACCGAAAGTTCTTTTTTGCATCTGCGATAATCAAATTGCTTGATCGATTCTTTGTTTACCCAGTAACATCCCTTATGAAAACTTGTAATAAGCATAGCAGTTGTATATTTAATGTGGACAAAAGCAGCCCTCACCTGCCCACAGACGTCCACGTTCGTCGGCCTTGGCGTCGTTGAGTCTGTTGAGCGGTTTGTTTTGGTCCACTTGAGCGATGACGCTCAGCACAGGAGCGCAGCCGCTCCGCCCATCCCAGGTCAAGATGGTGATGTTACGGCCCACGCCGACCACGAACTTGCCCTTTGCTCCTGCTACAGGGATTACGAACGCCACCATTCCCTGTTCTGGAAGAAATAACAACCGTTTTCTTGTCAAAGATGCTTTTAAATTTCTTGTAGGATTTTGAACAGAGTATTTCTCTATCTCGTCAAACAGGCACGTAACCAGAGGGAGGGTTAAAGGGGCTGAAGCTGAGAGTTCATATGCGAGCGTGGCAAGAAGTAGAGTATCGTGTTGATGTGTGCCGTGTCACCCGCGATGCACACATTAAACTTTAGTAGGGGTACAAAAAAACAACTGAGTTCCTCGTTCGTTTTGGACTGGTTTCATTAATGTAAATTCAATACTTTACTTGCAATAAATATTTGTTACCCCTCAAGTATTTATGGAACACCCGGTATAATTGTTAATACTTGCCCTGTTATAATGTATGGATCTTCTTCTGGGCGGGCCTCAATTTGGGTTGACATTCGTATGTTATAGCAGTTAACTTTTTCATCAGAAGTAGTCGTTAATTTACTATTTGTTTTACCAATTTTCAGTCATCCGATTATTCTCGTAGTGTATTTTTTTATTTGAATTTAAAATGTTGGGTGCGTCAGCACATAAGCTATTTTGCACCCGTCACATTATACGGGGTCCAGCCCCTTACCATAACTAAAATAACATAATTGTAATGTCGTGTAACTAAAATATTAAAACATTCTGACTTGGGCTAAAAGGTGAGGCTGTAGAGGGATACTCAGCACACATAAGGACAACACACTGAATTGTACTGGCAATAGGGTCAGTCGCCAGAGCCTCGTTAGTCTGAGAAAAGCTATCCAAGGTGTACTACGTGGAAGTGAGGTTGAAAATTGCGTGTACTACGTGGAAGGTCACACCTGTAATTCTTTTTATTTTTGTATTATTTTTTAATTCATCAATTAACATAGGATTTGTGTGTTGTGGATTCAATAACAATTTGTATAAATCTCTGATTTTCTCCACAGATTTTGCCCCCAAGAAATCCTTACCCAAAACCACGTGACTTCTGAGATTGTTCGATTCCTATGTCTTTTTTTTTGTCTTTGAATATATTCGTCGTTGCTGTACAGCTCATAATATAAAGCCCCACAACTTTAATATAACAGGTACGTTAAGTGGTATTACTTTATTACATGTAAATGGATGGTTCTTGCACAGCTGCTATTGGAATAACCAACAGGATTTCTCAGAAACCATGTGCATTTGTTTTCATTAACTTCGCTTTAATAGCGGACCGAGAATAGAAAGTTAGGAAAGCAAGCAGAGTACAAATATCAGAAAGGCAGCATCACTTCTTTCGTCTTAATTTGAACAATAACCATATTTTATCCTGAATTATACTCGAACATAGGATTCTTGCTTCAGAATAGTTGCAGAAAAGTTAAAATAAATATCTAAAGGAACTTTCAGATCTAAAGCGACATTGGGTTCACTCCAAAGTGGAGTAGCAAGCGACACAGACATTTCCTGTCTGTGAAAAACCATTCACTGCGAATGCCCGACCGCCAGACCGAGGCGGAATGGTGTACGTTGAGAAAACGGACTAATAAGAGTAACATGTACGTACAGCAGCTTGTCACTTTAGTATGAAAGGTTGCATTTATTTGTGAAGGTTGGTTTTCAAGCCACACATGTCGCTTCGGTCTGAAAGCTCCCTACACTTCAATACTAAAAATCGTGCAAAACAGTAAAAACGTCATTTCTCTTACCAAGGTAGACCTGGGTCAGTTTCCCTGTAGAAGGGTCGTAGCGATTCACCGTCTGCTCATAAGTGTCGATGAAATACAGGACCTGTTCCTCGGGACTCCAGTGTGGTCCTTCTGCTAGTATGACAGGGTGGGTCACTGGGACAACTTGGACCTCGGAATTGCACACACACCTACAATATGCATTATTAGTACATGAAGAGTGAATTTGAAATTCAATGGATGTGTTTGGTAGAGGATCACTAGGTATGAAGCAAGTGTAGCTATTATGTACTTGGAGGAGGCCCAGTCGGTAGTACCAGAGTCGATTCTCGGGATGTGTGATTTTAGGTGAGAATTTCAGACATGCATCTAATGTTCTTGAATTTCCAACGTAGAATGCACGAACATTAGATTGAAAACCACATACTTCAACTTTCTCCTCTTTCCATATTTCGTTAACTGCAGTAATAATGGAGTTGTCCTATGGTGTTGGACTTTTGAATCATCCTGCGCACACCCACACCCACACACACACACACACCCACACCCACACACACACACACACACACACACATACACACATATCATGCCCCCCCTCGAACTATGAAATATTTTGATGCAAACATACAAAAATACTATGGATAATTTTTGAGATTTTGCAAGAATTTGGATTTTCTTCTTGTATAAATGAATGGGTTGTCTCTGGAGAGAGGCAGACTCCAGAAGTCTGCAGTCTACTATATTTAGTAATTTTAGTTTTATAACCATTTATGCGAAGCTACTAAATGTTCCAATTTGGCCTGGACAGTTTACCATATTTACTCCCTGTTTTGACTATTTTCGAACTGCAGATTTGAGGAGAAAATGTCCCCTTTTTTGTGGTTAATTCACATTCAGACATGATCTTCATTATAAGGATAATTCCATAGCGTTGGTGGTCACATTCAGGGTACGAATTCCTATGGTAGAAGGGGGATCTCCCACCTTCCCACCAACGATCTTGTTGTATTAAAAATGTCCCCCATTAAAATTTTTCGAGCGTAAGAGTTTGTGTTATAACAACAAAGATAGTTTGGACTTCAAACATATTTTACTAAGAATAGCATCATAAACACATACAAAGAAGGAAAAACAAAGAATGATGTCAGACTGTGTGTTGTACACTCTCTCTCTCTCTCTCTCTCTCTCTCTCTCTCTCTCTCTCTCTCTCTCTCTCTCTCTCTCTCTCTCTCTCTCTCTCTCTCTGCAGCCATAGATAAGATTTTAAAATTATATCAAATTGAACTAGAAATGGAGCTGTAGCCGGGAATCCTTTATTTTCGATTTCATATGAACATCATTGGTTTATTGAGATGTGTGATGCCACCAAATATAGGGGGTGAAAACTAAGAAAAAATTGCCATCACTTTAAAGCTAACGGTAATAGCAGTGCCCCCACCCCTCTTGACACCTAAAATTACCCTAGGAGCCACTCGTATGCAGCCTTCGTTAATCTAGCTCCTTGAAAGTCATATTTAGCTCTATTAATGGTGAAATGTAGCTCTTTTATGCACATCAGGTTTGGCAACACTGCCAGGATGGCCGTATGAGAAATGCATTAGGTTTATGGGACCATTATTTTATTCGTTCTCTAAGGAATATGAAACATCAAATGACGTAGAAAAGTACGTGGACTGAAAAAGGACACGTTGAACTATGTCATAGTAGTAGGAAAAGTAGAAACTCCCATTTGATTAGCCGTAACTTGAAGTTGATTTCCCATAAGGAATACATGGGATTCTGTAAATACTTATTCATCATATTTTTCAAACATCGTGTCTAGCTTACTAATCAACTTGAGAAACAGTTTTCACTTGCAACATGGAGAGAAATTCATACTCTCTTACATACTAAACCTTCTTTTAAATAGCAGTGCCCAATCCGACGATATTGAAATAAATGCAGAACTACTGCGTAATTGTCCCTCCTCGCCTTAACATAATAGGAAACTAATGTCTTTTTAAAGTTTCTCACTTTTTGAGAGTAAGTACATAAAATTTCTACAATGCCTAAGTATGCCAGCTACATCTAGGTGGGGGGGGGGAGGGGGTTGCAAATTCGGTGCAGGGAGTGCTGAAATCTCTAGCTACATTTCTGTATTTCCTTTCGAGAGACAATTAATAGATTTACACCATTATAAAAACATAATATAATAAAAGTATGAAAATTTATCATTTTTAATAAAAAGCAATAATTAAATAATATCTAACACTTATTTAAAACATTTCACCTATCTTGTAATTTCTTGACATTTTGAACCAGTCGTTAAAGGAATTAATTTGCTAGTTTATAAATGTAGCATTAATTTGTTTATATATGTGTTTATAAATATATATAAATAAATTAATGAATGATATTAATTAATTATTTAATAAATGGCATATATTTCATAACAATTTTATATTATATATATAGAACCAAGGTTGCCCCCCCCCTCAAAAAAATCTTGGGTACAGGCCTGAGATGAGGAATCGATTGAAAAATAACGCTATTAGACAGAAAAGGGCATGCTGTTCACATGAAAAACCAAATCTCACATTGAAGACATTCCCAGCGATAAGGCCTGTGTGAAAGAAAGCTAGCCGATCGCAGAGGACATACTGAGCTCGCACATTTGCCCACTTGAACGACAAGTGTCTTTTTTGTATCGACGGTGGTCACGGAACCGTTGCATCCACCTTATGGTCGCCGTCTGGTCCAAGAATTTTCCATGACGTTTAACCCGAAATGGTGACGAAATATCATTTGGACAGTAATAATTTTAAAAATAAGTCTCTGCTGTGAATGTGCGGTATTCTAACCACGACGCGATGTTATTAATAGCATATCTATCCCAATCTCTCTCATTTCCTACCCAGCCACACACAACATCGCCATACTACGTGGATTTAGTAGTATTACTACATTGCCCAACTCTTTATATCCATAGTTATAGCTGTTCAAGTTTTGACAATTGGTAATTTCTTAGCGATATTTTTGTCACATTCCATTATCTAATTTCAAAATTACTTCGCCATTGGAGATCCTATTGTAAATGGTGACTCAGGACTGCAGCCCCATAAGCCTCCTTCCAAGTCTAGACCTGTTTGAATCCAGGCAACATAGCCTCAACAAGTCATTATGTAAAAATAATGTATTATCGACTACCCTCTATTGTTAGAATATACAGAGTGTCCGAAAAGTCACGCAACCCGGTGTTTACGACCGTATAACGGAATAGCGAAACGGAATGAGAAGAAACGCTCTCTGCCAAGAAAATGCCCTGTATATTGGGAAAATTTAGAGAGACAAACATATGTAAGAACTTGCATGTTTTAATAACAAATAAGCAAAGTGTTGCCAAAGGCGGAAAAAAAATATTTGCAAATCGTGTGTATTGATGCACAGAACTCACTGAGGTAAATTATTGCAACATTTCTCAATACCAACGAACAAGTTGGATGGCCATCTATTGAATTTGACAGAAAAAGAACTTTGACGAAGTTTCAAAAACATTGCAGAAGGGAATAAATGGGCTGTTCCAAAAATCGATGTTTTCACAATATTACGCAGGACGCTGGCAACACTGTTGGTGTCACGTGTCACTAACAGACGTGTTTCACCCCAGGCTATCACACTAAGGCACTTTTAACGACAAAGGAGAAAGTTTGTTATTCTCGAACATATGCAATAAATTACATACACCTTGCAACCCTGAAATGTGGGTATCCCTAAATGCTTCTCTTACGCAAGAATATGACGATGTTCGGACATATTCTTCAACAATAAACACTCTTTCCTGTGTAGAATATGGCATTTTAAAAACACACACAAGACGTGAGCATAAGTAGACACAATCTGGAATGCCGTTCGCGGCAAACAGCAACTACCTAAGGCACAGAAAACATAACAATTCATACACGTTCTTCTGTACCCACATTTCAGGGTTGCAAGGTGTATGTAATTTATTGCATATGCTCGAGAATAACCAACTTTCTCCTTTGTCGTTAAAAGTGCCTTAGTGTGATAGCCTGAGGTGAAACACGTCTGTTAGTGACACGTGACACCAACAGTGTTGCCAGCGTCCTGCGTAATATTGTGAAAACATCGATTTTTGGAACAGCCCATTTATTCCCTTCTGCAATGTTTTTGAAACTTCGTCAAAGTTCTTTTTCTGTCAAATTCAATAGATGGCCATCCAACTTGTTCGTTGGTATTGAGAAATGTTGCAATAATTTACCTCAGTGAGTTCTGTGCATCAATACACACGATTTGCAAATATTTTTTTTCCGCCTTTGGCAACACTTTGCTTATTTGTTATTAAAACATGCAAGTTCTTACATATGTTTGTCTCTCTAAATTTTCCCAATATACAGGGCATTTTCTTGGTAGAAAGCGTTTCTTCTCATTCCGTTTCGCTATTCCGTTATACGGTCGTAAACACCGGGTTGCGTGACTTTTCGGACACTCTGTATTTATGTATAGAGAAAGGATTTTAAGGTGCAAAATTGTGATCGGAAAAGGGTCTGAAAATGTTTTCAAACAGGTGCAAAAGAAGGTGCTGATAAAATGCCTTTATTCAATGCTCTTTTTCTTCGCCTTCTGTATATGTATAATGCGCGCGGACCGCAGAGAGAACTGTGGCTCTGCCGAATAGGTTTTGTTGAAGTTTGTGTTTTTTCTCGCGGTTTTGCTACATTATCTTGGAAACTATTGGGGCTGCAATACTGTTTCATAGCTCTCGTTCTGCTCTACAAAATGAGACTATAGGATTTTATGTAGCTGCTCAAGAAGAGTGTAAATAGTTTATTTTTCTGTCCATTTTTTTAACAAAACATGAAAGAAAAGGAAGGAAAAGGGTGCCGAAGCATCAAAGAGGGGTAAAAAGGAGATAAATGTGCTAATCTCACGAAAAGGTGCAACGAAGTGTGTTCATTTTACTTCATTCCATGTCCTAAAATACATCTCAAACGATCGGTATGTAAACAGCTATATTTTTGGAAAGGTGTTGCACCTTAATCAGTTCTCCAGTTATACAGGAATTACGCCCACGGACAACTGAAACGTATAGAGGACATCAAAACAAACAACGTTTCTCAGTAACATTTATCTCGTTGATGCATCATTTCGGCGCTACAGTTGTTCAAAAAAGCCCGATTTACCGTTTTACACACACATTTGATTGCATTTGTTACGTCATATCCCGTCGTGAAGCGATTCTTTCCAGAGTTGCCAGAAACACACACATTCTGTGAAAAATGACATATCTACAATCAGCCACATTATGTACCGTAAAACAAAACGAGAAAATACGTTCTGTAACCTAACAGGAAGTAAACAAATGATACGAAAAATGGTAGAAATAAAATAGAATTCATGTGGAAGTGGTCATATCGAATTTTGTCTCAGCTTACATGTCTAATATTTGCAAATCTAGTTACCAAGTTGGTATCTACAATTTAGTCTATCTACTTCGCCCTTCTAATATTAGTTGTATGTGACACACTGAAACTGAACAGATGACAAAATAGAAATGAAAGAATCAAAATTCCAAGGGCAAACAACACATAATATAATGTATATTCAGGGCATTATGAGGCAAGTGGCAAAAATGGTTGAAAATACAGGGCTATATGTAGTAGGAAAACAAGTCCTCCGACGACTGTGTTTATCTACGCATCGGGTACACATGTAATAGTTTGCAACTGTGAACAGGGCAGTATATTCGCTACTGATTCATCATTAGATTGTTACTGTGGTTGTACGTGCTTTAGCTGTAATCTAACAACGTGAACCTCGGATACTTCCGTTTTCAGCAGAAAAATACCACAAGACATCTGGACACAAACCTGTAGATATCAACCTTGCAACGAGATGCAGCTGACCGTAAACTGCCCCATGTAAGCTGTAAGCCCAATAAAATTTATTGTTGTTGATAATTGACATGTAGGCTGAGACAAAATTCGATATTGACACTTCATTTTGAATACGTTTTTTACCATTTCTCATATCGTTGGTTCACTTCCCCCTTCCCCTGAGATGACAGCTGATTTTCTGGCTGGTAGGCTATGATGTCTACTGGACGCGTCTCTCGCTTCGTTTTACAGCTAATAATGTGGTTGGTAGTTTGTAATTTTTCACCAAATTTGTGTGTTCCTTGCAACTCTGCCGTGCGCTGTTTCGCAGCAGGAAATTACGTCACAGATACGATCAAATGGTGTGTTGGGTTGCCAGCATCCAGGCGGCAAGGGTCCTTTTGAATGGCTGTAGCGTCGAATCGACGCACCAACGAGAAAAATGTTACTGAGAAAAGTTGTTTGTTTTGATGTCCTCTATACGAATATGTGGTCCGTGGGCGCCATTAAAATGACACCCTGTATAATGTACTGTAATGGATATCACTAATTCCTTAGCAAGGCTGTATTGTTTTTAGCATTTGCACAAGTTTTATTATTAGAAAACTATACTGCTGTGTAGTTTTTACGCACACAGCTGCAAAAAGGGAAATATTTATGTGAAAGTGTATTTCGGTGTACTACATGCTCTGCCTAGGTTGCTTTCTGCTCGGTAATCCGGGAAGCCACCGGTTGGGTTTTCTCAACGGCTTCCGCGTTTGAAAGGTAACAATAGGACCTTGCCTCGGTGGTTGGGGGACGGGTCGTTTGTCGGAGGTATAAATACCGGTTCTGACTTGTTACATTCTCTCATGACGCCGAGGGACTGGTGGCTCCGAGCGCCGGCGTTGGACATGCTCTCTATCTAAATTTGGGGAAGGACCTTTCGGCACAGCAGCAATGCATAGAGAACATGACTGAATCCAGTACCAGACAGCAGGCAGCGAGAACACCGAGATTCCAGGATGGGAGGCAGCAGTCGGCGGAAATCGGCGGCAGTCAAGCATCGTGGAACTTCGCCGGCCCCATTGTCTAACTTTTTGGCGGGAAGGGGGGGGGCGCGTATGTGGATCCTAACGGTGACAACCAAGCGCACAGCCCAATTCAAAATTACACGTACCCCGGACGTACGTTCTCGTTCGCCTGCCGGACGAGAGGGCTCTGAAGCTCCAATCTCCCTCGGGGAAAGTGCCGGTCGCCGGCTTCCCAGTTGCATCAAGCTTGGTACCCTCCGACTCTCTGATACCGAGGTATTTCCTTTTTAGGATTGCCAAAGTTAAGAGATACTTAGCGAAAGAACGATTTGTCCATCGAAATTGTCTGAAAGTGCAGGATGTCCTTCTTAGGGCTGAAAGCACTCGTCGCTCAACGGTAAACGCCCCTTTTGAGGACCAAAAAAGCCGAAATCTCCGATGTTCCTTAGGGAAAAAGAAAAAACGGGACCAAGTGCAACTGACGATAGAGTTTTCCCCCTCCTTCTCAGGAGGGGGGATATCTCGAAAAACCGGTAGCCGAAAACACAACCGGGGGAGAAAGGAGTGCGTGGACCTGGGCAAAGAAGCGGATGCGGAGGAAAAGGACAGCGGACAGCAAAGGCAGATCAAAACCGACCGGGTTGGTGGCCCTCAAAAGGGCCTTTCCACCCAAAGTCTGTCGGGGAGTGGTGACCCCCGGCAGCACCCCCCGACTGCTGTGCGCTTTCGGGCGTAGGGGACCATGTGTTCTGTCGCGTCATCGGTTTTTTGTTGTTTTTGGCCGGTGATAATTACCCCGACTCGGAAATGGACCTAAGGGGTATAGGCAGGCACATGGGCACAAAGGTGGTTCCCCCGTAGCAGCAGTCACCCACACTGCAATGACGTTAAGCTCTGGGTGTGGTTATTACCGATACCCCGCAAGGGGACAGATTTCAGACCGGCCTCGGCCGTCGGACTGGCCCTACGAGAAGTCACTCGCCCCTAAGGCAATGAAAAGCCAATGCTGTCTTAAATCCCGATCTGAAGCAAAAGTAACAATGCCCGGAGAAACAGACGAGCTCTCTCTAACGGACAGACACCCCAAGCAACGACTTCTCCTCTCTTTCACGCAGACGTCTTTGGCAGTTAACTTCCGATGCGGCTTTAATTCAAAATTCATTTTCGATATTTGTTTCAAATAAGGTTGTAAGTCGGAATGAGTAGGTCCAACTAACACACAGATTTGCAGAGAGCCTTCGGGCTTTACCTACCTACCCTTCCAAATTCCCGACTCCATCCTCCCCGTAAGGATAGGAACCAATAGGGTGTGTGTTTTTTTGCCCCCCTTCAACGTGGGTTTTTTTCACACACCAGTATCTAGATGAAGCTGTTATTCCAAGACATCCGAGGTTTTGTCTGCTTGCAGAATTTTATCCTCGGGAGCTTCCCTTCTATTTCTCTTTTTTGTCTCTTGTAGTTTTTTCTGTCTGTCTAATTTTCGCCGTCTGGTAAAAATCCTCTTTCCATAGGGTTGAAACCAGATTTAGTTAAAGTATTCGATGTCCCACGTAGGTAGATTTGCATACTAGTGCATGCCTGCATGGAATGGAGGTTTCCCAGAGGGAGAAATCCGGCTGGACTGGATCTATCCCGAAGGGAAGATTGTACCTAGGCAAAAGACCGAACATGAGGCTATAATGTGCTTGGAGAGTGCATTAGTGCTTCAGGCGAGGTCTGCGCCTTTCGGTATGGTTGCCGGTTGACTTAGGTCGGGCACCACTCACCCCCGCGAGCTCCTTTGGGGGCGGGGATTTTTCTTTCTTTCTTTCTTTTTTTTTTTTTACATTCTCTCATATCTCAGAATCCCAGGCTCGCAGAGACTTCGATACAAGGCCCGATCGAGTGAGGCAGTTTTTATAGATGTATACCTAGGTAGAAATACACACAGAGTGAGCAGCGTAGTGTGGGGACCTCTGTGTGATAAACTGCGGGGGCGGATTAGCGCTATGGTAAATAGTGCGCTCTTAGAGTAAAGTCTTGATAAGTACAATTCTCTGTGTTATGGGGCAAAAGGCAACCGGGAACAGTTGATAATGGATTTGTTATGGAAAGATTTTCATTCGGCGAAGGGTAGAAGTGTAAATAAATGTTGTAAATAAACAGAAAACTACGTGAGACGTCATTTCTCCGTAACAATACTGGGGTCCCGGATTCGATGCCCGGGGGAGGCACATAGTGGATCGGATTCCATTTTAAACTGTAGGTCCAGTCCCAATTAGCCTGTCTGTGCATGGAAGTGAACTTAAAAGAAAACTCGAACAATATTGATGTAATATTGACGAAGTCATGGATTACTGCTGCAATCTCTAAGGCAAATCAATCAATAAACCTGCAGTACTGCACTCGGAATGGTATTCATGATTCTTATGATATTTTTTTTTATGCCCAAAATATTTTATAAAGTAAATCTTCGAATGTTTCATGGTACATATCTGAAATAACCCATAACACTAATCAAAACTGAACACAAGGAACATAAAGAATAGAGGATAAATGTTTGCTTTAATTCTAAATGTCCATAAAAGTATCAGTTACATGATACATGAAGATAATTATCATTCAAACCTCTGCATAAATTGACACTAAAGAACCAAAATAAAGGTTCAGGTCAGGTGACCTTGGAAACCACGTGTCGCAACAGCTACTTGAAATGAGCTAGATTGTGAACCAAGTTATTAAAAACAAGTATTCAGTATAATGTTCGTTTATGCCGGAGTTAGCCTATATTGGTGTGCATGGATAGCACACACACCCCCTATACGCCTTCATGGCGTGGTGCTAAGCACAGGGGAACACTTTTTACCTTTTTTACCTTTTATGGATAGCAAAGTATCATGACTGCCATGAGAAAGTAGTAGCACAGACGTGGTAGTAGCTATTAGAAATGGCGACCAATCCAAGATCGCCACATCAGGCTACAAGCATTTGCTGTACACTTTACAGAATTCATTCGATTGATATGAATTTTAAGGAAAATAACAAGTGTGATATGTGTTAAAGATTAGCGTTTACACTAGAATATTTGTTCGGAATATTTGCTTCTCAGATGTCTAAGCTGTTGGTAAATTCATTATAAACATAAAAATGTTAGTAAAAATATGAAATTGTGTTCGTGATTTACTTACGGTTGTTCGTATCAAGAAACCTAGATAATATTGAAATCGGATTGGCAGCTATTTCTATTAGCTACTACTTTCCAATGGCAGTCATGGTATTTTGCTATCCTTACACACCCATATAACGGCATAAAAGAAAATTAGTACCCCACGTTATATTAAAACCTTGGCTGCCCCCTTGGACTGAATGTGCTGTTCATTGTCATTTGTAGATAGGCTAACTTCTTACCTGTTTCCTTGAAAAATGGCGATGCCTATGAGGGCAATGGCGATCCTACTTAACATGGTAGAATTCCGTCACTTGTTTGGTCGGATATTTAGGAGAAATGTGAAGAATCCAGTTTCTTCAGAATAATATATTTGCTGTAAAGGTTAAACGTGGTCGAATACATTAATAAGATTTTCACATCTAAACTGAGACAAATAATAAAAAACTAAATTCAATAAAAACATTAAAAAATATAGTACAAATTATTTTGTTTTAATTTTCGTACTGCTGCAATATGAATTGTAGTTAAAATAAGCTTCATCATTCATCATAAACATAGAATAAAGCTTCATCATTTTCCCTTCTTCCACCACTCCTTTCTCTACATGTTCCAATCCTACCCTCTTCTCACCCCTCCTTCACAATATAACCTTCGTCACTTTGAATGGTCAATAATTAATTTCCTTTCGTATATCTTAGTAAAATCAACCTCTAAATATATCCCTGATTCAGTAAAGGAACTGACAGTCAATTTTTTCTAATGCCGAATATTTCCAACGCCATTTTCTGGAATTTAAGAAGCTACGTTTAAAAGAAAATTGCCCAAATTTTATATTATTATTGTGTAGTGATTTAGCAATGCAATGTGCTGTTAGGAAAACACCAAAATTAGAATCTTTTCAGTTTTATTTCTTTCTCTTTCCATCTCTCTCTCTCTCTCTCTCTCTCTCTCTCTCTCTCTGCTCCTTTCTATTTCTTTCTCCATCTTTCTATAAATCCTTCTGTCTTTCTCTAGCATGAGTCGCTAAATGCGTATGAAAATCTATTGAAACTACTCGATCATATGAAGGAAAACTTATAGCAAATCCCTTTACCTGTGCTAATCTTATATACGTGTGAAATTTCAATATGAAGAAAATTCTTATTTTCCATCGGTTTTCTCTCTCAAAGACATTCAAACGCTTAGCTTCACGTCACGTTTCTTCTTTCAGGAGCATAAAAACACACATCTTGACGAAATCCTCCATGTGATATTAGAACCTTTACATCTCTATTATCAGATTACCTTATATTTCACACATAGGCAAAGACGACGACACGTTTTCCTGCTTCATTTTCCCGTTGTCACATTTTCACAACTTGCACTTGTTAATTGAGCGAGTAGGTAATTTCATTAACAGGAGTCTGATAACCTAGTAATTCGTAATGTTCCGTAGTATCTTTTAATTATAATGTACAGTGTCTCTCAAAAGTTTTAGGACAACGACATTTTAAACTAGGCAACCCAATTTACACAAGGCGTTGGTGGGTTGCGTGTAGAGTTAGGCTCAATTTCAGGGTTGCCACATGCACAATAGATATTTATAAAATACGCGAAAGAAATAAAAATAAGTAATATTGTATAAAATGATTAAAAATATCACTATTATATCGCAAGTAACAAAATTCTTTCTGAATGGAAAAAAAAATAGGTTTTCTAGTATTTCATCGCTGATGAGTCTACAGAAATGAAAAGAGGTGAGAGAAAGCGAAAGGTGGCAAAGGAGAGGAAAAAGGGGAAAGCGAAAGAAGTAGAGGAAAAGTAGAGGAGAGAAGAAAGATAAGATAGAGGACGAGAGGAGATGTAGTGAGGAGAATAGAAAAATATTCTAGGATAGATGAGGAAAATGAAGCAAAGAAGAGAGAAGAGTAGAAGAGGAGAGACGGGAAGAGGGGAGTGGAGAGTAAAGTAGAGGAGAGAAAAAAAGAAGAACGAAAAAAACAGGAGAATAGTGCAGTGGATCGGAAATCTGAGACAGGAGATACGAGGAGTGGAGATGAGTGGGATGGAGATAAGATGCGAGAAAAGTAGGGAAGTCGATATGAGATAAAAGCAGAGCGAGCAGAAGGAGGTGAGAGAAGGAGAAGAGAAGAACAGAAGGGACTGAAGAGAAGAGGTAGTTGTAGAAAATATCGTATCAGCGTCAAGAATTGATGCATTGGTCAAATTATCGACATGAAACATTCAACAACATTTTGAAATGTATTGGAGAATGTATTAGATCGGTTCGAAATGCCTTTTGGCTTAGTTTAGAGCAAGGTAAAATCTTCCATGTAAGATCTTTGATTTTACCTGCGATTATATCACTAAAAACTTGAATGTAATTTGAATATTTATAACAATTATCCAATTTTTGTCCAATTCTCGGTTCGTTGAAATGGAGATTTTGTAATTTAATATTTCCCCTCCCCCCATCGTTAATTCCAAACTGAATCATTCCGTTTCACACGGCGTGGACAATGAATACAATGGGATAGGTCTAAAACTTACGAAAATTTTCTGCCGCCGGAAGGGTTAGAACCTACGACCATCAGATTGACAGTCCTGAACGGCAAAAACTACCCTACAAGCTTTCGCTCCTGAAAGTAAGTAGAAGGAGGTGACCAATGTGAAATGTACGTGCAACTCTCCTCCTACATGTAATGTGCAAACAATACTTGTTTGTAACAAAGAAAACGAAGGTAGTACGACTCGGCGAAAACATTTAATGGAGAATTGCACATGATGAAAACTTTTCATTCGATATTTGCGGAGGTATCCTTGAATTGACCTCGAGTGGGAAAAGGTGTAAAATTAGTATGTTCTGAATTGCCACAAATACAGGGTGCTCGGAAATTCCCCTTACAAACTCCTAGGGCTAATAGAGGGGACTGAGTAAACAATATTTGGAATAGGAACCCATGTCCGGAAATGTACCGTTTCCATGCTACAACCATGGCAATGTGTCGGATGTGCCTGTGTTGGTATGCAACCGGTTAGGCAGTACATGACATCAGAAGAAAACCTGATGGCACTTGACGTCTACCCTGCCGCGGTATCCTGTCTGGAGCCCCATTCACGTGCCTGTGCATCTCCGATGAACATGGTTGAGTACACGTTTACAGAATACACGGACATGATCCTTGTGTATGGCCCAGCGGAAGGGAATGGAAGAGCAACTCGTCGGCTGTATCAAGAGCGTTATCCACAACGCGCGACTCCATCGCATGCCCTTTTGCCAGCATTACGCAACGACTCCGAGAACGAGGTACCTTCACCGCCGACATCAAGGACTGTGGTGCTCCAAAGAGACGCCGCACACCCGACTTGGAAGAGGCTGTACTGCACCACATTGAACACGCGGACAATTGCGCGTGCAATGGGTTGTTTCTCTCAGCGTCATGTAGGAGGTTCTGCATGAGCAACAGCTACATCCTTATCACCACCAAAGGGTACAGGCTTTGAGACCAGCCGATTTTATACCACGCGTTAACTTCTCGAAACAACCATGTTTGGGCAGACGAGAACCCTCATGCGACGCATGTCCGGGGATTCCAGTACAGATTTGCTATCAATGTATGGGCAGGTATTCTGGACGGTCATGTGATTGGGCCGTACCTTCTTCCAGCCAGGCTAACGGGTGCCGTGTACTTGATTTTCCTACAGGAAGTATTGGATCTGTTCTTGGATGATGTGCCATTGAACGTCCGTCAGGAACTGTGGTTTCAGCACGATGGCGCACCGCCTCACTTTACACGTGACGTTCGGAGACATCTTAACCGAAGATTCGGGCAAAGATGGATAGGCCGAGGTGGTCCAACCGCGTGGCCCCACGATCGCCGGATTTAACGCCATTGGACTATTCCTTGTGGGGTCGTATGAAGAGTATGGTGTACGAGACTCCTGTAGAGACAGAGGACTGCTGGCACGAGTTATCGTCGCTGCACAAGAGATTCACGGGACACCAGGTGTGATGGAGCAAGTGTACCGGAACATGATTCGTCGATACAATGTGTGAAACGACGTTGGTGGTCGTCACATCGAGCCACTGTTGTAGTTGAGCAGTGCCATATGCTACACATCCAGAGCAGAAGACAGAAACAAATTGTTGCGTTTCACTGTCGACACAGGTATTATTGTGATCAATGATAGTACGTTTCTTTTTGTTCCCTTGGCATTGTTATCAAATAAATTTGTTTGTATTATGGACTTAGTCACACGTCATTCAATTCTGTACCTTACGTAACACCTCATTTGACATGGTTGTAATAAATGATTACACTTTAGTTCATCAGGCGATATTCTGACGTCATGTACTGCCTACCCGGTTGCATACCAAGACAGGCACATCCGACACATTGTCATGGTTGTAGCACGGACACGGTAGGTTTCCGGACATGGGTTCCTATTCCAAATATTGTCTACTCAGTCCCCTCTACTAGCCCTAGAAGTTTGTAAGGGGAATTTCCGAGCACCCTGTATAAATAGTTATTTAATTAATATTTGTCAATGTCTTTGAAGCAGTTAGAGTATCATAATTCACGATCTTATACATGAAAATATCCCATTGAATGTCAATTCATTTATTTGTTTATTTTGTTTATAAATTCCATATGCAGAACAATGTAGCCACTATACACTGCTATTACAAATAATGTTAACATGCTTCTGTTTATAATAAAAGTAGAATTAAAAAAAATAACACCTAGTATGGAGGATCGTACCTGGGACCGTAATCAATGCTTTCAAGAACTCTAACCAATACACTACGCCCTTTGTTTCCCTTGGAGCAACAGTTCTTAATTATTCTGTCGCGTGAATATTGTAAACGTCATCCTTCAAAAAGAAGTTCAGTACTCTGATATAGCTCTGTACTTCTAGAATGGACATTTCCACTCAATTTTTTTACAACAATTTTAAAAACTACACCCTGGAAAAATGACCCCTGCAAGTTCTCGCGTTTCTCTGCGTCCAGTTTAAGGGAGTTACTACGTCACTCTTTAGGGAGAGCTCGTTTGTCGTCTGCTTCGAGCGTCCAGTTCCGGATGGGTAGCCCACGGTGAGCGAACACGTGCAGGAGTTTTACAAATCTGTACCGATTAAAATAATGGAAGAAGGAGCGATAGGAGAAAGGAAAGCTATGCTTTGTAATGATCATTCTTCTATGAAATATCAGTGCTGCTCACGTGCAAGATAAATGAAAGGGTTCAGCTGCGTGTGTGTTCTCAGGCCATGCGAAAAATATTGCTTATAAAATTAGTTGCTGACCAGACACTCAAAAATATTTTTTAAACTTATATTTATCGATGTAGTGCAAAATAGGAATTTTCACATTCTTCACTTTATTTATAAAGCCTATTTAACTTTCTTTTCCATAAAGCAATTGCAGTTTGTGTTCCATTTCTGTTGCGCAAATTATGATCAATTTTTTTTTTGCAGATAAGAGAAAATACACTGAGAAGATTACATTAGTTGCACAGTACATATCTATACTTAGTTTATGTATAATTATTACAAGGAAATAATGTGTATAACCATGGACGTATTTAAGGGGGATTCAACGGGTCCAACCCCTCTCTTTTTTTGGTTCACTAAAATTACCAGTTTCCTTGTTCTATCCGCTTGTTCATAAAAAATTCCTTCGGACTTATTTCATTCTCTTAAATTAGAGACGTATAGGACGGGATACGGATGGGAAGAAATTTCGTAATTCCACTCACCAGATGGGACTGTAATTTCCTGATAATTTCGGAATTTCTGCGATAAGAAACTGCATTGAGACTATCAAATCAGTTATTTTTTCCCCCTCGAATCATATTAAAGAAATTTGGTTCTTAAAATCGTAGTGACACAAGATGAACAGAAAAGTATCAATAATTCGTGACTACAAACACACAACTTTGTCGGGTCCAACATCCCCTCCCCCCATGCTCCCCAACAAGCTTCCGGCCAGCAGTGTCCTGGATTTTCACTTACGAAATAAAGCAACCCTAATCATACCAAAAGTTGATCCATCCCTCCCCCCCCCCGTGAACTATATATACGCCCATGTGTATAACAATATCCCATACTGAAATGGTGCGATATAATTATTTTGAATTTTGTACTGCGAAAAAAGCCGCATCATCTCGTTAGCCCGAACGCATTAATTAGTTGGTTCACAACTTCACCACTAAGGATCCTATCGAAACGTGACATGGCAGCCTTGGTCTCGTTCTCGTTGAGAGTTGTAAATGTCTGTCTCAATTTATAAACATCCGTCTCGGTTTGGGAGGGCAATTCTCGTTCTCGTCTCAAGTCTAGAAAAATATAGAATTAACAACGTATGCAGAGGCTTATCATTATAAATACAAAGAAAACCTTTCTTAATATATTTATTATTTTATTATTATTATTTTTGACTCCTCGTTTCGACGGTACAGCCCTCGAAAACTAAATATTATCCTGCTTATATATGCAAACCAAACTGCAGATTCAGAATTACCAGGAATGAACTGGCGTTGTAATTATTATACACAAAATTCATGATTTATCTGAGGAAGTCGCATGTTCCAGGTTTGACCCTCGACCTGGGCATGACTGTTTCCTTGTGAGTGACATTTCATTGAACCGGAAATTGTTACACGGGAGGATGTTTGCTCGAGACTTTGGGAACAGCTAGGGGGATGCTTCTATTGTTAATGTTAGTGTTGCTCACGAGACGAGGCATGTTCCGTCTCGTCTCATAAAAGGAGATGGGACAAGTGAATGTTTTCGAAATGAGATGGGACAGAAGAAAAATTTCGTCTCTTATCATGGCAGGTTGGGTGGGTAGTGTGTGTGTGTGTGGGGGGGGTGTACTCCTGCACCCCGACTTCGAATACAGCTTGTAGTTATTCATCTTCATTGTAGCGATTAGCCAAAATTGAGAAGAAATGTGATGTTAGAGATAATTAATAAATAAATTATAATAAATTAACCATGCGTTCTCATCGTTGCGGTTAAACAAAGTGAACGGAAAAGCGACGTAAAAGTAGGCTAAATACAAAAATTTGCAATATATATATTAACTGAAGAAAACTGTCATTTACTGCAGGAAATTGAAAAACTCACTGTACCTTTTTATACCGTATCACCTCTTATATTGCAGAAATTGGCGTGTAAACCAGTGTTTCTAAAAGCATTATCTTAAAATTTGTGAAGAAAATATTATGACGAAAATAACTGTAATTCCAGAAAAGGCATTCCTATAATATTAATTTCTTGCCAGTTAGAACTAACCTATGTATTCGCAATGAGCAAGGCTCCTCTACCGAGTGGCTGAATTATAGTAAATACTACTATACTGCTAGGGCATAATTCATCTCCAAGAAATGGAGCACAGATTTTTGCACTGGAAGTTGTAAGATACTTGTTTTACACAGTAGCAAGTGAATTTTCTGTCGCTTCCGCGGCTCATGCTAAGTTGTCGGGACGAGCAGAAGCCCCGCCTGCACGATTTCTAAGTGATTACGTCAGAGGACCTCCTGTCTGTGGAGGGGACGTTTTCAAATCCGTGACGTAGTAGGTGAATTTCAGCGGTGTTTGAAGGCGTGTTTCTCGAGAACCGAAACAAATATCGCCGAGATATTTTGCACATCTCATGTTTGTGTCATTATCTGTAAAATGAATGGATTTAAAACGATTTTCATGTCAAAGTGGAAATGTCCATTACTCTATACACATGCATTTGAAATTTAACTCTGAATTTATTTCTTCGTTGTTAGTATATCTAAGCTTGTGAATATACTTTATTTGTAATTTTATAACGGTTACATGAACATCTACGAAATAGTTTCTTATAATAACCTCTGGTTGACCAAGTTGCCAATATAAACAAATGGAATACAGATTGTCTTCGAGCTTACATTGTTAAAAAGGAGCGGATACACGTATTACTATCCCAATACTTATTCAATAAGATTTCTTGTTTGTCAGAAATTATGACAAACTATTGCTTGTTGAGCTAGTGCCCACCTAGCCGCCTCTGATGAAATCTATCATTCTTCAGATTCTCTTTCAAATTCGACTCTGGTCACTTGTAACTTGCTGGGTGCAGACACTGTGTATCGACGCACAGTGTTTTGCGATAAGAAACGGCCTTGAATAGCGTGTCACTTTGAACGCGAGCAAGCTACGCTACCAATCTTGTCTGCCTTTGAAAACCAAGACATTTTTTTCACCGCTTCCGAACGCGATTGCTATTGTAGAAGTATATATTCTCTGAAAAGAGCACGAAAGGAAATTTGACCAATATTCTCCCGTCGTTTAAAACCAAATATTATCTATTAAAAGAAAAGTTCAATAAACCTATCTGAGCATAATGTGGATGTAAATAATAAATTTAATAGAAAGATTCTCCAAAATTTCTCTCCCACTGTCTACGTCAGGCCAGTACCCAAGGGGGCATGGGGGCCATCATATCCCCTCGAACCCTGAAAAAAATATTTAAATGTGAACCTATCAGTAACTACGAAAATAACATCGTCGATTTTAGAAATGTGTAAAAATTTCAATTTTGTTCTTACATAAATGAATCTGTTTCTTGCGCAAAAGTCTTCACGCTACAATATTGGGTAGTTTTAATTTCATAATCATTGATGCAAGGCTACTAGACGTCCGATTCAGCGATTTTGTCAGGACAGTGCGTTACTTTCATTCCCTGTCCCGACTTTTTCGAACTGCAATCGTGATGCGAGAATGTCTCTTTATTATTGCTTTTTCTTAACTCACAATTAGACATGTTCTTTATTGTAATAATAATTCCTAGTACGCAATATTTAATTTATAAATATATTATTTTCTAAACATAGAATTATCATGACTTATCAATGGCGCTTGCACTATTTGAACTATTTTGTAATATATATATATATAAATAAATTTTGGGTCTGGCCCCTCCCTCAAAGAAATCCTGCGTATGGGCCTGGTCTACGTCAATGACAGAAATGAAAAAAAAGGTAAAAAGGTAAAGTGCTCCCCTGTGCTTAACACCACGCCATGAAGGCGTATAGGGGGTGTGGGAGTAACGCCCCACACTTTCTTGATCCGGTCGTGAGTGGGGGTGATGTGATCAGCATCACGCCCCTGACCGCCTTTACCCCCCAGGGTTTCCCCCAGGTACCCATGTTATTCGACGCTGGGTGGGCGCCGGGGCCGCTTCCATCGTTACAGAAATGAAAGCAATATTTTTATTTATTTTTAACCCAATTAAAGGAATGTGGAAGAATTTAAAAGAAATAAGAAAGAGCAGAACGACTGTTACTCTACTTTAAAAATTGTTGCTCTTCGAGGAAGAAAACTAAGAAGTATTTACTCCAGCACCTTAACACAGTGTCCCACGAGTCTCTCTTGACTAAATACTGTCAAATGTGAAGTGATTTTATGAATAAAATTTTCCGCCTGTTTATTTCTAACGTTGCCCAGATTGGTAGTTCGCAAGCGGTCTAATTATTTCGTGTTACCTTACGCAACAGCAACTACATTTCATAAGACTGTTCTGAAGAAGAGACTTGCGTCAGTAAACAAGCACTTCGTCTGTTGCAGTATCACAGGAAAAGAATATCGTCCTGCAATGTTCAAGACTCTAGATATTTTCCATTAATAATGTCTAATCATAATAATAAGTTAGAAGATATAACTCGCATTTTCACAACTACCAATATTCTCGTTTTTCTTCACTTCGAAAATTATTTCTCGAAGATATCTGCTATACTACAAGAAAGAAATTCAAAATTAAAGTAAAAGTTCAACTACATGTATACCCAACGACATTTAAAATATTGGAGGGGGCCTCCCCGATGGCGCAGTGGTAGCGTCCTCGCCTTGTAATCAAGGGGTCCCGGGTTCGATACCCGGTGGAGGCACATAGTGGTTCGGATCCTACTTTAAACTGTAGGTCCAGTCCCAATTAGCCTTACTGTGCATAAAGTGGACTTAAAACACCAAATCAATCCAATCAATCCAAAATATTGGAGGGACAGAACACTTAAAAAATGTTGTTTCAATCGAAGGTAAGGAAGTGGTGTAGTGGTTAGAGTTCTCGATTGGGCTGCTAACGGTCCCAGGTTCGATCATCCATACTAGGTGTGGAGAGCATGGTAACATTATTTGTAATAGCAGTGTATAGTGGCTACATTGTTCTGCATATGGAATTTATAAACAAATAAATGAATTGACATTCAAAGGGATATTTTCATGTATAAGAGCGTGAATTATGATATTCTAACGATAATTGTGTACTGCTTTAAAGACATTGACAAATATTAATGAAATAACTATTCATATTTGTGGCAATTCAGGACATACTAATTTTACACCTTTTCCTACTCGATTTCAATGCAATTATATCTCCGCAAATATCGAATGAAAAGTTTTCATCATGTGCAATTCTCCACTAAATGTTTTCGCCGAGTCGTACTACCTTCGTTTTCTCTGTTACAAACAAGAATTGTTTGCACATTACATGTAGGAGGAGAGTTGCATCTACATTTCACATTGGTCGGCTCCTTCTACTTACTTTCAGGAGCGAAAGCTTGTAGGGTAGTGTTTGCCGTTCAGGACTGTCAATCTGATGGTCGTAGGTTCAAACCCTTCCGGCGGCAGAAAATTTTCGTAAGTCTTAGACCTATCCCATTGTGATCATTGTCCACGCCGTTTGAAACGGAATGATTCAGTTTGGAATTAAAGATGGGGTGACGGGAAATATTAAATTACAAAATCTCCATTTCAACGAACCGAGAAATGGACAAAAATTGGATAATTCTTATAAATATTCAAATTACATTCATGTTTTAGTGATATAATCGCAGGTAAAATCAAAGATCTTACATGGAAGATTTTTACCTTGCTCTGAACTAAGCCAAAAGGCATTTCGAACCGATCTAATACATTCTCCAATACATTTCAAAATGTTGTTGAATGTTTCATGTCGATAATTTGACCAATGCATCAATTCTTGACGCTGATACGATATTTTCTACAACTACCTCTTCTCTTCAGTCCCTTCTGTTCTTCTCTTCTCCTTCTCTCACCTCCTTCTGCTCGCTCTGCTTTTATCTCATATCGACTTCCCTACTTTTCTCGCATCTTATCTCCATCCCACTCATCTCCACTCCTCGTATCTCCTGTCTCAGATTTCCGATCCACTGCACTATTCTCCTGTTTTTTTCGTTCTTCTTTTTTTCTCTCCTCTACTTTACTCTCCACTCCCCTCTTCCTCTTGCTTCATTTTCCTCATCTATCCTAGAATATTTTTCTATTCTCCTCACTACATCTCCTCTCGTCCTCTATCTTATCTTTCTTCTCTCCTCTACTTTTCCTCTCCTTCTTTCGCTTTCCCCTTTTTCCTCTCCTTTGCCACCTTTCGCTTTCTCTCACCTCTTTTCATTTCTGTAGACTCATCAGCGATGAAATACTAGAAAACCTATTTTTTTTCCATTCAGAAAGAATTTTGTCACTTGCGATATAATAGTGATATTTTTAATCATTTTATACAATATTACTTATTTTTATTTCTTTCGCGTATTTTATAAATATCTATTGTGCATGTGGCAACCCTGAAATTGAGCCTAACTCTACACGCAACCCACCAACGCCTTGTGTAAATTGGGTTGCCTAGTTTAAAATGTCGTTGTCCTAAAACTTTTGAGAGACACTGTACAACGAACTCCAACTCCCAGTCATTCAACCATCGTTTTCCAATCAGGAAATATTCAGAAACATCAGAGGAATTCAGTGTCAGGCAGCACTGAAGCTCGTCCTGGTCGTCAGCGGCATAAACATGTAAGCAGGCGAAATTCGGGAAGAGGCTACAGGCCTGACTCGGCATTCGCTTAGTAAATTCAATTGGAATAAATGTCTGGAAGCCAGGGAGATCGGGGCCAGTTCTAATTCAGTCTTTAAGGAGCAAGTTACGATAGATAGAGAGAGAGGTGGACGATTCTAGGGAGAGCGTGTTAGAGCATAACCTCTCACGGCAGATCTTTAGTTGCAGTACAGACAGATAGATCCTTTCATTAGCCATGCTGATCCAATCTGTAGGGGTTTAACACTCAAGAGTTGTGTATTGCCATTCAAGTGTGTAAATTAGTACTTTTTGCTCTTTTACATTAAGCTCACCATGAGCAGAGAATGCTCTGCGATGAATGATGAAGTGAGCTACATTCCCAAAAGATCCTTCATACCTAAGGGTATGATACGAATTGGTAATTATGAATAATGTCGTCGCCTTTTAATCAAGGGATCCCGAGTTCGATAACCGGTGGAGGGACATGGCACAGTGGTTCGGATCCCACTTTAAACTGTAGGTCCAGTCCCCATTAACTTTCCTGTGCATAAAGTGGACTTAAAACAACAAGTCAATCAATAAATCATGAATACAGAGCCATGCAATAACAATGGCGATACTGAAGATAGATTAAGGCCCACAACGATATCAATTTAGAAAATTGAAGTCTTAATTTGCTGATGACATCAAAATTACAATGAAGACTGGGAAATATACGCTATGTAATAATTATGTTAGTAACAATGGTTCTTTATAAACAGCAATGATAATTGAACATTATTCATTGTCTAGTGGTTTTTATCTATACTTGGGCCTCCCCGATGGCGTAGTAGTAACGTGGATCGCCTTGTAATCAAAGGGTCCCGGGTCCGGGTGAAGGCTCATAGTGGTTCGGATTTCGCTTTGAACTGTAGGTCTAGTCCCGATAGACAAGTAAAATTGTAAAATTGTTTGGATCTATATGGCAACAGTGGAAGAACCAGTGAACCAATTGACAGAAAACTTCGAGATAAAATATCTTGAAAACAGATTATTTACAGCAATTGTATTTATAGTTCCTCATTTGGTAGTAGCCCATCAATTTCTCCTAACCACCCATTCTCATCGTTACGATTTAGCCAAAGGTGGAAGAAAAGCGACGCTATAACAAAACTACATTCTGAACAATAGTTTCGGTGTTATCAACCTATTTCTGTTACTTTGCTCGTCACGTTTGTGACTAGTACCTACCTCCAGTATTGACAATGATAGTCTCAATGATGGCACCAAATAGACAAGTCCTTTGCCTTCGGAAGACAATATACAAAGTTAGGCAAAATTATTCGAAATTGGCTTCGAGTATTGTGTTTACTCTCTTCCATGGCCGTGGAATAGTTTTATCATATTTGTTCCTGTGTGCAGGCTTCGTTCACACGTTCTGTTAGTGAGCATGACAAAATCGAAAACTGTTACCCAATAAGCAAACCCATATTGGCACTTGGCATTGCACCTGACTCTTATGGGTTGCATGAACTACGTGTTGTTGTAGTCTGATTGACCGCCATTGCATGGGATGACGCATGACTATTGATAATTCCAGAAGGTGTTTCGTTAAGACCTGTGTAGCAACCGCAAGTGTTGATGATTTACCATTAATGCTTGCAATGATAGGAAAAATCCATAGAGATGAATCATATCCCCTGAAATGTAATGGAGTTGAGACGTTTTCACCAATGCATATGCAATACCTAATTTATCTACCGGAGTCTGTCACAATTAAAATTGGTAGTCTGGTAATTCCATGTCAAATCAACCACTGCATAAACATTTGATGTCATGGATTTGGCTAAATTTTGGTATACATGGTTCTTATCTGAAATATAGAAAATATTTTTATTTTTCATGTTGCCGGTTTTTGAGTTATTGAATTTTGAAAATTAACAAAATTGCCCAAAAACCGCTCACTGCTGAAACTTTAAATACAATTTGCAAGAGACCTGTTTCAACTACAGGGCTGGACATGGTCTCATTTTAAGCTTATGAAGAGGGCTTTCATTTGATATACAACATGCTTGGTTTTTCGCGAAAAACAAATTTTGAAAGTTGTTTAAAATTTTATTTTACAATTTCCAAAGAACGAAATATTCAAAAAAATCCAAATATTGGTACACATATCCCTTTCCTGCAGTGGCTAGTTTATTCCTGCTCTCCTATGCTTCTTTGTTCAACTGGATCAGTTGTGGTGTAGTTGTCAGTGTGTGTACATCTCAGTTAACTTCTATGCTTTGAATTGTTTGAAACTTGCTTTATTAGTATCTTCATTTATTAAAGAAAAATCTTGATATGGATAGCAAGAAGTGGTCCATTTACTCTTGTAATCCTTTGAAGAAAAAGGGACACTAGTGTAGTAAAGATCTGAGGAATGTGGCAGCTTGGATGATTTCTTTAAATTACGGAATTCAAGAAAACATTAAAATTTGCATTTCCTGTAGACTGCAGTTGGGAAACGAAAAGCAGGCTATCGTTCCAGAAAAATAAAATCCTTTATCCTGGTCCTAGGTGCAGTAACAAAGATTCAGAATATATGGATGTTGATACAGGGTTCAGTTACTTGAATGCCTCTTCGATCTCTCTTGGTGAGTCTCCAGTGAGTAAGAAGAAACTGAACGAAAAGGTATTGCAAAGAAAAGATAAAGAAAATAGGAAATACTTATACCCAATTCCTTTTAATGCAGAAGCTGATAAAGATGAAGAAGAATGCCTCTGTAGCAATTCAGAATCAGAAATCGTTAAGCAACTTAGAGAGCCAATAAAAGTGAAAGGTTCATGATTTTGTCAATTTTGCCCAAAAGTTGGTCATATGAAAAAATTGAAAAGGAGTTTGGTGTTAGTAATTACATAGCAAGGAAAGAAAGAAAGAAAAAAATCGTCGAAGAGAAGGGAATTTTGTCGTCACCTGACCCGAAACCTGGAAAAACTTTACCAGAAGAAACAGCCTCATCAGTTAAAGATTTTTACTGCAGTGATGAAGTTAGCAAGCAAATGCTTGGCAAGAAAGACTGTTTCCGTGAGGGACACAGATGATAAACGTATCCATATTAAAAAAAGATCGATCCTGGGAAATCTGAGATAAATATTCAGACTTCTTAAGTCTAAATACCTGCTACTTAAGATTGGGTTTTTAAAATTTGTAGAATTAAGACCAAAGAGTTGCATAATAGCAGGAGTCAGTGGTATCCACACTGAATGTGTTTGTACCACTCATCAAAATGTTAAACTAATAGCCGGAGTGATGAAGTTGGTATGTATGGTTCTGTATTTATAATGTGGTTAGGTATGTAAAATATGTTAACTTAAATCATCGCATGGTCTTGAAAGGAATTCGCTTTTCATATGATACCAATAAGTGTAAAATTTTTGAAAATGTCGTTTTTTGGAAATTGTAAAGTAAAATTTTTGAAACAACTTTCAAAATTTGTTTTTCGCAAGAAACCAAGCATGTTGTATATCAAATGAAAGCTCACTTCATAAGCTTTAAAATGAGACCATGTTCAGCCCTGTAGTTGAAACAGGTCTCCTGCAAATTGTATTTAAAGTTTCAGCTGTGAGCGGTTTTTGGGCAATTTTGTCAATTTTCAAAATTTAATAACTCATAAACAGATAACGTGAAAAATAAAAAGTAAGTATTTTCAATAGACCATGTTAAAAATGTAAACATAAACATTGGTGAGGTCTTCCCCGGTCCCCCCGGAACTTCCGGTTTAGGCCAGTCCCCGTTTGTTGCCAGTGCAGAATGTAGATTCACCGGCATACGAATTAAAAAATGAGCGCTTGTTTTCAGTTGTGTGACGATAGTCAAGAAAGATATTTGTTAAAGTTCTACTAGAAAGGAGTGGACGTCTAGAATCCGTCGGATGATCAACTGCAGAGCAGATTATTAAAATAGGACGTGTCTTTGTGGCCGCCAGTTGTATAGCACACTACGTACATACAAGCATCTCATGTACACGAACGACGAACGTTTAGATATATTAAATTATTTTGTAAATGGAAAAGTGAGGGAAAGATGATTCTATAAAACTAGTGATATTATATTATAAAGTATGCTTAAGTGAATCTTTGCCAACAAATCTGCAGAAGTAATGACACATAACAAATGCAAGAAAATATATATGCTTTCAACGTCACCTTTCCGCCCGAGGGATTTAGGGAAAACCTATGATATGGCCACTTTCACTTGCACGAATTTACTGCAAGCAACAAGGGAGTTTTCAGACTGAAGCGACAAGCGATATCGGGATTTCGCACAGAAGCATTCGATCTAAAGCAAACCATTCACCAGTCACGCTTGCGCAAATAACAGGCCGGGGCAACACAATGCACGGTATTGATAAAACTGCCAAGTCCGAGCGACAAGCGACACCTGCAATTTGTCGTTCGGAAGGTGTTGTCTACTTTTTAATGTTGATTTCCAAGAGAGACGTATCGCTGCAGTCTGAAAGCTTCCTTTCGAACGAATTCACCACGAGAAAATGCACGTGTCGCTTGGACTGGACTGTTGTTTTCTCACTACCATACTTCGTGTCGCCTCGCTCTGTTGTATTCGTATGCAAGGTGAATTGTTTCCTGTAGAGTAAAGGGGCTGTTGCTTGTCGCTTCGGTGTGTAATCTCCGTGCCACTTAAAATAGTGAATCCTCAGTGATCAATGAAATTTTTCGAACCGAAGCGACACGACAAGCTGCACGTGTCGCTCAGATTTCCAATGGCGTGTATTGTGCCGCCTGGGACTTGATTTCCCATGAACGGTAAATGCTTATTTATAGACTAAATGGGCCTGTGTCGTTTGTCACTTCGGTACGAACCACTGCTGTCGCGATAAACGATCAACATGCTTGTAACAAAATGCAAGTCGTAAAAATCCTTTCCGGGAACCAATCCTTTCTTCGTTCTTCTTGTATCAACAGGTTTCGTCTCTCTACGTCCTTTGGAAACCTACGAAGTGATACTTGACTCAATAAATTTGTTCCCGAATGAAATGTGCAACCATATGCTACACAGCTGACACCCTATTTCCTTGTAAAATAATCTCCACTTGGTCCTTTCATATTAACGTCCATAGCATCGTAAGCGTAACCGGGTGTTCGAGGGGGACCAGACGAGTGCGCATGCTCCGCAGTAGCTCCGCCTTTAACACCGTCTATATTTCAGATGATAAGAAACGTGTATACCAAAAATTAGTCAAATCCATGACATCAAATTCCAAAATTTGTTTTCTTGGTTGATTTGACATAGAATTAATTACTCAGTCTCAAACTTGCAAGCATTCAAAAGTAAACTGAACGCACGGCCATGAAATTAGGCGGGTGGCAGAAGTTCGTGTTGACTTGGTCTTTGTAATCCATGTGATACAAACTGACATTTGCTCGAAAGGTCAGAGTTGACATAAAAGTGCCCCGGAGAGAGGACGGTCTGACCGGGGCCTCCGAGATACTTACATAGGGGCCTCACACCAGCTTCCGTGACGTCACAGGATTAGTCAAGTATAGTCCATTTACAACATTGAACAAAATTCATTATAAGAGTATAGGCTAGCTAATATTTATTTTTCTGACTGAACCGTCCTTTCTTATTCGTCCAGTACGTTGCTTTCACCTCAAAAACATTTCAAATGTTATACGGCATTAGAAAATATGTAAATAATATTGATAAAATTAAAATCCGTTCTGCATAATGTACCTTTATTTTTCAAATTACCAAGGGAAAAAAGGCGGTGTAGATAAAATTTTATACTACATTTGGAACTTGCTATAAATTCGTAAAGAATTATCATCGTTAGTATATAATTACTATTGAATTGATGTGGAATAAAAACTTACTGTTCCAAGTTATGTATGCAAAATAATTTTCTAAAAGTTTACGTGCAGAAGGTTGAGGAAAGAGATTGTAAGATTGCAATTTCGTAATAAATAAGCTTTCGAACTTTGGAAACTCAATTTCCGTGTCTAATTTGAATAAATGTTTAATTTTCTAGAAATCTGGTAAATATTTGGATGCACAAGTTTCCGTGGTTTGGTTGTAGGTTACGTTGTTTTAAAGTCATTTCTCGCATTAAAATCTTACATGCAAGCAAAGAGATAATTTGTACAAATATTAATGCAACAAACGTACTGGCCTAACCTATTCGCAATACCTAGATGCTAAGAACACTAACCTTAAATGATCTAACAGTAATTCAAGCCTATGAAAAGGGAATTACGATCACACGGAAAATGAAACTCGTTGAAAATATTAATGCAACATGCAAGCAACTTACTTTAAGAAGTCCAAAGCAAGATAACGCAATAAACCACATGCTCTATCAGGAGATTATTGTTAAAAGAATATCGTACTCTAAAGTCCTTATAATTATATCCCTTTTCGGTAAACAAGCTATATAATGTCAAAAACCACGAGACAAGTTATTTTTCAGGATAAGGCGTAAGTTTTAACATATATATCATTCATGCCTAACAACGACAATCTACTTCTAACTGTGCCTGGACATGTACTGAAATCGTGTCACGCTGACATGTAAGTTAATAATTGCATTTTCCCCTTGTACTTGTGACGTTTAGAACGGGTTGAGATAATATATCGCTCTCTTACTTTTTCACAGAGCATAAATGTAAATTAAGCAAATGTGTTACATGAAATCACACTGTCTGACTAATCAAATGTACTAATCGTTATTCTTTACATAGTAAATTTTCACTTTAGCAACTTGTCTACATTTTCACATACTTTAAATGTTGGTGACACAAGTGCTCGTTTTTATAGTCGCTAACTACAACCTTAGTGACAATGAAGTTCGACCAGTCACAAATATAGGAGTGCGTTGTGAAAGAAGGAGAACACATGCATATGCTGAACATATTTTATTCAGCAGGCTACATGGAACAAAGGAAAACATAAATTTCCGCTGCAACGCAGCAATGTATGCTGTCCACACAAAATAAAACATTTTCGTCCATCTACAAGTGACATTGAAGTTCGACCACTGTTAGAGGGGACCCTGTTTACCATGGTGTGACGCCGCCCCGTCGGCGAATAACTGTGGCAATGCGTCGGGGCATGCTGCGGCAGTGGCGGCTGGCCAAGTGCAACAAGTGCAGATGTTTTCACCTAATTTTCAAATTAATATTGACATTTTTCATTTGCTTGTTAAATTAAACTATTTCCCAGCAGAACGCACACGATAATACTCAAATAACACGCCGCTCGGCGCTACGCACGTATTGAGTTCGTCCCAACCCAAGAGCAAACACCGCTAGGTTGCGGAAAACTTAGCCGGTTGTCATGGCAACGGTGACGTCACCTAGCGTTGGCCTTGAACGGGTGTCGCCTTCTAGATGAAGCAGTTCTCTCGTCGGAGAAAACATCGCATCCAGTGCTTGTGGCAAAATCTTCGCGTTCTCGCGAGATCTTGTTCCGCGTGTGTGTTTCGCGTTTCCTATCGTGTGTTGTGTTCATGTGTTGAGCTGTGGTTTCTACAGTGAACCCAGTAAATGACTTAGTGTGTAATTTGTTGCAGACACCATTTTCCAGATGGACGGATGAAGACAAAAAAGACGTTTTAAATGGGGGGGGGGCACTGGCACTTACTATTTGTTTTCATTGCCTATAAATATACTTCTTCACCTGTTATTTTAGGCACGAGCCGCTACTGTGCTGCGGACGAGTCATTCAAGGTATTCCACATCGATGCGGTGCCATTCCTCCTGCAGGCAGGCGATAAGAGCAGCCACTGTTGTGGGTCCCCTCTGTTGCACACGTCACTTAAGAACACGCCACACATTCTCAATGGGCGAGAGGTCGGGACTCGATGGTGGCCATGGCAGAGTTCGCACGTGATGGCGAGTCAACCATTATCTTGTCAGCTGCGCTGTATGAGGCCTGTTATTGTCGTGTCGAAAGATGAGACGCCGCCTGTGGAACAGGTGCCTTCGCACTGTGGGAAGATGCCGCTCCAGTATGCGTGTATAGGCGTGTGCATTCACAATGCCCTCACAGACGTGTAGTGGGCCAAATCCAGATGCCGTCATGCATCCCCATACAATCACTGACGCAGGTTTCTGTACCCGTCGTGCATAACATTTTGCTTCATTTTGTTCTTCCTTCCGACAAATGACTGTTTTCCGTATTTTCCCGTACACAACATTGAAAATGGATTCGTCCGTCCACAAAACCCTGTTCCACTGCCGAAATGTCCATCCCCGGTACATTCGTGCCCACCGTAGTCGATTGCCTTTGTTCAACATGGAAAGGAAGGGTTTACGTTTCGCCTTGTACACTCGGTAACCGCATCGCTGTAGGTAACGGCGAATGGTTCTGGTTGACACTTCAATGTGAAAGCGTTCTCGAGTCCACAGTCGTAATTCGGCCACAGAAACATGATTGTTGGTCTGGATATAGCGCCTAAATATCCGTAGGTCACGCACGCTCAACAGGCGTTTTCGACCGGGGGCCTTACCTGGCTCTGTAGTACCCGTATTTTGGTGGTGTTTGATGATGCAGTGGACGGTTGACTTGGGTAAGTTCAGTTGGCGCCCTATTTCCCGTTCACCGAGTCCATCCCGTTGCAATTACACCACTCTTCTCCTCACGGTGTTGTCAATAGGTTTGCCCCTGGCCATGGTGATGATGCACTGCGGTTCCTCGGTGCACAGCACGCGCTTATATACGGCGGACTCCCTTATCGTGTCCGTGACGTCATGCTTCCGTCGAATGCGCCACTATCTGGAATTTGCCGTATGGGTCTGGTGCCTGGTCGAAGTTCAATGTCACGCGTAATGTTCCCCGTTTTCGTTCTTTACGTGACCTTGGGTGCAACATGCTGGGATCACGATTCTTGCCTGCTCACACGCCTCCTCTTACACACATGCGTCACTTCTGCGGGTCACCCATTCCACCGCCTATGCCTCTGTGCATTTAATCACGTATTCCTTTCTGGTCGAACTTCATTGTCACCAAGGTTGTACATGGCAATAATCAAAGAGATCTTCCTTTTTTGACAGAAATAATCGACAAAGGAAAAATATAGCATCCATTACTGAGTACAAAGGTACACAATTATCCACAACGTATTTGTGAAATAGGCTAATAAAATTGAACAAAGTCGTAAAATTCTATTGATGTACATTATATTTCTTTCACGTCATGTATGTCATCAAGCACATAATTCTTGTAAACTGGAACATAACATGAAAAAGGAAGTTAATATCCTCTATTGCGACTAGAAAATAAATGTGTTCAAGACGTGACTCTTGCACTTTGAACTGCACAATTTCAGACAACGTATGAGCAATAATACGGACATATACATACAGGCCTAAATAACAATCAACATTTTTTCTTGTTAAATAAAGAAATATAATAGTTACAAGGTCGGCATTCATGTACTTAATATTACCATTCTGCTATGTTCACAAATTCTTAAATGTCGTATACTTCGCACTGGTTGAACACAGTTTTTTAATAACACGTAATTAAATGTTGTACCTCCTGCACACAAACACATAAATTTACTTGTAACTGATCAGGATACAACTATGTTTAATTTGCGACAATAATTATTATTCATACTCGGTCATTCCATGACACATCAACCGATAAAAATTATTTTTGGACCTTCAAGATTCAGATTTTTTAATTTTTTTTTTGTTTATACATTTTACCTATCAAGAGGACAAAAAGTGCCAAATTTCAGTTTTTTCGGCTCTTAGTTTCTGAGTTATTGACTTCCAAAAAAGAAGAGATCCCAAAATTTGACGACATTTTGAAATCTTTAAACAGTTGTAGATAAAAGCTATTTGACCTCAAATTGGTGTCATTCTCTTCTGCTTATGAGCTTTAATTTGAATTTGCAACATGACTGTGGTATTTGAATTTTGTAATTTTTAAGAAACTCAAAAAAAAAGTTTTTTGAAGATCTCAAAAACTCAATTTTTTATTTCCTTGAAAAAAATGTGTTTTGAAGACATAAATTGACTATTTGTGTGCAAAATTTCATAATGGGACGGAAATGGGTTCCTATGGAAATTGATTTTTTGTACTGTAACGTGTGCGAAATTTGCTAAATTCGTTGATTTCCATGTTAAAACCACAACTATATGCCGAGTGGTTGATGTTGAAGTCTTCATATGAGTCTATTTTATAATTTTTGAACTACAAATAACATGAATATACCTACAATTTATCACTTTTAATATCAGACAAGCAAATTGAAAAATGTACAAGGGGAAGTTAATAATAACAGGAATCTTATTATAAACTTAGTAGAGATTTATGCACAACGAAAATTTGTTTTTCGGCACTCAAAAAGGTTCCTTAGCAACACGCCATAAAGGAAGGTGTCGTGACGATCGAGCAGTAGCGCGTACAACATGGCCGCTACACTGTTGACTTGCACTGTAGTATAGCAACGTAGTGTTATTCGTTTTTTGTGGTCAGAGGGAGTGAAGCCTTCTGAAATCTACAGCAGAATGGAGGTTCAGTACGGATACAATTGTTTGTCAGGGGAGAGTGTATGAATGGAAAGATTTAAAGACTGAAGACTAAATGTCAGTGATGAACATCGGAGATGGGGGAGCAGTTTGAGTGGCAACTGACGCAGTGAAACAGCAGATCGATCAGTGAATTCGTTAATTTAGTACACTCTTCCCTGACTTAAACAATTGTATCCGTACTGAACCTTCATTCTGCTGTATATTTCAAAAGGTTTCACTCCCTCTGACCACAAGAAACGAATAACACTTAGTTTGTCTTCTACGGTGGAAGTCAACAGTGTAGCGGCCATGTTGTACGCACTACTGCGCAGGTGCATACTGCTCGATCGTCACGACACCTTTATGGCGTGTTGCTAAGGAATCATGTTGAGTGCCGAAACACAAATTTTCGTTATGCATAAATCTCCATGAAGTTTATAATAAGATTCCTCTTACTTACCTCCTCGTAAATTTTTCAATTTTCTTGTCTGATATTAAAAGTGATATATTTTAGGTATTTTCATATTGTGTAGTCCAAAAATTATAAAATAGACTAATATGAAGATTTCAACATCAACCACTCAGCATATAGTTGTGGTTATTTATAACATGGAAGTTAACAAATTTAGCAAACTTCGCACACATTACAATACAAGAGTTTAATTTCCATAGGAACCCATTTCCGTCCCATTATGAAATTTTGCACACAAATAGTCAATTGATGTCTTCAAAACTTTTTTTTAAAGTTTTTAAAAATTTAGAAAATTCAAATACGACACTGATGTTTCATTTCAAATTAAAGCCCATAAAAAGCAGAAGGGAATGACACTAATTTGAGCTCTCTAGGTCAAATAGTTTTTGATCTACAGCTGCTTAAAGATTTCAAAATGTCGTCGAATTTTGGGATTTTTTGTTTTTGGAAGTCAATAACTGAAAAACTAAGAGCCAAAGAAATCTGAAATTTGGCAGTTTTCGTCAACTGTACTGGTACTACCTACTGCACCAAAAGTTATCTATTTCGAGATGTCAAGGTTCAGACCCCGGTTGATTTGACATGGAATGACCCTTCTCTGAAATAAATACTTTTACCGGAACTCTATTTCGAACAACTCGCTCATTTAAATATATGTATTTCCCCAAAACACACGACTAATCCTTTGACGTCATCAGTCCTTTTAACATCACACGTTGCAGCTCGCTATACGGAGTATACACGAAGTATACGCATCTCGGAGGCCCCGGTCTGACGCTCGAACTAGGCAACGCAGCCCGGTTGACGTTGCCACACAGTGCGCAGGAACAAGCGGCTTTTGTTCCGCTCTCGTTTTGCTTTTCCCATACGTGGCATCAATTCTGCCAAGCCGCCTATTTTGATGGCCGTGCGTTTAGTGATTCCACTTCAAGGTACATAAATTAGGTAATACTTTACCTCTACTAGTCTGTTCGGAATACGATAATGACTCTGGCAACACAGCAGTTGTTACAGCACAAAACTCCTTCTCCACTTCTGTGATTTAGGGTACTTAATTTATTATTTCACATCGTCTCAAACCTGTACACAAATTTTGTCGGTCTCTTCTTGTATCCATTTATTTTATAAGACTTTACAATGTCAGAATGAGGTGTTATTTCCTAGTTCCTAGCAATAATTGTTTTATGTCGCTTTCAAGGACTTCACTCCTCATATCAATCCACGGACATGTCCTTATTCTATGCATAGTCTCGTCAAATACTCCAGATAAAAACCTCAACCTTCGCTTTATCTGAAGGCCATTAAATGTTAACCCTAGCTTACCCGTGTCGTACCAGAAACTTGCTTACTTGAGGGGGGGGGGGGCTTACAGGCCCAGGCTTTTTTAATCACTAAAATTCAAGAAACCATTTTGTTATTGAATTGCTTCTTGCTTTCTTGTTTATAGAAGTTTAGTTATTTATTAACTATAATGATTACAAAAGTTACAATCATTAATAAAAAATAATAACCAATTATTGCATAACTGTCACACCCATATTTTACCATTCGCTAAAACTCACAAAAGCCAGAATATTTTTTTTATTAATGCTGCTTTGTTTATAGAGTGGCAGTTGTACATTAATTATAATAATTGCAAAAAATGCCATCATTACCAACAAATTGTACATCCTCACTAGCACGAGTGTGTCGAATAACACGCTTTTAAAAATAGCGCCTGATAGGCCCACCTAGTGCCTTTTCGCTCCTATTTACATTACATTTATGTTTTTATGAACAAAAGTAATACAGATTATTCAGAACACCCTAGGGAACAATGTAATTTATTTTTAATTTTTTACAAAAGTTTTCAGTTGAAAAATTGAAAAAATGTAGGTGGTTGGCCTGACAGCCCCCCCCCCCCCCCCGCACCTCTCGAGTATGCTAGGGTTAATCATCCACACAGTACCAACTCTACATTGTCTTCTTCTAAAACAGAAAACTGTTCATAATATGCAATTTTAGCTAGTTTTGATCACTCGCTATAAATTAACGAAGACACGTTAACATCCTGCAAAGTTAGTTGAGTGATAATCACTGGCAAATTTGTTATTAGTGGTTCAGCATTCCCAGGTTTAACAAAATCCAAATCGCTCCAAACCGTATTTTACCTTGAAAGGATACATACGAGGAGACATCAGATAAGTGTAGCTACTAATTCAAATTTTGTTATTGTTTCATTAATGCTTTATTAGTGCAGTAATAACAATAGGAGCTGAAATAGTAATGACCTGTAAAAAATACTTGGTTTAGTAAATTCTCATCCTCAAATGTTCATAGAAATTTTTCATACATATAAGTTTAGTTTCTGATTTGACATTTTTCTTACTTGGTTATTTGCCTTCTGCAATAAATATGTAGTGAACAGTTCTGGCACAAAATAAATCAACATTATTCAGGTTTGAGTAATATAATCCTTAACGTGACCATAATACACTGAAATTAAAATCTCAACATGAAACAGCTTTGACTGTATGCAGTAACCTGGTCAACATGTGACTGATATAAATGTATCCCAAATTTTAATTTAATTTAAATTAAAGGTATATATTTCACGTTTACACAAGGTTAACTGGAACTTGATTCTTACGGTTGCGAGAAGTACTTCGCTGAAAAGTTCAAATAGAGAACACTTGTACTTTTAGGATTTGGGATAGGGTCGTACCCTTGTCTACACTTATGATCGATTTATACATTATACACGAATGATTCTGCTGGGAATCCTTTGACCCCAAGGCCTGTGATCCGGAAGACAGAACCAGCCAATGGTTGTTGTTGCAGCTCGTCGTCAGAGAGCCTTATACGGGCTGTCGTCACGTACAGCTCGTCCAATGCAGAACCTCCGAACATAACAGACGACACCTCTAACGCTGGAAGCTCTATTTGGTCAAGCAGCTCCCCTGTTGTTGGATCAACCTTTATCACCTGAAATAAAACGAGCGAAATTACCAAAGTATTACTTTATAGTTTGTCAAACTCTTGTCCGTATCCCAAGACAAAATAAGTAATTTGGTGATAATTGCACATAGATTAGCATTGTTCTAACTTAATTAGCTGTATACCGACATACATCAAACATTGTGTAACAATAGAAGACATCTTTTGCCACTTTTGTTAAGAATCATTCTGCTACTGCTTAAAAGACTAAGCATTGCCCATTCAATCTTTAATGTACCGTATGAGTAAAAGAAGGGCCATTCTTTCAAGCTGAGTAGAAACTTGATTTTATGGCATATGCTCTGTCCCGGGAATCTGGAGCAAATGAACGAAAACAAAGTCCTCTGCGCAAGTAGTGACTCAGAGGGCTCGACCAATCAACGTATGAGAAGAAGGGATTGCATGAAAAAAACGCAACTGCAGCTACGAACAGATTGCAACAGCGCGGACTGCTTCGCTCCGCCCACTCGCTTTCTCCCATTCTCTACTGTTATCCGCGACGTTGCTCAACAGACTCCTGAGACAGGCTTTACAAGCGATATTTCACTTACTTTGTAACCTCCCCAGCAAGCAATCCAAAGATTACCATTCGTATCGATAGTCATGCCGTCTGGAACACCACTGACATTGTTTGCCACGTAGTCGAACACTGTTCTTCTGTTACCTGTAACAATAAAATATGCGTTAGCTGTTCACAGGCTTAGTTATCGCTTAAATTATGAATTAAAAGGGGATCGCCTGTTTATACTACAGAGAAGAGCATTCCCCTTTTGCCATGTTCATTTTCACCGCCTCAGAGGCAATGATGTGTCTGTCTGTGTGTTTTCTAGGCGTAATCTAGACCTAGTTTACATTGGCTCATATTTTATATGGTCGATGTAGATAATGTAAACTACACTAGAATTAATTTATGATACTGTTTTTAAAGAATGTGCCATTTTTCATCGTGTTTTCGTATGAAGATGAAAGCAATCCTCTTTATAACAAAAGCTTCTAATATTCTCTTCAAGCTGACTGTTGAGAGAAGGTAAAATGTAGAAAATATGCACGTGGTAATCTTGAGACAAAAGTAGTACAGTGAACGGCAAAGATAATGGTAGGAAAATTGTCCACCGTTATTTTCATTGCTTTTTATTCCACATCCTGTGTTGTTTTAAGGAATGATATGTTGGTGCGAAACAGATATTGCCCTCTGCTTATTGACGTCTTTATCTCAATTCATTATCATATTGTTCAATACAGACCGAATGAAAATGGTGATGGACAATTCAATTCGTCTACTGTTTCTTTTGCCGTCGGGTGTACATTTTACTGATCTGGACCAGGAATTTTTCCATTGATTTCCCCGATTCTACGCGGCTCTGAGGCCCACTCAGCCTCGTATAAACGGGTACCTGTGGATTGAAGGTGGCTGGGCGTGATGCTGATCACATCATCCAAACTATGACCGAGATCAAGAATATGTGGAACTCCATAACTCCTCCTTCATGGCATGTGTGCACACGCACAGGGGTACCTTTACATTTTCTGCCAATTTTCGCTAATCCCGAAGATTGGTATGAATGACATGAAATTGATGAAGCGTCACACTCAAAGAACACCAGTGGCCAGGCCGGGATTCGAACCCGTGAACTTTGTACGAGAACATGACTGATTAAATTTCAAATATATCCTCAGGAGACAGTAATTGAAAGTAAGCTGATTTACTTCTAAAGTAACAGTAGGCATCAATTGAAAGTAAACTGATTTACTTGAACACTGGACTTCAATTGAAAGTAAGCGGATCTACTTCAAAAGTAACAGTGGACTTCAATTGAAAATAAGCTGATTTACTTCAGAAGTAACAGTGGATATCAATTGACATTAAGCTGATCTACCTCAGAAGTAAGTGGACATCGTTTGAAAGTAAGGTGCTTTACTTCAGAAGTAACAGTGCACATCAACTGAAAGTAAGTTGATTTACTTCGGAAGTAACCGTAACGGAGTTACAGTTAGGAAACAACTTTTCGAATGCAGGCTAATTTACACTTACTGATATTCCCAGTGGCGATATCGAAGTCGAAAGCATCCACCTTTTTAGTGGGGCTGTCGATGTAGTACATGAGCGTGTCTTCGCTGTTCCAGATGAGGCCGTTGGAGATGTCCACGTCTGTTATCTTGGTCGTCAAGGCCTCGTCGATGGCCAGGGTGTACAGGGAGCCTTGCTTCGGATCCACTTCGCCCTGGTCATCCTCGTATCCCATTGTACCTGCGGAGAGGAATCAGAAATGCATCCCCCGTTTGTTACTTCTTTCAATTGAAAATTATGACTTTCTCAAATTTTTGGGAGGAGCTGTAGTTCCATCAGCTCCCCCTGCGTACGCAGCAAGTACCAGTGTCGTGCAAGTTAATTTGTTGCTACCTGCAATTGCAAATAGCTACAGAAGTTATTACATCTTTATGCCTATGAGAGAAATATTAAGAACATGGTGACCGGTACAGATACATGGACTTGAGATAAAATCATAAATTGTACCACCTTTCTAAAGAACCATGTCGCTTGTAATGAAGGAGTCCCGGGTTTCGATAGTGTGGAGGCACACAGTGGTCCGGATTGCACATTAAACTCTAGGTCCAGTTCCTATTAGCCCAGCTGTGCATAAAGTGGACTCGAAACCTTAGTGGAGTCACATTGTACAGTCCTTCGGATCCCATGCTAAACTGTAGGTCCAGTCCTGATTAGCCTAACTGTGCATAAAGTGGACTTACAACAAACTCTATACAATAAAGGACTGTGTGGTATCAATCTTCATCAAATTGATTTTGCTAGAGTTTTGTTATTAGCGTCGCATATCTTCCACTTTGGCTAATCGCGACGGTGAAGAGTGATGTGATGAAATTTGTGAAGGGACACTCGCAAAGAACAACAAACATGCCCAAGAACCCAGAGTGCTTTTCATCATGGAGAGTTCCTGTATCAATTTCATCATATCATCACTTAATCATGCCATCTTCGGCTAGAAAAACGTGGCAGAAATAGGAAGTAAAATAAACCAAGGCAATCATTCAATTTTCGACTAATTGGATAATGTATAGGAAAATAACATTAAAGTATGTTTATGATCTCTAAAATTAGCCTCATTTTCACTACTAATGGCTACGCAAGATTTCTGGTACCTACGTAAACCTTACCTGCCCACAAGCGCCCACTGCGGTCCACCTTCCCATCGTTGAATCTGTTGCTGGGCTTGTCTTGGTCGACTTCCGCAATGGACTGGGTGGAAGGAGTGCTCTCGTTTCTTCCGTCCCAGGTTAGAATGGTCAAATTCCTCCCCAGACCAATCAGGAACGTCCCCTGCTGACCTGCTATCGGGATGACTGGGGTTACGGGACCACCCTCTGCAAGTGACAAGATGCAAAAAGTTACCTCCGCAAAAAAGTGAAGCTGAAATTTACAAGGTGCGGGTTAAAAACAGAGGTTCTTAATCGGCACATGCTTCATTTGAAACTGATTGCTTAGCATATCACTACTTGCAACATACACTTACATTTCACTCTAGGCTATCATGTCGACTTTGAACGTCGAAATGAGAACGGTCAGTCTTCTGATTTTCTTGCAATGGGCAAAAGGTTTTGACAAACTTTGTCCATACCATTCCTTCTGTCGCAGTAAGCAAGAGAACACAGGTTTTCTGAAACTTTTCGGGGAGTGGAAGTCATAGGTGTGCGCAAGGGGTGGGGGGGGGGGGTAAATGTCCCTCTAATCATGGACGTCCGAAGATTTTTTCCACTAAGGGGCAAGCAAGGCATATTACCCCGATAATAGTACTGCCCCTATCAAGAAACACCACTTGAATTTGAAACTATCGCATTAATGTAAATTACTGTGACTGAAATCAAATTATATGTGTGAAATATATCATTTTTAGGTTGACATTCGAATTATAAGGGGGAGGTGTGACCATCCTTGCCCCCCCTTCCAGACGTCCCATGTTCCTATATTATTATACTTTCACCTAGAAATTTAGTGTAGAAGAATCTTATCGCCGTTATTAAACTATATTATACTCTTAAAGAAAAATAAGTATTTTCAAGCCGATTAAAGTTCAAAGCAACACCAGAGGGCCAATGGATATTGCCTCTTCCCAAACTTGGACGAAAATCAATTCTAGGGCGGCAAGGGAGGAAAACATTGAAATATAAGAAAACAATACTAGTAGAATCTAGGAGTAGCAAGACAAAGGAAACTCAGGATGGAATTAGTTTTCTCGTCTTTCTTGCATTATTTCTTCCAGACTGCCAAGAGCACCTGCGGGGCACAGTGAGTCAATTGGCCCCCTCGATATCAAATTTTATAGAAATAAAAATGCATTTCGTAATGTTATTGCTCGCTTCGCTCTCATTATCTGCTTTTCTTACTGTCTTATTAAGTTCAGAGCAGCAGCTAGGGGTCGGCAGGAGTTGGCCCTGGGAGCCGACGATCTAAATGAAACAAATTGTAAAAGAAAATGCCATGGCGTCCCATGACATGTGTTGTGCCATATTAAATCAACATTGTTTTCAGATTGCAAAATTTTGGGTCTAAAAATTTTCTTCCTTGCTTCCCTCGCAATTTTCTTACTTTCTGTAATACATTGTGAATTACCAGAGAGAGAAGTTATAACTACGGAGTACTTCATTCTTCCTGCTAACAGTTTTGTGTTAGTAGGTGTAAAAAGACAGTTGAGAAAACGAAAATGGGGCTCAGCGGGGCTCGCAGTGATGCCAACTCATAGCCGTTTACGGTGTATGTTAACCTCACTGGCAGTGTTTCCAACTCGTCGTTTACGATGTATATTTTTAAAGGCCCACAGCTGTTTACGATGTATGTTAACCTGACTGGCAGTGTTGCCAACTTGTAGCTGTTTACGATGTATATTTTGAGAGCTCTTACTGTGGCGTTTTACGGTGTGTATTTTGAGACACCCTCCCCCCCCCCACGGCGTACGGTGTTACCGAGTCATGTTACCCTAACATCCGAATCAGTGTTGGCGAGTTATGTACTGTTTCACACCCTAATCTAAACTAACATCGTACTCTATTATGACCCTATCTAACCCAAGTGGATGGCATCTTACTTTTTATGACTTGAACTAAGTTACCTTGGCAACCTGTCTGCTCACGTTACCCTAGCAATCGAATCAGTGTGTTGTTGCCTACGACCCAATCTAACCTAAAATGGATGCTTCTAACCTTATTGCGATGTGGCTCGTCTCGAACTTCTTGGCTGTTTAGCAGCTGGCGAAAATCTGCATGCACACCATCCACAGCGTTGCCAACTTAGTGTTGTGGTGTTTTAACTTCCGCGTATAAAAATAACCATGCCTATGAATTTTTTCGAGTTCAGAAAGCAGACTTTCATGGAGCCCCTACCCAGACTGCTTCGCCAAGCTCGGAGAACCTGTTATCTTCCCTATTATTTACACTTAATGGCCTGCTAATCATTCACCTGAACAGCATTTGGACGAAATACGATGACCACGTTGGCAAAACTTTTTATGTCTTAAACAACAATCTAAATTTCTACAAAATTCCGATTGGCGGCAAACTTCAGATGGTCGTGAATCCGGAGAATGCGGGCGAAGTCAAGATTTCCTTCGGCAAGAACATTTATCGCATCAAGCACAATAGGATGGACATCACCACGACGTACGATGTGTCTGCCGACGATTGCCTGTATGTCGAGCTTCTGGGTGATTACGACAAACTCATCCCACTCTTCATAGAGTTGCGAATCACCTACCCTATAATAAATAAGCATAGTAGCAATGCCTAACGACATCTTCGGCCACACAAAATGCGACGACCACGGCGACGAGCTTCTCATGCTCGACGTCAGGGTCAAGAAGCTGCGGAGCGACGTTCAGTCCACGCTCAACTCCAGCCTCCAGACTGAGATAGCCAGCCTGCAGTCTCAGTGCCTGGACCAAATCCTCAAAATCGATGCCGAGCTCAAATCCCTACTGCAAAAGTATACCGACCTCGCGTCCATCGACAACCTCGGAAACTTGGAGGTGAGCGTCGGCAAGTTGGAACACGAACTCAAGGCGCGGACCAACGATGTGGAACAACTGAAACAGCGATTAATGGATCAAACGAGCAGCATCCAGACCGAACTGCAATCCATCGTTCAGAGTATCAAAACTCAGGATGATTACGCTGATTTACGCGAGCAGTTTCAATACTTAGAAATTCCCACGCTGGGAAACATCAAGATTGAACTTCAAACGGATGCCCTGAACGCCGCCATCGCCGAGGTCCAAGCCAAACTCCAAACGCTGGTAAGCTTCATAGACAACCTGACTTCGTCCGGCGAACTGAACGCCATCGCTCGCAGCGTAGCCAACATCAAACTCCAGCTCGAGACTTACGAGGATTTTGGGAAAATTCAAGGCACCGTGGCTCACATAGAGGATACCTTGGCAATCATGAAGAGCGATCTCTCGAACGTCCAGGAAACTTTGGAATCGAAATTGCCCGGCATCGCCCAAACTCTGGCCACCGTTCAACAGCAGATCTTCAAGCTGGAAAGTTTAAACACCGAATCCGAACTTTCGCATTTCCACCACTTGATAGACGACATACAGAACAAGTTGGTAACGCTGCAGCGATCGACGTCTACCCAGGATGATGTGGCACAACTTCAAGATGCCATGCGTACTGTGGCGAATGCCACCGAACTGGATGCTGTGAAAAAGGCTTTGGAGTCGCTTCAAAGTACGGTGGCCACCATGCCAACGCCGCAGGAACTGAAAGCGGTGAAGAGGGCCGTGAACCGAATACTCAAGTCTGACTACGTCAAAAACATCCAAGCCGAAATCGCGCAACTTCGGGACACTGTTGCTGCCTCGTTGTCGGTCCATCGGGATGCGGGAAGACAACTTGTGTCGCCCCAGTCGAATTTGTTCATGTTACCATTTGAAAATAGCAAGTGCAACATCTGCGTGACTCGCACAAGATTGAGAATGTTCGAGAACTAATTTATATTTCTTTAAGGCAACAAAATTGATCATTGTATAAACGGATTTGGCTTTGAAAAAATATATTAGAAAGGTATGTTATTTACAACTTTAACTATTTTATGTAAATATTGTACACATCTATTTTACATGTCGTAATTATGTAAATCTATATAAACCTGTAAATATCCACCAAGTTTTCTTGTTTTTTTGTAAATAACCGTGTAGTATATCTTACCCGATTGCCGGTATCACAAGTTTACCTTGTAGGGAGAACTGCCCGCTCTTCGGAGGCTGCAATTTGCTTGGGTTAATTCCTCAAACCTGCTGCTTCGGCTCTAGTTGCTTGCGATACCGAAAAGCAATCGTGACTAATCATGGAAGGGTTATCCGATTCGGATTTGACATAAAAATCTGCATCAGTTAAGCTAAATCCAGGATTGCCAAGGATTAAGTATTAATGTATATTGTGCATTAATGTTAATAAACTCGACTTTTGTTGGAAGAAAGTTCCATACCTTTTCATTGCTAAAAACTAAGGAAAGGTATTAAGATCCTACACCAGTGACCAGGTTAGGGTCTGTAAGATAGTTACCCTAGCAGCTATCTGAAAAGTTCGATCCTGGGTAACATAGTAATTAACGTAGACCCTAGAAGACCGAGAAGGTGCGTGTCAAACTTTGGTTGTGGACAAATTCCTGCTCGCGCCCGACTGGCTGGATTGGAAGAACAGGCACGTGTACGTTTTCTCCAAAAGTTTGGAGCAACCAAAGTATTGTCAGCTGGCGAAACTGTACGAAGGACTGGGGATAGCCACCCACATTCTCTTCTAAAGTGATGCCACTGGGCCGCTGCCTCGATACCTCTGTGGTGGTCTTTGACGACGTAATCCTGGAAAACCAGAACGAGATTCGCAACTTCTTCACCCAAGGTCGTCACAAGAGCACAGACTGCTTCTACCTTGCGCAGACCTTCTCCAAGATTCCCAAGCAGCTGCTCCGGAACAACGCTAACCTTTTGTGCCTGTTTCGTCAGGATGCCACCAACCTCAAGCACGTGCATGACGACTACGTGGGCGGAGATTTGAGCTACAACGAATTTTCGAAATTCCGTGCGTCGTTTTGGAACCGGGACGACTTTAGATTTCTGACGATGGACATGACGAGGAAACCGAACGACGGAAAATACAGAAACAAAATCAACAACTTCACGAACGTTGCAACATTACATAAACGTTGTATAAAATAACAATGGCAAAACGCAAACTCGCAGACGACAACCTGAAGCTTCGCGACTACCTGACGAAACGGTTCAAGGGGTGGAAATCTGAGAATCGTGGAATTTACGAAGAGGGAAAACATCAGGACCAACCTATCATTGGTGCCATTAGCGGACTCGGTAAAGAAATCAAAGATGTCACCGAGTAAGACAAAGACTTGATCAACGAGCTCGTGCCGCTTACTGTTCAAAATTATATCGTACCCACACATATATCCAGGATTCACACTACTCCGTTCGAACTCGCACCGCCACAGAGACGTCAGGCACTAGGCTGCACCTCGGAAGTCGCATTCGAGGGTGACGACGTGAAAATCAATTTGGGGGAGAACAGCTGTACCAGGCACGGTGGGACTGTGGGAGCTTATTACCAAAAAGCAGCCAAGAGATTACACGGATGAGGATTACCAAAGTTACACAGAAATTTTGATCATGACGGACGCCCTGTACCAAAACAACGATGCCACGCAGAATCGCGTCAAATCCAGCAGCGGCGAAAAGTGCAAGAACCTCATCAAACCAATAAGGAACCAGGTCAAAACAGGCAGCGGCGTCAAACACTACAACACCCTGCCCAAGGAGTTTGTATGTGTTGACGATGTGAGGAAGCTCCTGGACAGTTTGCTGGTCATCGCAGGCGAAGAGAATGCCGGCAATCGTAATTTCCACAACGAGAACGTGGGCATTGTGGACATGATCAGCTCCAAGCTAGCCAACTTCATCGTGAACGATAACAAAGGCATAGGATACCTCATCAAGATCATCATCACCCTGCCTCCGAAATTTTGGAACGTGGCAGAGGGTCGAGGACTCGTGAACGACATCAACAAGCTACCCTTCGAGATGCACCTGCCAGGTTACCAGTACTGTGGCCCCGGTACCAAACTCGAACAGAGAGTGGAAAGACGAGACAAGGGCGTGAATCCCTTGGACGCGGCATGCAAGGATCACGACATTGCCTACAACGCACATACCGATCTCGATGCACGTCACGATGCAGACAAAGTTGGATCATGCGGCTTTCGGGAGACTCCTCAGCAGAGACGTCTCGCTGAGTGAACTGGTTGCCGCGTTGGGTACGACTATCGCCATGAACACAAAACAGAAATTGGGGTGGGGGGCTGTAAATAAATAACACCTCCGTGAAAATGGTAACCTGTATAACCGACCTACCACTGGAACTGCTGCACAAGATTTTTGTGTACACTTTCAACGGTGGTCACAAGATGTCAAAAGGCTCGTCAAGCTGGCCAAAACTGTCCCGGTATTCCGCTTCCCGTGCGAGATGATTCTTATGGACTATCTTCGCAAAATAAGCGGAATGAGGTGTGCCGATCCCGAGACCCTCTTTAGGCTGCAGGCAAAAAATTAGACGATAGGATGGACAAGCTTCACGAGGGGAGGAAGGGGAGAAGAAAGTTTACCGACGACTAGTACGCGTCGAACACAGAGACCGATGATATTATCAGTCACCTTCTTGCGTTGTCCGAAGCGCAAACTTTCTTCCTTGCCTTCCGCGATATATAAATAACCACCATGAAACCAAAGAGTGTCGTCTACCAGGTGCCCTACGCGAACCTCAAGTCTCTCTGAGCTCTTGATGGATTGCTCACCAAGAAACAGAGGTAAAAGAAACATTCCTGCCTAGCCAAAGATCATGGAATCAAATTGCTGCTCAGCACCCCTCAGTTAAAAAGATTGCAGCGTTCGCGGAAGCAGCAGAAGACTGGATGTTTCATATTCTGGCGCAAGTTAAAGACTTATTCAAATACTGTTTAATACTGAAGTTCATCTTTGGCCAATAATATAATTTCTTACATTTACTGAAAACCTTTCTATATCCAAAATGTCCTTGCAAATCATGCACTTTATGTAAGATTTTCGGTATTAAGGAAACTGGCACAACTAATCTCCAATTATCTTCAGAAACACATTTTAAAAATAAAATGCTATCTTGGAAAGCACACTGAGTCTTAAAAGACTTGGAAAGATTTCCGTTCTCAATCTTCTGAATTAAAGGACTACAATATGCGCCACGATATTGAATCCTTCCAGAACTCCAAAGTATCTCCTTCAATAATATCCAATTTTAAGTTATTAATAAACAACTCTGATAAAGAAATATTTCCTGTAGTAGTATCGGGATATCGGCTTAATGTGTCAGCCGCTTGATTGTTTACTCCCGAAACATGGTGGATATCATAATCAAAACCTTGCAGTTTTAAACACCATCTATTTGAACGTGGATTTAAAGTTCTTGCTGACTCCAGCCAAGAAAGAGATTTATGATTTATAATTTGTGAACAAATTAATTTTAGTTCCGGCTACATAAATATAAAATTTCTCAAAGGCAAAAAGAATTGCTAAACATTCAATTTCATGTGTACTGTAAGATAACTCATTACCATGAGTAACTCGACTTGCATATTGAATAATCCTGGGATTGTCTTCTGATGTCTCTCCATTTTGCCATAAAACACCTCCAATACCTTTCTTTCAACCATCTACATTTATGTTAGAAGGTTTAAAAAAATTAGGTTGTGCTAAAGCTTCTGGAGATATAACCAAATCACGTAGCCTTTTAAAAGCTTCTACATGCACTTCCTTCCAGTTCCAGAGAATATTCGACTTTAGAAGTTCATAAAGTGAATGGGCAATTTCTGCAAATTTATTCACGAATTTTCTTCTCCAGTTGACTAAACCCAAGAATTTTCGAAGTGACCTTTTGTTATTTGGTGTTGGAAAATTTATTATAGCAGAATTCTTGCTACTATCTACCTTCATTTCATTTCCAGAAACGATGTGTCCAAGAATAGAAATTTCTTTAGAAGCAAATTTGCACTTTGAAAACTTGACATATTAACATATTTCAATTTTTGCAGAATAGCTTCCAGGTGTGTTAAATGCTCCTGCCAAGTTTTACTAAAGATCAAGAGATCGTCTAAATAGCAAACAACAAAGTTGTTGAATTCTTTCGTGAGGATTTTGTTCATCCTGTCTTGAAAAATGGTTACAGCAGATCGTTTGCTGATGGGAAGATATCGAAATAAATACTGTCTACCGCGATATGAGAAAGCAGTATAAAGATGTGATTCTGGAGTTAATGGGATCTGGAAATAGCCACACGATAAATAAATAGAAGATAAATATTTTGATCCCAAAAATCGTTGTAACGTTTCATGAATTGGTTCAATCCTAACTTGAGGACTGATGACATGCTTATTCAAATTTCTAAAATCCACCTTGTTTTGGTACAATGTGTAGAGGATTTAAATATGGGGAAGATTCTTGATATATTATAAACCAACTTTCCCATTTGGAGAGTTGTTCTTCTAAATTCTTTCTCCTAGAAATTGGTATAGGATAAGGTGCCGTGGCAATAGGTCTAACTGTATCTTATATAGTTCTACCTTGGCATGTCTTGGTTTGTCAGAAAATTGTTCGTGATAATTCCATAAGAGTGAAAATAAATCACGTTTCTGTGAATCACCGATATTTTCTATTGCAAATACTTTCTCGTGAATATCCCTCTGAGAAGGCACATTAATTTGCTTCAATATCTAACATGTACATATTTTATCCTACATGACTGGAATTCATTCTCCGTTATGTCAGTATCATGCTTCACACCAGATACAAGCTTGTCAGATTCAACACTTATCGTACCAGAATCCTTATTATTTAGTGTTGTACACACTTGCTTTCCTGATGAAGTTATTAAACTTATATTCTGATTCCTAAAATCCACAATTGCTTTGTGCCTTCGTAAGAAAATAATGTCTGCGTTAAATTCTTTTAAAATGAAAAATTCCATTGGAAAGTATTCGCTGTCGATCTGAATACTTATCGTCTTAAACCGACAATTTTGCACTTTTTATTTCCAGCAAATCCAGATAATCTAATGTCATCCACCTTGTCCAACGTAAGATTACCAATACATGATTATATCTTACACCAAACCACATAATTCATAACATTTGTTTGGCTACCACAATCTATTATACAAATGATAGGCAATTGACATATGATTCCATGTACAATTGGAACTTCTGTTAAAGGTACAGTAATATCTTCATTGTTAATAACCCAGTCAGGTTCTTCCTCAAACCATTCTAACAAAAAATTAATTTGCAAGTTACTTAATGCATTTTCATTCGAAAATTTCATACCATCACAAACATTAAGTAAATCAATCGACTCCTCCTTGTGCCTGTTGTAGGTAGTGCAGAGGGAAAGAGGCTCTTCCGACTGCTACTTTAATTTAAAGTAGACTGCCTTTCCAACTGCTGTGGCCTGGCATCATTAAATTGTAAAGACTGATTTTAAAGTTAGATTTTGAGTCAAATTAGGACTTACACCAAGATCTGTTACTATTAAAGTAACCATTCCTAGAAAATCTGTAGTTAGGCTGCCTAAAATTAAGACCATTATCTTGTCTGGATTTCTCATTCGTGATATTTCTATTATTATTACGGTAAAACCTGCCAGTATTGTAAAAAAATCTAGGAAACATCTGATTTCTATTTCGCCGGAAATTTCCAAAATTAGTAGCATTACTTGCATTGTATCTTGAACTCGTAGATTGGTTTACATTGTCTGAACTATTTCTAACAGAGGCACCATTATCCGGCAACTCCCTCATTATCAACTGTATAACATCTACATCAATCGGATTGTCCACTAAATAACAATATGTGGAATGTGTTTTTAGTGCAAATGTTTCTAAACTTCCCTGTGCATTTTAGTCGTATTTTTTATTCCTTAAAACAGCTAACTGTGATTGTAACATTTTAGGCGAAGCGAACTGTTGAATAAATTTGTTTTCAAAATCAGAAAAACAAAAGAAATATCTTTCGTGTGTTCTAAACCAATAATCTGCTCTATTTGTAAAACAATTCTGAATGCTCTGCAGTCGTTAATCAGCAGGCACTCCTATCAGATCGAACGTTGAGTTTAATTGTTCCAAGTATTATCTTGGCAGATTGCGTTTCAACTCGACCTGAGAACTTTGGTAATAAAGATAATTAATTTAACTTCAAATGTCTAACTTTCGTCATGTACAAGGGCAAAGAATCAGAATTCGGTCTTACATTACAATCTTGAAAATTTGTGCACCATTACAATTTTCTATTCCATTCACAAATGCACTATCATGAATGTTTGGTGACTCTTGATTGCCAGCAAAATATGTGCAAGGGTAAGAACGATTAAACAGTTTCCTTCTAGACTCATCGTTATCATTATGAGAATTAAATGCTCTCTGGGTATTATTCATTCTTGAAGCTGTGTTATCAGACCTGTTTGGATGAATTTGAGTATAATTAGTAGAACCGGAACACCAAGTGCAAGGATAGTTTGTGTAATTCAAATTACAATATCCTCCATAACTGCGGAAGTCCTCTGGCCTACCTAACATATTTGATGTTTCAGGAAATACGTCATTCGAGGAAACGTCAATGTTATTCTCAGTTTGTACTCTGCGTTCGTTTAAAATACAACTATGTAGATCTATTCATACAAGAGCAATTAGAATTTACGTGCGTCTTTCTAGCATTATGTAAACTAGATTGTTTGCGATTTTGCTTCCAACTTACATGTTTAAGATGCGGTTCTCTTACATAAAATGTCTTTACTTTAGTAGTATCCGTAGAGTTAATAGAACTTCCATATGAATCACTCAAACCAGAATCATTGCTTATGACCAATTCCAGAATCACGCCTTACATTTAACCTTCTCGATTGGCGATTTGCAACATTATCAATACCATGAACTTGAGAGTTCATATTAGAATATTTGTTATGAGAAGTACCTGTAACATTACAATCAGCACCACCATAATTTACATTAACTGGTTTCTGCATATTATTCTCAATGACATCAACGCGCAATGCAAGCTGTTTCAAATTATCATCGTACTGATTAACAATTTCGAAACACTGTGAAAACTTAGAATCGAGTGTTTCAACTTGCGAACAACAATCATCAAATCCACATTTGAGTTTACCTATATAGTCTTTTGCACCTTGCAAAAAACCTTCAATTTCATTTATTTGTTTCGCATGAAGATCTTGTGTACTAAGAATGTCTGATATTTTACAGTCATGATTTTGCATGCTTTCTTGCAACTTCTGGTTTAATTCTTCATTTGAACTTACACACGTTTCTGCTAAAGATTCGATTCTTATTGCTACATCAGAAGCCAACATGTCTATACGGTTATTAACCTGCTTAAAATCAAAATTCATAGATTCAATTTTAGACTGTAATTCGACATTGGAAGCTTCAATTTTGGATTTCAACTCTTCGTTGGAAGTTTCAAGCTGAGATTTTAATTCCTTGCTAGAAGATTTTAATTCCTTGCTGGAAGATTTTAATTCCTTATTGGAAGCTTCAAGCTGAGATTTCAATTCCTTATTGGAATCTTCAAGCTGAGATTTTAATTCTTTACTAGAATTAACTACCACGAACTGAATGCTCTTGATTGTTTCTAGCAGATCGTTAAAATTAGGACTAATACTCTCTTTGTAAGCTGACAATTCATATGGATTATAACTAGGTTCACAAGATTTACAAAAGTAATTCTCTACCGTAGTAGAATAAATAGACCAATGAACAACTGACAACTTAAGACAAGAAAAGTGAAACCATGAAAGACATTTATAGCACTGAACAAATCTGATGTCAGCTTTCGTGTCACCACAACATTCCACCTTGCGAGTACTGGTATCAGTCTTATCATTAGAATTAACTTCTTGACCTTGAATGTTTGTAAACGTTGCTTGATATGTGCCCTCGTATTGCACAGTCTTCTTTCTGCTACGAGATTTAGATGAACCTCTGGAAGACATTTTTAATAACGAAAAGGAAAAAACTTGCACACACTTAAATACTTGAATATCCTTCAATCCCAGACCTACTGAGATTATATTTCACATAGTCGATCCGAAGAACTACTTAACTTCAGAGTCCTGTCACACGGTCGCCACTTTTTTACGCTTGAACATTTTACATTATACTCAGTAAATCACTGTTCTACTTCACAGAAAATTATGAAATAACAATAATGTATATAGTTCAAAATCACTACACTGTTCTCTGATGAGTATACTTATTATTTGCACTAAATAAATACATTAAATTATGCACCAATTCCTATGATTCGAACTATATGCAAAACGTTCTTGTTATCTCCTTCACTTTTTTCTTAGAACTGGTTGCTACGCAACAAAACAGTATGCTACAACATTTCTTTCTTTTTCTTTTACACAAGACATGATTATACATTTTACAATTTGAAAACAGTCAAGGTCGTAGACCTTGCTCACACTTATGTAACGCTCCTCGTTCTGCGCTAGGACGTTGATGCGTTCGCCGTCGTAGCCAAGATGTGGCACAAGATGTTGAAATCGTACCCTGAGCCGTTGTGGAAGAACACAGGGATCAAGCGCGGGCACCGGGCCATCAGGCTGCACTCGTTGCACCACGGACCAATGTAGCTGCCAGTGCCATAATGGTCGTGGTGGCGCACTTTTTTGTTGTCAGTGAAGCTCGGAGTTTCATATGGGACAGGTGGTGGCCTCATCGTGCTTACGCTGATCAATGGGCGACAGTGGCAGCATAGGCTTGGGTGCCAACAACATCTTACCTATCTTGATGGTCTCTTGCTCCATCCTCTCGAGGAAGTGCTTGACCGGGTCGGGTCCGCGATACACATATGCCTCGGGGGCGATATCTTGGTCTCGTCGCACCACAACATACGCGAAGCTCGAGGCCTCGTGGAGCTGGTAGGGGGTGGTGGAGGATGATTTGGGTTTGGGGTAGCAGGTGGCCAGGGGTATGAGGAAGGCCTCAAAGTCCGCTACGATGATTGCAGGATGCTCTACCGTGGCACTGTGCATGCGAAACTGCTCAACCGCACCGGGCTCGGGCGGGAGCATCCCCGCAGGTTTGTTGGTACCTCAGTAGAGAATGTGGCGGGCGATCTTCTCGTCAGCGATGTCGGGGCCTCGCAGATGCTGGTAATCATCCTGTTGCTGGTTTTCGAAAGTGGTCAGGCACCTGCGACACACCTCGATGTGACCAACATGCCTACTTCTCTGACCTGAGACCAAGAGGGAGAGCAAGCGGACGAGGGTGTAGTGGTGGTGGGACTAGTCTTTGATAAACAAGAAGTTGATCTCCTGCGCAAGGTCGTCATCCACGTCGCTCACCCGAATGGGATGCACCATATGCTTCTCTTCGGTGATGCTGTAAACATTGATGCATAGTCGCAGGTCCAACATATTGCATGCACGTGTCTCAAATTTCCCGATGTCGCTGATCGCCATGGGGTAAGGGATTCTGGCTATCGCATCCTCCAGCTCGAACTGCACGTAGTGGTGGACTCGGTGCGGCTGGTCTTTCTTGTCGACCGGGTGCAATGCCGCCAGCAGCGACCACAGGAAGTACTTATTGTCATTGTTCTGAATATTCAGAAGCGCCTTCTTGGCCGCAACATCTGGCGGCAGGGGGACAAAGCTGGACCCGGACCAGGGAAGAAGTTTGCTCACCTTCATCCGAAGTTCGTGTGGAGTGCCGCATAACAATCCCCCAGAGCCCTTAGCCTGGTGCTCCTACTGTTTCTGCGTCAGCGTGTCGATGAGCTCGTCGTAGACCTCCTCGAGGTTCGCAACATTTGCCAGATGAAGCACCTTTGCCTTGGTGGAGTGTCAAAAGGTGTAAGGTTCACCTGAGGGTCTTGCATAGTCGCAGGACAGCACCGCATAGAACTTGGAGTGCTGGAACAACTCCTGGTTTAGGATAGACACTAACATTGCCCGCACATCCATCAAACAGGTACGTACGTCGCACGGCTTGTGCGATTTTATAGAGAAGTCCTGCAACATCTTCTCGAAAGCAGATCGCGTCGCTTTCACCGTTGGCTTAACTCGCTTGGCGGATGGAGGTGCATCGAGGGGAGTCGCCTTCCTCTTGGTCGGAGCTTGGCGACTGGTCGACGGTTGCGACATCGGTTCTCCAGAGGCCTTGCACGCGAGCTGGTGTTGCTGAGGTACGGAATAGTGATGTTTCTCCCGCACTCAGGGCCCAGTTCGGTCGCTGTCAATCGCTTGCCTGGCACACAAGTCCGACAGTGCCTCGAAAATGTTTGCTTGAAACACTTGTTTCATATGTGGGACAAGTCTTCATGGAACGCATGGTGGGTGGGTTTGGGGTAGTCTTATTTATATATGTGCTGTTGTGTTGTGATAGAGTGTGCAAGAATGCTTATGTGTATTTTCTCTAGAAAAGCTGGCTGCTTGTAGAGAGCTTGTGATGAGGTGCTATTTATATAAGGTATGCCCAAATGAAAAGGAGACCTTTGCTGTAGCGGCGTTGTATCTAATCGAAGGTAAATATATTTGCCGATAGATGGTGCGGTGTTTGTCCCAGTTTGCAGGTGTAGCGAACGGCTTCGCCTGCTGTTTCCTCAGTTGGCGAGAGTTGTTTTGCGTGGACGGGTGCATTATGCATTCCTCCAGATCAGCGCAGAGAGCTGTAATCCAATTTCTTCGCGCAGAAGGCGAGCATGCTTCACAAATTTATCGCAGAATGAAGGACGTTTACGGAGAGCAGTGTCTCGTACGTTGCACCATATTCCGTTGGTGTCAGCGTTATAAGGCGGGACGCGAAAGCACCAAGGACTTGCCACGACCCGGGCAAGCGCACGTTGTCATCAACCCTGTCACGATTGCTGCTGTGGATAATCTCGTTCGTCAGAATCGTCGATCACCACACGTGAAATTTCTGCTGAACTGTCGATAAGCAAAGGAACTGTGCAATACATAATCCACAAGAAGCTGTGTTATGGCAAAGTTTGTGCACAATGGGTGCCCAAGCATCAGCGACGCAGAAGGTGGAGAGAATGGGTGTGTGCTTGACCCATCTTTTGCGGTACGCGGAGCAAGGTACGGATTTCATTGTATGCTTAAGTGAATCTTTGCCAACAAATCTGCAGAAGTAATGACACATAACAAATGCAAGAAAATATATATGCTTTCAACGTCACCTTTCCGCCCGAGGGATTTAGGGAAAACCTATGATATGGCCACTTTCACTTGCACGAATTTACTGCAAGCAACAAGGGAGTTTTCAGACTGAAGCGACAAGCGATATCGGGATTTCGCACAGAAGCATTCGATCTAAAGCAAACCATTCACCAGTCACGCTTGCGCAAATAACAGGCCGGGGCAACACAATGCACGGTATTGATAAAACTGCCAAGTCCGAGCGACAAGCGACACCTGCAATTTGTCGTTCGGAAGGTGTTGTCTATTTTTTAATGTTGATTTCCAAGAGAGACGTATCGCTGCAGTCTGAAAGCTTCCTTTCGAACGAATTCACCACGAGAAAATGCACGTGTCGCTTGGACTGGACTGTTGTTTTCTCACTACCATACTTCGTGTCGCCTCGCTCTGTTGTATTCGTATGCAAGGTGAATTGTTTCCTGTAGAGTAAAGGGGCTGTTGCTTGTCGCTTCGGTGTGTAATCTCCGTGCCACTTAAAATAGTGAATCCTCAGTGATCAATGAAATTTTTCGAACCGAAGCGACACGACAAGCTGCACGTGTCGCTCAGATTTCCAATGGCGTGTATTGTGCCGCCTGGGACTTGATTTCCCATGAACGGTAAATGCTTATTTATAGACTAAATGGGCCTGTGTCGTTTGTCACTTCGGTACGAACCACTGCTGTCGCGATAAACGATCAACATGCTTGTAACAAAATGCAAGTCGTAAAAATCCTTTCCGGGAACCAATCCTTTCTTCGTTCTTCTTGTATCAACAGGTTTCGTCTCTCTACGTCCTTTGGAAACCTACGAAGTGATACTTGACTCAATAAATTTGTTCCCGAATGAAATGTGCAACCATATGCTACACAGCTGACACCCTATTTCCTTGTAAAATAATCTCCACTTGGTCCTTTCATATTAACGTCCATAGCATCGTAAGCGTAACCGGGTGTTCGAGGGGGACCAGACGAGTGCGCATGCTCCGCAGTAGCTCCGCCTTTAACACCGTCTATATTTCAGATGATAAGAAACGTGTATACCAAAAATTAGTCAAATCCATGACATCAAATTCCAAAATTTGTTTTCTTGGTTGATTTGACATAGAATTAATTACTCAGTCTCAAACTTGCAAGCATTCAAAAGTAAACTGAACGCACGGCCATGAAATTAGGCGGGTGGCAGAAGTTCGTGTTGACTTGGTCTTTGTAATCCATGTGATACAAACTGACATTTGCTCGAAAGGTCAGAGTTGACATAAAAGTGCCCCGGAGAGAGGACGGTCTGACCGGGGCCTCCGAGATACTTACATAGGGGCCTCACACCAGCTTCCGTGACGTCACAGGATTAGTCAAGTATAGTCCATTTACAACATTGAACAAAATTCATTATAAGAGTATAGGCTAGCTAATATTTATTTTTCTGACTGAACCGTCCTTTCTTATTCGTCCAGTACGTTGCTTTCACCTCAAAAACATTTCAAATGTTATACGGCATTAGAAAATATGTAAATAATATTGATAAAATTAAAATCCGTTCTGCATAATGTACCTTTATTTTTCAAATTACCAAGGGAAAAAAGGCGGTGTAGATAAAATTTTATACTACATTTGGAACTTGCTATAAATTCGTAAAGAATTATCATCGTTAGTATATAATTACTATTGAATTGATGTGGAATAAAAACTTACTGTTCCAAGTTATGTATGCAAAATAATTTTCTAAAAGTTTACGTGCAGAAGGTTGAGGAAAGAGATTGTAAGATTGCAATTTCGTAATAAATAAGCTTTCGAACTTTGGAAACTCAATTTCCGTGTCTAATTTGAATAAATGTTTAATTTTCTAGAAATCTGGTAAATATTTGGATGCACAAGTTTCCGTGGTTTGGTTGTAGGTTACGTTGTTTTAAAGTCATTTCTCGCATTAAAATCTTACATGCAAGCAAAGAGATAATTTGTACAAATATTAATGCAACAAACGTACTGGCCTAACCTATTCGCAATACCTAGATGCTAAGAACACTAACCTTAAATGATCTAACAGTAATTCAAGCCTATGAAAAGGGAATTACGATCACACGGAAAATGAAACTCGTTGAAAATATTAATGCAACATGCAAGCAACTTACTTTAAGAAGTCCAAAGCAAGATAACGCAATAAACCACATGCTCTATCAGGAGATTATTGTTAAAAGAATATCGTACTCTAAAGTCCTTATAATTATATCCCTTTTCGGTAAACAAGCTATATAATGTCAAAAACCACGAGACAAGTTATTTTTCAGGATAAGGCGTAAGTTTTAACATATATATCATTCATGCCTAACAACGACAATCTACTTCTAACTGTGCCTGGACATGTACTGAAATCGTGTCACGCTGACATGTAAGTTAATAATTGCATTTTCCCCTTGTACTTGTGACGTTTAGAACGGGTTGAGATAATATATCGCTCTCTTACTTTTTCACAGAGCATAAATGTAAATTAAGCAAATGTGTTACATGAAATCACACTGTCTGACTAATCAAATGTACTAATCGTTATTCTTTACATAGTAAATTTTCACTTTAGCAACTTGTCTACATTTTCACATACTTTAAATGTTGGTGACACAAGTGCTCGTTTTTATAGTCGCTAACTACAACCTTAGTGACAATGAAGTTCGACCAGTCACAAATATGGGAGTGCGTTGTGAAAGAAGGAGAACACATGCATATGCTGAACATATTTTATTCAGCAGGCTACATGGAACAAAGGAAAACATAAATTTCCGCTGCAACGCAGCAATGTATGCTGTCCACACAAAATAAAACATTTTCGTCCATCTACAAGTGACATTGAAGTTCGACCACTGTTAGAGGGGACCCTGTTTACCATGGTGTGACGCCGCCCCGTCGGCGAATAACTGTGGCAATGCGTCGGGGCATGCTGCGCCGCAGACTGCGGACGAGTCATTCAAGGTATTCCACATCGATGCGGTGCCATTCCTCCTGCAGGCAGGCGATAAGAGCAGCCACTGTTGTGGGTCCCCTCTGTTGCACACGTCACTTAAGAACACGCCACACATTCTCAATGGGCGAGAGGTCGGGACTCGATGGTGGCCATGGCAGAGTTCGCACGTGATGGCGAGTCAACCATTATCTTGTCAGCTGCGCTGTATGAGGCCTGTTATTGTCGTGTCGAAAGATGAGACGCCGCCTGTGGAACAGGTGCCTTCGCACTGTGGGAAGATGCCGCTCCAGTATGCGTGTATAGGCGTGTGCATTCACAATGCCCTCACAGACGTGTAGTGGGCCAAATCCAGATGCCGTCATGCATCCCCATACAATCACTGACGCAGGTTTCTGTACCCGTCGTGCATAACATTTTGCTTCATTTTGTTCCTCCTTCCGACAAATGACTGTTTTCCGTATTTTCCCGTACACAACATTGAAAATGGATTCGTCCGTCCACAAAACCCTGTTCCACTGCCGAAATGTCCATCCCCGGTACATTCGTGCCCACCGTAGTCGATTGCCTTTGTTCAACATGGAAAGGAAGGGTTTACGTTTCGCCTTGTACACTCGGTAACCGCATCGCTGTAGGTAACGGCGAATGGTTCTGGTTGACACTTCAATGTGAAAGCGTTCTCGAGTCCACAGTCGTAATTCGGCCACAAACATGATTGTTGGTCTGGATATAGCGCCTAAATATCCGTAGGTCACGCACGCTCAACAGGCGTTTTCGACCGGGGGCCTTACCTGGCTCTGTAGTACCCGTATTTTGGTGGTGTTTGATGATGCAGTGGACGGTTGACTTGGGTAAGTTCAGTTGGCGCCCTATTTCCCGTTCACCGAGTCCATCCCGTTGCAATTACACCACTCTTCTCCTCACGGTGTTGTCAATAGGTTTGCCCCTGGCCATGGTGATGATGCACTGCGGTTCCTCGGTGCACAGCACGCGCTTATATACGGCGGACTCCCTTATCGTGTCCGTGACGTCATGCTTTCGTCGAATGCGCCACTATCTGGAATTTGCCGTATGGGTCTGGTGCCTGGTCGAAGTTCAATGTCACGCGTAATGTTCCCCGTTTTCGTTCTTTACGTGACCTTGGGTGCAACATGCTGGGATCACGATTCTTGCCTGCTCACACGCCTCCTCTTACACACATGCGTCACTTCTGCGGGTCACCCATTCCACCGCCTATGCCTCTGTGCATTTAATCACGTATTCCTTTCTGGTCGAACTTCATTGTCACCAAGGTTGTACATGGCAATAATCAAAGAGATCTTCCTTTTTTGACAGAAATAATCGACAAAGGAAAAATATAGCATCCATTACTGAGTACAAAGGTACACAATTATCCACAACGTATTTGTGAAATAGGCTAATAAAATTGAACAAAGTCGTAAAATTCTATTGATGTACATTATATTTCTTTCACGTCATGTATGTCATCAAGCACATAATTCTTGTAAACTGGAACATAACATGAAAAAGGACGTTAATATCCTCTATTGCGACTAGAAAATAAATGTGTTCAAGACGTGACTCTTGCACTTTGAACTGCACAATTTCAGACAACGTATGAGCAATAATATGGACATATACATACAGGCCTAAATAACAATCAACATTTTTTCTTGTTAAATAAAGAAATATAATAGTTACAAGGTCGGCATTCATGTACTTAATATTACCATTCTGCTATGTTCACAAATTCTTAAATGTCGTATACTTCGCACTGGTTGAACACAGTTTTTTAATAACACGTAATTAAATGTTGTACCTCCTGCACACAAACACATAAATTTACTTGTAACTGATCAGGATACAACTATATTTAATTTGCGACAATAATTATTATTCATACTCGGTCATTCCATGACACATCAACCGATAAAAATTATTTTTGGACCTTCAAGATTCAGATTTTTTAATTTTTTTTTGTTTATACATTTTACCTATCAAGAGGACAAAAAGTGCCAAATTTCAGTTTTTTCGGCTCTTAGTTTCTGAGTTATTGACTTCCAAAAAAGAAGAGATCCCAAAATTTGACGACATTTTGAAATCTTTAAACAGTTGTAGATAAAAGCTATTTGACCTCAAATTGGTGTCATTCTCTTCTGCTTATGAGCTTTAATTTGAATTTGCAACATGACTGTGGTATTTGAATTTTGTAATTTTTAAGAAACTCAAAAAAAAAGTTTTTTGAAGATCTCAAAAACTCAATTTTTTATTTCCTTGAAAAAAATGTGTTTTGAAGACATAAATTGACTATTTGTGTGCAAAATTTCATAATGGGACGGAAATGGGTTCCTATGGAAATTGATTTTTTGTACTGTAACGTGTGCGAAATTTGCTAAATTCGTTGATTTCCATGTTAAAACCACAACTATATGCCGAGTGGTTGATGTTGAAGTCTTCATATGAGTCTATTTTATAATTTTTGAACTACAAATAACATGAATATACCTACAATTTATCACTTTTAATATCAGACAAGCAAATTGAAAAATGTACAAGGGGAAGTTAATAATAACAGGAATCTTATTATAAACTTAGTAGAGATTTATGCACAACGAAAATTTGTTTTTCGGCACTCAAAAAGGTTCCTTAGCAACACGCCATAAAGGAAGGTGTCGTGACGATCGAGCAGTAGCGCGTACAACATGGCCGCTACACTGTTGACTTGCACTGTAGTATAGCAACGTAGTGTTATTCGTTTTTTGTGGTCAGAGGGAGTGAAGCCTTCTGAAATCTACAGCAGAATGGAGGTTCAGTACGGATACAATTGTTTGTCAGGGGAGAGTGTATGAATGGAAAGATTTAAAGACTGAAGACTAAATGTCAGTGATGAACATCGGAGATGGGGGAGCAGTTTGAGTGGCAACTGACGCAGTGAAACAGCAGATCGATCAGTGAATTCGTTAATTTAGTACACTCTTCCCTGACTTAAACAATTGTATCCGTACTGAACCTTCATTCTGCTGTATATTTCAAAAGGTTTCACTCCCTCTGACCACAAGAAACGAATAACACTTCGTTTGTCTTCTACGGTGGAAGTCAACAGTGTAGCGGCCATGTTGTACGCACTACTGCGCAGGTGCATACTGCTCGATCGTCACGACACCTTTATGGCGTGTTGCTAAGGAATCATGTTGAGTGCCGAAACACAAATTTTCGTTATGCATAAATCTCCATGAAGTTTATAATAAGATTCCTCTTACTTACCTCCTCGTAAATTTTTCAATTTTCTTGTCTGATATTAAAAGTGATATATTTTAGGTATTTTCATATTGTGTAGTCCAAAAATTATAAAATAGACTAATATGAAGATTTCAACATCAACCACTCAGCATATAGTTGTGGTTATTTATAACATGGAAGTTAACAAATTTAGCAAACTTCGCACACATTACAATACAAGAGTTTAATTTCCATAGGAACCCATTTCCGTCCCATTATGAAATTTTGCACACAAATAGTCAATTGATGTCTTCAAAACTTTTTTTTAAAGTTTTTAAAAATTTAGAAAATTCAAATACGACACTGATGTTTCATTTCAAATTAAAGCCCATAAAAAGCAGAAGGGAATGACACTAATTTGAGCTCTCTAGGTCAAATAGTTTTTGATCTACAGCTGCTTAAAGATTTCAAAATGTCGTCGAATTTTGGGATTTTTTTTTTGGAAGTCAATAACTGAAAAACTAAGAGCCAAAGAAATCTGAAATTTGGCAGTTTTCGTCAACTGTACTGGTACTACCTACTGCACCAAAAGTTATCTATTTCGAGATGTCAAGGTTCAGACCCCGGTTGATTTGACATGGAATGACCCTTCTCTGAAATAAATACTTTTACCGGAACTCTATTTCGAACAACTCGCTCATTTAAATATATGTATTTCCCCAAAACACACGACTAATCCTTTGACGTCATCAGTCCTTTTAACATCACACGTTGCAGCTCGCTATACGGAGTATACACGAAGTATACGCATCTCGGAGGCCCCGGTCTGACGCTCGAACTAGGCAACGCAGCCCGGTTGACGTTGCCACACAGTGCGCAGGAACAAGCGGCTTTTGTTCCGCTCTCGTTTTGCTTTTCCCATACGTGGCATCAATTCTGCCAAGCCGCCTATTTTGATGGCCGTGCGTTTAGTGATTCCACTTCAAGGTACATAAATTAGGTAATACTTTACCTCTACTAGTCTGTTCGGAATACGATAATGACTCTGGCAACACAGCAGTTGTTACAGCACAAAACTCCTTCTCCACTTCTGTGATTTAGGGTACTTAATTTATTATTTCACATCGTCTCAAACCTGTACACAAATTTTGTCGGTCTCTTCTTGTATCCATTTATTTTATAAGACTTTACAATGTCAGAATGAGGTGTTATTTCCTAGTTCCTAGCAATAATTGTTTTATGTCGCTTTCAAGGACTTCACTCCTCATATCAATCCACGGACATGTCCTTATTCTATGCATAGTCTCGTCAAATACTCCAGATAAAAACCTCAACCTTCGCTTTATCTGAAGGCCATTAAATGTTAACCCTAGCTTACCCGTGTCGTACCAGAAACTTGCTTACTTGAGGGGGGGGGGGGCTTACAGGCCCAGGCTTTTTTAATCACTAAAATTCAAGAAACCATTTTGTTATTGAATTGCTTCTTGCTTTCTTGTTTATAGAAGTTTAGTTATTTATTAACTATAATGATTACAAAAGTTACAATCATTAATAAAAAATAATAACCAATTATTGCATAACTGTCACACCCATATTTTACCATTCGCTAAAACTCACAAAAGCCAGAATATTTTTTTTATTAATGCTGCTTTGTTTATAGAGTGGCAGTTGTACATTAATTATAATAATTGCAAAAAATGCCATCATTACCAACAAATTGTACATCCTCACTAGCACGAGTGTGTCGAATAACACGCTTTTAAAAATAGCGCCTGATAGGCCCACCTAGTGCCTTTTCGCTCCTATTTACATTACATTTATGTTTTTATGAACAAAAGTAATACAGATTATTCAGAACACCCTAGGGAACAATGTAATTTATTTTTAATTTTTTACAAAAGTTTTCAGTTGAAAAATTGAAAAAATGTAGGTGGTTGGCCTGACAGCCCCCCCCCCCCCCCCGCACCTCTCGAGTATGCTAGGGTTAATCATCCACACAGTACCAACTCTACATTGTCTTCTTCTAAAACAGAAAACTGTTCATAATATGCAATTTTAGCTAGTTTTGATCACTCGCTATAAATTAACGAAGACACGTTAACATCCTGCAAAGTTAGTTGAGTGATAATCACTGGCAAATTTGTTATTAGTGGTTCAGCATTCCCAGGTTTAACAAAATCCAAATCGCTCCAAACCGTATTTTACCTTGAAAGGATACATACGAGGAGACATCAGATAAGTGTAGCTACTAATTCAAATTTTGTTATTGTTTCATTAATGCTTTATTAGTGCAGTAATAACAATAGGAGCTGAAATAGTAATGACCTGTAAAAAATACTTGGTTTAGTAAATTCTCATCCTCAAATGTTCATAGAAATTTTTCATACATATAAGTTTAGTTTCTGATTTGACATTTTTCTTACTTGGTTATTTGCCTTCTGCAATAAATATGTAGTGAACAGTTCTGGCACAAAATAAATCAACATTATTCAGGTTTGAGTAATATAATCCTTAACGTGACCATAATACACTGAAATTAAAATCTCAACATGAAACAGCTTTGACTGTATGCAGTAACCTGGTCAACATGTGACTGATATAAATGTATCCCAAATTTTAATTTAATTTAAATTAAAGGTATATATTTCACGTTTACACAAGGTTAACTGGAACTTGATTCTTACGGTTGCGAGAAGTACTTCGCTGAAAAGTTCAAATAGAGAACACTTGTACTTTTAGGATTTGGGATAGGGTCGTACCCTTGTCTACACTTATGATCGATTTATACATTATACACGAATGATTCTGCTGGGAATCCTTTGACCCCAAGGCCTGTGATCCGGAAGACAGAACCAGCCAATGGTTGTTGTTGCAGCTCGTCGTCAGAGAGCCTTATACGGGCTGTCGTCACGTACAGCTCGTCCAATGCAGAACCTCCGAACATAACAGACGACACCTCTAACGCTGGAAGCTCTATTTGGTCAAGCAGCTCCCCTGTTGTTGGATCAACCTTTATCACCTGAAATAAAACGAGCGAAATTACCAAAGTATTACTTTATAGTTTGTCAAACTCTTGTCCGTATCCCAAGACAAAATAAGTAATTTGGTGATAATTGCACATAGATTAGCATTGTTCTAACTTAATTAGCTGTATACCGACATACATCAAACATTGTGTAACAATAGAAGACATCTTTTGCCACTTTTGTTAAGAATCATTCTGCTACTGCTTAAAAGACTAAGCATTGCCCATTCAATCTTTAATGTACCGTATGAGTAAAAGAAGGGCCATTCTTTCAAGCTGAGTAGAAACTTGATTTTATGGCATATGCTCTGTCCCGGGAATCTGGAGCAAATGAACGAAAACAAAGTCCTCTGCGCAAGTAGTGACTCAGAGGGCTCGACCAATCAACGTATGAGAAGAAGGGATTGCATGAAAAAAACGCAACTGCAGCTACGAACAGATTGCAACAGCGCGGACTGCTTCGCTCCGCCCACTCGCTTTCTCCCATTCTCTACTGTTATCCGCGACGTTGCTCAACAGACTCCTGAGACAGGCTTTACAAGCGATATTTCACTTACTTTGTAACCTCCCCAGCAAGCAATCCAAAGATTACCATTCGTATCGATAGTCATGCCGTCTGGAACACCACTGACATTGTTTGCCACGTAGTCGAACACTGTTCTTCTGTTACCTGTAACAATAAAATATGCGTTAGCTGTTCACAGGCTTAGTTATCGCTTAAATTATGAATTAAAAGGGGATCGCCTGTTTATACTACAGAGAAGAGCATTCCCCTTTTGCCATGTTCATTTTCACCGCCTCAGAGGCAATGATGTGTCTGTCTGTGTGTTTTCTAGGCGTAATCTAGACCTAGTTTACATTGGCTCATATTTTATATGGTCGATGTAGATAATGTAAACTACACTAGAATTAATTTATGATACTGTTTTTAAAGAATGTGCCATTTTTCATCGTGTTTTCGTATGAAGATGAAAGCAATCCTCTTTATAACAAAAGCTTCTAATATTCTCTTCAAGCTGACTGTTGAGAGAAGGTAAAATGTAGAAAATATGCACGTGGTAATCTTGAGACAAAAGTAGTACAGTGAACGGCAAAGATAATGGTAGGAAAATTGTCCACCGTTATTTTCATTGCTTTTTATTCCACATCCTGTGTTGTTTTAAGGAATGATATGTTGGTGCGAAACAGATATTGCCCTCTGCTTATTGACGTCTTTATCTCAATTCATTATCATATTGTTCAATACAGACCGAATGAAAATGGTGATGGACAATTCAATTCGTCTACTGTTTCTTTTGCCGTCGGGTGTACATTTTACTGATCTGGACCAGGAATTTTTCCATTGATTTCCCCGATTCTACGCGGCTCTGAGGCCCACTCAGCCTCGTATAAACGGGTACCTGTGGATTGAAGGTGGCTGGGCGTGATGCTGATCACATCATCCAAACTATGACCGAGATCAAGAATATGTGGAACTCCATAACTCCTCCTTCATGGCATGTGTGCACACGCACAGGGGTACCTTTACATTTTCTGCCAATTTTCGCTAATCCCGAAGATTGGTATGAATGACATGAAATTGATGAAGCGTCACACTCAAAGAACACCAGTGGCCAGGCCGGGATTCGAACCCGTGAACTTTGTACGAGAACATGACTGATTAAATTTCAAATATATCCTCAGGAGACAGTAATTGAAAGTAAGCTGATTTACTTCTAAAGTAACAGTAGGCATCAATTGAAAGTAAACTGATTTACTTGAACACTGGACTTCAATTGAAAGTAAGCGGATCTACTTCAAAAGTAACAGTGGACTTCAATTGAAAATAAGCTGATTTACTTCAGAAGTAACAGTGGATATCAATTGACATTAAGCTGATCTACCTCAGAAGTAAGTGGACATCGTTTGAAAGTAAGGTGCTTTACTTCAGAAGTAACAGTGCACATCAACTGAAAGTAAGTTGATTTACTTCGGAAGTAACCGTAACGGAGTTACAGTTAGGAAACAACTTTTCGAATGCAGGCTAATTTACACTTACTGATATTCCCAGTGGCGATATCGAAGTCGAAAGCATCCACCTTTTTAGTGGGGCTGTCGATGTAGTACATGAGCGTGTCTTCGCTGTTCCAGATGAGGCCGTTGGAGATGTCCACGTCTGTTATCTTGGTCGTCAAGGCCTCGTCGATGGCCAGGGTGTACAGGGAGCCTTGCTTCGGATCCACTTCGCCCTGGTCATCCTCGTATCCCATTGTACCTGCGGAGAGGAATCAGAAATGCATCCCCCGTTTGTTACTTCTTTCAATTGAAAATTATGACTTTCTCAAATTTTTGGGAGGAGCTGTAGTTCCATCAGCTCCCCCTGCGTACGCAGCAAGTACCAGTGTCGTGCAAGTTAATTTGTTGCTACCTGCAATTGCAAATAGCTACAGAAGTTATTACATCTTTATGCCTATGAGAGAAATATTAAGAACATGGTGACCGGTACAGATACATGGACTTGAGATAAAATCATAAATTGTACCACCTTTCTAAAGAACCATGTCGCTTGTAATGAAGGAGTCCCGGGTTTCGATAGTGTGGAGGCACACAGTGGTCCGGATTGCACATTAAACTCTAGGTCCAGTTCCTATTAGCCCAGCTGTGCATAAAGTGGACTCGAAACCTTAGTGGAGTCACATTGTACAGTCCTTCGGATCCCATGCTAAACTGTAGGTCCAGTCCTGATTAGCCTAACTGTGCATAAAGTGGACTTACAACAAACTCTATACAATAAAGGACTGTGTGGTATCAATCTTCATCAAATTGATTTTGCTAGAGTTTTGTTATTAGCGTCGCATATCTTCCACTTTGGCTAATCGCGACGGTGAAGAGTGATGTGATGAAATTTGTGAAGGGACACTCGCAAAGAACAACAAACATGCCCAAGAACCCAGAGTGCTTTTCATCATGGAGAGTTCCTGTATCAATTTCATCATATCATCACTTAATCATGCCATCTTCGGCTAGAAAAACGTGGCAGAAATAGGAAGTAAAATAAACCAAGGCAATCATTCAATTTTCGACTAATTGGATAATGTATAGGAAAATAACATTAAAGTATGTTTATGATCTCTAAAATTAGCCTCATTTTCACTACTAATGGCTACGCAAGATTTCTGGTACCTACGTAAACCTTACCTGCCCACAAGCGCCCACTGCGGTCCACCTTCCCATCGTTGAATCTGTTGCTGGGCTTGTCTTGGTCGACTTCCGCAATGGACTGGGTGGAAGGAGTGCTCTCGTTTCTTCCGTCCCAGGTTAGAATGGTCAAATTCCTCCCCAGACCAATCAGGAACGTCCCCTGCTGACCTGCTATCGGGATGACTGGGGTTACGGGACCACCCTCTGCAAGTGACAAGATGCAAAAAGTTACCTCCGCAAAAAAGTGAAGCTGAAATTTACAAGGTGCGGGTTAAAAACAGAGGTTCTTAATCGGCACATGCTTCATTTGAAACTGATTGCTTAGCATATCACTACTTGCAACATACACTTACATTTCACTCTAGGCTATCATGTCGACTTTGAACGTCGAAATGAGAACGGTCAGTCTTCTGATTTTCTTGCAATGGGCAAAAGGTTTTGACAAACTTTGTCCATACCATTCCTTCTGTCGCAGTAAGCAAGAGAACACAGGTTTTCTGAAACTTTTCGGGGAGTGGAAGTCATAGGTGTGCGCAAGGGGTGGGGGGGGTAAATGTCCCTCTAATCATGGACGTCCGAAGATTTTTTCCACTAAGGGGCAAGCAAGGCATATTACCCCGATAATAGTACTGCCCCTATCAAGAAACACCACTTGAATTTGAAACTATCGCATTAATGTAAATTACTGTGACTGAAATCAAATTATAAGTGTGAAATATATCATTTTTAGGTTGACATTCGAATTATAAGGGGGAGGTGTGACCATCCTTGCCCCCCCTTCCAGACGTCCCATGTTCCTATATTATTATACTTTCACCTAGAAATTTAGTGTAGAAGAATCTTATCGCCGTTATTAAACTATATTATACTCTTAAAGAAAAATAAGTATTTTCAAGCCGATTAAAGTTCAAAGCAACACCAGAGGGCCAATGGATATTGCCTCTTCCCAAACTTGGACGAAAATCAATTCTAGGGCGGCAAGGGAGGAAAACATTGAAATATAAGAAAACAATACTAGTAGAATCTAGGAGTAGCAAGACAAAGGAAACTCAGGATGGAATTAGTTTTCTCGTCTTTCTTGCATTATTTCTTCCAGACTGCCAAGAGCACCTGCGGGGCACAGTGAGTCAATTGGCCCCCTCGATATCAAATTTTATAGAAATAAAAATGCATTTCGTAATGTTATTGCTCGCTTCGCTCTCATTATCTGCTTTTCTTACTGTCTTATTAAGTTCAGAGCAGCAGCTAGGGGTCGGCAGGAGTTGGCCCTGGGAGCCGACGATCTAAATGAAACAAATTGTAAAAGAAAATGCCATGGCGTCCCATGACATGTGTTGTGCCATATTAAATCAACATTGTTTTCAGATTGCAAAATTTTGGGTCTAAAAATTTTCTTCCTTGCTTCCCTCGCAATTTTCTTACTTTCTGTAATGCATTGTGAATTACCAGAGAGAGAAGTTATAACTACGGAGTACTTCATTCTTGCTGCTAACAGTTTTGTGTTAGTAGGTGTAAAAAGACAGTTGAGAAAACGAAAATGGGGCTCAGCGGGGCTCGCAGTGATGCCAACTCATAGCCGTTTACGGTGTATGTTAACCTCACTGGCAGTGTTTCCAACTCGTCGTTTACGATGTATATTTTTGAAGGCCCACAGCTGTTTACGATGTATGTTAACCTGACTGGCAGTGTTGCCAACTTGTAGCTGTTTACGATGTATATTTTGAGAGCTCTTACTGTGGCGTTTTACGGTGTGTATTTTGAGACACCCTCCCCCCCCCACGGCGTACGGTGTTACCGAGTCATGTTACCCTAACATCCGAATCAGTGTTGGCGAGTTATGTACTGTTTCACACCCTAATCTAAACTAACATCGTACTCTATTATGACCCTATCTAACCTAAGTGGATGGCATCTTACTTTTTATGACTTGAACTAAGTTACCTTGGCAACCTGTCTGCTCACGTTACCCTAGCAATCGAATCAGTGTGTTGTTGCCTACGACCCAATCTAACCTAAAATGGATGCTTCTAACCTTATTGCGATGTGGCTCGTCTCTAACTTCTTGGCTGTTTAGCAGCTGGCGAAATCAGCATGCACACCATCCACAGCGTTGCCAACTTAGTGTTGTGGTGTTTTAACTTCCGCGTATAAAAATAACCATGCCTATGAATTTTTTCGAGTTCAGAAAGCAGACTTTCATGGAGCCCCTACCCAGACTGCTTCGCCAAGCTCGGAGAACCTGTTATCTTCCCTATTATTTACACTTAATGGCCTGCTAATCATTCACCTGAACAGCATTTGGACGAAATACGATGACCACGTTGGCAAAACTTTTTATGTCTTAAACAACAATCTAAATTTCTACAAAATTCCGATTGGCGGCAAACTTCAGATGGTCGTGAATCCGGAGAATGCGGGCGAAGTCAAGATTTCCTTCGGCAAGAACATTTATCGCATCAAGCACAATAGGATGGACATCACCACGACGTACGATGTGTCTGCCGACGATTGCCTGTATGTCGAGCTTCTGGGTGATTACGACAAACTCATCCCACTCTTCATAGAGTTGCGAATCACCTACCCTATAATAAATAAGCATAGTAGCAATGCCTAACGACATCTTCGGCCACACAAAATGCGACGACCACGGCGACGAGCTTCTCATGCTCGACGTCAGGGTCAAGAAGCTGCGGAGCGACGTTCAGTCCACGCTCAACTCCAGCCTCCAGACTGAGATAGCCAGCCTGCAGTCTCAGTGCCTGGACCAAATCCTCAAAATCGATGCCGAGCTCAAATCCCTACTGCAAAAGTATACCGACCTCGCGTCCATCGACAACCTCGGAAACTTGGAGGTGAGCGTCGGCAAGTTGGAACACGAACTCAAGGCGCGGACCAACGATGTGGAACAACTGAAACAGCGATTAATGGATCAAACGAGCAGCATCCAGACCGAACTGCAATCCATCGTTCAGAGTATCAAAACTCAGGATGATTACGCTGATTTACGCGAGCAGTTTCAATACTTAGAAATTCCCACGCTGGGAAACATCAAGATTGAACTTCAAACGGATGCCCTGAACGCCGCCATCGCCGAGGTCCAAGCCAAACTCCAAACGCTGGTAAGCTTCATAGACAACCTGACTTCGTCCGGCGAACTGAACGCCATCGCTCGCAGCGTAGCCAACATCAAACTCCAGCTCGAGACTTACGAGGATTTTGGGAAAATTCAAGGCACCGTGGCTCACATAGAGGATACCTTGGCAATCATGAAGAGCGATCTCTCGAACGTCCAGGAAACTTTGGAATCGAAATTGCCCGGCATCGCCCAAACTCTGGCCACCGTTCAACAGCAGATCTTCAAGCTGGAAAGTTTAAACACCGAATCCGAACTTTCGCATTTCCACCACTTGATAGACGACATACAGAACAAGTTGGTAACGCTGCAGCGATCGACGTCTACCCAGGATGATGTGGCACAACTTCAAGATGCCATGCGTACTGTGGCGAATGCCACCGAACTGGATGCTGTGAAAAAGGCTTTGGAGTCGCTTCAAAGTACGGTGGCCACCATGCCAACGTCGCAGGAACTGAAAGCGGTGAAGAGGGCCGTGAACCGAATACTCAAGTCTGACTACGTCAAAAACATCCAAGCCGAAATCGCGCAACTTCGGGACACTGTTGCTGCCTCGTTGTCGGTCCATCGGGATGCGGGAAGACAACTTGTGTCGCCCCAGTCGAATTTGTTCATGTTACCATTTGAAAATAGCAAGTGCAACATCTGCGTGACTCGCACAAGATTGAGAATGTTCGAGAACTAATTTATATTTCTTTAAGGCAACAAAATTGATCATTGTATAAACGGATTTGGCTTTGAAAAAATATATTAGAAAGGTATGTTATTTACAACTTTAACTATTTTATGTAAATATTGTACACATCTATTTTACATGTCGTAATTATGTAAATCTATATAAACCTGTAAATATCCACCAAGTTTTCTTGTTTTTTTGTAAATAACCGTGTAGTATATCTTACCCGATTGCCGGTATCACAAGTTTACCTTGTAGGGAGAACTGCCCGCTCTTCGGAGGCTGCAATTTGCTTGGGTTAATTCCTCAAACCTGCTGCTTCGGCTCTAGTTGCTTGCGATACCGAAAAGCAATCGTGACTAATCATGGAAGGGTTATCCGATTCGGATTTGACATAAAAATCTGCATCAGTTAAGCTAAATCCAGGATTGCCAAGGATTAAGTATTAATGTATATTGTGCATTAATGTTAATAAACTCGACTTTTGTTGGAAGAAAGTTCCATACCTTTTCATTGCTAAAAACTAAGGAAAGGTATTAAGATCCTACACCAGTGACCAGGTTAGGGTCTGTAAGATAGTTACCCTAGCAGCTATCTGAAAAGTTCGATCCTGGGTAACATAGTAATTAACGTAGACCCTAGAAGACCGAGAAGGTGCGTGTCAAACTTTGGTTGTGGACAAATTCCTGCTCGCGCCCGACTGGCTGGATTGGAAGAACAGGCACGTGTACGTTTTCTCCAAAAGTTTGGAGCAACCAAAGTATTGTCAGCTGGCGAAACTGTACGAAGGACTGGGGATAGCCACCCACATTCTCTTCTAAAGTGATGCCACTGGGCCGTTGCCTCGATACCTCTGTGGTGGTCTTTGACGACGTAATCCTGGAAAACCAGAACGAGATTCGCAACTTCTTCACCCAAGGTCGTCACAAGAGCACAGACTGCTTCTACCTTGCGCAGACCTTCTCCAAGATTCCCAAGCAGCTGCTCCGGGACAACGCTAACCTTTTGTGCCTGTTTCGTCAGGATGCCACCAACCTCAAGCACGTGCATGACGACTACGTGGGCGGAGATTTGAGCTACAACGAATTTTCGAAATTCCGTGCGTCGTTTTGGAACCGGGACGACTTTAGATTTCTGACGATGGACATGACGAGGAAACCGAACGACGGAAAATACAGAAACAAAATCAACAACTTCACGAACGTTGCAACATTACATAAACGTTGTATAAAATAACAATGGCAAAACGCAAACTCGCAGACGACAACCTGAAGCTTCGCGACTACCTGACGAAACGGTTCAAGGGGTGGAAATCTGAGAATCGTGGAATTTACGAAGAGGGAAAACATCAGGACCAACCTATCATTGGTGCCATTAGCGGACTCGGTAAAGAAATCAAAGATGTCACCGAGTAAGACAAAGACTTGATCAACGAGCTCGTGCCGCTTACTGTTCAAAATTATATCGTACCCACACATATATCCAGGATTCACACTACTCCGTTCGAACTCGCACCGCCACAGAGACGTCAGGCACTAGGCTGCACCTCGGAAGTCGCATTCGAGGGTGACGACGTGAAAATCAATTTGGGGGAGAACAGCTGTACCAGGCACGGTGGGACTGTGGGAGCTTATTACCAAAAAGCAGCCAAGAGATTACACGGATGAGGATTACCAAAGTTACACAGAAATTTTGATCATGACGGACGCCCTGTACCAAAACAACGATGCCACGCAGAATCGCGTCAAATCCAGCAGCGGCGAAAAGTGCAAGAACCTCATCAAACCAATAAGGAACCAGGTCAAAACAGGCAGCGGCGTCAAACACTACAACACCCTGCCCAAGGAGTTTGTATGTGTTGACGATGTGAGGAAGCTCCTGGACAGTTTGCTGGTCATCGCAGGCGAAGAGAATGCCGGCAATCGTAATTTCCACAACGAGAACGTGGGCATTGTGGACATGATCAGCTCCAAGCTAGCCAACTTCATCGTGAACGATAACAAAGGCATAGGATACCTCATCAAGATCATCATCACCCTGCCTCCGAAATTTTGGAACGTGGCAGAGGGTCGAGGACTCGTGAACGACATCAACAAGCTACCCTTCGAGATGCACCTGCCAGGTTACCAGTACTGTGGCCCCGGTACCAAACTCGAACAGAGAGTGGAAAGACGAGACAAGGGCGTGAATCCCTTGGACGCGGCATGCAAGGATCACGACATTGCCTACAACGCACATACCGATCTCGATGCACGTCACGATGCAGACAAAGTTGGATCATGCGGCTTTCGGGAGACTCCTCAGCAGAGACGTCTCGCTGAGTGAACTGGTTGCCGCGTTGGGTACGACTATCGCCATGAACACAAAACAGAAATTGGGGTGGGGGGCTGTAAATAAATAACACCTCCGTGAAAATGGTAACCTGTATAACCGACCTACCACTGGAACTGCTGCACAAGATTTTTGTGTACACTTTCAACGGTGGTCACAAGATGTCAAAAGGCTCGTCAAGCTGGCCAAAACTGTCCCGGTATTCCGCTTCCCGTGCGAGATGATTCTTATGGACTATCTTCGCAAAATAAGCGGAATGAGGTGTGCCGATCCCGAGACCCTCTTTAGGCTGCAGGCAAAAAATTAGACGATAGGATGGACAAGCTTCACGAGGGGAGGAAGGGGAGAAGAAAGTTTACCGACGACTAGTACGCGTCGAACACAGAGACCGATGATATTATCAGTCACCTTCTTGCGTTGTCCGAAGCGCAAACTTTCTTCCTTGCCTTCCGCGATATATAAATAACCACCATGAAACCAAAGAGTGTCGTCTACCAGGTGCCCTACGCGAACCTCAAGTCTCTCTGAGCTCTTGATGGATTGCTCACCAAGAAACAGAGGTAAAAGAAACATTCCTGCCTAGCCAAAGATCATGGAATCAAATTGCTGCTCAGCACCCCTCAGTTAAAAAGATTGCAGCGTTCGCGGAAGCAGCAGAAGACTGGATGTTTCATATTCTGGCGCAAGTTAAAGACTTATTCAAATACTGTTTAATACTGAAGTTCATCTTTGGCCAATAATATAATTTCTTACATTTACTGAAAACCTTTCTATATCCAAAATGTCCTTGCAAATCATGCACTTTATGTAAGATTTTCGGTATTAAGGAAACTGGCACAACTAATCTCCAATTATCTTCAGAAACACATTTTAAAAATAAAATGCTATCTTGGAAAGCACACTGAGTCTTAAAAGACTTGGAAAGATTTCCGTTCTCAATCTTCTGAATTAAAGCACTACAATATGCGCCACGATATTGAATCCTTCCAGAACTCCAAAGTATCTCCTTCAATAATATCCAATTTTAAGTTATTAATAAACAACTCTGATAAAGAAATATTTCCTGTAGTAGTATCGGGATATCGGCTTAATGTGTCAGCCGCTTGATTGTTTACTCCCGAAACATGGTGGATATCATAATCAAAACCTTGCAGTTTTAAACACCATCTATTTGAACGTGGATTTAAAGTTCTTGCTGACTCCAGCCAAGAAAGAGATTTATGATTTATAATTTGTGAACAAATTAATTTTAGTTCCGGCTACATAAATATAAAATTTCTCAAAGGCAAAAAGAATTGCTAAACATTCAATTTCATGTGTACTGTAAGATAACTCATTACCATGAGTAACTCGACTTGCATATTGAATAATCCTGGGATTGTCTTCTGATGTCTCTCCATTTTGCCATAAAACACCTCCAATACCTTTCTTTCAACCATCTACATTTATGTTAGAAGGTTTAAAAAAATTAGGTTGTGCTAAAGCTTCTGGAGATATAACCAAATCACGTAGCCTTTTAAAAGCTTCTACATGCACTTCCTTCCAGTTCCAGAGAATATTCGACTTTAGAAGTTCATAAAGTGAATGGGCAATTTCTGCAAATTTATTCACGAATTTTCTTCTCCAGTTGACTAAACCCAAGAATTTTCGAAGTGACCTTTTGTTATTTGGTGTTGGAAAATTTATTATAGCAGAATTCTTGCTACTATCTACCTTCATTTCATTTCCAGAAACGATGTGTCCAAGAATAGAAATTTCTTTAGAAGCAAATTTGCACTTTGAAAACTTGACATATTAACATATTTCAATTTTTGCAGAATAGCTTCCAGGTGTGTTAAATGCTCCTGCCAAGTTTTACTAAAGATCAAGAGATCGTCTAAATAGCAAACAACAAAGTTGTTGAATTCTTTCGTGAGGATTTTGTTCATCCTGTCTTGAAAAATGGTTACAGCAGATCGTTTGCTGATGGGAAGATATCGAAATAAATACTGTCTACCGCGATATGAGAAAGCAGTATAAAGATGTGATTCTGGAGTTAATGGGATCTGGAAATAGCCACACGATAAATAAATAGAAGATAAATATTTTGATCCCAAAAATCGTTGTAACGTTTCATGAATTGGTTCAATCCTAACTTGAGGACTGATGACATGCTTATTCAAATTTCTAAAATCCACCTTGTTTTGGTACAATGTGTAGAGGATTTAAATATGGGGAAGATTCTTGATATATTATAAACCAACTTTCCCATTTGGAGAGTTGTTCTTCTAAATTCTTTCTCCTAGAAATTGGTATAGGATAAGGTGCCGTGGCAATAGGTCTAACTGTATCTTATATAGTTCTACCTTGGCATGTCTTGGTTTGTCAGAAAATTGTTCGTGATAATTCCATAAGAGTGAAAATAAATCACGTTTCTGTGAATCACCGATATTTTCTATTGCAAATACTTTCTCGTGAATATCCCTCTGAGAAGGCACATTAATTTGCTTCAATATCTAACATGTACATATTTTATCCTACATGACTGGAATTCATTCTCCGTTATGTCAGTATCATGCTTCACACCAGATACAAGCTTGTCAGATTCAACACTTATCGTACCAGAATCCTTATTATTTAGTGTTGTACACACTTGCTTTCCTGATGAAGTTATTAAACTTATATTCTGATTCCTAAAATCCACAATTGCTTTGTGCCTTCGTAAGAAAATAATGTCTGCGTTAAATTCTTTTAAAATGAAAAATTCCATTGGAAAGTATTCGCTGTCGATCTGAATACTTATCGTCTTAAACCGACAATTTTGCACTTTTTATTTCCAGCAAATCCAGATAATCTAATGTCATCCACCTTGTCCAACGTAAGATTACCAATACATGATTATATCTTACACCAAACCACATAATTCATAACATTTGTTTGGCTACCACAATCTATTATACAAATGATAGGCAATTGACATATGATTCCATGTACAATTGGAACTTCTGTTAAAGGTACAGTAATATCTTCATTGTTAATAACCCAGTCAGGTTCTTCCTCAAACCATTCTAACAAAAAATTAATTTGCAAGTTACTTAATGCATTTTCATTCGAAAATTTCATACCATCACAAACATTAAGTAAATCAATCGACTCCTCCTTGTGCCTGTTGTAGGTAGTGCAGAGGGAAAGAGGCTCTTCCGACTGCTACTTTAATTTAAAGTAGACTGCCTTTCCAACTGCTGTGGCCTGGCATCATTAAATTGTAAAGACTGATTTTAAAGTTAGATTTTGAGTCAAATTAGGACTTACACCAAGATCTGTTACTATTAAAGTAACCATTCCTAGAAAATCTGTAGTTAGGCTGCCTAAAATTAAGACCATTATCTTGTCTGGATTTCTCATTCGTGATATTTCTATTATTATTACGGTAAAACCTGCCAGTATTGTAAAAAAATCTAGGAAACATCTGATTTCTATTTCGCCGGAAATTTCCAAAATTAGTAGCATTACTTGCATTGTATCTTGAACTCGTAGATTGGTTTACATTGTCTGAACTATTTCTAACAGAGGCACCATTATCCGGCAACTCCCTCATTATCAACTGTATAACATCTACATCAATCGGATTGTCCACTAAATAACAATATGTGGAATGTGTTTTTAGTGCAAATGTTTCTAAACTTCCCTGTGCATTTTAGTCGTATTTTTTATTCCTTAAAACAGCTAACTGTGATTGTAACATTTTAGGCGAAGCGAACTGTTGAATAAATTTGTTTTCAAAATCAGAAAAACAAAAGAAATATCTTTCGTGAGTTCTAAACCAATAATCTGCTCTATTTGTAAAACAATTCTGAATGCTCTGCAGTCGTTAATCAGCAGGCACTCCTATCAGATCGAACGTTGAGTTTAATTGTTCCAAGTATTATCTTGGCAGATTGCGTTTCAACTCGACCTGAGAACTTTGGTAATAAAGATAATTAATTTAACTTCAAATGTCTAACTTTCGTCATGTACAAGGGCAAAGAATCAGAATCCGGTCTTACATTACAATCTTGAAAATTTGTGCACCATTACAATTTTCTATTCCATTCACAAATGCACTATCATGAATGTTTGGTGACTCTTGATTGCCAGCAAAATATGTGCAAGGGTAAGAACGATTAAACAGTTTCCTTCTAGACTCATCGTTATCATTATGAGAATTAAATGCTCTCTGGGTATTATTCATTCTTGAAGCTGTGTTATCAGACCTGTTTGGATGAATTTGAGTATAATTAGTAGAACCGGAACACCAAGTGCAAGGATAGTTTGTGTAATTCAAATTACAATATCCTCCATAACTGCGGAAGTCCTCTGGCCTACCTAACATATTTGATGTTTCAGGAAATACGTCATTCGAGGAAACGTCAATGTTATTCTCAGTTTGTACTCTGCGTTCGTTTAAAATACAACTATGTAGATCTATTCATACAAGAGCAATTAGAATTTACGTGCGTCTTTCTAGCATTATGTAAACTAGATTGTTTGCGATTTTGCTTCCAACTTACATGTTTAAGATGCGGTTCTCTTACATAAAATGTCTTTACTTTAGTAGTATCCGTAGAGTTAATAGAACTTCCATATGAATCACTCAAACCAGAATCATTGCTTATGACCAATTCCAGAATCACGCCTTACATTTAACCTTCTCGATTGGCGATTTGCAACATTATCAATACCATGAACTTGAGAGTTCATATTAGAATATTTGTTATGAGAAGTACCTGTAACATTACAATCAGCACCACCATAATTTACATTAACTGGTTTCTGCATATTATTCTCAATGACATCAACGCGCAATGCAAGCTGTTTCAAATTATCATCGTACTGATTAACAATTTCGAAACACTGTGAAAACTTAGAATCGAGTGTTTCAACTTGCGAACAACAATCATCAAATCCACATTTGAGTTTACCTATATAGTCTTTTGCACCTTGCAAAAAACCTTCAATTTCATTTATTTGTTTCGCATGAAGATCTTGTGTACTAAGAATGTCTGATATTTTACAGTCATGATTTTGCATGCTTTCTTGCAACTTCTGGTTTAATTCTTCATTTGAACTTACACACGTTTCTGCTAAAGATTCGATTCTTATTGCTACATCAGAAGCCAACATGTCTATACGGTTATTAACCTGCTTAAAATCAAAATTCATAGATTCAATTTTAGACTGTAATTCGACATTGGAAGCTTCAATTTTGGATTTCAACTCTTCGTTGGAAGTTTCAAGCTGAGATTTTAATTCCTTGCTAGAAGATTTTAATTCCTTGCTGGAAGATTTTAATTCCTTATTGGAAGCTTCAAGCTGAGATTTCAATTCCTTATTGGAATCTTCAAGCTGAGATTTTAATTCTTTACTAGAATTAACTACCACGAACTGAATGCTCTTGATTGTTTCTAGCAGATCGTTAAAATTAGGACTAATACTCTCTTTGTAAGCTGACAATTCATATGGATTATAACTAGGTTCACAAGATTTACAAAAGTAATTCTCTACCGTAGTAGAATAAATAGACCAATGAACAACTGACAACTTAAGACAAGAAAAGTGAAACCATGAAAGACATTTATAGCACTGAACAAATCTGATGTCAGCTTTCGTGTCACCACAACATTCCACCTTGCGAGTACTGGTATCAGTCTTATCATTAGAATTAACTTCTTGACCTTGAATGTTTGTAAACGTTGCTTGATATGTGCCCTCGTATTGCACAGTCTTCTTTCTGCTACGAGCTTTAGATGAACCTCTGGAAGACATTTTTAATAACGAAAAGGAAAAAACTTGCACACACTTAAATACTTGAATATCCTTCAATCCCAGACCTACTGAGATTATATTTCACATAGTCGATCCGAAGAACTACTTAACTTCAGAGTCCTGTCACACGGTCGCCACTTTTTTACGCTTGAACATTTTACATTATACTCAGTAAATCACTGTTCTACTTCACAGAAAATTATGAAATAACAATAATGTATATAGTTCAAAATCACTACACTGTTCTCTGATGAGTATACTTATTATTTGCACTAAATAAATACATTAAATTATGCACCAATTCCTATGATTCGAACTATATGCAAAACGTTCTTGTTATCTCCTTCACTTTTTTCTTAGAACTGGTTGCTACGCAACAAAACAGTATGCTACAACATTTCTTTCTTTTTCTTTTACACAAGACATGATTATACATTTTACAATTTGAAAACAGTCAAGGTCGTAGACCTTGCTCACACTTATGTAACGCTCCTCGTTCTGCGCTAGGACGTTGATGCGTTCGCCGTCGTAGCCAAGATGTGGCACAAGATGTTGAAATCGTACCCTGAGCCGTTGTGGAAGAACACAGGGATCAAGCGCGGGCACCGGGCCATCAGGCTGCACTCGTTGCACCACGGACCAATGTAGCTGCCAGTGCCATAATGGTCGTGGTGGCGCACTTTTTTGTTGTCAGTGAAGCTCGGAGTTTCATATGGGACAGGTGGTGGCCTCATCGTGCTTACGCTGATCAATGGGCGACAGTGGCAGCATAGGCTTGGGTGCCAACAACATCTTACCTATCTTGATGGTCTCTTGCTCCATCCTCTCGAGGAAGTGCTTGACCGGGTCGGGTCCGCGATACACATATGCCTCGGGGGCGATATCTTGGTCTCGTCGCACCACAACATACGCGAAGCTCGAGGCCTCGTGGAGCTGGTAGGGGGTGGTGGAGGATGATTTGGGTTTGGGGTAGCAGGTGGCCAGGGGTATGAGGAAGGCCTCAAAGTCCGCTACGATGATTGCAGGATGCTCTACCGTGGCACTGTGCATGCGAAACTGCTCAACCGCACCGGGCTCGGGCGGGAGCATCCCCGCAGGTTTGTTGGTACCTCAGTAGAGAATGTGGCGGGCGATCTTCTCGTCAGCGATGTCGGGGCCTCGCAGATGCTGGTAATCATCCTGTTGCTGGTTTTCGAAAGTGGTCAGGCACCTGCGACACACCTCGATGTGACCAACATGCCTACTTCTCTGACCTGAGACCAAGAGGGAGAGCAAGCGGACGAGGGTGTAGTGGTGGTGGGACTAGTCTTTGATAAACAAGAAGTTGATCTCCTGCGCAAGGTCGTCATCCACGTCGCTCACCCGAATGGGATGCACCATATGCTTCTCTTCGGTGATGCTGTAAACATTGATGCATAGTCGCAGGTCCAACATATTGCATGCACGTGTCTCAAATTTCCCGATGTCGCTGATCGCCATGGGGTAAGGGATTCTGGCTATCGCATCCTCCAGCTCGAACTGCACGTAGTGGTGGACTCGGTGCGGCTGGTCTTTCTTGTCGACCGGGTGCAATGCCGCCAGCAGCGACCACAGGAAGTACTTATTGTCATTGTTCTGAATATTCAGAAGCGCCTTCTTGGCCGCAACATCTGGCGGCAGGGGGACAAAGCTGGACCCGGACCAGGGAAGAAGTTTGCTCACCTTCATCCGAAGTTCGTGTGGAGTGCCGCATAACAATCCCCCAGAGCCCTTAGCCTGGTGCTCCTACTGTTTCTGCGTCAGCGTGTCGATGAGCTCGTCGTAGACCTCCTCGAGGTTCGCAACATTTGCCAGATGAAGCACCTTTGCCTTGGTGGAGTGTCAAAAGGTGTAAGGTTCACCTGAGGGTCTTGCATAGTCGCAGGACAGCACCGCATAGAACTTGGAGTGCTGGAACAACTCCTGGTTTAGGATAGACACTAACATTGCCCGCACATCCATCAAACAGGTACGTACGTCGCACGGCTTGTGCGATTTTATAGAGAAGTCCTGCAACATCTGCTCGAAAGCAGATCGCGTCGCTTTCACCGTTGGCTTAACTCGCTTGGCGGATGGAGGTGCATCGAGGGGAGTCGCCTTCCTCTTGGTCGGAGCTTGGCGACTGGTCGACGGTTGCGACATCGGTTCTCCAGAGGCCTTGCACGCGAGCTGGTGTTGCTGAGGTACGGAATAGTGATGTTTCTCCCGCACTCAGGGCCCAGTTCGGTCGCTGTCAATCGCTTGCCTGGCACACAAGTCCGACAGTGCCTCGAAAATGTTTGCTTGAAACACTTGTTTCATATGTGGGACAAGTCTTCATGGAACGCATGGTGGGTGGGTTTGGGGTAGTCTTATTTATATATGTGCTGTTGTGTTGTGATAGAGTGTGCAAGAATGCTTATGTGTATTTTCTCTAGAAAAGCTGGCTGCTTGTAGAGAGCTTGTGATGAGGTGCTATTTATATAAGGTATGCCCAAATGAAAAGGAGACCTTTGCTGTAGCGGCGTTGTATCTAATCGAAGGTAAATATATTTGCCGATAGATGGTGCGGTGTTTGTCCCAGTTTGCAGGTGTAGCGAACGGCTTCGCCTGCTGTTTCCTCAGTTGGCGAGAGTTGTTTTGCGTGGACGGGTGCATTATGCATTCCTCCAGATCAGCGCAGAGAGCTGTAATCCAATTTCTTCGCGCAGAAGGCGAGCATGCTTCACAAATTTATCGCAGAATGAAGGACGTTTACGGAGAGCAGTGTCTCGTACGTTGCACCATATTCCGTTGGTGTCAGCGTTATAAGGCGGGACGCGAAAGCACCAAGGACTTGCCACGACCCGGGCAAGCGCACGTTGTCATCAACCCTGTCACGATTGCTGCTGTGGATAATCTCGTTCGTCAGAATCGTCGATCACCACACGTGAAATTTCTGCTGAACTGTCGATAAGCAAAGGAACTGTGCAATACATAATCCACAAGAAGCTGTGTTATGGCAAAGTTTGTGCACAATGGGTGCCCAAGCATCAGCGACGCAGAAGGTGGAGAGAATGGGTGTGTGCTTGACCCATCTTTTGCGGTACGCGGAGCAAGGTACGGATTTCATCGCCAAGGTTGTGGCATGCGATGAGACTTGGTGTCACCATTTCCACCCTGCTTCCAAACTGATGAGCATGGAGTGGCGCCATCCCGACTCCCCACGTACAAGAAAAGCCCACTCTGTCATGAGGGCCGGAAAAGTGATGCTCAGTTTATTTTTCGACGATGAAGGACCTGTACTCATCGACTGGCTGGAACGGGGTGAAACAGTGCCTTCCGAACGGTACTGCAACACGTATTTGAGGCTTGAACAGCCCATCAAAAACAAGCGCAGAGGTAAGCTCTCGAAGGGGATAGTGCTGTTTCGGTCTGATATTTCCCCATGTGACTCCCATATCTTCGGCCCCTTAAAATAATCACTTAAAGGTCAACTGTTCACCTGTGACGAGAAAGTGCAGAACACCGTGGAAAACTGGACCCGTAAGCAATCCAGGAGTTTCTACACTGAAGCCATCCACTCCCTTCCTACACGCTGAGATCAGTGCATCAATATCAATGGCAATTATGTGTAGGTATCATGTTACACATTAACTGTACTTCACATATTACGTAATGCAAATATTCTGTAATATAATATTCTTTGGATATAACCGTAGTCTTCTTTTCATTTGGGCATACCTATTATGTGTGATTTTTTTGTGGGTTGTTTGTACAAGATTGTGTATGTGCGTGATGAGGAAATAACAATAACTAGGGAGAGGGGTTTCAATCCACAGGCTCTGCATATAGAAAAAAAATAATTAAAAAAATCCAATTGGTGTAATTTTTTACTCATTTTTTTAATTTTCATGCAAATTCAATATTTTAGATAGTTAAATACAATAAAAAATAACTCTAGAATAAAAAAAATCATTTTTTTTATTAGAAAGATATATGCAGAATCTCCTCATACTTACTACTTATGTGAAAATTCACAATATTTTCAAAATTATCCTACATATATTTTTTAAGTTAGTACGTTTCGAATTTGATCTATTTATATTTGGTTCTACTTAGGTCAAAATAGGTAGCTATTCACTATTTTTTTATTTGAATTTTGTATATAGAAAAATCGCAAATAGGTAAATTTGAAGGGTCTCCCCAATAGTACAGTAGCAGCAATATTCTTATTTTGTAATCAAGAAGTATTTTGTTCTACACCTAATAGAAGCACATAGTGGTTCGGTTCCTATTTTAAATTTTAAGTCCAGACCTAATTAGCTTTATTGTGCATAAAATAATTTTAAAAAATCAAATCAACCAAATCAGGTAAATTTGTATTTCTATTGTTGTGATGTTAGTGATTTAGATTCAACAAATAGCTTAAACTGATATTTGTTTTCTGTAACTCCTCTTAATTTGTTATCTTATTAAATAATAAATATTTCACAAAAAAAAATAGAAACTTGTCTCATGCATTTATATGTTAGAATTAATACATCATCCTTTTTTCACCTTCTTCTAATTCCCCTCTGCTTAAATAATTTCTTATTCGTAGAAATTATTACCTATATTAAATATTTCACTGTTATTCCACTCTGGGAAACTAAAATTTCCAATTATTTTGAGTCTACTAGGCTAAACAACCATAACTAGTTGTAAAAATAAGCTTTTCTCAGTAACCTAGTCACTTATTAATCGCACCCCGACAGAGTTAGCATTGGGGACCACCCCCTCCCTATAGAGAAGACAACAGAGAACATGTGAGAACTTTGATCAACACAAGAAATAAATAGAGCCTTTTATGTATATATATATATATATATATATATTAGAAAAATCACCCCCTCATATTATTAAAAATATAAATTTTGAATTTTTTACACCGAAGAGTAATAAGCTCAAAAAAGTAACAAAATATGAATCCTTATCATCTGAAAGGTTTCTAAACCCACTTAAGAAAGACCCGAGAATATAACCTTATAGAAGAATTAGGCTTAATCTGGACAAAAGTGAATTTTATATTTGTAACCCGACAACTCCAAATCTAGACTTCAATAAGAGATTGGGCTTACACTCCCCTGAAAGTCACATCCTTCCTAAGCATTTTAAGATAAAAGCCATCCCCATAAGTGCAAGGGTGGCTTCTCCACCTCCAGTTAAACAATAGAATGTGTAGCTGCTACACACACTGAAGCGTTCAATCAGCCAGCTACACACACAATTATAAATTTCATTCTATATCTTCCCTCTAATTTAACACTTATAATGCCAACAAGTTAATGTAAGTTTAAATATATTCTTAAGTCTAACTTCTTGTTTTCACAAGTTAAAAACACACACACAGAGCAATACACCGACAACTCACTCTTGCAATGTAATACCTGACGCAATATTAAAACTAGCAGCTGAGTGAGAGTCTGGAATGTTCGCGAAAACCGGAAAAAACACGTGTCGCTGTTTCCGCTGAGGAAAAGAGGGGAATTTTACGCTCTAGGTCAGCGGGTACACAATATACCGTAAGCAGAGAAACAAGAATTAAATATCCCAAACAGAACTGTTTATTAATTTTATTTTAGTTTTCTTGTCTTTTTTTAAAATTCACTTTTTGCACAAATAAAATAATCGAAATAAAGTTTGTCTAAAACCACTATATTCTGCATATTCTGGCACCAGGAATCAAACTAGTAGTTATCTTATTGTACCTGATGCTTTTTTTTTCTTTTCTTTTTTCCCTACGAATCTGGATTCATGGTGAATCGCAGTTTGCCAGAGATGGGAACTGGTAAAAATTAAAGTTGTTGTTGAAGAAATAAAAAGTTTTGCCAACGTTGTCATCGTATTTCGTCCAAATGCTGTTCAGGTGAATGATTGGCAGGCCATTAAGTATAGATAATAGGGAAGATAACAGGTTCTCCGAGCTTGGCGAAGCAGTCTGGGTAGGGCCTCCATGACAGTCTGCTTTCTGAACCCGAACAAATTCATAGGCATGGTTATTTTTATGCGCGGAAGTTAAAACACCACAACACTAAGTTGGCAACGCTGTGGATGGGGTGCATGCTGATTTCGCCAACTGCTAAACAGCCAGGAAGTTAGAGACGAGCCACATCGCAATAAGGTTAGAAGCATCCATTTTAGGTTATATTGGGTCGTAGGCAACAACAACACACTGATTCGATTGCTAGGGTAACGTGAGCAGACAGGTTGCCAAGGTTCAAGCGTTCAAGTCATAAATAGTAAGATGCCATTCATTTAAGTTAGATAGGGTCATGATAAGAGTACGATGTTAGTTTAGATTAGGGTGTGAAACAGTACATAACTCGCCAACGCTGATTCGGATGTTGCATGACTCGGCAACACCGTACGCCGAGGGGGGTGTCAAAATATACACCGTAAAACGCCACAGTAAGAGCTGTCAAAATATACATCGTAAACAGCTACAAGTTGGCAACACTGCCAGTCAGGTTAACATACATCGTAAACAGCTGTGGGCCTTCAAAAATATACATCGTAAACGGCTACGAGTTGGCAACACTGCCAGTGATGTTAACATACACCGTAAACGGCTATGAGTTGGCATCACTGCGAGCCCCACTGAGCCGCATTTTCGGTTGCTGAACTGTCTTTTTACACCTACTTGTGTTAAATTTCAGAGTCAATTAATTTATTCGTTATGGTGCTCCTATGTTGCTGCATGCTGCATATATGTAAAATGTAACTATCAATCCAATTAAACTAAGAACAGTGAGATAAGTGAGATTTTTTTTTCCAGACTGAACTTTTATCAAGGCATTTGCTCCCGTAATCCGCCTATGGTGGAAGTAACAGAAATTATTTAAACTTCGTTTACTCACTCAATATGGGAAATTGATGAAAAAGAAACATTCATGTAGCATTCACTTCAATCATAATCACAAACAACATTGAGAACACAATTAGCTTGTAAATTTGACGTGAAACATGAGACTATATTAAAATTATATAATTTCATTCACTACACACTAGAAAAACTCAAGACTGTTCAGTATTCTGCGTTTCACATAACCATGTTGTTCACAACTTCCTTTTTTTCTTTCACCTTTGTCAGGATGGCATATAAAGTTTGGCCGATCCTCTCTCTTCTTGCCTTCTGCACTCTTTTCCTCCTCTACTCTATTCCCTTTTCCTTCTCCACTCTTTTTTCTCAGCTCTTTCCTCTTTTCACTCTTCTTATCTTCCCTTCTCCACGTTTTATCTTTCTTCTCAACTGTTTCTTTCCTTTTCACTTTTTCTTCCCTTCTCCACTTTTTCTTTCTTCACTCTTTTTCTCTTTCCGTCTCACTCTTTTTCTTCTCAATCTTTTTCTCTTTCCTTCTCACTCTTTTCCTCTTTCCTCCTCACTATTTTCCTCTTTCCTCCTCACTCTTTTCCTCTTTCGTTCTCACTTTCTCTCTTTTTCTTTCTTTTCAACTTTTTCTATCTCCTCTTCCACTTTTTATTAAGCACTCTTTTTCCTTTTTCTGTTTTTCTTTCCTTCCTCTTTCCTTCTCCTTTCTCTTTCCTTCTCACTCTTTTCCTGTTTTCTTCTCACTTTTCCTCTTTCCTCCTCACTCTTTTCCTCTTTCCTTCTCACTCTTTTTCTCTTTTCCTTCTCTTTTTCTCTTTCCCTTATCTTTTTCTTTTTCCTTCTCTTTTTCTTTTTCCTTTCTCTCCTTCTCACTCTTTCTCTATCCTCACCCTTTTCCTCTATCCTTCTCACTCTTCTCTTTCCTTCTCTCTTTTTCTCTCTCCTTTTCCTTCTCACTTTTTCTTTCTCCACTCTTTTGCTCTTTGCTTCTTGTCCCTTTTCTCTTCCCCCTCACACTATTTCATTTCACTTATTCTTTCTTTCCCCTCCCATCCTCCTTTCTCCTGCCTCTCTCCCATTCGGAGAAGAGAACTGTTAGTGAAGGACACTTACCAACATAAACTTGCGTGAACTCTTCCGTGGCTGGGTCGTAGCGGTTGACCAGCTGCTCTGAGATGTCCACATAGTACAGAACCTGTTCTTCGGAATCCCAGTGCGGGCCTTCTCCGTGGTGAACGGGGTTGGTTACCTGCTCCACCACAACTTCCGAAGCCCCAAACAACCTGTAACAACATGGCACCGGCTTAAAAAAATATTTAACAAAGTCTGAAATACGCTGCACGAAAGCTAGCATACATGTTTCTTAATAAGGAATTAAACTATTGCCACTAGCTTTCTAAATACGGGCAAAATCGCTCGTGGTATTGGCTTTAATTTGGATCAGCGCTCAATGAAATTAACTAGGTAATTAGGCCTACCGAATACTCAACTAAGACATTAGCCTATCACATTTCAAATATTGAAGTAAAAGTACTATGCTTTGAGGTTGTCTTAGTTCTTACATGTGGGTTCTTCTCGTGGGTTCGTATCTAATATTCGTCGTCCATATTTCGTGCACATCTAACCAACGATTTCCTAATGGAAAATAATACCAGACCATCGCAATTCCACACGAAGGTGGCTGTTTTGTAAGTAAGTCCGATGGCGTAATGGTAACGTCGTCGCCTTGTAATCAAGGGGGCCTGGGCTCGATATCCAGCGGCATCACCCATCTCAATAATCCACCGATGGTCGTATGAAATCGAAAATAAAGGATTCCCTGATAATATTATGTCAATTTCACGTCAACACGGCGCTATAAAAAAAAAGTAGCTGGGGATATAAGAGGGGGTGGGGTGGCGCAGCTAATATAACAATATCGCGTCACGTGCAAAATGTATAAGCATGGCAAAAGTTGGTCTATGTGGGCTGTAACCAGTGATGGCATGAGAGTGAAGCACGGGGCAGGCGTCCCAGTTTTCAGCCAAACGAGTGCACGAAAGAGCCAGATCTGGCTCCAAGAGAGCTAAATTGGCAACACTGCCACGGGGGTGGGGAGGGGAGCTAGGGAAGAGCCAAGTGGAAACTGTCCCGCATGCCCTTAATACTGGAAGACTAGCCAAAGGAATTTACCGTAATGTGGAGTGATTCGTATAAATACTTTTGAAAGAATAACATCCTAACAGGCACGTAGCCTGGGGGAGGGCTAAGGGGGTTGAAGCCCCCTCGAAATTCTACAAATATCTCATTTAAATGGTATATAGTGGTAATTAATTTTACATGTACTTCCTTAGTAAGATTAAATATTAGATCGAAAAAACTTTAGTGTATAATAGAGCAACCAGCTTATATTTTTATATTCTACAATTAAATCCAAAGAATAAATGGACCCACAGCCCCCAAAATGTATAGTTTTCTTTGTGAAAGATAACATAGTATAAACTTTATGACTAAAACTTGCCCCTAACTTTTAAAGCAGTTTTTTTTGGAACGTAATGTGTAAAAGTTAAAAACAAAATACAATGACTGTGAATTTTAGTACAACTAACTCTACAAAATGTAAGAAAAATAATGTCACTCGTACTCATCGAGTAGCAAAGTAGCAAATATAATTATAATAATACATTTAGTTCAAAATTGGTTTATTTTTAATACCTTATAATAGTTATTATAAAATAACAATTATAACCGTGGTAATAATTATTGTCATTATTATTTCTACTAATCAAGTTTTATCGACGGCCTGCCCCCGCTACAAATATTTCTGGCGACGCTTCTGCTGATAAGGGATGAGCCCCCCTGAAATAAAATCCTGGCTACGGGCCTCCATCCTAAGAAATTGCGAAAAAGAATCAGTGTACATAACTGTGCAATGTATATTTAAAAGAAAGATATACCAAAGCTTTACTTTCGTGTCACATCCCCTTATTTATTGCTTCAGGTCTCTTACTTTCAGAAACACCCTCATAACTCCGAAAAAATAGCTGCACTATCGTTCCTTCGTGTGTCCCTTACTCCAGACCATTTGCATCAATAATCTCTTTGGCATTGCTGCACCTGTGGCCAATTGTTTAAATACAAAGAACTGACACAATAACCAAGCCGAAACTTTATTTTATATTATATTTTAGTGCTGAATCGTGCAAAATCGCCAACCTCCGTGGCGAAGTGGTTAAGGCAGCGCGCTACTGCGCCAGGGGTCTCGGGTTCCCGTTCCGACGTGGACGTGGGTGTTCTTTGGGATTATCCCTTCATCAATTTAGATACGTCACCACTCGTTCTCATCTGCCAAAAGTGGCAGGAAAGCAAAGTAAAATAAATCCAACCAATCAATCGCGATCAAAATTTACACATCTTCAAATTTCAAGGAAGATCTAACTTTTCATGAGAGGAGAAAAACAAGATTAAATAAACTGAAGTTCATTAAATAGACTTTCTTCAACGTTTTGCAAATGTAAGATTTTCACTCACCATTTTCCTTCCGTTGCGGCTAAAGCCAGTATTGCAAGAGCGACGAATCTCATCATTCCGGGTCTTGGTCACACGCTACAAACACTGGACTACTTCCTGACTTGAATGTCCCGGGGCAACAGTCTCTCGAGCGCTGGGTCGTCTGCAATGGAAAGCTACGAGTGATGTCACTTCAAAAGCGAGACGAATTTCTACTCTTCTTTATCCATTTCCACAAGTTTCCTTCTGTTTTCTTTGCCTTGCTTTCCCTACTGAGTGATTCTGTTTTCTTTTTAATCTTGCTGCTCGAGTTCTTCCGTTACTACACCATCCTTTTTTTTTTTTTTCCAAGACTGACAAGGTCTCATGTTCTGCAGCGAATCAACTACCGTAACGGACATCTTTTCATACACCGTGGGCAGCCAAACTGTCACCCACCTTGGAAATTCAAGGTTACGAGAGCATTTACTATGCGAAATCTAAGGTCTCATATGAGAGGCCCATACTTGAAGGACATAAACTTGAAGCGCGGTTACGTTGAGACAAAACCAGTGCTGGAAATAGGGGGGGGATGTTATTTCCCCCAGTTAACGTAAACTTTCATGAAGCATCGCCCCAGCTACAATAGTTTGCAATATATCCCCCACCCACTGCAGTCTCCATGTTAATCCACAGAAGCATCCACCACATATACCGAAACTTGACCAGCCCCCACCCCACCCCCTTAGCTAGAAAAAGAAATTTTCACTTCGAGCAAACTGCTTTGTGTCATTAGAGTAACAATAATATTTCGCTTTTATCTTTTACTTTGAGATAACTACTACTAACTCTCTAGCCTTCTTAAACCCGAAGGTTTATGGCTGCAGCAACACAGCAAGATCAATCCAGTCTTTTCCATCCTTACCGATTCCCTTTAGGTCCATTCAACGATATCCCTCAATCTTCGTCTCTTAGCCTTCCTACAGGTCTCTTACCATCAGGTTTCCCAACAAGAATCCTGTAAACTCTTTATTTCCTCTTCCATTCGTGCCATTATGGCCTGCCCATCTACTATACTACACTATCGACTCACGAAATCCTGTTTAAAATAATTTTAAATGCATAGAATATTTATCAGTAAATACTTTCATCCTACGTACTAAGCTTCAAACGGCATTTTAAAACCTTAATACACGTTTAATTCATGTAATAGACCAAATTATAGATTGATATATTTTCGAGACTACGAGTATTCTTCTGGAAAATATTTTTAAACAGAAAAACAACATACATTTGTCAGAAACTTACAATTATTAAAATTAGTTGTAGGTAATGAAATGTTGCATCAAAATTTGGATTGGATTTACAATTATAACCTATTTTAGGGTGACCAGATCCTTACCAGCAAAAAACAGTACACACACATACCATGACAAACTTTCTTCAAAAAAGGAAAGACATAAAGGACAAAAGTTTTAAAATTAATTATTCTTTTATTTGATGAATCCCCAAAGTATATGAGTGGCATAAAACAAAAATGAAAACTAAATGTATTTAAAATTTGACATATTAAACAAACTACAGTTGTGAGCAAAATTTTGTTGAGAACATGTCAATACACTTTAAGTCTTTAAAACAATTCCAGTAACTTCAAATTAACAAATATTTCATAATCAAATGTACCAATATTTAATTATCATCCTTAATGGTTCTGTACTTTTGCTTCGAGTGAATAGCATGTAATAACTTTGTATTTCCCATATCCATATCATGTTTTTCACTACAGGTACAACTGAAATTATATTTAGTTATTATTAGGTGTTTCAGAGTTTCAGTTTTCAATTGAGATTTCTCAGCAGTCCCCATGTTATTCATTAATGAGAAAACTCTCTCAGTGGGTGCATTTGTGGCTGAAAGGCACAAACTGAACTCTACAATATCAATTACTTGATAAAAGGAAATACATTTTTCCTGAAAATATTTTAATATCTCAACCCATCTTAAACCTACTCTAATTTGAGCAGTGTTCCATGCTTTCAGTTTTGCAAGAGTAGCATACGCTCTTACATTTGAAATTTCATCAAAGAGATAAGAATCATTAAGTTGCCTTCTTGACCTTTTGTTGAAACATTGTACGCTATTTTGCACCCTGTCCCATTCTATCATCGAATCAAGTTTTACCCAATCCAACACAGTCATTTCAGAAAAGGGAGAGGGCCACTGCTTAATATTTTCAATACAAGTTGAATAAAATGAACGCACATGTTTCTTAAAACTGCTGCTTACAATTTTTGTTCTTTAGGCCCAAAATTCTTGTTTCGAAAAAATGTAGAAAGAGTAGCACTAGATGCAGCAGCAGCGTCGGCAGATTTGTGTTTTGCCGTTTGCAGATATCGTGTTATTTCAGACCTTCCACTGCTTGCAATTGAAAACTCACCTGAACATTTTTCACAGTGAACATCACTATCGCTTTTGCCTTAAAATATTTGGACTTCGGAGACCTGAGTAGAAATCAGGACATTTCGCAGGACATATGTGAAAGAAAGGACATATCTTAATTTTATACATGGCTTCGCATTCTGCAGGACAGCCCATCAAAAAAAAGGACTGTACTGCGAAAATCAGTACGGATGGTCACCCTAACCTATTTGATACACTCTTCACAGATTAGAACAGCCGAAAACAATTGTAACTTAATTGAGTTAATAATCATGGTTTGTTTCAATTAACCTTTTTCTGACTTGTTTTAATGTAAACGTTACCTTACCTATGTCAAATACTTAATCAAACGTGACTGTCTTGTTTCTGCCTTGTTGATTGCTCGAGAAAGTTAACTAATGTCTGCGTTGGTGGAGAGACATAAAAGACGAAACAAATTTGTGACCAGATGTATAAAATATATAACTTGAAGAAAAATGCACAGTGATAATGAAGGAATTTATTGTTGAAATATCGAGGAAAGAAAGTATACAATTAGTCCACATTCTGGCACTAGCAAGAACTAGCTAGCTTCTTTTGAAAACATAGAGAACCTAGCAATTTCGTAAGCTTTCGTGCAGCTGGGAACACGGATCTTTGAGGACCTATCTTTTGTCTTGTAATTACGATATCTGTTTCCCATTATCTAAAACGACAGTTGAATACATACGTTGTGCGTGTGTGAAGAAGTACAAATATCCTCTGATAGCGAACCTGTTCTTCTGGGCTGGCCTTGAGACACTTCAGTTGCAGAAATGAGGAACGTAACACCTACAATTGTGGCGTTGCTGGTCCTAATAGGACTTTGGTAAGTACGTACACATTTGTGAGACACTTGTAAGGGAAACAGTCGTAGCATGGGATTTAGCCTTAAACTTTCATATCATAGATTTGTTAATACTTGCAGGGCTACTACAAAAGAAATATACATTTTCAATTTCTTATAAAACATAAACTATTCGTAATATTGACATGAATTTTGCGCTGGTAGGTTGAGGAACTGTGGAAGTTTCGATAGGACACATTGTTGGTGTTTATTGTTGTCGCTGATTGTTGTTCCGGCGCAACAATTGCTAAGATGGCTGCAAACGCTATTGAAAAAGAATCATATTGTGTTCTTGAACTAGCCAAAACAAACTCCGTTACTGTCGTAAAACGACATTTTCGAACACGTTTCGGAAAACCAGCACCTACTAGACAGTCGATCTAAGATTGGTACAGAAAATTTGAAACATTGTGTTTGTAAAGTCAAAAGTCCGGGAAGACCCGCCGTGTCAGAAGAAAAAGTGGATCGTGTCAGTGCTGTTTTCCAGCAAAGTACACAAAAGTCCACAGCAAGGGCTAGTTTGAAACTACAAATGCCACAACTAATCATTATGTGCGCTCAACATTCAGAAAATGTTTTATTTTATTTATTTTATTCCACAACCTTCCAAAAGTGTAGACGCAGGTATCTTACACCGGGTTTGGGTTGAATATGATTATCGTCTTGATGTGTGCCGTGTGACACAAGGAGCACATATTGAACATCTGTGAGTTCCCAAAACAAAACTTAAAGAATTACTTTATAAAACAGTGAAAAGTGTTTCCTGATAACATAAATAGTTTTGGATTTATAAAGCATTGAAAGTGTCTATTTCTTATTTCGTAGCCCTGTATATTGATATCAATCAATAGAACTTGGCTTGGCATTACCTCAGCATGAACCGGCTCTGGAGCTCACCTAGTCTCTAATAAATGGATATCTTGGTGGCAATCTTGAGAGTAAAGGCGGCGAGCGTGGTACACCGGACGGCAAAAGAAACTGTAGGCGAATTGTCAGTCACTATCTTCATTCAGTTTATTTTCCTTATACTGTGATGATATTGAATTGAAATAAAACGTCACACAGGCTTCGAATCAACAGATTTCCATTTCTTTAAACAACACAGGGCGTGGAATAAATGTATAATGAATTTAGCGATGGACAAATTGCCCACTATTATCTTTTTCTCGTTGGCTGTATTGAAGTGAAGCTTTACTTCACTGTGGATCCAAAATGGATGTGATCTCTTTTGAGCTTTCAGTACCAGCCATTAACCGCGTACATATTCTCTTGGAAAGTAAACTTGATATTTTTGGATTTGTTTACAGTTGCAGAGCCAAACTACGTCTATTAGATATATAGAAGAGACAAATTTAGTTGTAAGAATTATCATATATTTTCCGTTTCAGGAGCCGTGTCAGCTCAGAAGTGGTGGTTGAGCAGGTAACCAGTCCCCTCACTCACTCGGAAGGTCCCCACTGGGACGCAGAAGAGCAAGTCCTCTACTATGTGGACATTGCAGGACAATTTGTTAACCGCTACGATCCTTCCACTGGCGAATTAACACAAGCTCACTTCTGTAAGTTTTACAAGAGCTTGCCATGGTTTACAATAGCTAATACTGTCAATTACATTTATTATCGTAGTTAAAGGCGGTAAATACCATAAAACTGCATTGCTTCATTCAAATTTATCTTGTGGTCATCTTTGTTATGCAATTGAAAATGGTCTCCTTCTCCATAAATAATCTTGCAGTCTAATATCTAGCAATCGAATATGTGAGATTCGATTCTCAGCTGTAAAGTAGGTACTGTTACGACCTGTCTTTCGTTTCGGAATTCACCCTCTGAGCGTTATTGTTGGTTGGTGACATTGACCCCTGGGGTGTAAGGGGTGACCCTTCCCGAAGACACCCAAATGCCAACCTCACTTCTACGTAATACACTTTGGACTGCATTTTGTAGACTAGCGAGGCTCTCGCATCTGGACTCACGGGCAGTATAATTATTCGTAGGACTCATATCCTTGTGTGTTTGCGATTGTCGTTTCGTCCATTTCATCTAATCACCTTCAATCCTCATCTTTACGAGTAGCCCAAAAAGTGGCAGAAAAGTGAAGTAAAATGAAGCAAATCAATCAATCAAACATTAATCTCTGAGCGAAGAGGCAGACGTAAAGAACTTACAGTACAAACTGTGGTAAATTTCTGTGTACTTCGCTACAGCAGATTTTTGGCATATTTAAGAGCTACGACCCTAGATATCCTGGTTTCAATTTCGAGTTAAACGCACGGCCATGAATTTAGGGGTTGTAATTAGTGCCACAACACACTTTCTTCTCGTCTTCTATCTTACCCAACCCAGCCTAACTGTCACTAATGACGTCACGTCAGCCAATCGGATTGCTTAAAACTGTAGTGGCAGCAATCACTACCGAAATTAGGCGGTGGCAGAAGTTTGTGCTGTTGCCACGTCGGAGCACCAACCCGTGTGTTCGGAGGTTTAAGAGAATGAAAGATCTCGTTGTAGAGTTGGTCTTCGTAATCCATGTGATACAAACGGACAGCATTTGCTTGAAAGGTCAGGAATGACACAAAAGTGCCCCGGAGAGAGGTCGGTATGACGCTCGAACTAGGCAACGCTGCCCGGTTGACGTGGCCACACAGTGCGCGGGAACCAGCGACTTTTGTCCCGCTCTCGCTTTGCTTTTTCCATGTGTGGTACCAGCACAATTCTGCCCAGCCACCTATTTACATATACATTTTATTATCTGTATCGTGATCAATGGCCAAACATGTGTGAAATATGTGGATTGACATGAGGAAGGTGGAATAGTCACACAAATTTCTACGAAGGGTTGCCATATCTCCCCCGACTGTTTATATTCAGTATCGGGGGAAGATTTGCTGCTGCGAGTGACTGGAAAAGAGGCATCGCCTAAGATGCCTTCTCTGTCGGTAGTAACGCCAGTTTCGCAGATTGTGTTGATTCACCTCTTCTTAAAAGTAAAGTACAGCATGAACTCATGTTGTTCTACCTCAGCTATAAGGAATTACCATTTGGGCCTATGGGGAATCCATGCAACATTCTTATCTTTGTTTGAAGTTGTATAATAACATTTTGTTTTCCAATTTTTCCAAACAGCTCAAGGACCAGTGACCCTGGTCGTTCCCGTGGCCGATCAGCCCAATACGTTTGTGATCGGTCTTGGCAGAGATCTCGCTATCATCACTTGGGATGGAAAGAACAACAGCGCCGTCACCACAGACGTCATCGCTTCCGTCGACCAAGACAAACCACAGAATCGCTTCAATGACGGGAAAGCGGACCGCAGCGGCCGCCTCTGGGCAGGTACTACTTTCTTACTCCTCCAACTATGTCCATTACTCAGACATGTAGTATGTTTATCCGTCAAGATGTTTGTGAAAGGAGTTGTGGGCGGAGTGTGACTTGCAGCTCTCCTCGTCACCAATAATAGAGAAACCCATTTGGTTTTTAACGTGAAATAGCCTCTTGAATAGATACGAAATATTTTGCTATAAGTCAGCGACCAATTCTGCAAGTAAAGCAGTACTTCGATTTGAGATTGATTAATTTATTCGGTCCACTAAATCATGCATATTACAATAGGTACAATGATGTGGGACCAAAATTTATAAGTACAAAAGTTTTAACAGCGATTATTACATACTCCCACATGATTTTTTTTACGTCGTGGAAACATATGAAGTTCCAAATATTACATTTATTAAACGTGTATATATTTATTCCATATATAAATCATACATATTACAATAGGTACAATGATGTGAAAATTCCCATACATAAAACGTTGGGGCCTGGTCTAGAAACTTTGCCTAGTATAAGGAACCATAAGCCAATTTTTTTATGAATGCAGCCCTCCTAACATAACAATAAGTAGCATGAGCCGCTCAATTTCAATTTTCGTATTTAAGATAGCTTTTCCCATATGAGTACTAGGTTAATCTCAAGGATGATCACGATAAACTAAAGAAATTAAACACAATGACAGAAATCGAAGTCGTCCAGAAGACTCGAAACTAGAACCCTTTGATGATAGCACTTAAATCTAGCCACTCAGAGTGTATGGTATTCAATTTGACGTGTATCATATGTGTATAATTTTTGGTGTGCCTCTCTAAAGAAGCTAAGAGAAAAGAGTGGAGTTAACTGGATATGAATAAAGCCAGATGACTTAAGTTTTTTAAAGAAATTAGTCTCATTTGTATTTGAGATGTTTAACTTGCACCTACCCATATAAAGTAACAATAACTTCATTCTTTTCTTATAAATTCACCAGGAACCATGGGACAAGATGGGTCCTTGTTCAGCATCGCACAAAACGAGCCCCTAAGGACTCAGGTGACACCAGTCTCCATCTCAAACGGACTTACATGGAATGACGACGACACCCTCATGTACTACATCGACAGCACAACTCACAAAGTAGATGCTCTCGATTTTGACATCGAGCAAGGTGAAATAAGTAAGTTGCTTATTCCTAGAATACCATAACTTCCGATAATAATTTGTTGATACAATAATCCTGATATCAAAGTGAGTTATTTTGCTAAGGCCTTTTTTTTTTTTTTTTAACATTTTCACTCAAAATGTTTTCTTGAGAAAAATCAGATGGAAAATCTTTTATAATTTGAGCATGCCATGAATTTTATGTACAGAGTTAAAATTTGCCAATCTAATCTTTGCAGTATGCATGAAAATCGCAAAACTGTTGCTGGTTAATTATTATCTTCCGTGCGAATACACAACAAGGAAAATCTAGATAATTATATTGTTTTATACCTTCAACCATTCTGCTGGTTGCCCTTTTCTTCACTTTGCGTGTTGAGTGCCCATTTACAGTTAGACATTTCAGTCCTCATATTTTGATATTGTAAATGAGCTCTTCCTTGTGATGCAATAGATCACTAGGGTTACATTATTTCCTTCCACCTGTAACCATCGACCTGTAATTTAAACAAGTTGAAAGTTTGTACAATATAAATAATTTGGAAAACTCTTATTATATGTATTAATAGTTTTCTATCCCTCACAGGTAATAGAAGAACAATTTTCGATCTAGAGGCCAACAACATTTACGGAATCGATCCGGATGGCATGACGATCGATACAAATGGCAATCTCTGGGTAGCTTTGTTCGGCGGTTCTAGGGTGAGTAGAATAAGTAACGAGTAGTCTGTTGCAGAAACTGAATGAGAATTTGAATTTAGTAGTTGCTGTATGGTCCAAAGCATGCACTGTCCCGAGACCTTTGCACCTCAATAATCCTGAAGGTGAATTAGTTGAAGCTTGGTATTGTTTAGAGATTCAACTACATGTTTCTTGATTGTTTTCGTGGCATGATCCTAGGCAGTTCAGAATGGATCTACTCGAGTGGCAAGGTTTCCATCAGTGACGTGCGGTGACGTCGACACTTGGGGTAGCAATCAGTGGTGTGCTCAAGGGGTTGGGGTTGGTGTGGGTCATACCACTCCCCCGTTTAGGACACAGTATTCCTAAAAATAGAACGTCAATAACAGGAAAAGATTGCAAAATGATGAATGAGTACTAAAAAAGTACACGTAACCTCCACCCCCACTCGAAAATTAAAAAGATTTCATTTGACTACTAAGCCAGAGATCCTGGGTTTGAATCTCGGCTTGACCATGGGTATTCTTTGAGTGTGTCCCTTCATCAATTATATTGTATCATCTTCGCGATTAGCCAAAAGTGGCGGAGAAGGGAAGTAAAATAAACCAAATCAATCAATCAATCAATGATTTGACTTGATTTTTGTTACTTAGTGCCGCTTTTTTCTCATATTTGGTTAATTGCGAAGATGATACGATAAATTAATGACGGGACAAACACAAAGAACACCCATGCCCAGGTCGGGGTTCGAACCAGGAACTCCTGTTGTTGTAGCGCACTGTGATAACCATTCCCCCACGGTTGGTTGATTTGGTGTTTTAAGTCCACTTTATGCACTGTAACAAAACACACTTTTTTGTAGTTTCTTCAATAATATTAATTTGGCTTCTTGAGTTCTGAGATACATTTTTCATTTCAAATTATTTCATTATTCACTGCAAAGTACGACAACACAGGAAGAAGTACACAAAGTACGTACAACACAGGAACAAGAATGCGCGCTCATCACAGGTTTAAATCCCGGCCTGGATTGTTCGAGGTCCCTTCATCAATTTCATCATATCATCACTCATCCTCATTTTCACGATAACAAAATGTGGCAGAAAAGCGAAGTAAAATAAACCAAACCAACAACAATATGAACGTGCTTTATCTTGCCCAAATAAATACATCCGTTGGAGGCCAAGAGATTAGTATATTTAAATAAAATACTACTAAAACGAGAGCGAGAGAGAGCCTGAGCAAATATTTGTAATTTAATCATTATATATTCCATATTTGAAAAAAAAAATAAAGAAAGAAAGCATAACATTATTGTCTGCACATAACATGTTCCCATTTCATAAATAATAAAACTACATCCCATAAGGTTCTGTAAATACAGAGAACATACGTAAGTACTCCAGAAAATTTTCCCTTGAGTTCTTTAGAGGATTTACAAAGAATCAAGGGAAACCAATCCCCTATCTGTCCTATAGGAGATAGACTGGGGGACCTGAAACCACGGGCTTTCAACCATTGCAGCGGGGGCGAGGGGACAAGGGAGGTAGAGGCAGAAATCTTCCCTTTTCCTTCCGGCGACCATTTCTACCTGGAACTGGTATGGCGGAAGAAGAGCGAGCTAGGCCAGTTTTGCCCGCGGATCACACCGAGGGACGAGAAGCGCGTGAAAAAGAGTGTTGCATATGAACTGTGGTTTTAACAAGACAATAAATATTGTGATTTGAAAATAATTATAGATGTGAGATTGATTAATCTATCTCTGCTAGACTAGCTACTCCTCAGTGCATGTCACTGGTTTCCATGGTTTGAGCCATGACAAAATGGTTCATTTTAATGGTTCAGTTCCCATCCTAAATAGTTCATCTAGTTCCGATTGGCCTGTGAAAAAGTATATTTATACTTATTTATAAGCACGGAGAAGTTTTCCTCTTGTACAGAAACACTACGCATTTTTGCAGAATATAAATCCAGTATTTATATTTCAAGAGCAGACTATTTTAAACATAATCGTTTGAAAGATTTTGTTCTGACAATTTATGCAAGTTTCAGCTAAAAGTCAAAATTTGATTTTGTAGATCTTGATTTCTGTAAGAAATGATATTTTGAAAGTGGATAAGACTGATATATCTAAAACCGTAAACTAAGGTCTAAATCACCATCCCTGAGACCTTTTGTAAACAAACGGTCTCACCGAATCGATGTATCACTCCGCGTCAGCTGATCCATGACCGCAATCATCTGCTGTTACACTTATAGTTCGCCGCACCTATTCGTTTTATATAAGAGCCTCTGAATGTGAGAACCCGTTCTCAAAACATCAGACGAATATGTAGCCGCATACATTGTTACTCTCCCGGTCATTCTCTCTTTCATAACCCTTAAAACTGCAGACACTGACACACCACTGCACTGGGATACCAACTTAACCACTTCATTTACTGGTTTCTCAGGATACTACTGACAGAACGTTACATAAATATTGAGTAGAATCTGTTTCTCGCCCCCTTTCAAAGGCTGTCCTTGCTGGTGTTTTGAAAACAAGCTCGAAGTAAACGGAGACTTTCCCTCACGCATAGAACTCGGCATGTTATTTTTCTAAGGCTAAGTCAGGCAATATTACTAAGATGCACTACTTCCTTGCTGTTCACATGATTATTTTTAGAAAATAACCAATGTTATAAAATATCATTATGTACACAAATCTCTAAGCTCATTGAAAGTTATATTACTACAAAATGTTCACACTTATCTTGCCTTGCCATGTCACCAAGTTATTTTACGAAGTGCACTATATTTGGCGGAACAAAAATCGTTATTAGGATGCTTGTCAAAGTTTCCAACCGCAATAAATTTATGAACTTTTTGTCTTGTTTTGATCATCATCAATATATTTATTGGACTTACAGCAATGCATATGGCTGTTTATGCCCATTATATATTTTATTTACATAAGATACAATTTACATAAAATCTACAAACAAATTTCAAATACACTCCTATCTATATCAAACCTTAGAAATATACATTACCATGTTATATCATTTTGTCTAAAAAATTCAAGTAAAATATATTCAAAGAAAGAAGCCAAATTTATGGGAAATGATTACTGGTGCAAAGAGTTAACCATAAAGGTGAAGCAATAAGTAAAAAAAGAAAGAGCATTGGGTTTAAAGTGAGACGTCATTTGCGGCAGCGTATCCCATACTACAAATTGGCCATTGTTTTACCTTACGTAATGAATCCTGTAACAACGCTGGATTTTCGTGTGGATTATTTTACTTCTATGAGTTTGCAATGCTTTCTGCATGCAGGTGGTTTTTTATACAGAAGGTGTCAGGGTTTGTGATTTGATTCCTTTTACTGAATCTTAGAGTTGGAAGAGGTATGAAGGGAGTGCCCTTCAAGTAAATGTTTATTTTGTTCTCTTGTTCATTTTCTGAGGAATTGTTTTACTCTTTTTAAGAACTAAATTAATCAAATTTATTCGAAAGGTGATTAACGTGAATCCAACAACTGGGGAACTGCTGACCGACGTATCCATCCCAGCAGACGAGGTGACGTCAGTGGCCTTTGGAGGCCCCAACCTGGATGAGCTCTACGTGACAACTGCTCACTTGAATCATTGGTCAGAGAAAGCTGGAAGTGTTTTCAGAGTTACCGGCTTGGGTGTGAAAGGATACGCTGGCCAACCATTTGTATATTCAAACTGAGCCCATTCAAATGTTTTCCAATAATGTAAATTGCAAGAAATAAACAAAAAATAATAAGCAATCCTCCAATATTGAACAAATTCATATTTATTTTTGAGTCAAAGCTGCATGAAAATCCGAATTTGGTTCATGATTCACAAAAAAGTTTGATATTGAATGAGAATCTAGACAAAATAAGTTCATTTACAATAGTTTTAAAACATTATTACCACATAGATAAATTATTATTTGCAATTTGAAGAATCCAGACCCACTGCACTTTCATGTTCGTGTTGTTTTAGTTATCCATAACATTAACAAAATATAGTAGCTATACAATGTATATACCTTAACCCTAGTATACCATAATAGTACAGAGCGATGTATTTATAAAGACTAATAATCTCACAGCAGTAGGCTTTCGATAAACCTTAATTCTATAAGTCTTAGTGTATTACTGGTACCAAATATATGGTTAAGAAAGCCCAATAAGCATGACTGCAAACATCATTAGTACGATGTGGAAGCTGCTATACATTTCCATCTGGTAGGGAAGTGACTAGTACCGTCAAATGGGTATGAAGAAAACTACTTGTAACAGCCAAAAAATCATAGACAATTAATAGGATTTGCCCTGACAGTATGTGCCAGTGGCGTAGCAGCCGCCCCCGCAACCCTCACTTTGCGGGGTTACCCCCAAGGTTTTTGGGCCCCGCAATGTTCTCTCTGTGTTCCTGAAATTTTGTATAATCTTAGAAATGTAACATATAGTGTCATTTATTTATGTGTGACTCAACAGTGATACATCTCGAACTGAAAATTCTTTAAGGTGAACACTGGATACAAAAATTCCCTCATTTTTTTTATTTTTATTTTCTATCAGTGAACTTAGAATATACGAATTAGCACAGTTGTATCGTACGAGTTAATGGTCACTGCAAATAACTTCACGGCTCAGTGTTCATTATTATTTTCTAATATGTGGAACGTGGTCGAGTGAGTTTCCAGTAACATAAGACGTCTTGGATAATAAGCAGGGGGGTGTACTCGCAGGGGCATCTCCTGACCCTGAACTTAAGGCGTTGGCAAAGAAGGAATGTTAACCCCTCCCCCTCTCATTTCTGTGAACAAATATTACAAATTTTCTCCAAACATTTTTGGTGTAAATTTAGAAATACTTAGAAAAACATTAAATTACATAAATTATTTTAAATGAAGTAAACACTTCATTTAAAATATTAATATATTTGAAGGGTAAGAAGAAGCAAGGACTGTCAAAGAACAGTTTAAACTAGAAAATTAATGTTCAATACTTTGCCATACAATTAGTTTTTAAAGCAAGAGTTTGCAACCAGAGGGGTTGGGGGAACTCCCAACACGCCCTACAAAAAACCTGGACATAAGAATGACCCGTTCATTGAAAAACAGCTAAAATGCACATGAGCATTCCCGGTTTTTCCCCTTACCCTTCATTTATCCTTCCAAAAAGTAAATTTTGAAAAATCAACTGCTCATTTCTTAGTTACTTGAATTCCAGCTCTATTCTTCTTTCTTTAGAGAGAAATGAGCTGATCACCGCCTCATAAAATTTGGATTTATCCCCTTCTCGCAGTTTAGAAAGTAATTCTTTCTCGATGGAGATAAGCCTTAAATTCGTCATAGGGTTCTGAGTTTGAGTAGAGCGGCAGAATGTGTGGATCCTCTTCAGTGATGAGAACGATCTCTCGACAGATGATGTCGTGGAAGGATTTGTTGCGATCAACACTGCTAATTTATATATATATATATATATATATTGGTGTTTTCTCTGATCCTTCAGTGGAAGCATGCCAAACATAACGTTCATTCTGTAGTTTGGTTAAATTAAACAGACTGCCATAAATTTCCTGCAATTTATGTACAGTGTCTCTCAAAAGTTTTAGGACAACGACATTTTAAACTAGGCAACCCAATTTACACAAGGCGTTGGTGGGTTGCGTGTAGAGTTAGGCTCAATTTCAGGGTTGCCACATGCACAATAGATATTTATAAAATACGCGAAAGAAATAAAAACAAAGACGTGAGACAAAACGAAAGGTGACAAAGGAGAGGAAAAAGAGATAGCGAAAGGAGAAGAGGAAAAGTAGAAGAGAGAAGAAAGAAAGGATAGACGAGGAGAGGAGATTTAGTGAGGAGACGAGAAGAGGAGAGTGGAGAGTAAAGTAAAGGAGAGAGAAAGAGAAGAACGAAAATAAGAGGAGAGTGGAGAGTAAAGTAAAGGAGAGAAAAAGAGAAGAACAAAAAGAAGAGGAGAAGAGTGCAGTGGAGTCGGAAATCTAAGACAGGAGAAGAGATACGAGGTGGAGATGAGTGGGATGGAGATAAGATGCGAGAAAAGTAGGGAAGGCGATATGAGATAAAAGCAGAGCGAGCAGAATGAGGTGAGAGGAGAAAGAGAAGAGAAGAACAGAAGGGACTGAAGAGAAGAGGTAGTTGCAGAAAATATCGTATCAGCGTCAAGAATTGATACATTGGTCAAATTATCGACATGAAACATTCAATAACATTTTGAAATGCATTAGATCGGTTCGAAATGCCTGTTGGCTTAGTTCAGAGCAAGGTAAAATCTTCCATGTAAGATCTTTGATTTTACCTGCGATTATACCACTAAAAACATGAATGTAATTTGAATATTTATAAGAATTATCCAATTTTTGTCCACTTCTCGGTTCGTTGAAATGGAGACTTTGCAATTTAATATTTAATATAGCTGCTATACTACAAGAAAGCAATTCAAAATTAAAGTAAAAGGTCAACTACATGTATACCCAACGACATTTACAATATTGAGGGACAGAATACTTAAAAAATTGCTGTTCCAATCGAAGGTAAGGGCGTGGTGTAGTGGTTAGAGTTCTCGATTGGGCTGCCAGCGGTCCCAGGTTCGATCCTCCATATTAGGTGTTCTTTTTTTTTAATTCTCCTTTTATTATAAACTAGAGCATGGTAACATTATTTGTGAAAGCAGTGTATAGTGGCTACATTGTTCTGCATATGGAATTTATAAAAATTAAACAAATAAATGAATTGACACACATTAAAAGGGATATTTTCATGTATAAGATCGTGAATTATGATATTCTAACGATAATTGTGTACTGCTTCAAAGACATTGACAAATATTAATGAAATAACTATTTATATTTGTGGCAATTCAGGACATACTAATTTTACCCCTTTCCCACACGAGTTCAATGCAAGGATACTTCTGCAAATATCGATTGACAAGTTTTCATAATGTGCAATTCTCCATTAAATGTTTTCGCCGAGTCGTACTACCTTCGTTTTCCTTGTTACAAACAAGTATTGTTTGCACATTACATGTAGGAGGAGAGTTGCATCTACAGTTGGGAGCTGAGAAGACTGCAAGGCTGAGGAATGCGAAACTGACCTGCCTGTTGTCGCAGTGTGCAGCCAGCTCGTCTTCCCTTCAGGGTGGCAACGACATAAATAAAAAAGTCATGGTACGAAAACGCATTGCAAATGAATGGAACATATTACATAGTAACAAGTGAAAGCAATACTAATAATGGAATAAAACTTCACAAATCAAAGCAATCTGCTTCCAACGTGACTAAGAAAGTAAAGGTGTGTGCGTGCTTTTTGTGTATTTCCTAGCGTCTTGTTAATGCTTCTTTCCTGGACATGGAACAATTATAATAATTTTAACTTATGCAGGGTAGTACATTTTCTCCCTCGTTTGTATTTACATTTTGGTATGTAGCATCGCTTTTCTGCAACTTTCGGATTATGGAACATGAAGTTGTAATGTCTCGGCCCCATTGATTTATCCACCAACTACGCCCTAACACCCATGGGTGTCCGCAAGGGGTGGGCAAGAGGGGGCCACGCCCCCCCCCCCCCATGGAAAATGAATGTGTACATAAAAATGATATAATTCACACAATTTCATTTCAATCACAGTAATTTATGTTAATTATTATAAATTCGTTGAAGAAACATGATAATTTCAGACTGAAACAGTGTTTTTTGAGGGGGCATCACTTATTTAGATGAAAATATGTGTCCTTTGCCCCTCCCTGGAAAAAAATACCTTGCTTGCCCCTCCCTGGAAAGAATCCTGCGGACGTCCATGCTAACACCCCACACAATTTTTATAAAAGGATTATTATGGTCATTTTGGGTCTAAGTATACCTTTTCACACAGATAAACACAAACTTACACCCCTCAAATAAAAAAAAAATCTGAATAAACCTTTGCTCAACCCCCGAGTCGGCTTTCCCTCTTTTCGTTGCATGTTAATTCTATTGATAGTTAACCTTCAGCGACCCACTTTACTAGATATAGTCTCTCTATACATATACATTTACTTATACACACATGCCAGAACATTCATTCGATTTTTAAAACAAATTCATTTCGGAAAACACGGAAGAAGTGTGAATTCCTATGCCGTTGCTGGTCTTTGAGATGTCCCGTGGCTGACATCATCCGTGGAGGTTCAAGAATGGTTCCGAACTTTTCCGAACGCCAGACTGCACCTCACACTGTAAGTCCCGATTCCATTATCAGATTCTCACCCTTCTCGCCCTTTCCTACAGGGACTTCTGCATGTCTGGCAACACTGAAAAATTGAACACCAAGTCGAAGCTTCCCTCCCCACACTACCTCCCCGTTCACCCCCGAACCTCACCCCGCACTGGCAGTCTTCTCAGCTCCCAACTGTACATTTCACATTGGTCAGCTCCTTCTACTTACTTCTAGGAGCGAAAGCATGTAGGGTGGTGTTTACCGTCCAGGACTGTCAATCTGATGGTCGTAGGTTCAAACCCTTCCGGTGGCAGAAAATTTTCGTAAGTTTTAGACCTATCCCATTGTGTTCATTGTTCACGCCGTGTGAAACGGAATGATTCAGTTTGGAATTAACGATGGGGGGAGGGGAAATATTAAATTGCAAAGTCTCCATTTCAACGAACCGAGAAGTGGACAAAAATTGGATAATTCTTATAAATATTCAAATTACATTCATGTTTTTAGTGGTATAATCGCAGGTAAAATCAAAGATCTTACATGGAAGATTTTATCTTGCTCTGAACTAAGCCAAAAGGCATTTCGAACCGATCTAATACATTTCAAAATGTTATTGAATGTTTCATGTCGATAATTTGACCAATGCATCAATTCTTGACGCTGATACGATATTTTCTGCAACTACCTCTTCTCTTCAGTCCCTTCCGTTCTTCTCTTCTCCTTCTCCTGTCCCCTCCTGCTCGCTCTGCTTTTATCTCATATCGCCTTCCCTACTTTTCTCGCATCTTATCTCCATCCCACTCATCTCCACCTCGTATCCCCTCTCCTGTCTTAGATTTCCGACTCCACTGCACTCTTTTCCTCTTCTTTTCGTTCTTCTCTTTTTCTCTCCTTTACTTTGCTCTCCACTCTCCTCTTCTTTTCGTTCTTCTCTTTTTCTCTCCTTTACTTTACTCTCCACTCTCCTCTTCTCTCATCTTTCCTCCATTTTCCTCATCTCTCTCCTAGAATCTTTTTCCATTTTCCTCACTACATCTCCTCTCCTCGTCTATCCTCTCTTTCTTCTCTCCTCTGCTTTTCCTCTTCTCCTTTCGCTCTCTCTTTTTCCTCTCTTTTGTCACCTTTCGTTTTGTCTCACGTCTTTGTTTTTATTTCTTTCGCGTATTTTATAAATATCTATTGTGCATGTGGCAACCCTGAAATTGAGCCTAACTCTACACGCAACCCACCAACGCTTTGTGTAAATTGGGTTGCCTAGTTTAAAATGTCGTTGTCCTAAAACTTTTGAGAGACACTGTACAAGATGGTGAGGAAAGTTTTATCTTTTATTGAAGTAGCCCCGTTTTGTGGGATTTAGTAAATCAAAATATTGCAACTTTTCAAATGATGAGAATCTAATTGTTATCTGGTTGCTGATATTATCAATGATTTCCAAGTAAAGCCTCCGGCAGTGGTCTTTCTGTGATTCGTTGTTCAGTCGCCTCCTTTTCATTTCAACAACCTCTTCCTTTTCTACTGCACCAGTTATAGAATTCCATAGTGTTTCGAAATTCTCCCTTTCCATTTGCAGCTGGTGTTGAAATTCAGTTATTTTATTACTGCAATACAAAATATCAACGTTTTTAGACTGCAATATACTGAATAATATTTCTGAAAAGGCAAGCAAGTTGGATAAAGCCTTTATTAAAAATATATTTTCGAAATCCTTCAGGAAGCTAAAAAATATTTTTGAAGTCATTGCAGTCAAATGATCAAAGTCTCCACTTTCAGTAACATGTTCAAAGAACATAAGCAGTGCTTCTCTGTTGTCACTGACTGTCCACACTAGCCTAGAGGTAAAATTCCATCTGGTAGGAGCTAATGATGGGAGCTTTCTGGACATGAGAGCAGAAAGTTCGTGTAACCTCTCTGGAGAATGAGAGAAAAATGTAGGCAGTGATTTAAGACCACAAAAGAACACCTTAAGTCTTAAGCTCTGTGCTGCAACAATCGTTAGAATGTAAAAAAAAGTTCATGACCTGAACATAACAATGCGTAAAAAAAGTTTTCTGAACTTTGCTTTGAAGGCCATTCAAATGGCCACTCATTACCGAAGATCCATCGTATGTCTGGGCAATTAATATATCCCCACACTTATATTTATCCATTATTTCAGTCACATGATTAAAAAGAGCTCCTGCAGTTTTATCAGCGCTCATGTCATGAAATCCAAGAAATCTTTCAATGACTTTTTTCTGTGAGGCCGAAAAAAACGTAACACGGTTGACACCTGAGATTTATTGCTAATGTCGGATGTTTCATCTACCATGATAGCCACAAAGTCTGTGTTTTGAATAGAATTTAATAAATGTTCTTTTACTGAGGGATCAAACTCGGCACTTGCAATAAGGAATTCCATGTAATTGCCCTTATTTAGAGATCCTGCGTTTTCCTCATGGCCTGGGAATGGCAGTTCTTGCTTTGCTAAATAGCAGACGGCGTTAATCAACCTCTTTAATATTTCCCTGTTCTTTTTTACTTTTTCATTTTGTAGCTCTACTTCAGCTTTTCGTTGAGTATCGCAAAAGAACGTCAATTCTAGTAGGGGTGGCAACAAAACTACTAAATTTAAAGAAACTAGAAAGATGCAATTCAGACTCACTGTGTTTTTGCACTGCAGTATTGAGATGATTCAAATCCCCATACCCTTGATAATTCCAAACACCTTTTTTAGTCTAGAATAATAAACATGCCCAACAATAAAATTTATTCACCATATCACACCCGCAAAGCCAGTCTGAAATTTCATAGAGTTATTATCGAAAATGTCTCTCAAAACATTTTCCAGCACCACTTTTTCCTTTAACACATGTTGACATTGTGAGATTCGGACATGGTCGACCATTGTCAATCACTTGTTTCTCCTCTGAATACGAAAGCGAAGAAAATGATTTATTTAAATACTTTTGCACAACACTTTCACTATTCTCCATCTTAAAATAATCGCATCACTTCACACCACATGTTTAAAAAATAATGCACAACAATCACGAGCAAAACAATGCGGAACGCGGGGTGAATGAAAGCCAAAATCGTTGGGAACAAATACAAGTCACGGACTGATCTGCCTGTCTGACAACCACTGCGCGCTGCCCCGCGTTCGAAAACTACCAGGCGCTCAAAATCGTAATATAAAAGTACAGATACTTTCTTCTTTATTTCATTTTCCTTTGGCCGTTGACACACTATTTACACACCCAGAGAAATCGCCACCAGTACCTGTACTGGCTCAGCCAGAGGGGTCCGAGTAACTTGACATGTGGGTCCCCGTCGGAATGCGAATTATTTTAATTGTCAGCAGCTGGTCATCGATAGGAAAAAACCCTAATCTTATATCTTTATATGCCAGTTGTCAAAATCTTGTATCGTGTAAATTGTCTACAGTTATGAATCCCGTAGGAAGATTCAGTTGCTCAGTCAGTATGTTTCTTGTGCCACACAATAAACAATCAAACTTGGTAATTCATGAGATTTTACGAGTAATGCTCATTTTACGTGTGGTAGTTAAAATGTAACTCCCAAAAAATCTTTTCAAGGGTCCCCACTATTTTTCATATTCAAATAAGACCTAAGTAAAATTCCACATTGTCAACGCCTTTTATATGTTAGATGTTATTCTTGTTTTGTAGTTGTAGCGTGACAATGCAGTTAATTTTTCTTTAGATATTAAACACTTCAAAGGGGCCCACACACTCGGTAAGAGGCGGTACCCTGGACGATATCTCCTTGCCTAAGGGGCAGCACCCTCTCTTCTGTCGCACAGGGTACAGTATACTGAAGTTCAGTATTGAACTTTTAAGGGCATTCCTGTCGAGCCAGTTCTTCTTTTCCAGAGTGTGTTCCTAGTTTATTATGATTTACATTGCTCGAAGTGGAAATTTCTAGCTAGAAGTTTGCTTGGTCGAATTTGAGAACGCTTGTATGGATCAACATGGAGACAATGCATTAGTCTTATGCAAATTATCCTAACTGGGGAATGCTTTATGTAAACTGTCTTAACTGGAGAAATAGCATCTCAATGTTTACGACCGTCCCCCCCCCCCCATCCTAAAACATATTTCGATCTCTATGATCTATAAAATACAGATCTCATTTCATGAAAAAGTCTAAGCAACGTATGCTCTGTGGTAGGCTTATATCCAAAAGAAATGGCATCATTACAATTATGACTAATAATATCGAGGTTCACTGACATTAAAATTATACATAGTGTCTATGTGGCAACAATGTTCTGAGGGACAAGTTCTTTCGACCGGCTTTTCATTAATTGACGCAATCAGAGGCACCAACTTCATTGTGAGGTCAAGATTGACAACAATATTTTCTTTCTATGCATAATGTATACTTCTGGAGGAATTTAGGGGGAGGCCTAAAGTTGGTGCTATGGACGCATTTTTCAATTAATATAGTCCCATCGCCCCCTCTATTGCCTATCTCCAAACTGGAGTTACTATTTCCTTCTATTAGATTTCAGTTCCGCAAAAGAGCATTTTTTCAATATCTGTGAATAAATGTATGTAATGTATTTTTTTAATGTTTCAAGATAAAATACAATATTTGGCCTCCCCCTCCTCCAAGAAAGAATCCTGGCTGCGCTACTGTGTTAAAGTAAAAGATAATATTTGATTTTTTTTCTTCCAATTATTCGTTCAGAAATTTTATCATCCTGATTTAGTTTCCAGAAGCTACTACACTGATATATTAACGATAACAAAAAATGAGAAAGCAAAATATTTGGGGTAAAAGTTAATTTATTGTACAACTGTGTGTGGTTGGGGGGGAGGAGGGGGCAGACTAGCCAACTATTGTACGTCCATCCTACGATCTGGCATCATTAATGATATATACATTATAGGACTATCGATTTCTTTTACTAAGGGGGCCCCAAATATTTTACTTGCAGGGGGGGCACAGAAAAATGCGCTACGCCACTGGTATGTGCCATAAGTCTATTGCCAGAGAATGACTCATAAAATGATTGCATAAATTCAAGCAACTCAAACTTTAAAATTATATTAGACTTTCCTGCGGATGTTTAAAACATAGTGTTTTAAATGTTTAAAAAACAAGCATATGTTCTTTTTATAATTGAAGAGCATATGGATGAAACAAATTTGTTTACGGCAAATTAGTATGTATGCGCGCGCACACACTCGTTTTTGCAACAAAAGTCATGAAAATTCAGGACTTAGAATTTTCAGAAATCCATTTTGTACCTTACGTTATAGATTCATGTGTAGGACGAAATTCATCCCCACCATATTTCGGGACATTACTGTGTCGCAAAGAAGCTTTTCGGGGCATCAGGACAAATGATACAATTCCGGGACTGTCCCAGAAAACCTGGAACGTATAGCATCTTTAATAAAGTGTTTACTTTATAACAAGAAACAGAAAAGGTCATTCCTTGGATGATTCCTTACCAACCATAGAAAAGAAGTCTTCTTGACATTGTTTTATATGCATTATTTGTTTAAAACATAGAGTTTTATTTGTTTCTAAGTAAAGGAAAAAAGAAACACAAATTTTGCCAACCTGTCTTGGCATTGTGATAAGCTTCACTACTCTTCAAGTTGGTTATTGACTAACCTGGGGTAATGCATGGGGAAACAATGACACTATGTTTTAAGTATAGAGAGCTTTAAGCTTAACAAAACACAAAACATGCTGCTGACAACCCCTGCAGCAGCATATATGAAAATCCATGCCTTAAAAGCACAAAGGATGCAAATGAAAATTAATGAACACAGTCATGGACAATTTGTTGAGCAATACTTGTGCAACACAATATACTCCCATTAGTTGAGAATGTTGGACAAAAACAGCCAAATGGAAAACTGTAAGTCCAGTAAACAATAATGATGGATGATTAAAAACCCGATGTAATTTTTCCCAGTCAGTGGTAAATGGACAATTCAGGTAAACCTGTGAGAATTTGAATCAGTGTTGAACATTTGCGACACATAGAAAAAAAAATCATGTCTTCTACGAATTATCTTCAAAAAGATGTGTACAACCTTTCCTACACAAATGAAGATGAACAAGAAGGTTCCTTGACTTTTCCAAGGACAGCTGTTGCTGAATACAGAAGTAACCAGGAATCCCGTGAAGACCAACTAAGTTCAAAAGATGTGAAGCAGTTAGCAGAAGCCAGCGCACAAAGCAATTTAAGTGATAAGCATTCTGGAATTATCAGTGACATCTTGGAATTGATAGAATGCCCCGTGTGTCTGAAGGTATCACATACCCCAATGATTCTTTGTGTCAGAGGTCATAATGTATGCGAGAACTGCTACACTAAATTGAATCCGAGAAAGTGTCCAATATGCAGAGGCAAGTTTTCAGAAGGTAGGAACTACGTTGTAGGAGCAATTGCTATTCGTCTGTGTGAACCCTGCAAGTATGCAGGGTGTAAAGAAACAATGTTACCAGATCAGTTGGAAGAGCATCAAGAAGTCTGCAAATTCAGACCACACCGTTGTCCTGTTGAAGGTTGCAGAATATCCTTCAGTTTTGCTAACTTGCTAGCACATTTTCAGGAATTGCATTCATCGCAGATAGATAATGTCGTCGTGCCAGACCCGAAAGCTACCAGGTTCAGAAAGATATGGCAAACGACCCTGTACACAGACAAGACAAACAGCAAGATTTGTCAGCTAGGAAATTTTGGACTTATTATGTTGCACTTGGTTATAGATCCTGCAGGTTGTGGAATGATGTACTTCCAACACTTGTCTCCACCCAAAGAACATTGCAGGGTCGTGGCTACATTGCATGTGTACAATGAAAATGGGAAGAAAATACTGTCTTTTTTCTTAGAAGCGGCACCTGTTGATACAAACCCCAAAAAACTGCCTTTGAAGCAATGTGCACACATCTGCATAATGTTCAATGGGTCAGAAATAATATGCAAATCTACATTAAGAATATGGCATGTGAAGGACAGTCTTAGTTTGGAATAATCATCATGATTCGCAAATTCCTTGCAATTTAAAAAGTGTTTTTTTTCCCCCTTCATGTTTTTGCATGAGCAAACTTATTTGTCCAGAGAATAAACCATACACTATTGAAATTTGTTTGCTGAATTATGTATTACAGTAAGTACTAGAGCGAGAACTTTTCACTCGATTGAATAGCAAATGAAATTCAGAACTCTTTGCTCATCACGACGTCACGAGAGCATAATGCTAGATTTGGCAAAAAGAGCAGTATGCACTCGAAGCCTGGCAGTACACATATAACCATCGTTTGTCTTTGGTAGTGGGCTCTCAAATATGGATCGTGAAGTGAAAGATGCAATGAAATTGAAACTTAAGTGAACATAGTCATCATCTTCATACTAAAATGCAGTTCAGTCTATCTGATGATTGTGGGCTGAAACTACCAGCGTGGATATTTTATACATATATCTGTCCACAATTATTGTTACATTAAAATGATATTCGATTGTTTATGCTCGAGAGTGGAAGATTTGAGTGATTACACATGAGAGGAAGTGGTCCCATGCACTACTCTAGTAAGTACTAAGTATCCAATGAATGTGGTGGATTCAGAAGGCATGCCTTGGTCATGGAGTTCATTGGTATAATACAACTGAATTGGTTTACTAATTTTTATATTCATAATTTGTCACAAAATAGGTAAATGGAAAGACAATTTTGTCATTATATAAAGAACATCCCATAAGTAATGTTAAGTATTGACCATTTTAATGCATGAGAAAATGTATCCACATAATGTTTAACAACAAATTATAAATGCACTTATGGCTTTATTTAGAGATGGTGCCACTGGCAGTTTTCGTACTTACTAATGTCCACCTCAAATACCTCAACAGCAGTCAATCCTAGTTAGTTTTCAAAAAATGGAACTCATTCCAGTTCAAGTAATGACCCACCTAATTAAACACAAATTCTAATTCATTGTTTACAAACATGCTGGAATGTTACAGGCCATACAGAAAATTCTATCTTGGCCATGTAAGTTGTCTTCCTTCAGTCCTTGACAAATTTTAGCAGCTGTATTTGACTGGCTGCCCAGGCAATCCTTTCACACCTAGTCCTGTTACCCTGAACGTAACTCCAGCCAGCGGTTGTTGCTCCAGCTGCTCTTCACTGAGGAAAATCTGAGCGGTTGTGACGTAGAGCTCATCCAGATTCTTCCCACCAAAAGCCATCGACGTAACATGTGACGTGGGGATCTCCACTCGGGACAACAGTTCACCTCTCGATGGATCCACTCGGATCACCTGTTTACACAGACAAGAGAATTCTAGTGAAGTCAGCGTTAGCACTTTAGTGCATTTGATTTTGTTGTTAATCCCAATGCTTAAAGTGGTTTCATTCAATAGCCGGAGTACCAAACACAAATGAATAGACATGACTACTATTTCTACTCATACTACTACAAATAATAATAAAATGAATAGACATGACTAGTACTACTACTATAATAATAATAATAATAATAATAGATGCATATTACAATAACAATGGTATATTTTATTACAATTAGTGCTTTTTCTGGGAAGAAAGGTTATGCTACTCTTCAAGTTGGTTTGTTATTTGTTATTGTGTTCATCATATTGATTGATTTGCTTCCAAAGACTACAATTTTGTTCAAGTAGGTACATCTGTAGTATAGGACATGCCCAAGTGGAATACATAATAATAAAGATTTGTAAAGAACTACTCTAAATATTGTGGTATGCTCATAAATGATCATGCATCCACGTAGATACAGACACACTTTTTTCATTAAAATGTTTTTAGTTTTCTTCTCACCTATGAAGATGCCTGTATGGCACATCGTTGCGTACCGCCAGAAAAAAAGCACCTATTGTTATTATTATTTGCATCGAAAGTAAATATATGAGCACAAGACTTGTCACGTCTGTCATTTCAGGAAATTAACTTCTCATTTGCATCAATAGCATTATCTGAATAAATTTATATATTTTTTATAAATTTCCGGACCACCCACAGACTGGAGACAAATTTATTACAAGAACTTTCTCTTTTCCTCTTCATTTATTGTTAACAAGAATTAATGTAACAAAGATGGACTTTTGTATAGTGTATTAAATAAATGAAATGGATGTCCAATGTCGCAGGAGGCACTAAGTTCTGACACAAAACTGATTTATTGGAACACAGTTCCTGTGCGCTCCGGTTTACTTTAAGCCCTTAAGTCAATAAATATGTTTGGACATCTAGATACACAATGAGGGACAAGCAAAACTGCAAGGGTAGAAGTGGTGTGGGAGGAGAAGGGGGGGAAGCAGAGAAAGGAAGAGGTGGTGGTGGAGGGAAAGAAGTTAGATCGAGATCTTATTGACTGATTTTAAGTTAACCATTCAAATTTTAGTACATCATCTTAGCTTAATTATTTGAGCAACGTAAGAAATATATAATTAAAATTGAAAAAGCAGCATAATGCTGAAAATAAACTGCCACCTTCAAATTTAACCTATGTATTGATAGTATCGATAATACAAGTAACAATTTAAAATGTATTAATATTAAGATGGGGGTACCCTGGGGGGGGTTAAAGGCAGCTGGAGCATGGTGCTGATCACATTACCTACTAAATAGCAGAGATCGAGAATGTGTGGGACTCTACTTCACATCCCCTAAATGTACCTTCATGGCACAGTGCTATATGCATGGAGAACATTATTAAGATAGCAAAATAAACAATTTATTAAAATATATGAAGTCATATAATTATTGTAAACACTTCGAGAGAGAGATAAAATTTCATCTGTTACCTGACTCGACCCAAAAACGGCAACCCAGAGGTTTCCTTCATTGTCAATGGCCATTCCATCTGGAAAACCTTTGATATTTTTCTCCTCAAAATCAAAGGCTGTTCGTCCCTTAGCTGAAAGCAAAATGTACATTTTACTGATAAATAATAGTGGAGTTGGGCTAAGAGTAGAGTCATTAAAGAAGTGAAAAATACATTATTAGTTTCTTTCTATAAATTTTTACGTTTGTGCAAGTGCACATGTGTAGGATTTCAGTGATTTTGAGATACTGTTTCTTTTAAACTCCTAAAAATTCATTTCAGTTTTCAATTACCACTTATGAAAGTAGTTACCAATCTTCTCTTCTGGCCCCTGATGGCATAGTGGTAACATTATTGCTTTGTAATCAAGGGGTCCTGTGTTCGAGACCCGGTGGAGGCACACAGTGGTTCGGATCCCACTTTATACTGTAGGTCCAGTCCCAATTGGCCTTTCTGTGAATAAAGTGGACTTAAACCCAAATTAAAACAAAATAACCAATCCTCTCTTTAACAGCATTTATTTCCTGCAGACAGAGGATCTAATATCCACTGGGTTCTCCCAGGAAAACAGTACTTATGAAAATACATGTAATGAATCTAGTCAAATAGTGGTTTTCTAAATGTTACCTTTTGCATTTTCAGTCATTTTTGAAGCATGTCATTTTCTTGCAATTTTCAAGTAATTTTGATCATTTTTTAAATAGTTTTCTGAGAAGTAATGCCATTTTTATTAAAATTTGAGATTTTATTAATTAAATATTTCTGCTTGTTAGCACTTGTCCACACAGACAAACAACATTTCTATGAAACAAGGTAAACATACAGCAATAACCCCTATTTTTAAAGTTTTGTCAGGTGAAAACTTCTCTCTCACTGACTGAGAATGAAAACCAGGTAACATCGCTTGCTTTCAGTATGCTCTAACTGCTTCAGTGGAAATAGAGAGGAGCTTCTTTTCTAGCAGTAGAAGTCTTTACTTGCAAACAATAGACAATCTTTTTATTTGAGAATCTTCACAAACTGTTTATTGTTCATTCTAATTCAGATTTATTGTGTAAAACCATTGCAATTTGCATTTTCAACAACAATACAGGATAATCAAGGTTTGCATTTGCCAGTTCTGCAATAGCCTAATCAGTTTCTCACAGGGTGCCCAAGAGCATTATCCTCTTTTCCCAAATGCACTGTCATGCATTCAATTTCCATCTAAAATTAACTCGTTACCTGTTGAACTAACAGGGAAACATAAAAAAAATAGTAAGTTTTACTATTTGTAGGTCATTTTATAGCAATTATTAAGTAATTAAATATTGGGGAAGACTAGAAGGGATAGAATAAGGAATGAGGAGATCCGACAGACAGTGGGTGTGGTGAAGCCTCAGGACAGGATAGATCAGGCACAGATGAGATGGTTCGGACACATGAAGAGGATGGATGCAGAAATACTATCAGTAAGGGCTTACAATGCACAAGGAGTGGGAATAAGGCCAAGGGGGAGACCAAGATGTTGGTGGAAAGGGCAGATAGTGGAGAGTCTTAGGAGAAGAGGACAAGATTGGAACACCGTGGAAAGAGAGGAGTGGTGGAAGACCAGGAAAAATTGAGAGGTTTGACTTCTATGCCGACCCAGCCAGAGGCAGGAAACGGCGAAGGATGATAATGAAGTAATTAAATGCCTTCCTCTAGATACTTACACATTGTTCCTTTCTCCATGTCAAAATCATACATGCTCACTTTACGTGTACCAGAATCTATGTAGTACATTTGGCCTTTATCAGTATTCCAAGCCAAACCGTTGGAGATAGCTATGCCTGCTAGATGCTTTTCAACACTGTTAGGTGGCTTCAAACTGTACAATGATCCATTTCCAGTCATTGGAATTTTCTCGTCATCAGAAGGCATGGTTCCTATAGATAAATATTGAATGAAACTTTGAGATGTTGAACTGAAAGGAATAGGAAAGGATGGTAAAGATTGGATTAATCTTTCCAAGGATATATGTACATTAATATATGGTTTGTTATCGTGACAGTAAGGGAATACCAGTGTTAATTTTGTGTAGGGACATTCCATTGTCATGTGTGGAATGCACAGACTACATTTTTTGACAGTAAGGAAACTCTTCTACAGTTAAGCAGCATTTTCTTTTAGTGGTGCTGGGGGGGGGGCATGAGGGGATGGTTGCACACCCCTTAATTTTCTTCCGCACCCCCTACGTTCAACTGAAAACACTAACCCTTAGTGTCATATGATGTCATGTAGTCATATCGAGCGTCGAATGTTAGGTACTGAAGTAAGACAGTTATTAGATCTGTTGTATGCATCAGGCAAGCACTGAAAGAGGTGCCGATATACATACTTTCCTGTACTTGAGGCAGCCTCTATAAAGATCAGTGGCCATTTCTTTTTCTCAGCATTGTTGTTATGAATTTTTTCTTCCTTGGTTTCTCTAAGTGGTCTGTTTGTGGTTTTCAATAATTGCATACACAGATTAATGAGAGTTATGTTTTTCTTTCTTTTTCTTTTGCATTCTAGATAAACTGTTTATTTTCCGCCTATTTGCTCTTCCTCTTGCTCACTGGAGCAAAAAATTCAGCTGCTTTCAAGGTATTACCATGAGTCACTGACCAAGTCGTGTTCGAGAAATTATTTGAAGGGCTCGGGTGTAAAACATGGTAACTGACATTTTGGTTATTTTTGAGTTACAAAGTAAAATATTCCTATTGACCCTCACAATAGGAACCCTCCTTTCTATTTGCCATCAATTTTCGAGTGAAATTGCAATGTCATACAATTTGCATTGGACTCAGTGATGCCTTCTGAAATTGGTAAACACAGCACAAAAACAATTTATCTACAGTATAGCTTCTAATAACCTTGTTTCTTAATGAACTCAGAAATCAACCAAATGTCAGTTACCATGTTTTAAATCCGAGACCTTCATTTAACGCATGTTCTAACGTGAAGGGTAGTTTTCTTGTTAATACGTTCTGTGTATTTGTTCCACGTAACATGTCTAGTAAACATACCATTTCAGGCTTTTTCAAAACCCGTTAGAAAGAGGCCCAATGTTCATGAAGAAATTTTACAGTTTGTTGTTGGGGATAATGTGGCAGAAGGGATTTTAATGAAGACGAAGTTGTTGTGCACTTCGCATTTTGTCCTGAAGTGGCAGACAAAATGTACAATGTACTATGTATTTGGTACCTCTACTGCTTACATTGGAAAGGTTCAAAAATTGTGTTTTTATACACAAAGATATATTTTTTTTTAATTTCACTACATAGTTCAATAAGACTGCAACGTGTAACTGAATGTTTACACTGTACGACCACTTTCTAGGAGTATAAGACTTAATACATATCATCATGTAAGTACAGGGGGAAGGCAAGGGGGCACACCCTGCATGGAAAATGAATGTCAATCTAAAGTTATTATATCTCACACATACAATTTCATTTCAGTCAGTAATTTTTGTTAATCAGTGGTGGCGATTAGGGGTGCAGTTGCCCCCATTTTTTGCTATTTTTGCCTCCGAACTATGTTAAATTGTCCTTGCCCCCCCCCATTTTGGCACCTTGTTCCCCAATTTTGAAAGGTTGCATGCGTGTTTCATGGTTTTCCATATTTTCAGCATTGCACCCCCTAAATTTCTTTCTGCACCCCCTCAACACCCCTTGATGATTAATCCTGGCGCCGGCCCTGTTCACCTACATCACCAACTGTTGTATTGTGGCTTCGAGCATCAATCATTGAGGCCAGTTCTTGTAAGCAACAGAATTCAAGTGGGCGGCAGGAAATACAAACTCAGACATTTGTGCTTTAAAACAAATGTGCAGTTGGTGTAGATGTAACGAATGCTATGTGCTGGATATTTCCTTGCAAACATGGCAGCTGTACACATCATGACCTCAGATGAATCCCACATATTATAAAGCTAAACATTGATGATAAAACATAACTACCCTTTGAACACTTTCTCAGATTTATAGCTACAGGTACTTCCTCTTTACTTAATAAGATCTTTATTTTAATTTCTGTGAATTTTCAAATGATGAATAATAATAATCCTTTGCGCAACAGCCCTGAAGGGCCTTGGCTTACCTACCGACTGCCGGTCTCCCTCCCACGCTTTCCTTCGTCACCTCTAAGCGTGGAGATCTGCAACCAGTATTGGAATAGTCGGGGGGTCAGCCCGACATATCCCCAGCCGTTATAGTAGATTTCTGGGACCGGATTCCCGCTTACTCATTCGAAGCTCCCCAATTTCCTCACGATGGTGGGTTGCCACCGGCCCTATACAAAGGCCGAATAAATTCAGACCAGAGCCGGATTCGAACCTACGCTGTCCCGCAGCAAATGATCTTAAGACGAGTGAACGCCTTAACCCGCTCGGCTACGAATGGTGAAATATAAATTATTTAAGACAGAGAAAGGATGTAAAAGGAAGTGATTAACCTTTGAATATTCGAGTGGAGTTGAAGGGGAAATGTAACAGTTAAAGGATAAATTGTTATTTTGGTGTCGCGGGTGGGACACAATACAAAACTAAATCAAAATGTTAAATTAAACAAACAATATGTAAAATACATTCTAATACTAACTAAATTATGTATAATACTTGAATGACAATGTTAGATTATTGGCTCATAGAATAAAATTACAGCATTGCATTTAATTTTAAAAATAGAGATTCAGGGGCACTTTGTCATAGAATGCCCTAATGGCATAAGTTAAAAATGTGAGTCATGCAGGTCTAAACTGGTGTAGAAATGTGCAAAGCCCAGAAAAATTAAGGTCTAATTTCAGCTTATGCACATACTTGTATAGGTTAATTGGAACTAAATATGAACTTCAAAATTGATTAAAATGGCGGTTTTAAAACTAATCTAGAAAAAAACGACTTGTTAGTTACCAAGGACAGGAAATGTTACTTTTTAGTTATTTCTTTATACTAAAAATTACTTCACTAACTCAACATTAGGTAAGAAACTCTATGAATGATCAGACTGGCCTACAGTTGCAAAGGAAAGAGCTCGTCAATTGTGTAGTTTATGGTGGTGGTTGAGCATGATCTTTTTTTCCTGGCCCTTCAAGCTGATCATGGGGATGATAGACTTTGTTACACCCCCATGTGATTCAATAATGCGACCTTTAAAATTATTATGAAATCAAATTTGTTTTGATGCAATTTTGTAATTCAGATGATTAGTTATTGCTAACCTGAAAGTTTCCTTTCCAGCAGCTAGGAGAAGTTAGTTGTTTATTAGAAGGATGATGTAAGTTGATAAAATTGTATGATTTGATTTTGGTATTGTAACTGAAGAGAAGAAAGTGATAGTAAGTGCAGTGAAGTGAAAGTGAAGTGCAGCAGTGTAGTGCAGTGAACTGCGGTACAGCCTAGCACACCAGTGGCGGCTGGCCAAGTGCAACAAGTGCAGATGTTTTCACCTAATTTTCAAATTAATATTGACATTTTTCATTTGCTTGTTAAATTAAACTATTTCTCAGCAGAACGTACGCGATAATACTCAAATTACGCCGCTCTGCGCTACGCACGTGAGTTCGTTGAAGAGCAAACCTCGCCAGGGTGCGGAAGACTTAGCCGGTTGTCATGGCAACGGTGACGTCACCTAGCGTTGGCCTTGAACATGGTGTCGCCCTCTACGTGAATCAGTTCTCTCGTCGGAGAAAACATTGCATCCAGTGGTTGTGACAAAATCTTTGCGTTCTCGCGAGATCTTGTTCCGCGTGTGTGTTTCGCGTTTCCTAATCGTGTGTTGTGTTCATGTGTTGAGCTGTGGTTTGTACAATGAACCCAGTAAATGACTTAGTGTGTAATTTGTTGCAGACACCATTTTCCAGATGGACGGATCAAGACAAAAAAGACGTTTTAAATTGTGGGCGGCCAACTGACATTCTTCAAATATCAGTTAAGCGAGAGAACAAAAAGGCAGGGAAATCATACAACATTAAATTTAAAAGTTCCTGGTTTGTCGACTTTCCTTGGTTGTGTAGTAGTCGATATTTGCAATCGTTGTTCTGCTGGCTTTGTTTACTGTTTAGCAACAAATACAATGTGTGGAATAAAGAAGGGTATAACGATTTTGTCAATATAACGCGTTCTCTGCATAAGCACAATGATTCGGTGGAACATTTAAAGTGTAAATTACAATTCAAAGTTTTTGAAAAAAACAGGAATACCATAGCAGATGCCCTTCAAGAAAATAGTAGGCTTTTAAATGTACGGTTCAATGAAAATGTAAGATTAAATAGGCTTTTCCTACAATTAATAGTTGATGCAACGCTGTATTTATGTAAACAAGAACTTGCGTTCAGGGGTCACGACGAAAGCGTGTCTTCGCTTAATCGTGGGAATTTCAAAGAACTTGTTGCATTATTAATATCGAGAAGTTCGTTAGAAATACAGAACCATTACAAAAAAATAAAAAACGTGTTCAGTGGTGACTCTAAGACATTACAAAACGAACTCATTGCATGCATTTCTGAGTACCCTTCCATGAAGACATTATCGATAGATTTGCAGCCCTGAAAGATAGAAGGATCGATTTGATCTACAAAACGTAGGTGAGTCAAGCATGATTCAGTTCAACTTACTATTTGTTTTTCATTGCCTATAAATGTACTTCTTCACCTGTTATTTTAGGCACGAGCCGCTACTGTAGCACACAAGCATAGACTTTCTTATGTACATACACCACAAATGATCTTTGGATGTGATCTACCAACTCAGTCCTTTTGACTGACCTGAGACAGCAACACTGGTGGTAAGGGCCATAGAAAAGGAGGAGGAAGTAATTGAGATGATTTTTTCGAGATAATAGTATTATTTTTTCCCCCTCAAGTCTATGTTTTGTTAGTGAGTGCAAATTGTGTGGTACTAAAATCAGTGGAAGTTGTATTTATTGCTGAGTGATAGGTAGGTGTGGATGTTTATGATAATTCATCAAAGGTTTTGTTTAACCCACACCTGAGGTGGACCAGTGTAGGCTTGAAATATCCCGTTCTTCTCTATGAAGGAGCATGGACGTCCGCAGGATTTTTTCCAGGGAGGAGCAAAGAAGGTATTTTTTTCCAGGGGGGGGGGCAAAAGAAGGTAAATTTTCACAAAAAATAAAGTTGTTGCCTAAAAAACATTGCTTAAATTTGAATTTTTGGTGGTCATGCAATAATTAACACATATTATTGTGGCTAAAATGAAATTATATGTGTGAAATACATATTTTTTGGTTGACTTTCATTTTCCAGGGGGACCACAGCCCCCCCTTGCCCCCCTTCCGGACGCCCATCTGAAGGAGTAAGAGTGAGTTTTTTACTGTGATGATAACTGTGCATCCTAACAACATGTTTTTAATTCTTGAGGAGGCATTCAGGCTGCTCTGTTCACATGCGAGCTGAAGTGAGATATACAGAACTGAACCGAGCACTCGTGGAGTAATTAAAGTTTGATTACCAGTGCTGTACATTCACAATGCGTTTTCTCCTTATGTAGTATCGTTACAATGCAGAAGTACCTGTTGCTGTGCAACTGATCACATTACCTGCCCACAAACGACCGCTGGGATCAGCCTTTCCATCGTTAAACCTGTTCTTCTCCTTCCCTTGCTCTTGGTCCACTGTAGTTATGGTTTTCTCCACTGTGGCGCTGCCATCCTCCCCATCCCAAGAGATAATGCAGAGTTCTCGGTCTCTGCTGATGATGTACTTGTTCTTCTGTCCCAGGATGGGGATGATTATGGACACTTGGCCGCCCTCTGTGAACATAAACAATATTACACACCTCTATCTTTGCTTTGTGGTTAACGCTCTCCTCTGGTGTGACCCAAGTGCTTGAAGACAAGTCAGCCAAGCAATTTCTATATTTGTAAATTCTCTGAAGTATTATTTTTGGCATTTTAATTAGTAAATTCTGGAATGCCATTTTAATTAATATATTAAATACTTGTTGCTATTATAACAATATGCATACACGAGTACTGAAGCTACACTTTTGTGACGTATTTATGATTTTACTTTCAACCTACTTCATTATTTTAATCTGTCAATTATGTTTATGCCCAAAAACCTTCAGTTGTATGCCTTAGGACAGTTGTAAGAATAGTGCTTTACAAAATCAGAATTTTACAATCAACAAATATTAATCATTTTTGGTCCCAGAAAATTCCAAGATAGAGGGGTTCAAGCCCGACAACCATCTTCAAATGTGTCATTGTTTGACTTAGTTTCATATTCTTACTACAGTTCGTTTTTATTTGGCACTATAAAAATAAAAATATAAAAAAACTCAAAAATTTTAGTTTAGGTCTGTGGGCAGAGAGATGTATACTTAAAAGAGGAATTTTGAAGCAAGATGTCAGAATGGCACATGTTACATATGCCTTTTATTATTCACATGCCATGTTTGGAGCTAAACCAATTCCAAGAAATGCATTCAAAATATTTAAGAGAAAGTTTAACATGATTACTTAGCTTGTCCAATATTAAAAAATAGTTGGATGTCATCTGCATATTGGTGGGAGTTTTAACCTAATACATGAGAAGATGGTAAAATATAGCACTGGTTACTAAAACAACCCTTACTTTCACATCTGCTTTACAAAAATCCTGAGAATATCATTGGATTTTTCATTGCAAACATGGACACATGATCTAGGACCTGTACAGTCGTTATTAAGAATTCTAATTACCACAGCTTCCATGCAGCTATAGTTTTACATGGTTTCAAATAACAGACAGACACACACACACGCACGTACGTACGTGCACGCGCAAATCGAAGTGGAATTGTTTTTGCTAGGGAAGTTCCTGGGTTAGAGTCACAGCCTGGATATTGGTGTAATTTGAGTGTCCCTTCATCAACTTATTCTAATAATCACTCATCCTCATCATTACAATTAACAGAAGTTGCAGAAAATAACAACATAGATGCTAAGTGGAATGGTATACTTGCCTATTCTGGAACTCGTGTGTCTCTTCATTGCAGGCTCATAGCGATTGACAGTTTGCCGTTTGATGTCCACAAAATACAAGGCATGTGTGGTTTCATCCCAGTGAGGTCCTTCCCCAAGAATTGCACCCTTTGTAGTCACGGGTTCAACGCATGGTGATGTCATTTTTCGATATATTTCTGAAATAAAATGTTGTTGCCTTGTAAATTACTGCAAGACAGGCTGTAAAATAATTTAAGTCTGTCGGGGGCAAGGAAGATCATAATTCAGACAAATACACACAAATATATATGAATTATTATCATAAATGTTTATTATGTTACATGTGAAAGCAAATTACTAAATATTTCTAAATAAAAGGAATTAATTTTTTACTTACATCAGATATTTATAAAGTAGCAAACTAATTCCTCTACCAACTGTTTAAAATTTTTAATAAATTTCAAAATAGTATTATGTATAAGTTTTTCTTTATCTTTTGCATTCTATTAATATACATGAATTATATTTTGTTCTCTGCATTCATTTACAATATTATTTTGTCAGGTTTATCCAGAACTTTCCATTTTGGGGTGTTAAGTTCATATTAGGGGGTAAATTTAGTCAAAATGACCATAAATTGGGCGTTTGTGACAAATTTTAGGGGGCATTGAGAAAATTTTGGCGGGTGTGTGTGGATAAATATTTGAAGACCACAAATAATTGCCTATCTTTGTTATGATAAAATTTCTTCCCTTAGAAATTGTTGGTGGGGAACGTTTTAGGACAAGTTTGTTAGTGGGGGGGAAATCCCCTCCCCTATAGTATTTCGCACCCTCCTTCAAGAATCCCTCCACCATGAGCTGAGTGATACGTTCGATGACCATTCATTAGATCATGCAGTGGCAGCAATTAGGGGGGGGGACAGTTCCACTCCCCCCCACTTTTACCCCTGCAGTACGGTAAACCTTATCAAACAAGGGAAAGTAAACTCACTCCAGTTTTCAAACCCAATCGCCTCAACTGTTAGATGGCATCGCCCACTTTTCTGAGCCATGAAGCTGTTTTCCATATATTAAAACACATGGTGAGCTCCCATGAGTGCATTGAATTAGTGATAATTTCTTGCCTCATCTAAATTTTTAAGCTGTAATGAAATTATTCTTTTTAAGAGGCAGACGGACGGAGTCATTGAATTAATTTGTGTTGCGTTAAACTTGTATTTGCAAGATCCTTACTTTTGGAAAATTTTAGTTCACACAGTGGCGTGCCCAAGTGTTTGAAAGGGAGAGGTTATGTGTAGGGGAGAGGTGAGTAGCCACGGACACTTAAGGAAAAATCACAGTATGTGGCAACTGAGATAACAAAATCAATGTAATTCTTTATATTTATCTGATATAGAACATAGTTCATACCGGGTGGGCCATAAGTCAGTTGTCACTAGCAATCGTTAGACTTTGTTTTGCCTAGCGTAGTGGAACTCAGTTGTGAACTTGACTAGTGCGTATTACCCATAAGTCGGTCGACACTAGCAGGTATTGGAGTCTCCTGTGAGGTTCTGTGTGACAGTGATTGTTTGTTGTTATCTGATAAACTATGAATAGAAAGTTGACAACTGACTTATGGCCCACCTAGTACATATTCTGCTAAACTGGAATCAATAGTTGAAATGGAAACTCAAACAAAGGGTTAGAAAAAAGTTCTTGTTCTGTTACACAAACAATAAGTAGCCCCGGACACCAAAAAAAGGTTGCAAAATCATTGTTAATTGGTTACACAAACATCACAAATAAAGTAAATATCAAGTGGCTCCACTCCAGCACAGTCTACATGTGTCCAACCTTTCCATTGACAACATTGAATCCAATCTTCCTCGAAGGTTGCAGAACAAATAATGCAAACAGACTTCTCCACCTGAGTGACTGGTAGGGTTGTGCTGCTTTTTCCTTTCTTCTTTTGTAGTTTGGATGGGCAGAGATTGAGGGAACAATTCACAGGCTTACTATTGCTCTTTGCTTGCATATTCTGCTCCAAAGCCACCTTATAAGGGCTTGATGTTAATATTTCGTTCATCTGAGATTATCTTTTATTTTTATTTTTTTGCTCGTTCTCCTCATCTTGCTGGCTTCACGCAAAGGTGACAAAGTTGCAATAATTTCTGCCACTGGTGTCCCTGTCAAATGATTGATTTCTGGCGATGTAGGGCTAGTGCGATAGGGTGACTTTGAGGTGGTGGAAGGTGCATTGATGTATTCAGGTTCAAGTCCTTGAACACGAGGGAGTTGAGCTGTTGAAACCAGGTTCCTGTGTCTTTGTAGGACTAGGCCTACTAGTGCGAGGTGAGCTACTGTGGTTTGGTTCATTATTATCTGGACACTGAGGAATGTATGTTGCTTGGGATGGGAGGAAGTCTACATCAGTGAAAATTCAAGGATTTAATGGATGGATTCCTGTGCATGAAAACCCTTTTCGTGCAATATCTAAACGACAAGACAGCGTATGTGGAGGAAACCAAAAATGACACATCAAATTCTGTAATTCTCTGGCAGGAATTTTGTCTCATCCACAGACCACAAGATTCTGCGTAGTCACTTTTCAAAGGTTTCATGAAAGTCCTATCTAGAGGCTGAAACTTGTGTGTCGTATGTGGCGGAGTGCTGATAAGATGGACGTTTTTCTCCCTTGCATAACAAATAACTGCATACTCCTTATGACGTGCGTGTCGATCTATGACCAATAAAACAGGATTGCAAGTTGTAGGCTGAGTATGCTTTACAAAATACTTCAACCATTCGAAACATACAAAACATAACCGTAACGCTTTGCCCTCTTTTACACGTCATTTTCCCTTATACGCCTTCATGGCGTGATGCAATGCACAGGGGAGATAAAACATTTTTATTCACATGAACTGTGGACACACCTGTCTCATCAGCATTGTACACCCTCGACATAGGAAAATTATGTTTTTCCATAAGAGAGCCAAGTTTCAGAAAACATAAATCAACTTGAGGCTTATTGAAGCCAACACATCTCATCAAACTAGTGGACTCAGGATTTCGCAGACTCAAAACCGGATGCCTTCTCATAAGAGATGCGTAGAAATCTTTTCCAGCAGACTTTTTCTCTCTCTTGAACCTATATTGAACCCCCAGAGATTCTGCTAAGTCATAGGCAAGCTTCATGAACTCATTCTTACTCCGTCCCAGTTTTTTTTCCATATTTGTACATACGTATATTCGGTTTTAATTCATATTTACATGTTATTTTTACATATTATTTCCATATTTCAGAACATTTCTCAACATATACTCCATATTCGCGCAATAACGACATGTTCCCATGCAGTGGCGTACGCAAAGGGGGGGGTTACGGGGTTTAACCCCCCCCATGAGCTTGTGAAATAATATGAAAAATGCTGTGGAAAAAAATTTAAATGGCCAATTTATCACAGTCAATGATCTGGGACAATACTATTAGCCTACTACTTCTACTACTACTACTACTACTACTACTAATAATAATAATAATAATAATAATTTGAATTATTATTTCCATGCAGCATGAGAAAAGCACAGCATTCCAAACACACGCGTCTTTCAGAGTGATGCCTTGAAAATAAACAGTTGCAACAATGTTCAATACATCATGGCGTGCGCAGGATTTTTTTTTTCGGGAGGGACTAGAATAGTAAATGTGACTTCGTTTTGGAGGGCAGGATGCATAATAAAATATTTCGTATTTTTGTAGCTTTTCAGTCTATTAAAATTGTATTCAAAGTCAAAAATGGTAATCGGGACTCACTTAAAAAGAGGTTTCGCATTTACACATTCTGATTTTTTAAAGTTCTTAACGGATTTTAATTTGAAAATTCTGATTTTCTCAATTTCGTTAGCGGCTGGAACACCATCGGCCACTCCTCTACGTACGCTAGTGTTCAACGAACTTGTATTTTTTTTGTGTGTGTGTGTGTGTGTGTGTGTGTGTGTGTGTGTGTGTGTGTGTGTGTGTGAACAATGAGAATTAACAAAAGAAAGTTCTTGGTTCGTTGTAAGAGGCTAATGTATAGACAGAGGCTAGGCGGGCAAGAATACAGTCACCAGTTCGCCTTCCCATTGTATTGTTTACCGCAGCACGTTTGAATGTCCCTCTTTAAAATATCTCACCTTGTTGACTAGACAATTATTCAAATGACATGAAGCTTAACTATTGTAAAATATTTTGTTGGTAAGAACAGGGAGACAATCCAGATGTGAATTATCGGGGACATTTATGCGGGGAAGAAGCCGGAAAAATTCCAACCAATTTCCGGAATCGAATCCGGATCTCCAGCGTGATTGTCAGACACTCTACCGACCAGATCACCGCAGCTCCTTGGATGAGTTCCATACTTTGATTATTTTAATATATTTTCTTGTTTTTATGGATTTTCTTAATCCTTAAAATGTCTCACCTCGTTGACCAGACAATTATTTCGTAACAAAGAAACAAATAAATGCTCCCAGAATTTGATAGAAATCGAATGACTAGAAATTTCGTTCTATTTTTTCATAAATACTATATTTATGTAGATCTCTACTACTTAATAGTGGTAGTGGTATTAGTAGTATTATTAGTAGTAATTCAGCTAATTAATTAATTATAAGTATTATTAATTGTAATTATTATTATTATTATTATTATTTAATTAAAGTATAATAAAACAATGGTAATGTGAATTTGGAGAAAGTTTTAGAAATAACCCCCCCCCCGATGAAATCCTGTGTACGCTACTGTTCCCATGTGACCGAAAGAATTGGGTGAATTTCTTCTGAATAACTGACAAATTCCGAAGCGACGTTAAACAAACGAAAGTTTACGACCTTTTCTATACCCTCCAATTGCGTTAATTAAAAGTTTTCTGTCATCCGAACAATGTTTCTTTTTCACCTCCCAAATGTTAAAAGTAAAAAAGGTAAAGTGCTCCCCTGTGCATATTACAAAACTTGAAATTCCTGTTTGTTTACGATTGTTAACAATAGAGAATGAGGGCTCAAGCATAGGCTTCTGCTTGTTACAAATGCTATTTTGTCAAGGTTGGAAGTCACAACTTGAGCAGCCAATTACCAACACCGCCCTCGCTACTCCCAACTGGCGGCTGGGAAATAGCGAATCAGCAATCAGTTGAATTCTCTTCGACTGAGATCGGGCATTTTCGAATCACGAGGTACCGAACGTTGTTCGCGGAACGAAACAAATTAGAGTTGGGACACCACATGTTGCCAAACGTACTCTAAAGCGCGAGAGAGTCTTCTCGGGCAACGGTTTATCAGCACCAGAAATCAGCGGGTGTGTATGGTACAACTGCACACGTGGTTCTGAACGATGAAGTTTTCGGAAGGACTACCCACAAAGGCGGAATGCAGGCGGACACAGTCTTATAAAGACAACTGGCAAAAGCAGAAGTACGCTTGGCAACGTTGCTTCGGGAGAACGACGTGATGCCTTCATGTTGACACCCATCAGACCACACGCCCCCGAAAATGATTGGGGGACAGAAAGGGCCAGAAATAGCCTTCAAGGTCAGCCGCCAGTTGGAGTTGCGTTCAGTAGTTGCGCACCCGACAGCAGCGCCAGAAGCAACGATTTTGTAGCACACGTATTCGATTCGCTTCTGGTTTCTCTTCAAGACAGTCACGGTAGTAGTTAGTAGTTACAATGCCGAGAGAGACTGTATTTTATGTACCTCATGTAGTGTCATATTATTAAAAAGTATTTTTTTTTTACAATTTTAAGTCCATATTTAACTCCATATTTTGGTGAAAATAACTAAATATGTATTTACCTCATTTTTACTACATATAAATCCGTTCCCTGCCCATAACCATACAGGATTTTCAAATGGGGGGTACGTGTACTTTTTTTTTAGTAGTAAGTCCTCATTTTGCCATCTTTTCCTGCGTTTGACGTTCTATTTTTAGAAATACTGGACCAAAGGGGGAGTTATGACCAGTGGCGTAGCATGGACATTTTGGGTGGGAACGCCAAGTCCGAAGGAAGGGTCGGCCCTTTCTTGCTTAATAATTTACTTATGGAATTAGTCGCCACAGGTGTTGTTTATTTGCCTGAAATCAGCTGGGCTTTCAATAAAACATCATCCATGCATGTTTTAGCTAGAAAATTAGATGCCTCACTATGCCACAAATATTTTGAACTCTGGTGTTTTATACCTTTTTTTATATCTTTCTGCATGACGCAAGTCATTAAAAACCTACCTGAATCACAAGCGCCTCTGCACAACAGTAGACGTCATTGTTGTGGATGATCCAACACCAACTACTGATTGATTTGGTTTATTTTATTTCGCTTTTATACCACTTTTGGTTAATTGCGAATATGAACATGAGTGACGATATTGATGAAGGGACACTGACAAAGAACACCCGTGCTTACGCCGGGATTCGAACCAGGGACCTCTGTCGTCTTGGAGCACTGTGCAAAGCACTCTGACACAGAGGTGGGTGGATGATCCAAATATCGTACACTCTACTGACGTAACAGTGCCGATTAGTAATTCAGACCACTGTTTATTACATCTTGAGAATGCTGATAAACATTTTAAAATAATTTTTTCCAGAGACAATTCGATGTTAAGAGTTTTCAAATGAATGCTAAACATTTCCATTGACACAATATTAAGCAGTTAAATAATAACGAAAAAATAATAACAATAAAAAAATAGTTTTGTTGGTTAAGTGGTAGAGCAGCTACAGGCTGAATTTCTACCACGAGGACTTCACCAACTTATTTGACAAAAACTGTGTTGATCTTTTAGTTTCTAATGCACATCGCTGTTCGTGGGATAAATTATACAATGCAGTGGCCATTAAGAAGCGGTATATTTGAGATTGGTAAAGTTACGTCAGTTAATATTGCGTATTGTAGCATCACATAGCACGAGTTGCATGAGCGCGAAGAACCCGGTAGGAATTCTACCGATGTCGTCCGCCTCAGAAGGCAGGGAGGGTCACATGAACCAATCACGGTAGACCTCTGCTGCAGCTCCGTACGCTGGCGTACGAGAGAGCATTTACGCGCGTGCTGTAGAGATCGAAGCTTTCCCTCCAGAAAGGCAGCAAGGAATATAGAGTCTTTTACGCCGAACCTGCTCGGCGTCCGGCCAGGAAAGGCATTGAAAAGAGGTGCTAGAACGAGTGTTGAGAGTGGAGCGTTGCAAGCGGATCGCGAAAAATAGCTATTATAATGCCATAAAGGTCAAACATATATGAAATTAGTCAAGTTTTACTTTATATTCACAGCATTTACGCATTTTTGAAATTTTAAATCTGGGAACGCCGGGCGTACGGGCGTACTATAACGCTACGCTACTGGTTATGACCCCAACCACTGTCACTGATCAAACAGTGTGGTATGGAAGTAACTTGGGACGACTTTGGCGATGGGGGCAGAATCAACTTGGGGCGAGGGAGGGGGCAGATTCAAAGTTTTCTCTCATTAAAATAACGTTCCGAGCTATTTTACTGAATAACTGTTACAGTTGAGAAATTGTGCTAGCGAGGCTCTGGCATCTGGACTCAAAGGCAGTAGCCTATAAGTTCGGAAATCATAAAAGAATACTCATTACCTTACGCGTCGGTTCCCAGGAGGTTAGTGAAAATACGATTACCTTGCAAATATTAATGAACATGAAAATTTGGTGGGGCAAGTGCCCTCTTGCCCCAGCCAAATTACGCCTAGGGATATCGATATGATTTTTCAAGGTCAGTAACGAGGAAAACCTCTCGAAACTCTGTCATTACCTTTCCCGGGCAGCTTCCCGAGGTGGCAATACATGCCACTGAAATGTTCCACCGGAAAAGATCAGTTCATGTCAAGCTTCCTCAGTTGGCACGTCCTGAATCGCAACATTACCACGTAAAATGGACTTAAGAACAAAACAACAAATGTGTTATTCAATTTCGTTATTAACTTGAACACAACTTGTTCAAGAATCAATTATGGAAAAAATTTAGAAATGATGTTTACATTTTGTAACGTTTCGAGTAAAAATCTGATTTTTGAAATTTTGAAAACTCGTAGAACTGTTTATTACTTCGATTGGTAGATTATGAAATCATGAAGTTTTGTTCCGATTCTTTCACTTTGCAGACTTATTTTCAAGTTAATTTTTCCTTTGGTTATTCTGCTAAAATGCCAATCGAAATATATTGTTATGGTTTTTGATATTCATCTAATTTGGAATGACCTTCCCTTGTGAACCCGACGCCAGTGGCGTGCCCAGGATTTTCTTAAGGGAGGGGTTATGTACACTTTTTCTAGTAGTCAGCCCTCATTTTGCCATCTTTTCCTACCTTTGACGTTCTTTTTTAGGATACTGGGCCAGGGGGGGGAGGTTTAATAAATGAAACCAATCACAAATTCAACAGTCGGTGATTTCATGTGTGAAAATACTTCACGGTACAACCTTTGGCGATAAAGTAGACAATACCACTGTTAAGCCTTGTTTCATGTTAATAAAACATTAAAATGCTGACCAAGGCAAAATACTATAGAAAATATAACACTAAAAACGTAACGAATTAATTGTGAATCTTCGTCTGAAGAAGACCCTGTTAGAGGGTGGAAACGTTACATTTTTAGTGTGTTTATTTTAGACCACAAAATTTTGCCTTGGTCAGCATTTTAATGATAAAATCAAGCACAATAAGACTGCAATTTTACAAGAGACGTAGCTGTTTCTGTGTTTCCTCTGTAATCCAGTTCGTCACTCACCCTAATCGTCGCGATTAACCTATCGGCGTAGAAAGCGATGTAATACAACGAAGCGTGTCGATGCTACAGGCATACAGATACTTCAACGGAGAGCGACCGGCTTCGAAGCGAGCCACACACCTAAGGTGATTTTTACTGTGCTTGTCACAAGTTTGAAAATAACAGCAGAAGTACTGTACAAACCTGATATAAACAAGTCGAGGACAGTGTGGTTTAGTCATAAAATATTCAATCAACTTACAGTGTTTTGTATCTACTGTTTCAGCTCCCAGTCCTCGCGGCCGATCGTGACCTTCAAACTAAATCGAGTGAGGAACTTGCGTAACTGTCCAGGCTCCAGTGGAGTCAGTGTTGCAAACTGGGTTGGTATGAGTAGAGATATAGTTCTTTAAACCTAAAACCGAGCTAAAAATAAATGTCTATGTTCTACTCGTTCTACTGTTTCAGAGGCGGCAAATGGAGTCGTCTTGTTCTGGTGATTGTCACAGTAAGTTTCAGAATTAGTTTCATGTAAGAACGTTTATCCATTGAGCAATTATCTTTTTGTCTGTTTTAATATTTATAAGTAGCTTTCAGTAGACGGACATTTAAGTAACATTATTTATTCTGAATAAACTAGGACCCATGGGCAGGGCCGCATTTACGCGCAGGCTATCTAGACTGCAAGCTATGGGCCCGCATCACAAAGGGGGCCGCACCACAAAAAAAAAAAAAAAACTTTAAAAATTTTAATTTTGAACAGACTAAAATAAAAAAATGTCTGTTTCAGTACTGTGGTGCGGGCTCTCTTATAATCATAAAAGACGTTTTTGACTTTTTGGAAGCACTTTATGTATATTTTACAGCTTCAACTAACAGATATAAAGTTCTAACCGATTGTTTGAAAAAAAGCAGAAACTGACAAACCCATTCTCGTGCCAAAAAGGACAGCAGCAACATGCAGAGCAGATGCTACCAAAGCCCTCTTGCGAGGCTATAAAGAAAAAAATGCACTTTTGAAATTTCAGAGGGCAAAGAACATTCAGGACAATCACGTGTTACTGCTCTAATTTTGAATTTATAAGTAGCTTCATTAGTATGAAGTAGCGCAAACCACTAAGATTATTTCACACTTTCATTTTAAGTCTGATTGTTTGGGATAGTACTGTATTTGAATTAAATACACTGGTCAAAAAAATTAGGGGAGCAAGCAAGAAATCCCAAAACCAAAGTTGGTAAGTCAAAAGTAGCAATGAATTTTGATTAGGTGAGTGTGTCCTCAACCAGTACAATACATGTCTATTGAGTCATTAGCACAACAGAGTTCTAGGGGTGATTTCTGAAAGGTACTGCACAAAATCAGGAGAACAGCACAGTGATAAGACAACAGAAATGGACAGATACGCAACAGATCCATACCTCTAATAAGGCGTGTGGTCGCCATGAACTGCTATGACAGCTGCACATCTGTTTTGCATGGAACCAATAAGGTTATCAACGACAGCCTGCGGGATATTCACCCATTAGTCCAGAAGGGCCATTTCCAACTGTTGCAGAGTTGTAGGCGGCGCTGGCCGAGCAGCAATGCGTCTTCCGAGTGTGTCCCACACATGTTCAATGGGATGTAAGTCTCGGGAGGACGCTGGCCATACCATTCGTTCGATACCCTCATCCCGTAGCATGGCGTCAACCAGGCGTGCTCGGTGAGGTCGGGCATTATCGTCCACAAAAATGAAACGATCACCGATATCTGCAGCCATTGGGACAACATGAGGCCTGAGGATCTCATCCCGGTACCGTAAGGCTGTCAAAGTACCGTTCCAGATAATGTGCAGGGGGGTACGTCGACCAACACTGATCCCTGCCCATACCATTAAGCCACCGCCACCATACTGAGACACTTCGCGCACATGTGCGGGATAATTGCGAGTCCCACGTTCCCTCCAGATGAGAATGCGTCGATTATCTGACTGGAGACTGAAACGCGACTCATCCGAGAAGAGAACTGAACTCCACTCTCCATATCCCCACTCACGATGTTCCACAGCCCACTGTCTGCGGGCCCTACGGTGTTGGGCATTCAGAGGGACACACACCATTGGTCTTCTTGCATAAAGACCCCTTTCCCGCAGGCGATATCGTACAGTTTGGCCCGAGACACTTCGTCCTGTTGCCAAAACAAGGCCGCGTTGCAAGTCAGTTGCAGTTTGCTGCCTATTCCTGCGAGCCGACAATGCTAAGTACCGGTCTTCCCTAACTGTTGTTGACCGTGGGCGACCTTGCCCAGGCCACCTTCGTACTGTACCTGTCTGTTGAAATCATGTCCACAACCGGGAAATGACACTGCGTGACACACCAAGGGCTGCAGCCACCTCACGTTGTGTTTGCCCTGCTTCCATCCTCCCAATGGCTCTCCATGCGCTAGATTCCCCTATATCGTGTTGTTCTGCCATCGTTCCTATTCAACACTACTCAACTGAATCCCACCTGCACTTACGGTCTGCCAGCACCAAACAACCGGTGTTCCCAAGTGACCTCGTGATTACTCTTCATATCACAAATTCTGCCACGTGCCTTATGGTGTCACTAGAGAGCTCTGCATGCTGATGATTCATCACAGATGAATTGTACTGGTTGAGGACACACTCACTTCAGCAACATATATTGCTACTTTTGATTTTCCAACTTTGGTTTTGGGATTTCTTGCTTGCTCCCCTAATTGTTTTGACCAGTGTATAAGTAAAGTTTTCTTGATTGTTACATTCCTTTTTTTTAATCTTGCATTTGCCTAACATGTTTACTTAAAATTACAATGTTATTTTTTAAAATTAAAATATTGTTTTCAATTGAAATATTATTTTCAAAAAAAATCCCCTCGGTAGGGCCCGCACCACAGGTTCAGGCTAGGGGTCTGCAGATCCTAAATACGGCCCTGCCCATGGGACAATATGAGGACGTGTGGAGTATCGCCCAGAGCCCTTTAGCATCAAGATTACCCCAGTTTCAGTCGTGAAGGAACTGTATGGAATGAACTCTCTCATGTACATCGCCAGCGAAACTGAAAGCAAGGCGAAATATGTAAGTTGCTTTTTCTTAGGTTTTCAACGGAAGTTACGAGGTAATCTATTATATGCGAGTATTCTTCCTTATAAGTTCTCATTTACTATCACCTTTTCATACAATCTAGATTTTATCTCGTAATTTCTTCAACCAATCAGGAACGAAGAAACGTGAAGCTTGCAAGACGAGAGCCAATGGAATCGAACGATCATCCGCTGTTGCCCCTTTGTAGTTAACCATCATTGGTTTTACCAAGTCTAGAAGAATATTTTTCAAGTTATTCCCGGTCGTGTTGTTTTTACCGCGTAGGTAGACCACGACATGAGGTGAAAGAATGATAGAGACAATTTAGTAGGAAGAAACTTCTAGAACCATCCTTAAAGATGTATTTCCAGCATTCGTCTGGAAAGATTGAGTAAAACTACATCCGGGCCACGCTAAGAACCGACCTCCGTTCACAACGCAAAGCGGTTATTTTGACAAAATCCTGTTTCCCTGCTGGCTGCTTCGGGTGGGGGGGGGGTTCTAAGGTTGCCGCCTGTTGCCCAAACAGGGGTGGGGGGCAGCGGTAGGCCTAATTGGCTGTTTGACCACAAGTTCCTTCGTAGGTAAAAGCTACAACAGCGGGTGACAGGTGTTTCCCGAGCCGGCTGTTCTCGTGGCCTCACTCTAAGGAAACCCTCGTTCAGAATGGTTGTTCGTAACTTTGTGTGGTCAAGGGGACACTCGGCCCCCAAATTTTAAGGTTTATTAAAATGTTCCTGTTAGTCAAGTTAAATCCCGGAGCGGTGGCCAATTAGCCTACCGTTGCTCCCTTGTTTGGGCAACAAGCGGCAACCTTAGAATCCATCCTCCCCAGCCAGCAGGAAAACTGGACAAAATAACAGTTATGCGCTGTGAATGGGGGGGGAATAGCTTGGCCGAGGTATAGGGGTATTTTTTAAGCTCGTTAAATCTGAGGACCATGTTCAGCTCCCACCCCCAAAAGTTAGCCCCTTCAAATATGCAAGGTAAAATATTAACATGCACGTGTGGTAGAAAAGCCAAAAATAATCCTACAACTATCACAGATCTAGGTACCAATTTGGCTCGTATCTAGCTACGAACTGTAGCAATATAGAAGTTTGTCTCTAATCCAAAACTAAACGCGTTTCCCTAAATATCCGAATAATCAGTTTCAATAATAGTGATACCAGTTATTAAACAACTTTATTTTTGCCTTGTACTGATAGATAAATCACTGAAACAATACAAGCAACACAAACATATTTCTTCTTCATGAAAGTTGTTCGATTCTTGACTTGATTTTAGCAGCTGTATCTGACGGGTTGTCCTGGAACTCCTTTCACACCGAGTCCTGTTATCCTGAAGGTGATTCCAGCCAACGGTTGTTGTTCTAGCTGCTCTTTGCTGAGTAGGTGCTGGGCGGTTGTGACGTAGAGCTCATCCAGATTCTTCCCTCCGAAAGCCACCGACGTAACCTGTGACGTTGGTATTTCCACACTGGTCAGCAGCTCTCCTTTCGAAGGGTCCACTCGGATCACCTGGAAAATCGACAATTGAAAGTCGTTGAACAACACTCATATATCGGAAACCTTTAAAAGGTCTGAAATCGCACCCATACGCGATCAAAGAAAAATTTTGACAATTTCACAATTTACCGAAAGGTGGCGGCATAGCCTTAACAAAGATGATAATTTTCTTTCCAAAGGAAGATGTATATCAGAATCTAGAAAGCGTGATGTATTTTCTCGATATTATAAATGTAATCCGAGACACCAGAGAAACTGTGTGATCATGACACAAAATAATTTCACAAAATATAATTTCCACACATGTTTTACAGTTTGTTCATCTAAACAATTATACTTGTTACGTCACTCACTACTGTAGAAATCTGTGTCCTTTTCTCTGCACCATAGAATAGTAATAAATATCGTTCTGTAGCCCGATAATGATTTCAATAGCATGGCCTCTGATTGGTTGACAATCTGTCATGAAAACCTTTATTTAGAACTTTTCCTAATTAGAAACTCTTGGACATTAATCACTAATTCGAGAAACATGACGTGTGCTCTGATGTCAGTTCTTTAAGCTAGAAATTCAGTGGGTCATTTGATCGTTTAGGGATAGCTTTAGTGGAGTTATTAAATCGAAGTGCATAATATACTTCTGAAAATAACCGTTCAAGGTTATCTATCAAATACTTTTAACAATGACAAAATATATTTTTGCTCCGATTTTGAAATTTGGAATCATTGAATTCAATCTATAATCTTTGTTAACAGTAATAACGGCGTTAAGTATAATTCCCATGAAAATGAGTGGCACAAAATAAACACACCTAATGTCGTTGGAAACGTTCGTAAATTCCTCAGGGGAAGATAAAGCAAAAATGTATTTTACCTGACTTGCACCAAAAGTGGCGACCCAAAGATTCCCTTCGTTGTCGATGGTCATCCCGTCCGGAAATCCTTTCACATTTTTCTCCTTCAAATCAAAAGCTGTTCGTCCATTAGCTGGAAAGCAATAAATTGATAGATAATGCCATAAATTTCAGGCAAACTGAACAACTACCCTTCTAGCAACTGGTAGAAATACAATTCTTAGAAGTTCCATCAGTATCAGACACGTATCTAGAAATATATATATTTTTGGTGGGGGGGGGTCCGAACCAAGTGTCTCAATAATAATAATAATAATAATAAAATTAAAATTATATTAAATTAATTAATATTAATTAAAATGTTCAAATTAATTAATGTTATATTTTTATTACATCGAGGGGTAAAAAAACGGTATAGGGATAGTGATTGAGCACGCATTCATTATCTAGCTTACGTGTAGCTAAGGCCGGCAAAATTTAAAAGAAAACAAGTACACTGACTGACAATGAAATAAATGTAAAACAGACAACAATTTGAATGTTTATTGAATATCGAAAATGGATGATAGATCCAGTTGACGGAAACAAGTTAATTTATTATTTCATTATTTGCATTTAATTTTACTACTTAGTAAGTCTTTCTGGGGGGGTCCGGGTCCCCTGGACCCCACCTAAATACGTCCTTGATGAGTATCCATTAAAAGCAGTGATATTATTAAGGTTGTTTCAAGTTCACTTCATACACCCATGGACTGGACCTTGTACAATGTTCGATCTAATCCATGGAATGGCCCCTCCCCAACATTTATGGCGCTAATTAGCACTAAAGTTCAAATCACAAACCCTGACACCTTCTGTAAACAAAACCACCTGCATGCAGAAAGCATTGCAAACTCGTAGAAGTAAAATAATCCACAGGAAAATCCAGCTTTGTTACAGGATTCATTACGTAAGGTAAAACAACAGCCAATTTGTAGTATGGGATACGCTGCCGCAAATGACGTCTCACTTTAAACCCAATGCTCTTTCTTTTTTTACTTATTGCTTCACCTTTATGGTTAACTCTTTGCACCAGTAATCATTTCCCATAAATTTGGCTTCTTTCTTGCATGCGAATTGAATATATTTTACTTGCATTTTTTTAGACAAAATGATATAAAATGGTAATGTATATTTCTAAGGATGATATAGATAGGAGTGTATTTGAAATTTGTTTGTAGATTTTATGTAAATTGTATCTTATGTAAACAAAATATATAATGGGCATAAACAGCCATATGCATTGCTGTAAGTCCAATAAATATATTGATGATGATGATCAAAACAAGACAAAAAGTTCGTAAATTTATTGCGGTTGGAAACTTTGACAAGCATCCTAATAACGATTTTTGTTCCGCCAAATATAGTGCACTTCGTAAAATAACTTGGTGACATGGCAAGGCAAGATAAGTGTGAACATTTTGTAGTAATATGCATTGTAACTTTCAATGAGCTTAGAGATTTGTGTACATAATGATATTTTATAACATTGGTTATTTTCTAAAAATAATCATGTGAACAGCAAGAAAGTAGTGCAGCTTAGTAATATTGCCTGACTTATCCTTAGAAAAATAACATGCCGAGTTCTATGCGTGCGGGAAAGTCTCCGTGTTCTCAGAGCTTGTTTTCAAAACACCAGCAAGGACAGCCTTTGAAAAGGGGTGAGAAACAGATTCTACTCAATATTTATGTAACCTTCAGTCAGTGGTATCTTGAGAAACCAGTAAATGAAGTGGTTAAGTTCGTATCCCAGTGCAGTGGTGCGTCAGTGTCTGCAGTTTTAAGGGTTATGAAAGAGAGAATGACCGGGAGAGTAACAATGTATGCGGCTGCATATTCGTCTGATGTTTTGAGAGCGGGTTCTCACATTCAGAGGCTCTTATATAAAATGAATAGGTGCAGCGAACTATGAGAGTAACAGCAGATGATTGCGGTCATAAATCAGCTGACGCGGAGTGATACATTGAATCGGTGAGACCGTTTGTTTACAGAAGGTCTCAGGGTTGGTGATTTACACTTTACAACAAATGCTCTATAATTCAAAGCACAATGAATTGTAACATCATCATCAATAACTTACATATTGTTCCTTTCTCCATGTCAATGTCATACATGCTCACTTTACGCGTAGGTGAGTCGATGTAGTACATCAGGCCTTTTCCAAGACTCCAAGCCAGGCCGTTGGCAATCGTTATGTCTGTGAGATGCGTTTTTACAGTTTTGGAGAGATTTAGACTGTACAAAGAGCCATTTCCTTTTGAAGGGATCCCATCGTCATCGGGGACCATGGTTCCTGAAAATAAACAAACATTTTATTTGAAAGACAACTGAATGCTGTAGGAATTTTTGCACGATTTAATCGCAAACTTTTAACGCTTTTGAAGAAGCTTTCGTTTTGATCAAGATGTAAATTTGATATAATGTACATATTTAATTCAGAAGTTGGGTTAAGGAATGGCAGGGGTGTCCAAAGTTAATGAGAAAATAAACTGAGTTAGTAACCAAAAACGCTGTTTTTCTAGTAAATGGCAACTCCGTAGTATTATTTCTTGAAAAATTATGAATACATACGAAACTTAAACATTGTTTTAAAACTCGTAGCTTGTACATAAGAAATGAAAGTCTGCCTATAGCTAGTTTAAGCCTCCGAGATATGTATTAGATCTTAAGTATTGCTGTAATTTTCTTTAGCATAGACATTTTCAAGATAAGCCTGTAATGCCAGGTCACGTATTTACAATTTGTAATTTAAAAACAATCACTATTCCGTAATAACTCTACAGATTAATTTCTATACATACACGTGTATATTACAGCATTACATGTGTGTGTTCAGTTTAAAATATTCGTATACGACCGTGAAGGAAATTTAGACATGACTATTTATGTGAAACAATCATAATTGGCAGATTTTTCAACGAATAAAAAGAGAATTCCCTCAACCATATAGGAGTCATGTCTGCAAAATAATAGCTATAAATTAACTGTAGCATATTTAGTGCGATCGCTCAATTCTGATTGGTACTTAATGAAATCCTGTTTCGTTTTTAAATGCATTTTCTACTTTGTCCCGATTAGGACGGGATTAAAAAACAGGAACATTTCCTTCCTGAATTGAAGACTAAGAAAGCTCCAAGGTATTCCTGAAGTAATTAAACTGAAGTTTTATCCTGAATTCAGGATTGACATAAGTACCGTTTGAGAACGCAGTTTCTTCAAAACTGGCGTAACGTATTCAATAGCATTATTTTATGTGTAACGTTGATTCCTAATTCGAAAGCCTCCAACAATTTAGCAGGCTTAACGTTCACTTCTTTTGTCATGCCTTACTCTTTTTATTTAGATAAAAATCTGCATTAAATACTTCATTGATAGATATATTGTAGATGTCACAGTTTCAAGTTTGAAGATACTTGAAAATATTACTTACGTAAAAAAAAAGAGATATATCCATTTTCTTGTAATTTACCGCACACCAATGTAATTTGATTACGGTTAGTAAATTTTACTAAGCATATTAGCGAATTGACTGTTACTATATACTATAGTTGATTGATAACCCACTTCTTAGATTCGACGTTACCTGGCCACAATGCACGTCTCAAGTGACGGAGTGGTCAGCATAATTCGCTTCGAAACTAGAAGTTGCAGGTTGGAATCCTGGATTAGTCCCATCGGTTCATCATTCAACTTGAACGTCGCGATTAACACAAGGGCTGGAAAAGCTAAGCAAGATAATGAAAACTAAAATTACCTGCCCACAAGCGACCGCTGGGATCAGCCTTTCCATCGTTGAACCTGTTCTTCTCCTTTCCTTGCTCTTGGTCCACCGTAGTTATGGTTTCCTCCACCGTGGCACTGTCGTCCTCCCCGTCCCAAGAGATCACAATGAGTTGCCTCCCTCTGCTGCTGATGTACTTGTTCTTCTGTCCCTGGATGGGGATGATTATGGACACTGGACCGCCCTCTGAAAAATTTAATTTCTTTCAAAATATGTCGGGCAGTGCCTTCATTAGGTTATTGTGCCACCTGAACGAGTGCTCTTGTATCGACTGGATGCAAACAGCTTGCCAGCGAAATCGGATGTGCGTATCCCCTGAACTAAAGCGCATAACGCACTTGGTAGCTTTTCAAGCTGAGGTTTCGTCAAGTATATCTGCGATATAACTAACTCTGATAAACAACATATTATAGAAGCGGTTTGAGTTTTTGTTTTAAGTTCAATTTGACTGTATGCACATATAGGATGTTATCGGGAATACCTAGATCTATGTCGTCGAAACGTGTAACCCCTCTCTATCTGCCGTGAATGTCAGCATTTGCTGTTGTTTTGAAGGAGGATTTATATTCGCTTGTGTGTAGATTGCTAAGGTAATAAGTGATAACCCGATAAGTTTTGTGTTGATAAGAGTTGTTATAATGGCGCAACGTAAGTACACTTTAGAATAAAAAAATCTTATGTACGATTCGTAGCTTAAACTCATACAGAACTTAGAGGAGGCTATTTTTAAGGGAGCCTTCTCAACAGATGTGAAAAAGGTATGGCAGTACAAGGCAAACATTTCAAACACCTTCTCTGACAAAAGTACGTGATTACTTTACTTGCAATTGTGAAATATCGTAATAAAAATAAATCTATGCGATTGAGTTGAGGGGTTACGCACATTATAATGTTTTCTATTAATGTGATAATTAATACATGACACACACACAATTTCTGCCCAAAGTTTATGGACCAGTGCCCCTCAGGCACCCCCTTAACATCATCTCTGGCATGGAATGAAAGTAAATATAACACTTATTGCATTTATTCCGATTTCCATTACGTCTTCTCAAGTTCCTATTATATTTACAAATTTACAAATGTAAGACATAAGTTGAAATTGTATTCTTACCTATTTTAGAACTTGTGTGTCTGTTGGTTGCGGGATCATAGCGATTGACTGTTTGTCCTTTGATGTCCACAAAATACAAGCCCTGCGTGGTTTCGTCCCAGTGAGGTCCTTCCCCAAGAAGAGCAGGCTTCGTAGTCACTGGTTCGACGCAGGGTGATGCCATTTTCGATATATTTCTGAAACGGAAAACCTTTTGTCTGGGTTCGGCCTCAGATGCAGCAATTTTTTTCATGTTTACATGATCATTTTTATGTAATGGATAATAGTGTTACAAAGATAAGACATACTTGCATACCTTTGTGGCTGAAAATGTATAACTAGGGAATGCAATCCCAAGATTACAAGATTTATAGTCCCGGATATTAGAGATTATTTACATTACGCATTCCAAACATATTTCCCGTCTATATCGATCCATGCTTAACGTAAGCTACATTTCTCTACATGGCGTTACTTTCTTCAATAATTTGCATTTATCTTATTCTCTTCTAGACAAAATTATTACTACTACAGCGGCATTAATCTTGTAACACAGGACAACAATACACGTTTGAAATAACCTAGACCAATTTCCGAGAAATGAGTGGGTAGAATACGATTATTTTCATATGCCAGATATTGTTTACTACAATGTGTTTTGTAATTCTAATAAGAAAAGGGAAGGCGTGATGATGTATTTGTAATAAGAGTATTATTGCATGCTGAGTAGTGTCAAGGCACTCAACTATCAACTAGTGCTGCAGAGAGGATTTCACTCGATGTGCAAAATAGTTCGCACGGACGACGCCAGATAGCGCACGGAATTGAGAGAGTCTTCGCTCGAGCGAATAACGCTCAAACAGGCAAAACGAGCGATATACACTCGGAAGACGGGTGCAAAATCCTGGGGGGACGGAGGGATTTCCCCCACCAACAATCTTGGCCTCAAAAATCCCCCCACCAAAAATTCCCGGGTAGGGGGGTTGTTATAACAAAAGATAAGCAATTACTTTTAATTTCAAATATACTTTACTAAGAATAATATCCAAAAGTCACACAAATTAGTGTAGTTGTGAATGTTCAATGGTTTTTCTCTCTCAAGAGATCATTAACAAATCTACATCAATACGCACAATAAAAGTAAAACAAGAATGCAAAGCAATGATAACTATGAAATCTAATTGATTTACATTGGCATAAAGCAAAAACTAAAAGAACTTAACATAATATAACCACTTGAACCATTTCATAATTTATTAACATCTTTAACCAGTTAGTAAAGGAATTAATTAGCTGCTTTGCAATATCTGATATGTATAAAAGTATCAAATTAATTTCCTTTATGTAATAAATAATAGTAATAATATATTTTTAATTGAGTAATTTATTTTTACTTTTAATAACATTAGAAATATGTATAGCATAATTTACACATGTTTGTGGGGGAGGAGGTTTGTAGGTGAAGAACTTTCTCCCCCCCACCACCAATTTTTCAATGATTTCGCACCCTGCTTGGAAGCCCAGTAGTATACACGTATAACAGTCATTTGTTTGTGGTAGTGAGCCCTCAAATATGGATCGTGAAGTGAAAGACGCAGCGAAGTCAAATGCAGTTTAGTCTATCATGCCAATGCACAGTAATATATGAAAATGAAATAGATGCGGGGTGATAACAGTGGTAATTAATTTAACTTCGTTAACAGGATTAAACATCTTGTATAATAGGTTATAATATATTGTGAAATTGATCTTCAGTTCTTCTACGCCCCCTTCAAATTTTTCGCCTGCTGCTGATAAGGGATGAGCCCCCTCCGTAATACATTTCTGGCTACGGACCTGTTTGTATCTCCACTTTTCGTCGGAAAGGAGTTGATGGCGTTATCGCGTGTTGTACATGTTAGTGCGTCACGTTCCGAAGCGACGTATCTGGTTGTCAGGTGGTGCGAATTATCTACAATAATAAAATGTTTGTGCAAATCATGTAGTGCATTCAAAATCCATATACGAGTAAGTCCAATTTTAATTGACTCTCATGAGAAGTTAGTGGATGTGAACATACGACAAAATAGTATTCAGCCGGTGATATTGTCACATTAAAATGATATTCCATTGTGTACACTCGAAGGTGGGAGACTCTTGAGTATGAGCAAACGAAACTGGTTCCATGCAGTTCTACAGTTCCGTGGTTGAGCGGTTATCGCAGCGCGCTACGACGCCAGGGGTTCCCCGGTTCGAATCCCGGCCTGGGCGGGAGTGTTCCTTGCGAGTGTCCCTTCATAAATCTAATCACGTTATCACTCATCCTCATCTTCGCAATTAGCCAAAAGTAGCACAAAGGCGAAGTACAATAAACCAAATCAATTAATTAATGTATCAATCGATCGATCTCTAATAGGACAAGTTCAGTCATTCGTGAAAAGAGGCCTTGAGAGTTCCAAGTGCCAATACATTGTATAAACTATAAATCTGATTCAGTTTTTGATCACAAACATAGCCGTAACTTGGCGGGGGCAAGAGTGCACCTGCCATCCAAAATTTTCAGGATTTTATAAATTTACAATTTTAGGATAACTTTTGTTAACGTCCTGGGTCCTGAGGAACAAAGAGATAGGGTAATTTTGTGATTTCTCAAATGTAACAGCCATTTATCAGAATAGTCCTGGGTGCATTTTTTATGTAATGGAAAAATTTTCGTAGCTGATAGGTAGAGGATTCTTCCTGATCAGCAAAGTTGAATTTCTAAGTAGGTTTGAATTATTTTTTATGACATTTAACACTTTTTGCCACAGTGTCAATATTTTCTACTACAAAACTGGTATGACAAAATAAATATCCAGTTTCTTTCAAAATTGAGGTCTTTGGTAAGAAGGTAGTTATTTCTGGAGTCGCGTTTGACATGTTGCTCATTCCTTTGGAGTTCAGCTGTACGTAATTCGCACGTAATTTTAGTTTGATTTGGTTTATTTTACCTCAATTGTCGGCCACTTTTGGCTAATCGCGGCGATGAGAATGAGTGATGACAAAATTGACGAAAGGATACTCACAAACACCAATGCCCAGGCCAGGATTCGAACACTGAACCTCTGGCGTCGTAGAGCACTTGGGCCTCGAGGTCCGCAGTCAATTTTGCAAGCAACCCATCTATTTTCTCTTCCCTGATAATTCTCTACTGCATATTATCATGTTGTGTCCTGTCGGGATTCAAACCAAAAGCTCCCGAGTAGAGCGACGATCATCTAAAGTTGAAAGCTCCGTAAGAAACAACGCAAATATGTTCGCCTACATACCTGACAGCATTTGCTATCCTCCTGCGGATCAACGAGTTTACAGCCGAAGCTAAAACGGCCATGTTTCAATGGGAAATAATTCCATCAACTTACCTTGATACGCAGACCTCGACTCTCTATTCTCGTGACCTTCGCCTACTGACTTGCAGGCTGCTAGGATTAACAGCAGTCGCTTCGATATTTATCAAGTTGATTCTCTCGAGCGCACAAAACACGTGACTGTGACGTGCTGCGGGTACTTCCATAAGAATGCGCCTCTTTGCATTCGTATTAACGAGATAACGTTTTACTATCAAGCCCTTCTACAGAAGCGTAGGAACAGGGGAAACAGGGTGTACTCCTAAAATTTTAAAAGGAGGTCTACAACTGTGCCAAAAGTTGCAAAAAAAAATCCACTTTATAGAATTTACGTTTTTTCGCCTATATTATCTCTCGTTTTTAACAATTTGAAGATTTTCAATAAAGTGATTTTCGTGCAAGGGGTTTAAGGAATTGTAATTTACGAATCGCGTGAAGCTGGATTGATTGATTGATTTATTTTACTTCGCCTTTTGTGCCACTTTTGGCTAATTTTCGAAGATAGGGATGAGTTATGATATGATGAAATTGATGAATGGACACTCGCAAACATCCATGCCCAGGCCAGGATTCGCACCCGGGACCCCTGGCGATGATCGCGCGAAAGTGAAGAACACTTCTACCCAGTGGCGGCTCGTGGTCTGACGTTATGGGTGTGAACTTCAGACTCGTGTCCAAAAGAAGTGTTATTTAACCCCTCTCAAATACTCGCACCCGTTTTTGCGTACATTATGATGCTAAATGTATTGGCAACCCAAGTTATCGACCACCTTTTACTGAAAATGAGGCTATGGGAGAGTTTTATTTCATGAAAAATATCAAATTTATAAATACATAAATTGGGAAATACTTCGGTGAATTTTCCGTCAATCACGAGAAGAGTGATGTTATTTGGTATAGATAATTCAACATTCGATAACCTGACAAAATCACTATAAAATAGAAATACCGATCTGTAGGTATTAAATAAACACATACCTACAATAAACGTGTTCTTGAACATTATTAAAGTATTTTTAAAATAAGGCTATTATTTTTCGTCATTAAAACTGTAAATATATAACATGGTTATGATTTATATTGGAGGAATGTGAAAAGTAGGGGGCGCCAAAATTCCATCTCGCCCGGATGAAAATTATCTTATCTCTAGCCACTCCTGCAAAGAAGGTAGCAGATCCAACGACCACATGCAGAAAATCAGTTGTAATCTATCTAGCAGTTGTTTACTTCTAATGACCGACAGAAGCAAGCGAAATCAAGAGAATAATAAATATTGAGGAAAATAACGGTACTCACTCAGCCCACTCTACACTGCCCTCTTCGTTGTTCAAACTTTTCCTTTCTCTTCCACCGTATCCGTATTATTACTGCAGTCGCTACACGCTTTGTACCTAACTTCCCTCAAAAAATTCAACAACGTTAAATATTACGTCTCTGCTTTCGCTATGTACAGTTTTTCCTTTTATTATGAAAGCAAACGCTTTCCACTGAAACGGGAAGGAGCTTTTGACAGTGCAACAATTTTGCAACGCACGAACAGGCACAGCTGATTGATCCACGGTTCCCCCTGCGCGGGTTAATATGATAATTCGACTAAAGCGCCACAAGGGCATTTTATTTTGACCAAGTTGCACTAAGCAAAGACAATGCAAGACATTGGGCCAGTTCCGAAAGTCGCACGAGTTTAACGCGTTAAACGAGTTATGGTAGGTAACTGGCTGTCCCATAAGTGCTTCCGTGCGTTTCGTGAGTTTCCGTATGCTGTCCCAAAAGTCACATTCCCTGCGTTTCGTGCAAGAACGACATTCACCAGACGCACGGGCCAGGAGGCTGGTTTGTTCCGTGAGAATCGTCTGCTGCTTCCAGACAACGTGCGTGCTGATGGATTCAAACTGCACTAGTTTGGAAAATACAGAGTGTCCGAAAAGTCACGCAACCCGGTGTTTACGACCGTATAACGGAATAGCGAAACGGAATGAGAAGAAACGCTTTCTGCCAAGAGAATGCCCTGTATATTAAGAAAATTTAGAGAGACAAACATATGTAAGAACATGCATGTTTTAATAACAAATAAGCAAAGTGTTGCCAAAGGCGGAAAAAAAATATTTGCAAATCGTGTATATTGATGCACAGAACTCACTGAGGTAAATTATTGCAACATTTCACAATACCAACGAACAATTTGGATGGCCATCTAATGAATTTGACAGAAAAAGAACTTTGACGAAGTTTCAAAAACATTGCAGAAGGGAATAAATGGGCTGTTCCAAAAATCGATGTTTTCACAATATTACGAGGGACACTGGCAACACTGTTGGTGTCACGTGTGTCTAACAGACGTGTTTCACCTCAGGCTATCACACTAAGGCACTTTTAACGACAAAGGAGAAAGTTGGTTATTCTCGAACATATGCAATAAATTACATACACCTTGCAACCCTGAAATGTGGTTTCAATTGGATAGGTAAATCAACAGCCAAAATTCCAGGCATTGGTCAACAGAAAACCCACATTAGTTGCATGAACTACCCTTGCACTCTCCGAAAATCGGTGTATGGTGTGGAATATCGCGACGTCGTATTGTGGGACCGTTATTCTTTGAGACAACAGTGCATACTGCTGTGTACGGGGATCTCATAATGCAATTCGTTGCTCTCCTGGAAGAAGACGAACGTGATGTTTGGCTACAACAAGATGGAGCAACTTGTCATACATCTAATGAATCTCTTCGTATGCTGAGAGAATTTTTTGGTGATCGTCTAATATCCAAGGATTTATGGCCCAGTCGCTCGCCTGATTTAACATCTGGAGATTTTTTTCTGTCGGGTTACTTAAAGGGGAAAGTATACCAAACGGGACCCAGAACATTTAAGGAGCTGAAACGAAACATTACACAGGAAATTAATAATATCGATGCTGCAACCCTCAGGAAGGTATCTGAGAACATGATCAAGCGAACCAACTTATGTATCCAAGAAAATGGTGGACACTTCAAACATTTGCTTTAATTTGTAGGGATACCCACATTTCAGGGTTGCAAGGTGTATGTAATTTATTGCATATGTTCGAGAATAACCAACTTTCTCCTTTGTCGTTAAAAGTGCCTTAGTGTGATAGCCTGAGGTGAAACACGTCTGTTAGAGACACGTGACACCAACAGTGTTGCCAGTGTCCCTCGTAATATTGTGAAAACATCGATTTTTGGAACAGCCCATTTATTCCCTTCTGCAATGTTTTTGAAACTTCGTCAAAGTTCTTTTTCTGTCAAATTCATTAGATGGCCATCCAAATTGTTCGTTGGTATTGTGAAATGTTGCAATAATTTACCTCAGTGAGTTCTGTGCATCAATATACACGATTTGCAAATATTTTTTTTCCGCCTTTGGCAACACTTTGCTTATTTGTTATTAAAACATGCATGTTCTTACATACGTTTGTCCCTCTAAATTTTCTTAATATACAGGGCATTCTCTTGGCAGAAAGCGTTTCTTCTCATTCCGTTTCGCTATTCCGTTATACGGTCGTAAACACCGGGTTCCGTGACTTTTCGGACACTCTGTATATTATAATTTTAACAGTTAGCGATATGAAGCAACATGCACAAGATGAGTGTGTCTCTAACCGTTCTTAGAATGTGATTAAAATGAGTAACAGTGCCCACAGTAGTTTATTTTTGCCATAAGGACATGCCTTCCGCTGGGCGCCATGTGGAAACTTTCTCTAAACAAAACGCTGTCTGCGCTTTCGGCTAGAGTGTCCCGTAAGTCTGTAAAATAACTGGTTTCACCTGATTCAAGAGCCCAGTTATTTTCGTTGAATGCGTTCGTTCCTTTAAGACTTTCGGAACGCAACCAATATTTAAAGCACGCCTTTCGCTTTCAGCCCCCCCCCCCCCCCATTCCGTCTTCCCTTCTTTCTTTCTTTCCCTTTCATGCTCGGAAGAGTGTGGGTGAAGAAACCACAGAAATTCGCTTTTCAAAAAAAGAAAAATATATATTTACGACGATGTGTGGGTTGCCTCTATTCCGCTACACGATCTCAAATGGAACGGGATTGCAACACTGCTGCAGGAGCGTGCCGTGACCTTTCGTGATAGGCAAGCGATGGGTGAATTTTTCGTTTCGGTTAATTATAACAATTTCAAATATAATATAGGCCTACACACATCCCTACTTACAATAATGTACATAATGATGACGTATCGGGCTTGAGTGTGGTATGTGCATACATACCGTAAAATCAAATCTTCGCTGCACGGTTTTTAAAGAAGGAATACAGCCTTTCGATATATCTTTTAAATTCCAACCATGAAGAAAATTATGATTTACCTGATATTTGAGGGCAACTGTAAATTAAATTACGTTCTTCTTTAACCCTGAAAATAATAAACATCCTATTAGCATAAAGTTTCGATATTAAATAAACGGACGGGTTTCGGTTTCTTACTTGGATAGAATTATGAATCATGACTTGTCTTCAGTTGGATGCAAGCGCAGATGTGATTCTGCGTACTTTCATGTCTTTGCACTGCATTATAAAAATTGCTCAAGTCACTCACCGTAGCCTGTATAGTTCCATCAGTGGCGTGCCCAGGATTTTCGAAAGGGAGGGGTATGTATACTTTTTCTTGGTAGTCAGCCCTCATTTTGTCATATTTTCCTACCCTTGACGTTCTTTTTTTAGGAATACTTGGCGAAAGTGGGGGTATAACCCACATCAACCCCCCCCCCCTTGGGCATGCAACTGAGTTCCATGGTCCTAAATTTGTATTGAATAAAACGCATGGCCAACAAAATAATTTATTAAGATCATTGCTGCCACATAACCAGATAATATTGTTGTATGAGATGTTTTAAACTGCCTAATGAAAACTTTCCCATCTTTCTTAGTTGGTTTGGTTATGAACAATTCAGGACACGGTCGCTCATGGTTCACAAGCTCCAACAGGGTTGGCAAGATTTGTGTGTGTTTTTTAAAAGAACAAAACAAACTGTTTTTTTTTTGTTTAAAACATGTTTTTTTTTGTTTTAAACATAGTTTTAAACATTAGTTAAAAAAAACATGTCTTAAACAAAAGAAAGTCAACCTTTTCCAATAAATTATACTTAAAGTCGTTAAAGATAAAATACTCATTTTTATGAGTACAGTGGCGGCAAGGACAGTTTATTTCCCTTTGGAGATAAGGTTTACCATACTGCGGGGCAGAATTTTTTGGGTCGGGGCGGTAAATTCTTTAAATCCCGACATTCGGGACGGGAAAAAGAGTCTCAATTTCACGACAAAGTCGGGATATGTTCGAAATTTCCCAAAGCTCTTGAAATCTCGAATTCTAAACGTAATTTCCAACTTAAGTGCTTGTTTTTGCACTTCTGCTACAAATACTAACAATTTCCGATAAGTTCCAGACATTTACAATGCAGTAAACATCGAGAATTGACGACTTTTTAAAATGACCATTCGGAATTTCCCCGACTGCTTGGGATGCCGAAAAATCGGGAAGTCTTTTTTTTTCCGATCCCGCACACCTCTACTGCAGGGACAAAAGTTGAGGGTAATAGCCCCCCTTTTTCCGCCACTGCTGAAGTAGGTTAGGATTTACATTCATCTAAATTTCAAGAAACTAAATATTATAGAATTACTATCCTCGTCCTGGAAAAATCAGAGTGAAATATTTCCCTCTGCCTGAACAGTTTATATAGCAGAAAACAACCTGCAGTGTCATAATAGATTCTCCAGATCAATTTATCTTTCCAAGTAGAAAATTATGTTACCAAAAGTAAGCATCTGCGCTTCATTCAGTTATACAAACCAATGAATCGTATCGCAAGAGAAAAAAATTCACGTCATGATCAAAATCACGCATTGTGTATTCAGATATTAGTTTCCAGCTTCCACCAGTCTCAAATTTATAGGACGGTACGAAACAAAGAACTGAGAAGTTTCGAATTCTACAGTAAAGCACTTGTCGCGCAACAGTTTTGCTACCTTGTGCATCCAGGTACCAGACGTCCGGTTTTTCCCGGACATGTCCTACATTGTAGCCTTATGTCCGGTATCCGGGAGGAATTTGAAAAATATCATAAATGTCCTACATTTTGAGCATCACATAATATTAATTAAATTAGGGAAATACATAACAAAAAAAAATCATGCAAGTTATAAGTCTATGGATTGCGCTTCCAAACTCATTAGTGAAATTTATTTTGATTCAATCATTGCCCAGTTTGTCCTGCTAGAAAACAAACGATAAAATGGAAGCAATTAATAAACAAAGTTTTCGGACCACTTTCTGATGGTTACTATTCAATGCCTAAGCGGAATTTCTTGCCTTTGGGTTTATACTGATGAAATAAGGTGCTTCCCATTCTGATTCAATATTTTGATTGTAAAGCAGGGTTATAGAGAACAAAGTTATTCAGGGTGCCTGCCAGTCAAGAGAGTAATGGAAGTCAAGGAAAAGTAAAGAAATCAATAAAAAAGCAATAAATTATTCTTGTGGTCAAGAATTTTTGTTATCACAATGACTGATTGGTTGATTTAGTTTATTTCTTCACTTTTTCTGCCCCTTTGGTTAATCGCGAAGGTGAGGATGAATGGTGTTAAGCAAAGATGGATGAAGGGACAGTCACAAACATATAGGGACAACAGACACAAACCCCACATAAGATTATACTGGATGAGTCCAGACTCCAAAGGGTCCCGGGTTCAATACCCGGTGGAGAATCGTAGTGGTTCGGATCCCACTTGAAACTGTAGGTCCAGTCCCGATTAGCCTTACTGTGCACAAAGTGGACTTAAAACACCAACTCAATCAATCAATCCAGATGCCAAAGCATCGCTAGTCTGCCAAAAACAGTCCAGGATGCATTAATAGATAAAGCAGATCTAATTCTCTTCTTAAATAGTTACAGCTTCAGTTTTCATCTAAGGGTTTTCATTAAATAAATATTTATTTTCTTAATTACGAATTTCCAACTTTACGTAAGTAGGGGTCGAATAAATAAACGTTAAGAAAAACGGAAAAAGTCTAGAAAAGTCCAGAAAATGTCAAGAATTCTGGATGTGTTATTTTGGTAGACACCCTGTTATTGAACTAAAAACTATCCAAGATGAAACTTTTGGAACCATTTCAAATTACGGTAATTGATGAATATTTGTTTGCCATTACAGGTCTTAGTGCAAATGTTGAGAGTGTACTTTCATTACCATCAGCACAACAGACTCACAAGAGAAATGCTTTCTTTCATAAAGTCTGTAAAATGTTTGGTACTGGTCTCTATAATTTCAAGAGTTTGACTGTCCACTCTAACCTAAATATAATTTGACTAAACCTGAAATTTTGAGAAAAATTGGCTCCTCTGAGAAGTATTATTTAAATCTTGTAGTAAGAGGTGCATTGTTTAGTATGATTGCAAGTTTTGAAATTTTGCTTTTAAGAATTCATTTTTTAAAACTGAAAAGTGTCATTTTTCAATTACTTTCTAACATGTTCTATAGACATATGTATTATTTATTGAAAATATTTTGTGTCCTACATTTTGGGACAGCATGTCCTACATTTACCTTATGGCGATCTGGTAACCCTAGCCTAACCTAACAACGTAGGAGCTTAGCCTCAAATTAAGAAGCCTTCTCCTGTGACGTCAGAACATAAGGTTGCTCAAGTGTTGTGCGATAAGTGAAACCCGTAAAGCACGGATTAATTGACACAGATTCAATGAAAATACAGGGTTGTCAAACAAAAAAATTAACACAGACTATATAATATCAAGTACCAAAATATGTTTTAAACACTTCTAAAAAAAACATGTTTTTTTACAATTGTTTTAAACGTTTAAAACAATTGTAAAAAAAACAAAGCCGTGTGTTTTAAACGTTTAAAACAATTGTAAAAAAACAAAGCCGTGTGTTTTAAACGTTTAAAACAAAGTGTTTTAAACATGCCAACCCTGAGCTCCAACCTTTCGCCTTATGTTCTCGAACTGAATGGTTTTGAAAGAAGGCCCCTAATAATCAAGTCCTTACCTGCAACACTGCAAATCGATGGCTCGTCTGGTATGTCAACCAACCATGGCAGAAATTTTCAATGTAGAATCATACTTTTACATCAGGTACAAAAACACTACACAAAGAACAGAAAAACACACCACAATATCACAATAAAAAACAACATGCCTCCGCAGCACCCACGCTTCTTCCGTTTTACCCTACCTGCAGTGCAGCACCCTCCATATTTCCGAGTAACTGACTACATGACGGATATGTTCAAGTACCGGCTGTGATTTTATTTCTTATAAATAGCACACGACTGGTGATCACTGGCTAACTTCATAATGTAATTTGTTAATTACTATAGCGTTTCAAACATGAGAATCGTACCCCGTGAGGAGGTGCTACGGACGCACAGAAAATTCTGGAAGTTAGCAACCTTGTGGCCAGTGTGGACGAATTCTTTCCAACACCCTTGCCAAAGACAGATGCGGGCTTGGTGTCGCTTGCCCTCGGTCTTTTTTCTTCGTGAACGGGGATCGACAACGACCATGCAAGAACTGCATAAGTCACTCGAAAAGCGGGGAGAAAGGCGAGCAGTCCTCTTCTTTTCACGCGGTCAGTCGTGACGCATCGCCCAGCGTCGTCAAGGGTGCAGCCAGTTTGTTTCAAGCCAATTGAACAGGAAATATGAAAATTCTGTAATGTAAATATCTTATAGTAAATAAATTCCATTTTAAGGTGTATAAAGGCATTGAAAAACACGGACTTAAGATATCAAAAGTGTTTAAAAAAACAACTCAAGCGGCGTTTGCCCCGCCTTTCCTTACAGCACGCTTCTGCACTGCTGTATCGTGAACACAACGCTAGCACTGTGCGTGAAGCCCATAATACCGCGATCTAGAAGAGTGAATCTCTTCTCTTTTCTTGCGTGCTGCAAACAGCGGCAAACGAGCACAGGGCGACTTGTGTTCCGAGCGAATGTATCTCAGCGGCCGGCGCTGATAATGCGAACCCGATGGGGCGATTGGGCTTCGGAACGTTTGATATTTTCAAGAAGATAGAGTCTAGTGAATAAGTATAAAAAAAATTAATTGCATTGCAGATTTATTTGGGTGTGCACGTGCGAATGTGCGAATAGGCAGAAGCCGCTACTGCTTCTACCTCATTTGAAATATAGAGGATTAGAAAGGTCAAATGTACGTGCCATCTAACTTCAGTTTGTTCTAAAGTTTAGTACAAACAGTTTGAAAAAGACTGTAGCATCTTTCAAAACGTGCATAGTATTTTGCTAGTGCAAGCATAGAGATTTCGAAAATTTCATAAAAATTAGGATGGGCAATTGAGACCCATTCGTGGGGCTGATTCTCCACTCTCCCTCAGGCTTTTACATGATCCCCGATTAGCAAAAAGTGGCTGAAAAGGGAAGTAAAATAAACTAAATCAATAACAATAATAACCCGTGGATCTATAGCCCCTAAGGGCCTATCTCCCGACTGCCAGTCTCCCTCCAACAATCCTACCTAAGGGTGTGGAGATCTTTGCTTTAACCGGTAATGGGGTGAGGCGGGGGTCAAAACGTCGAATCCCTCAGCCGTTATATGAGATTTCCGAGACCGGATTACGCTACTTACTCGTAGGTCCCCAATTTCCTCACGAAGGTGGGTTGCCACCAGTCCTATACAAAGGCCGAGAACCCAGGCGGACTCGAACCCATGTCGTCCCGCAGCACAGTGTCTTAGACAGCACAACCACGGAGGAGGACCAATCAATATGGATTTGTTTTTAAGAGTTCACCTTGTACCTCCTACAATCAAAAGCATTCCTGAGCCACTTCTCACGTGACCACAAGATATGAAAAATACCGATTCCAGGTTCCTTAGGTATAATTTAGAAAACTATAACAATGCACCCAGCGAGGAAACATTGGTAATTCAAAAGAAAAAATAGGCTTCATGAATTCATTCGGGGATCCATCAGACGCGAAAGTGTTAATCGAACATTATCCTCTTATGTACATATTCTACCACTACATTTCGAGAGAGCTATTCCAAGACAAGACAAATTTTGGAACACCTTTTGAAAATTTAAACAAGACAACTCTTTGAGACTTGTCAAGGCCGAAAACCAGACAGACATCTGTAAAAATCGAGATTGATTGATTGTTTAATTAATGCTCAGATGCAGTGGCGATTTCTCTGGGTGTGTAAGTCGTGTGTCAACGGCCAAAGGAAAATGAAATAAAGAAGAAAGTATCTGTACTTTTATAAATTATGATTTTGATCGTTTTTCTTCAATTGTCAGTCTCGAGCGCCCGGTAGTTTTCGAACGCGGCGCAGCGCGCAGTGGTTGTCAGGCAGGAAGATCGGTCCCGCACTGCCAAGGCGTTGGAGAGGAAATACAACGTCTTACCACTGCCAAAACATAGGATGACCGCAGTGGCGTGTCCAGGGGGGGGGGGGTTGGTGGGGGTTAAAACCCCCCCATTGGTTTCGTCATTTAAAAAAAATTCAAAGCAGAAATACATTTTATTTCATAAATTGCCAATATTGTAAAATGTTTACATTTGGCAATGAGAAATGTATTGCTTCTTCAATTACTTTTGATAATATTGGAGTTGAGTTACAGCAATGCACAAGCATTCATTCATTCCTTAGTCACTGAAAAGGAAGGAGAATTTCCTTCTCAGTATGGTCAAGAAAAGAGCCGCAACCCTTGGAATGCGAACTGAAGGAATCCCTCCTCCCCTTTCTTTCACCCACGATGACCCTCTTAGGAGAATGACCCTCCCTTTCCTGTTACGACAGTGCTGCTAACTTCCCTTTTCTTTCTTTCCCCTTCTTATACCATTTATACCAGCAGAGCAAAGTTCTGTGAGATTTGAATCACTACAATTAGTAGCAAAATAAGTCAAAATCTTATTTCGCACCTGGATGCATATTTATTTCAAAATATCAATAATTATAATAATAATAATAATTGTTGCAGGCAGTAGTGAGGCATGGTTTTACGAAGTAGGCAATCGATGTTTTGTACAATAGCATGCCGGGAGGAAGGGAGGGATGCGTTATATAGCGCAACTGGCCCAGTCAGTTTCATAAACAAAATAAAAGCAATTAATATGCCAAAATATTATACGTTTTACTCTTGTGCTCTTTACAAATTAGATATTTTTTTCGCAACCAATTTCCAGCCTTCAGTTTATTGAATTTTCTTGTAACATGTGTGAAAGATCTCGCTTGAATTTGTGCGTAAATAATTTAGCAGTTACCAACACTACTGACACTGACACTACTGGTTGCTGTCAACACTGGTGACGTAATTTGAGCTGGACCAAGCTGGATGCATGGTTCAGACATTCGACCGCCCGGTATCTTTCTCCCAAGTCCTGGTGTTCACTGGGGTTGTAGCGAGTTGCAGTCTGCAAGGTAGCAAGTCGAAGTGGTCGTGTTGTGTGTTACGTTTCTGCATGTGTAATAGATTTTTGAGGTGGAACTAAAGATGGATAGAAAAAAGAGGAGAAATACATTATTAGATTATTTCAAAAAGAAACAAAAAATGGAAGTTGAAGCTTCACCTTCCACAAATAGAACGTCAGAAAAGGTCGATTTAAGTTCAGAGGAATTCCATCCGAATTGCGAGAGTGAAACGTGCGAACTTTCAGACTCTTGATATTCAACAAGAAGGCATAACAGAAGATATTGCAAACCTTGTTGCAAAATTATGTCAAGGAACTGTCGAGGTAAGTGACGTTCATTATTTGATAGCAGATATATCCATAGGCGGATTTAGAATTGTTTTTCTGGGAGGGCACAGCATGTGCTGTAAGCATACAATCGTGTGTGTGCAGGGGAGGGGTGTGCCCGCGTGTGTATGTCTGGAAGACGTGTGTAGGATGTCACCCTATATCACCAATAAACTTTCGCAGGGCGAGAGAACATTATGATGAACAAGTTTCCTCAATGATTTCAGGGGCCTCACCGATGGTGGTGTAATCAAAGAGGTCCTGGGTTTGATCCCCTGTGAAGGTGCATTGCACAGTGGTACGTATCCCGATTTAAACTTTAAGACCAGTCCCGATTAACGTATCTGAATATAAAATGGACTTTAAAATCATTTACTTTTTGTTTTGTTCACGAACCCTCGAAAAACGATATTACCTATCTTATAGATCCACCAAGGTATTTGAAACCCTGGCGTCGGAGCAGTGGCACTAATGTCGCTAGTGTATATGTATGCAACCACATTATAAAATCACGGTTGGCATGGACAGTTTTATTATTTTGTAGGAAAGGGATAAAGTTTGTATTACGACACGGGATAGACTAGATAGGCATCCTATTAACTGTAAATATTCCTTACAAATCTTCTGAATATTTCTCTTGTACAAACGCAACAAATACAATAAGTAATATACGTGTGCAGTAATAAATTCATTTTCTGAAAGCATCTTTTCTGGCATCAGTGGTCGAAGTAGGGGATGCTGCCTTCAGTTAAGAAAGTTTCACAAATCATACCCCCAATTAGAATAATTTTCATATTGAGCATCCTCCACCTACTGTATTGTCTCCATGTTGATCCATACAAGGATGTACCCCCTCGTATTTCCAAAATCGATCAAACATCCCCTCCCTTTTCGGCTACGAATTTGCATTTCGAGCACTGTCTGGCAAGATTTTGTCGGGCTCAGTGACAGATCCTGTGGTGCGGTACTGGACTTCGGAGCGGAAGGGGGGAGTGGCCCCTTCAACAGTTGGTTTCGCAGTTCCATAACGTTAACATTATACAAAATTCCTCTCCATAGACCTAATATGAAAATGAATATGACACATTAATGACACTGTAGTAGAAAATGTTAATTACTGAAGCGGTTCGTATTTGTTTGTCGACTGTCAAACAAATGTTTTGACCAATAATATAATAATACAATGCCAAAAATGTACACAATATTTAGCAAAACCATCTCCACAACAAGTACAATGTTGATTGAATTGATGTTTTAAATCCACTTTATGCACAGTAAGGCTAATCGGGACTGGGCCTAAAGTTTAAAGTGAGATCCGAACCACAATTAGGCTCCACCGGGTATTGAACCCGGGACACCTTGATTACAAGGCGACGACGCTCACACTGAAATGAAACTGTGGTATCGTCATCTTACAGCAATGCAAAGACGTCTAGTAAATGCTCTTGAAGCAATTGATATGTGCAGTGAAGTAATATTTCCCTGGGTAAACACACGTTTGCTCATATTATGTACAATCCCGGTAACAACAACATCAAATGAGAAATCATTCTCAACTTTGAGGCACTTGAAGACCTATCTTCGAAATACCATTTGCGAAGAAAGATTAAATGGGTTAGCTGCTCTGAACATTCACCGTGATATAAAAGTTACTTGTGACGACATACTGTCAGAACTCGCACAGAAACCTCGATGCCTAAATTTCAGAATTTAAATTGTTGAACTGTGGTACCTTATTTATTACTGTCTTTAAGACATCAAGTAGTCTTAATCTCTTTAATGTTGTTACAATGTTGAGTGCACATACTTTTTGTTTAAAAATTATATTTGAGCAATTAAATATAAAATATTAATAATTTGGAAATATTCAAGCAGGTGCTTTTATATGATGCAATAAAAACATGAAGCATCCATAGCAAATACATTGATTGCGTTCATTGGGGTAAAATCCAAGTATATTAATTATCTAATTTATTACAAGAAATTTGACCTGTGAACTGGAAAATGTGTTAGATTCATAACCCCCCCCCCCCTTACGAAAATCCTGGGCACGCGCCTGGATGACCGCGCATGCGCACCCTGCCACCCACCACCATGGTTAGCTTCTCAAGGCGTTGTATTTGTTTCCAACGCTTTGGCTTTCATTCATACCGCGTTCCGCGTTGTTTTGCTCGTGATTGTTGTGCATTATTTTTTAAACGTGTGGTGTGAAGTGATGTGATTATTTTAAGATGGAGAATAGTGAAAGTGTTGTGCAAAAATATTTAAATAATTCATTTTCTTCGCTTTCGTATTGAGAGAAGAAACAAGTGATTGACAATGGTCGACCATGTCCGAATCTCACGTTCTCAACGTGTGTTAAAGGAAAAAGTGGTGCTGGAAAGGTTTTGAGAGACATTTGCGAAAAGAACTCTATGAAATTTGAGACTGGCTTTGCGGGTGTGATGTGTTGAATAAATTTTACTGTTGGACATGTTTATTATTCTAGACTAAAAAAGGTGTTGGGAATTATCAAGGGTATGCGGATTTGAATCATCTCAATACTGCAGTGAGAAAACACAGCGAGTCTGAATTGCATCTTTATAGTTGCCACCCCTACTACAATTGACGTTCTTTTGGATACTCAACGAAAAGCTGAAATAGAGCTACACAATGAAAAAGTAAAAGAGAACAGAGAAATATTAAAGATTAAGATTAACGCCGTCTGCTATTTAGCAAAGCAAGAATTGCAATTCCGAGGCCATGAGGAAAATGCAGCCTCTCTAAATAAGGGCAATTACATGGAATTTCTTATTGCAAGTGCCGAGTTCGATCCCTCATTAAAAGAACATTTATTAAATTCTAGTTTTTCGCGGTACTTCGGCAGGCATTCAAAATGATTTAATAAATTCAGTTTCGGATGTTCTGAGAGATGAAATCTACAATGACATTCAAAACACAGACTTTGTGGCTATCATGGTCGATGAAACATCAGACATTAGCAAAAAATCTCAGGTGTCAACAGTGTTACGTTTTTTTTCGGCCTCACAGAAAAAAGTCATTGAAAGATTTCTTGGATTTCATGACATGAGCGCCAATGAAACTGCAGGAGCTCTTTTTAGTCACGTGACTGAAATAATGGATAAATATAAGTGTGGGGATAAATTAATTGCTCTGACATACGATGGATATTCTGTAATGAGTGGTCATTTGAATGTCCTTCAAAGTAAAGTTTTGGAAAATTATCCGAAAGCTTTTTTTATGCATTGTTATGTTCATGTCATGAACTTGGTGCTGCAACAATTGTTAGAATGTAACAAAGAGCTTAAGGTGTGACTGGAATTCAAGTAACTGTAAGTAATGAGCAGTTGATTTTTCAAAATTTACTTTTTGGAAGGATAAATGAAGGGTAAGGGGAAAAACCGGAAATGTGCATTTTAGCGATTTTTCAATCAACGGGTCATTCTTATGTCCGCGGTGTTTTTTTAGGGGTGATAGGTAGGAGTTCCACCAACCCCTCTGGTTGCAAACTCGTGCTTTAAAAATTGATTGTATGGCGAAGTATTGAACATAGTATATTAATTTTCTCCTTACCCTTCAAAAATAATTTGTGTAATTTAATGTTTTTTCTAAATATTTATAAAATTACACCAAAAAGGTACAGAGAAAATTTGTAATATTGGTTCACAGAAATGAGAGGGGGAGGGGTTAACATTCCTTCTTTGCCAACGCCTGAAGTTCAGGGTCAGGAGACACCACTGCTCAGATGATAGGCTAATCGGGACCGGACCTAGAGTTGCAAGTTGTATCCTCGCCATTATGTAATGTGTGTCCACCAGGCCAGGAACCGAACCCGGGACCCCTTGATTACATCACTATGCCATTGGAGAGACACTAGAATCGTGATGCACCTAGTGTCAGATTCCCGGTCTCGGTCTTTATATTTCGGTTATTTTACAACTCTCTAACCTTTGGGTTGATTGTGACAATGAGGATGAACTGATGAAATCCATGCCTTAAACAGGGTTCGAACCTGGGGGCTCTGGCTTCGTAACTCGTTGAAGCGACCACTGCGTCAAGGAGGCTGGTCATATATAATTACGAACCTGATTGGCCCATAAAGGATGTGATGTTTCAGTCAAGAATAATATACGTTCTATCAATGTGGAAACTTCTGCAATACCATGTAAGCACATTATTGACGTCACTTCCTACTAGGAGTATAAATCAGGGATTAAGATTTTAGTACCATCTGTTGACCTTCAGGTGATGACGTAATTATACTTAAAACAATGTGACTATAGGATTAAGCTTACTGTTGGAAGGGATACTCTCGTACGGTTACTAACTGCATGTAGTACGCGTATGTACTGACTGTATTCTTTTTCAGTTGTACTTCCTTCTTCTACAGGTGATTAAATATGATGAGGATGAATGATTATATTAGATGGAAGGGTAACAACAATGGAACACCCATTCCCTGATTGGATCTTGAACCTATAGAACCTTCGAATATTATATTAGAGCTATGCTCTGCAAGAGTATGAATGAAACCAGTGTAGGGGCATTCCAGCGTTACATGGGAGACATTTTACACACAAAAATTTAAGGTTCTAGTCACGAGATTGGATTAAAATATTCATAATGAACTGATATCATAGAATTATGATATACTTTGTGATGTCTGTTTACAACTGAAAAAAACTTGATTATGATGACATAGGTTGAATGCATGAAAATCACTAACAAAAGTGTGTTGCATGTGCGACACTTTGAAAATGTAGACAATTTTGACTTTATATGTCTGTGAAGCATATAGGCTGCAGATGCTAGTGACTTTTATTGGTGAAATGTGCAAATTATGTGCATTCAAAAACATCTAAACCTTAATGCAATTAAAAACAATAATAATTTCCAGCTGTTTCAGCTGGTGCGCGCTTCCTATATGCCGAATGCCTTACCGACTAGGAACGCTGACTACGATGCTGACACCATTATCTTTCGAACGTGCGACCTCATGAAACCTAATCTGGAAACCAGACTGGGTACTAGCGTCCATGCAGACTAATCAAAGTCAACCCCCCAAAGAAGTTTCTATAAAATCACCCACATCTAAACCCTCATCCCCCACTCAAACCACTAACTGTTCTGGATTTCAGAATGGTTGTCATACCTATTTATAACATACCCAAAATAACAACAGTTAGATAACTAAAACTAACCACAAACTAACATAAAAAACTCAACATTAAACTACATTACTAATAGTTTAACTAATTACCAAATAAATTAAAATACTTAAATATATAAAAAATACTTTTTCAAAGACATGTTACCAATGTATGTATAGAATATTTTTCTTTTTTGTATTTATGTATTAAATTGAAAATAAAGAAGTAAAGAATAAAAAGGCAGGGGAGGGGGGACCATTAAATTCAGGAAACTCATGTCCTGGTTTATGTAAAGGTACAAGGACATTAAGCGCACACCCTCGAATATATGTGGGTGGAGGCTGGCTTACATGTGTACCCCCTTTTTTATTTAATTAATTTAATAATAATAATAATTTCCATATAAATTCACTTTGCTATTGACATGGAGTAGAAATGCTCCTGTAGTGTCGGTTTTTATAGAACTCGTTAACACCCACCCCAAAAAAGCTTCGAAGTATCTGGTTAATACAACTTTGAAAAAGCTATCAATTCCACTAAATGTCTAGAACCAACATCAAAAAATTGTCAGTAAACTTCTACATACTGGAAATTACCTTATAAATAGTGATCACCTCCCCTCCCTCCCTCGATTGACTTCTAAATTAAGTGACTTTTCTGGATGAAATGTCTAAAACAACAACAAACCTTTTAAAAAAGGGGGAGGATAGCCACTGGCACTAGAACACTATACACATTAATTACACTGAACTCTTCAGTATTGTGGGAGAACTAGAAAATATGTCAAACAACTGGTTGAAATGCAACAGCTAATCGGAATATGTAGTTTATCCTCTAAACTGTAGATGGCACATGCTCCCACTAGACCTACACCACATACTGCCTATCAAAGGAACTTCATTCTAAACACACAAAATCTGGTGAAAATTTATATTTATCTATAGACACATCAGAAGATGTCTTCATTTAGCAGGTGTGTTTCAGCTGCTTTTAAAACTGTCCCTTGTCATAGATTTGAGAAAATCGTAATATACTAAAATTAAAATGTGGTTACATAAGGTGTAATCAGACTTAAAATTATGTGTACATACACTCAAAACACTAGCAAAATTATTAGACTTAAAGTACAAGGAAATGATCTACATAAAATTTCAGACAAGTGCCAGGGAGTGATGTAAAAAAGCACAGGTCATAACACAATGGAGGAGACCTAAGTATGTAAACTGAATCAAGAAATACATAAACAAAACTTGCACATATAGGATAGCATAAATTATATACAAAATTCAAGAAACAAGAGAACATGATAACCAAACAGGTACTCTTTCAATCTAGTTTAATTGTTAAATAATAGATGGCAGCACTTGAAAGTTCAAGCATACGCACAACTTTTCTTTTCTTTTTTGGTATTGAGAAGATTCTATACCATACCAAGATTTATTTGTACGCCATATGCTTTTCAGGAAATAGTAGTTCCAAAGCTGCTTTCAGCATGAAGCTTCGTAGCTCAGTTGGTATCAGCATTGCTTCAAGATCTCAAGGAAGGGAGTTCAAATCTCAGCCAGGAAACTTGGAAACTTTTCAGGTTACATTACTAAGCGTTCGTAGAAATACAAGTTCTAAAGCTAATTTCAGTATGAAGCCTCGTAGCTCAGTTGGTATCGTCGACCTCCGTGGAGAAGTGGTTAGCAGAGTGCGCTACAATGCCAGGGGTTCCGGGTTCGAGTCCCGGGTAAGGTATGGGTATTTGTGATTGTCTGTCCTGAAAAGTCCTGAAATAGAAATGTAAATGATATGAGTGAATGAAGTGTGATGGGGAAAGCTTCCGCCTAGGGGTTTTCCTTTTAAATAAAAAATAAAAAAAAGTTGGTATAGGCATTGCTTCAAGATTCAAGGAAGCGAGTTCAAATCTCATCCAGGAAACTTGGAAATTTTTTCAGGTTATGTTTGTGAATGTGAAGTATAAATACAAGTTCCCAAAGAAGGTTAATTAATTCATCGCTGGTGGCTCAGTCAGTAAGGTCGTTGCTTCTAGACTTCAAGGTCATGGGTTCGAATCCCACGGAGTGAACGTCGCTTTTAATCCTCTGTTCTTCTCTACCCATCCACTTCACCTAATCCTGTTCCTCCATTCAACCTCCTCTCTTTCCGTGGGTGAATGCAAGCCTCTACCCAGACCTCGCAGCCCCCTTTAGGGGCCCTACATGCCTTTCGAGGCTACCCCTCGGGGCTCGAAGGAGTCCACAACTACCTTCATATACATTTCCTATCACTTAAATGCAATGGTTCCTCGAGGGATCAGCCTGGGACTTGGGGCGGCGGCCTTACTGACTTGAGGTACCAGGGGTGTTTTTGCATTTTGACATTTGCTAATAGATGGCACCACCTGTCTCCAGAACTGAATGCTAGTAGTTACAACTTTTGCTAATAGATGGCACCACAGACTACCAAATTCAAACAATTCCAAAGATATATGAGGATCACTAGAAAATGCTTCCTCCCCACTCATAGCAAATGACGACAAATACACAAGCCCCCCCCCCCCCCCTGCCAAAAAAAAAAGTATGTTCACATAGTCTATCCTTATCTATTATTATTATTTTGTATCCTTCCCCTCCCATTTTCATTGTTATATAGAAAAAATAAATATTTATCAAAATTTTTCTTCTTCCATTACCAATCATATTGCCTCTACAATTACTTACACCACTTACCGCAGCAACTTTTACCTTCGAAGAAATTTGTTTTAAGCAAGATAAGTACAAAAAAAAATAATAATCATACTCTCTTTATTAAATAATAACTACAAAGGAGAAATTATTTTTGTTACTTAGAGTCACTTTTTAACCTCAGATTAATGATAATTCGATGAAGGTACACACCCATACAAGAGCTTTTCACAAAACCTTTCAGTAGGATGACTTTTTTTTTTTATAGTTGATCTTACACTGTAACTGTGCCACTGAATTGTCAACGCATGGATTGGAAAAAAGAAGAAGTGACACTTGAGAAATTAGCACAAAACTATTTGAGCTTGTAAATTTTGAATTTTCACAAAAGGAAGCATAGTTATCTATCTACATTATGATACTGCAATTTTTCTTGTGGTAGCAGATGACAAATGTAGGTAGATTTTTTTGTAGTGTTCACCTGGAATCTGAGAAATACTGTGGGGGGAAAAATAATGAACAAGGTACAGAAATCTTTATTCACAAATATGTAAAACAAATATTATCATGCTGACAAGCCTAATAATGTTGCAAATTAAATTTTAAACTTTGAAAGATATTCCATGTAGGAAGATAATATTTCAGAAGAAGACTGATGTAGAAATTTTCAGGATTACCACAGCACTATATGAAAAGCTCACATTACAGTACCAGTCCTTTCTGGAGTATTTCAGTCTATAACCTATTGAAATATTTTTATTCCCTATTTGTTTATGAAGAATGTGCACAGAGTAGACAAAGGTTTGAACTAACATATAGAAGCATGTAAATTAAGATGAACAAATATTACACCACATTTCATAATTATTGTTAAAACTGAATACTGGCAAATCAACCTCAATCTGAAGAGCACCACATTCACACACACTAACACTCACTCACTCTCTCCTTTTCTCAACATATGCCATCGCTGAAAAAAAAAACACCCCAAGAACCTCCCACTCAGTGCAATATGAACACCAGATACAGACCACCACATCTCGATTTTTACTACATTGAAATCTCGATGGCATTAATTAACTGTCTGAAATTGCAGTAACACCCTGAAACAAAACAATATTTTGCAAACTTTTTTTTCTTTTCTTTCTTTCTCGGGTTCTCTCAGCTGCAGGATGAACCTCCCCTTTAACAGAGGATAACTGAAGAATACGTAATTTGGAAGCAGCAAAGTAACTGATCGTATGAATTTGTTACATCACTTTTTAGTGATTCTACTGTTCTTAGTATCATTTACATGCTATTTACAAGTTTTGAGTAAGGATGTGCATATAAATATTCAGGGAATACAACAAAACCTGGACATATACATTTTCTTGTTTTAGCTTTACCCAGAGTTCGATATAATTTGACACAAAATCGAAGTTCTGAGAACAAGAACATTTTAATTGAAAATTTGCACATCTATTATACACAGTCTATAACTAACAATATGGAAAACAACTTCATTAAGTTCTCTGTTATATAAGCACAAAAAAATTACATGTTCAACATTAGAAACATTAACAATATTTTAGATACCGCTCAAAAGTGTTCTCATATTTATCTAGTGAAAAGGCAACATTGCAAGCATATACATTCAGAAGGGCCTTTTGAAATTTTGAAACTAAAGTTAAGTTCTATGGAATAACAAAGGTAAAAATGACAAAATGAGTAATGAATACATAGCGTAAAATTTTCATTAATTCCTTATTGACAAATTAATTAGCCTCTTATAACAACCATATATTTTACATACATGTATGTGAATGCATGATATTTTTTTTAAACAGATTCTCTATTATACCAGCTAACATAACATTCTATACATCAGTTAGCAAGGCAAAACAACAATGGAAAATAAAAGACATGAAATTCAATAATAAGTTCAACAATATGGAATTGCATTTTTATCACCATTCACTTAGCTGAAAACAATTTTCAAACAGCTCTACTGTGCAACAATCACTAAAATAGGTTTCCATTGGGCCAATATAAAATGGATAAGATTCATCTTGCAGATGTGTTTTACACTATCACATGGTTATATGTAAATGGCACTCTGTTACAGAGAAAGTGGCACATTAATTGCATGGAACATCTTGCAGAAAGGAACTTTCACTTGGAAGACTCGCATGGTGTTACAAATTAATTTTGTGTAGCATTATACATTCAATGATGCAGTTGTGTGCCTTGTAGTAGATGAAAACGGAGCCTTCATAAAAACCAATGTCGATGAACCTGATTGGCTTGTTGCTTCCTTGGAGTACAAGAAACGGATTGCGGAATTTGAAGTCGAGATACGAACTGTCCTTCATAAATCCTGGTGGGATCTTGTGCAACAGAAGTTTACCTGAAAACAACAGAAAGCATTAGAGAGATCAGACAATGTTATTTTCAAAGAATGGAAACTTGAGTGATAATATTAGTTGTTTACAGGATGAAGAGAATAATAAAGTAATTATTTTCCTGTAGTTTACGGTTATTACAAGCATAAGAAAACAGTTTTTCGTTGTAACGTTTCAGGAGAACACATATATTACAACAATGTAACATTGACAACATCCATTATGTAACGGATTCTTTTTGTTTAAAAAATTGCTAACAATTGTTATAACTGTATTTTAATCAAAATGAAAATAAATGTCTGATGAAGGGAGCGTGTATTCTCCTGAAACGTCACAATGAAAAACTGTTTTCTTATGCTTGTAATAACAGTAAACTACAGGAAAATAACTCTACAATGCAAGCAATGCGTACATACAAGAAAACCTAATAAAGTACTTATAAAGAAAGTTATGATGATGATTTTTGGAAATTTTGCTAACTAGGGGAAAGTCAGTTCCACTTTAAAACAGAACAGATACCAATTCCAATACTCTTCCCCATACCAGTGTATGTAAATTGTAACAATTTGAAAGTTGTAAAAATTTTGATTAATATGTATGCCACAATAATTACAGGCATCAATTTACAAGAGTTCTAATTTAAAGTACTCAAGAATCACATTGGAATATTAAAGTAGCTGCCCTTTAATCACAAATACATTGTTTTCACACAATACTGGTGAAAATTAAGTGAAAATTTAAATATTATTTAATTTCCAGGATAATTCAACAGCAAAAGTATAATTGTTCCCCCCTTTTGCTTAAGTAAGGCAATATTTGGTTGGTGTATCAAGCTAAGCATTGAGGATGTACTTGCCTTCATTCAATATCTTTCCTCCAGGATATACAGAATATATGTATGGAGAGGTACATTCAGCAGAATGAACACACACATATACCTGCTCTCATTTTGAGTTTCAGTTTAAGTCCACTTTATTCACATATAGGCTAATCGGGACTGCATCTACAGTTTAACCCTTAACTGCCGGGTTGTGACATATTGTCACAGCAGGTACGTATTTGCGCCAATGCCAGCTTGTGACATTGTCACAAGGAGCTTTTACTCGTAGTATGTGACTTTTTGGACATACTGTCTCTTGGATAATATTCGGATATACATGTTTTGAGTTCTGCATGAGTCTAGAGGTATGTAATTAACAATTAGTAAATATAAAATTTCATTTATAGAAGCATGCAGAATATCAAGTTTACCGCTGAAAACACGTTCCGTGTTAGTGTATTGAATTTTTTTCCCCCTGAAGTCTTAACAATAAGTGCGTAAATTTTTCCACATCAATGGCAAATATACCAGGCACTATGCGGGTACCTTTTGGAGATTCATGTCCTGGCGTAACCTGCGTGGGGCTCTGATGAATTTCAAATTTCATGTAAAAAAATAGTTATTTTCCTTTTTAATTCTTCTAACCGACTACGGATTTTTTTTTCCATCAGGAACAAAACGAGGTATCATTTGTAACTCTAGCATTCTAAGTCCCAGGAATAGAAAATTTTATTTGGAAGCATGCAGAATTTCCAATTTCCCACTGAAAACATGCTCAGCGTCAGTGCAAATACCTGGAAAATCAGCTTCGGCATCTAAGGGTTAAAGTGGGATCCGAACCACTGTGCAATGTGCCTCCAATGGGTATCGAACTGGGGACCCCTTGATTACAAGGTGACAAAGTTACCATTCACCATTGGGCATTATATGGCATATGTAGTTCATACAATTATAGTTCACATTATTAAAAATCTGAAGTTGTTGGTCATTTTCTAATTATGCCATCTTATGGGATAAACAGATTCACATTTCAATTTTGATTTTCTTTCTTGCCTATTTCTATTGTGCAAAAAAGGTAAAAAAAAAGGTAAAGTGCTCCCCTGTGCTTAGTACGACGCCATGAAGGCGTATAGGGGGTGTGGGGGTATTAACATAAGATTTTACTTAACTTTTGACTTTAGTTGTATTTTTTCTTGATTTTTATCATAGAAAGTTGAATTAACAATAAGACACAAGAATAAGTGCATTTAGCTCTCTCTACCTGATTTTGTTCCACATATAAGCAGTCGCTTTTGCAGACAAACACAGATCACATCTTCCTCGTGCCTAAAGTCATTGTCCTCATCTACTGGAATAATGGGCTGGACATCACCGAGCGTGTGACGCTGAGGTAATGGTTCGCCTCCATCAGCACGTCCAATCAGCCAGTAAGTCGTTCCTCTTTCCATGTGCCAGTATGCTAAAGAAAGCAGAAATAAAAATTTAGGGAAAGTTGGTTGTATATAAGAAAAAAAACAGGGTGTTTCAAAAGTCATGCATCCCTAACTTTAAGATAATAATCATAATGCTTCATCCTTTGAGATACTTCTCAGCATGTTTGGTTGTCAATTTACTTCATGCAGGAAATTCCAGAAATTAGTAAATGACTGCAATCTGAGATTTGTTTCCAGAATGTCATTTCTGGGAGAGAAAATTTACCATTTCAGTATCATTCAGCATTTTGTAACTGACAGAAAGTTAATCTGTGATTATTATCGACAACAGACAGACACACCACATCTGGATCCCTCTACTGCAGCAGCTGATACCAAGGAGCAGAAAACAACAGTTTGCCTAGTGATACGCTGTAAAACTATTCACAGACTAAGATTGTGTAGCAATAGTGCAAATTGGAGAGGATGGCATCAGTATGACAAAAAAAAAACCGTTTCACAGATAAGTGAGTACTTCCCTTCAGTATATTAATCTGTGATTGGTTGGTTTTTTGAGTTTGGTTTTAAGTCCACCTTATGCACAGAAAGGCTGGACCTATAGTTTAAAGTGGAATCTGAACCACTGTGTGTCCCCACCGGGTATCAAACCTGGGACCTCTGGCATCATAGCATGCCTGATAACCACTTTACCATGGAGGTCAGCCCATTGTCAAATAACGTAGAGACAAATTGGTCAGGTCTTCATGAAGTATTTTTCATCTTTATATCAAATCAGTATGCTATTTGCAGGAGTCAATTTTATATTGTTAGTTTATCAGAATCTTAAGTTTTCATACTGGTCCATCTGTAGTTTTCATTAAAAATAATAATAATAATAAACTTACAACTACCCTCCCAATCTTCAATCCCCAATCGCTGCCTTCTGTCTGCACAAACATCTAAAAGAGAATAACATGCAAATTTACAACAGGGGAGGGGAACATGAATGAAGAATTATGAGCTATTTCATTACCTCCTCAAGTTGCAGGAAGCAATTGCACCTTGTAAATGTTTAAATAACTTTCAGAGAGCTTAAATGTATGATATTTAATTAATTTGTTCCTAATAAAAATAAAAAAAGCAAGTAGTTTTATAATGTATTTTTGGTTTACTTAACCTCTTGTTTACCAAACATCTCTATCGAGATATTTACCTGTAACCCCTCGGGTACCAAATATCTCGATCGAGATATTTCGACATGTTCGTAGTTTTTACATCATAATGTCGCTACTATTCGCAGGAATTGCGATTTTCTTCTTTTATATTATTGTTAACACATATTCTGCACCGTAAAGACTCTTGCATGTCTTGTTCTTGCATAAAAAGGGGGGAAATGGCGGGAAAATGGCAGCTTTCTTTGAAACTGAGTCAGTGGCATATAGACATGTCGTTTGAGGGGTACAAGTCTTGTTCTATTGCTCATATGATAATAGTGCAATTATTTTCTTGTTCCAGACATGCCAGCGATCATTTCCATGTGTATTTTGACAATGTCCTGTACTTTCTTGTCCAGGGGTGGAGGGGGGAAGGGGCATTTTTCTTCAGAAATTTTGGAATTTTCCGGTTCCTCCCCTCCTCCTGCATCCATATATACACTCAATGTGCATAAATTGTATGTAGTACAAATCTATGGTTCATTCCGCGTATAATGGTACTTGATTCATCCGTCTAGGGTAATTAGCCTCCAATATACAGACGTTTCAAGGTGACTCTGCAATCCGAGGCTTGAGTCAGTGACGCACAGACATGTTGTTTGGGATGCTACAAGTCGTGTTCTACTGCTCGTATGATAATAGTGCAATTATTTTCTTGTTCCAGACATGCTTGTGATCATTTCCATGTGTATTTTGACAATGTCCTGTACTTTGTTGTCCAGAGGCGAAGGGGGAGAAGGGGCAATTTTCTTCAGAAATTTTGGAATTTTTCAGTTTCCCCCTCCCCCACATCCATATATACACTCAATGTGCATAAATTTTATATAGTCCTTTGCTATGGTTCATTCCGCGTATAACGGTACTTGATTCATCCGTCTAGGGCAATTAGCTTCGGACCTACAGTTGTTTCAAAGTAACTGCACATTTTGCTGAATATCTCAGTGGCGTACAGACATATCGTTTTGGGGGTACAAGTCGTGCTGTATTGTTCATATCATAACAGTTCAATTACTTTCTTGTTCCAGACATGCCAGCGATCATTTCCATGTGTATTTTGACAATGTCCTGTACTTTGTTGTCCAGGGGTGGAGGGGCATTTTTTTCTGAGATTTTGGAATTTTCCGGTCCCCCCCCCCACCATATATACACTCAATGTGCATAAATTGTATATAGTCTGATTCTATGGTTCATTCCGAGTATAACGATATATCATTTATCTGTCTAGGGCAATTAGCCTCCGATCTACAGTCATCTAAATGAAACTCTGAATTTTCTTTAAAATTGGCCCTGTACCAGGGAGCTTACCTGGCAAAATGGACTTGGAAATCAAAAGGTTAATCTATGTATTGAGATGATTCAGTTCACAGAGTTTAAGGTAAGATGTCATAACAAACTTCAACAATCAATTCATGGGACATAGTTGTAAATCTTATTTTCCAACCTGAATGGATCTCACTGAAAATGTTTGCATGGAAATAAACATAAATGAGATCTCCTTGGCAATAAGTGAACAGGACCTTAGGAATGGAACAGTATAAATAAGAAGTTGGAAAATGAACAAACCAGGTCATTCTGTTGACACTGCAATAGAAGCAAATGTGTAGGGACTGGAGAACATGATTCGAATTTGAACTTACAGGTAAGTAAAACTACACAGTGCAGCAACTTCAATAGTCTTGTCTTGTGTTTGAACATACAGCATGATCCTTTGAATTTCCGAAAAAATGAGCTCACTCATTGTACGTACCCAGAGAAATGATTGAGGAATTCAAAATGAAGTGAAAGTGCTTGTCCACACAAAAGCTGTGAATTTTGAGGAATTGATAAACAGGTCCATACCGTATCATGCCAAAGGCGTGGCTCAAACCCAAGACCCCCAGACATCATAAATCGATAAGCTAATCACTTCATAAAGGGGTCCCGCTGAAGTACTGGAAAAGAGCTTCTTAAAAGCAAATTACGCCAGCAACCCTCAGGGGAGTTGTAAACTCTGCAGACACTGCATTAGGCTGGAAGAATATGAAATAGAGTAAATCAGCCTTATCCACAAAAATCACCGTTGGAAACTGACGCAACCTCATCAACAATACATATAATTGTGACTACAAATCAAACATTTTCAGGTTCATATCTCAGATTTCCAGAACCACCGCGACTTATTTACTTACTTCCCCTTATAAATAAGCTATAATGTACAGGGATTGCCCAATAAGTATCGGAACTGATTTTGTCCAGCCAATGGGAAGGGGTGGAGGGTGGTCTCTGTGGGTGGGATCGGTTTTGCAGGATGTCACGTGAGCTAGGAGACACAGCTCAGTTGCCTCAGACCCTTTGGAGTGTGTAGGTTGTGCCTAAAGTGAAAGTGTGTTTAGTGCTCACATTGAGAGTCAAGATGCAGCGTTGTGCCATCAGATTTTGCGTTAAACTGAACAAATCTGCTACAGAGACTTTTGATATGATCCGTGAGGGTTACAAGAACGAACCCATGTCCAGAATGCATGTTTTTGAGTGGCATAAAAAATTCAAAGATGGCCGGGAAGACGTCGAAGACAAACAACGTGCTGGACGTCCGACATCGATCTGAAATGCTGAAAATGTGGCCAACGTGCTTGTATTTCTGAACAGTGATCGCTGGCTAAGTGTTCATTTGATAGTACAGGAATTAAATTTACTGGAATCCACTGTGCATTCAATTGTGACCGATGATGATTAGGGTCCGCCGCATCTGAAGGGAGATCGCCGATTCCTGGCTGCTGCATCACGACAATGCATACATAAGATTGTGCCAAACATTGTGCACAATACCCTACAGTTCAGATATGGCTCCCCCCTGACTTCTTTTTGATCCCTCGGATCAAAAGGAGCCTGAAAGGACATCGTTTCGGTACGACTGAGGCGGTCGAAGCAACTTCGACGGGGTGCTTGAACAGCCTTGTAGTTGCCGACTTCCAGGGGGTGTATGAAGAGTGGAGAAAGCACTGGCAGCAGTGTATTGATGCAGGAGAGTCATATTTTGAAGAATATTAACACACTGTACATATATATTCAATCAATTTCTTTTATGACTTCAGTCCCGATACTTATTGGACAAACCCTATATTATGGCAAGAAAAAAATATTTTTCAGGTAAGAAAAACAAGCCGTACCTTCCATATCAGCAGCTGCTTCTGCCTCAGATGATACATACCAATAAGCTACAAGGAAACAGGTAATCTTTACCAATGTATGCGAAAGAACACCTGGTTATCATGTGATAAATATACTGATAATGCGCGAATTACTCACAATTAAATATAAACTAAAGGCTAAAAGATTAAAAATCAGCAACTTACGTGTGTGAGTATGAGATTTTTCGTACTACGTTTCGGAAGTTACACTACCTCCTTCTTCAGGTTGAAACGATGTTATTCAGACACCTGACATGGTGCCTCGTCGTGAAAGTGATGGTTAAGGATTTAGGTTAGAATGTTGCATGAAGGACACTTTCTAAAAAAGAATGTAAATTACACATCTAAAACCGCGCAATACTATAAAAAACATAAGAACGTCCAAGGCTGAAGTCGGCGAACTGCCGACCAGTGCTCGGGGTAGGCGAATGCACGGTGTCAGCCCATACCTGGAGAAAGAAAACTTCTCCTCCTCAATCCTTCCAAACTGGGGCTCGGGAGTCACCAATCCAAGGTGAAATCGACTTCCACCTCGGCGGCTTTCCTAACCTCAGGAGTAACACGGAAGCCCATCTCGTCCCTATTCACTGCGGCTTTATCCCATTTTTTAAAGAAATTAACCCAGCCGTCTTCTAAATTCCCATCGTCCCTATTAAGTTTGTTCCAATTTTTCGCGCATATATAAGCAGCTTCATATACATTTCTGTCCAATTTATTGTTAACCTCCCTAATAACTTCCCTTTTAGCAATCTTATGTCGGTTAACCAATATGTGTTCAGATAATCCTGTTTTGGGTATGCCCTCCTTTACGTCCTTATCATGCTCTCCCCACCTAATTTGCATACTTCTCCCGGTCTGTCCCACATATTCCTTTCCGCATTCACACACTATCCTGTACACTCCCTTCCGCTCTTCGGGGTTATTGCGCCTATCCCCCCTCCCTTTCTTATAAGACGTAAAGTGTTTTTCAATACTCCGGGGTGCTCTTACCCCACATTTTATCCCGTAACCCCTCACGGACTTTTCAATTTTCTCGGAAACACCCTTAAAATACGGAATCCCGACAAAATATGTGTTCTTTTCACCGTTTCCTACCTCAGTTTTTTCCTCCTCTTTGTCATTTTGCGATGTTTCTTGTCTAACAATCTTTTTTGCTTTCCTAGCTACTTTTTCCAGGTCGCGGATAGTATACCCATTCTTTACCCCCACCTTCCTTATCCATTCTCCTTCTTTCTCTTTCTCTTTTTCGTCATTGCACAGTCTTTCGGCGCGAATGAAAAAGTTAAGAAAAACATTTAATTTAGTCCTATTCGAATGTTGGGATCTCTTATGGAGGTACAGCTCTCCAGCCAACGGTTTATGAAAGACCCCGGTTACGATCCGTTGTCCGGTTTTAGTAAGGCACAAGTCAAGAAAGTGGATCTTTCCGTTGGCCATATCTTCTCTAGTAAACCCAATTCTGGGGTCCTGCTTCCCCAATTGGTCGAAAATGCTGTCAAGTTTGATTTCATTCCCTATGATGAGGATGTCATCCACGTATCTCCCATAATATTTTACCCCCCCCCCCCCTACATGCTCCATAGCGGCTTTTTCGACGTAGTGGAGCATGTAGGGGGGGGGGGGTAAAATATTATGGGAGATACGTGGATGGCATCCTCATCATAGGGAATGAAATCAAACTTGACAGCATTTTCGACCAATTGGGGAAGCAGGACCCCAGAATTGGGTTTACTAGAGAAGATATGGCCAACGGAAAGATCCACTTTCTTGACTTGTGCCTTACTAAAACCGGACAACGGATCGTAACCGGGGTCTTTCATAAACCGTTGGCTGGAGAGCTGTACCTCCATAAGAGATCCCAACATTCGAATAGGACTAAATTAAATGTTTTTCTTAACTTTTTCATTCGCGCCGAAAGACTGTGCAATGACGAAAAAGAGAAAGAGAAAGAAGGAGAATGGATAAGGAAGGTGGGGGTAAAGAATGGGTATACTATCCGCGACCTGGAAAAAGTAGCTAGGAAAGCAAAAAAGATTGTTAGACAAGAAACATCGCAAAATGACAAAGAGGAGGAAAAAACTGAGGTAGGAAACGGTGAAAAGAACACATATTTTGTCGGGATTCCGTATTTTAAGGGTGTTTCCGAGAAAATTGAAAAGTCCGTGAGGGGTTACGGGATAAAATGTGGGGTAAGAGCACCCCGGAGTATTGAAAAACACTTTACGTCTTATAAGAAAGGGAGGGGGGATAGGCGCAATAACCCCGAAGAGCGGAAGGGAGTGTACAGGATAGTGTGTGAATGCGGAAAGGAATATGTGGGACAGACCGGGAGAAGTATGCAAATTAGGTGGGGAGAGCATGATAAGGACGTAAAGGAGGGCATACCCAAAACAGGATTATCTGAACACATATTGGTTAACCGACATAAGATTGCTAAAAGGGAAGTTATTAGGGAGGTTAACAATAAATTGGACAGAAATGTATATGAAGCTGCTTATATATGCGCGAAAAATTGGAACAAACTTAATAGGGACGATGGGAATTTAGAAGACGGCTGGGTTAATTTCTTTAAAAAATGGGATAAAGCCGCAGTGAATAGGGACGAGATGGGCTTCCGTGTTACTCCTGAGGTTAGGAAAGCCGCCGAGGTGGAAGTCGATTTCACCTTGGATTGGTGACTCCCGAGCCCCAGTTTGGAAGGATTGAGGAGGAGAAGTTTTCTTTCTCCAGGTATGGGCTGACACCGTGCATTCGCCTACCCCGAGCACTGGTCGGCAGTTCGCCGACTTCAGCCTTGGACGTTCTTATGTTTTTTATAGTATTGCGCGGTTTTAGATGTGTAATTTACATTCTTTTTTAGAAAGTGTCCTTCATGCAACATTCTAACCTAAATCCTTAACCATCACTTTCACGACGAGGCACCATGTCAGGTGTCTGAATAACATCGTTTCAACCTGAAGAAGGAGGTAGTGTAACTTCCGAAACGTAGTACGAAAAATCTCATACTCACAGACGTAAGTTGCCGATTTTTAATCTTTTAGCCTTTAGTTTATATGTGATAAATAGAGGCACATATTTTTGGTAAATAAAAAAAGCAAAATTTTGGTGTGGTAACGCATAATCTGATCAAAAGCAGTACATAAAATGGCATTTTCTTTTTAAAATTGTAAATGTAATCCTACATTTGATTTAAAAATTGCATTTATTACACAAAATAAAGATATTCCTTCTAATAGCACATTTATGTAGTTACCAGGGCATTAAGTTTATTCCTGTATAAAGGGGTCCATTCTTGCTTCTCAAACATTTACTGCAGGATTAATCAATTTCCCATGAATTCCATAACTCACGGATAATCCATACTTCAGAAAGTGCCATGTCTGTAAAAAAAACTCTAAATTTCGTGTTTAAAGGGTCTATTTTGCATTTTGCAGTTCATTTCGCATTATTCCTACAAAACAGGGTAGGAAAATGCATCTCACCCCTTTCAGAAACATGAAAAATTAATATTACAATGTGTTACTTCACATTTAGTGTTTTTATGAAAAGAAATATGCATGCCTCTAGTGATAAATCACGTGGCAATAAAATTGCAAAGTAGATGAACTTTTCAATATTCATTCACAATTAACAATTAATACATGCAAATATTAAGTAAGATTTATTTTCACTGCCAACATAGATCCACAAAAGTTAGCATTGGATCAATTAAAATGGAACAAATCAGTGTATTGCTGCATCAGTTTATGACTACACTTTTGATGCAATGGTTACACTTTATTATGCTTATGAACAGGAAACTGATTTATATGTAGTAAAAATGTGCTAAATATTAGTTATTTTCACCAAAATATGGAGATAAATATGGACTTAAAATTGTAAAACATTTACCTTTTTAATAGTACAAGACAATTCATGAGCTACATAAAATACAGTATGCTTACAATGACATTAATTGTAAAACAACACAAAATGTGTTTCCATTTTCTGTTTCCAAAGCATTGAGAAACAAAATTTTGTTGTAAGTGTTCAAACATGGATTTCCTTCTGTTGTCTCTTAAGATGGATTTATATTGACTAAAACTGCGTTCAATATCGCAAAAAGTAATGGGAGTGTATTCCAAGTTTGTCAGTTATTCGCAAGAAATTTGCCCAACTCTCTCTGTTACACGGGGACATGTAGTTATTGCACGAATATGGAGTATATATTGAGAAATGTTCTGAAATATGGAAATATGTAAAAATAACTAAAATATGTTAAATATGAGCCAAAACCTAATATATGTACAAATATGGAAAATAAGAACTGAATTTTTCGAATCTACATGCCATGATGTGTACATGTATACATACAATATATAACTGATTTTAGCTTCACACATAAGTATGTATTTAAATACGGAGAAACTAATACTCACTTTATCCGTATTTATGTACTACCGCATCTTTTTTCCCAATTACGAATATGTATTTACATATAAATCCATTTCCTGCATATGATGGAATTACTCACAATAAAAATATATTAATAACTTACGTTTTGCGAGTATCTATGTTGCTTCTACGACATTTCGGGATGCAACTGCTCCCTTCTTCATTTATGCATTTTATCGAAAAGGCCGCGGTGGCTCAGTCGGTAACATGTCTGACTACCATGCTAAAGGTCCTGGGTTCGATCCCCGGCCGGTTCAAATCCGGGAACTTTTCTAACGTTGGAAGCAGCCCTGGCGTCCACCCAGCGTCGAATAACATGGGTACCTGGGGGAAACCCTGGGGGGTAAAGGCAGTCAGGGGCACGATGCTGATCACATCACCCCCACTCACGACCGGATCAAGAAAGTGTGGGGCGTTACCCCCACAACCCCTATACACCTTCATGGCATGATGCTAAGCACAGGGGAGCACTTTACCTTTTTTATCGAAAAGACAGCACTTAGCCTCATAAACAGGGGAATTAAGTTTTACGGCAGATACGTAGACAATATCCTTGTTATTGGTGAGGAGGAGGAAGTAGAGAAACTATTCGTAACCTTAGGGGAGCAAGAGGAAAGAATAAAATTTACTAAAGAGGAGATGGATGTAAGATTATTTTCTTAGACCTGGCAATTCGTTCAGAGGGAAAGAAATATCATACAGGGGTTCATCATAAGGCATTATCGGGAGATCTATACATCAACAAAGAATCGGCCCATGCCAACAGAACAAAGAATAACGTATTTCAAAACTTCTTCTTGTGGGCTCACAGATTATGTAACAACCAAGCAGATTTGCGTAAAGAGATTGAATGGGTAATGAAAATAGGAAAGAGGAACGGATACAGAGAAGAGGAGTTAAAGGGGAATTTAGGTAAAGTTAAAGTCACATACGGGAAAGAATTAGAAAGGAATAAAAGGAAGAAAGACAGAAAAGGAAAAGAAGAAGAAGTTAGAGACGAGGAGGGGGAATATAAATATATAGGCATTCCATACTTTCCTGGAATATCGGAGAAAATTGAAAGACTTGTAAGAAGGTATGGTATAAGGTGTGGGATGCGAGCTCCAAAAACTTTAGAAAAGCATTTCACCGGGTATAAGAAAGATGGAAAAGAGGAATAAATAAATGAGGGAGGGATGAAAGGAGTGTATGGAATAGTTTGCCAATGCGGCAAGAAATATGTGGGTCAAACAGGAAGAAGCATGAATGTTCGGTGGGGAGAGCATGATGAAGATATAAGGGAGGGGGTTCCCAAGACGGGGCTCTCCGAACATATCCTTGATGAAGGCCACGTTATCGCCAAACGGAAAGTGCTAGGGAAGATGAAAAACCTATAAGAAGGAATGTATATGAAGGGTCGTATATATGTAAGGGAAGAGAAAATAAATTAAACAGAGACGATGGGAATATTGACGAGATGTGGGGGAAGATGTTCAAGAAGTGGGATGGGAAGGAATACGTAAAAATAGGTTTTAACGTAACCCCGAAAGTAGCATGCCAAGCTCAAATGGAAGAGGAATTCTCACTTAACTTCACGTGAACTGGAAAGGAGGAGGTGTGGGGGGAAAGATGGGAGGGGAAATAGAGGGGAAGGAGAGGGAAGGTGTCCGACCTCGTGCTCTACGAGGAAACCTTGGAGTATTGCAATTGCAGCACACGCGGGTTGTGGCTATTTAGTTTTAAAGTTTTTACGTTTCAAGGAGCAGTTTTTAATCAGGAAAACAGCGTGGTAATATGACGTGCACCTGTTATGGGTGTTAGGTTTTTAATGTTTTTAACCACACACACTTAACCAATCCCATATCCTATACCTAATAAGAGGTCGACGCGGTTATGAATTGTGTATAACCTAAAAGTGAACAGCCTGAAGAAGGGAGCAGTTGCATCCCGAAACATCGTAGAAGCAACATAGATACTCGCAAAACGTAAGTTATTAATATATTTTTATTGAAATAATAATTCATGTTACTTTAATACTTACATATTAATATTACTGAATATTTAGAACAATTTTTAATTGCTACAGCTTTCAAGTATTGTTGGTAGGAATCTAAGAATATTGGAATGGGCTCCTCCCTACAAATATTAACCTTCTTTTCCACTATTGAGTGAATTATGATTATTTGTACCCAGCAGTTACTACAAGAAGTACATCATAGCTGGTGAGATCCTGTGGAAGTTAATTCACATAAAGATCCAAAAGAACTGTAACCTGTGACTATGAGATAACCATGGCCCAACTTACCCAGCAAACTTCTGGATGTGAGAGTTGAGCAAAATATCAGGTCTCGGAACAGCCAGCATGGATTCTGATACCGAATCTCAGAGTACTGAACTGATGTGTAGATCCATGCCCTAGAGGAGATATCCCATATTGCAATCTCGCCTGTGGTCAGTAGGCATATCACCTGTGTAGACAGAAAAGGTAGTCAATTACTATTAACGAAAAATGAAACTTTAAATACATTTCTAAATTTTTTAAATTTGTCTTACTTGATCTTATTCATATATGTGTATCCATCTCTCTCTCTGTCTGTGTTCGTGTGTATGTAGGTGTGTGCATATATATATATATGAGAGAGAGAGAGCAGGCCGATTGATTTTCTACGAAGAAAAAGCATGACCTGCTCCCACGACTGCCTGTGGCTTACTAACGGATGAAGGATGTCAGCGAGAACTCACACGGTCGCGACTGCAGCGCTACAGCGTCAATATTTGCCAACGGTACTTACTTTACGAATACGCCTCGTACAAACTTCTGATGAGAACAACACAATATCATTTCTTTTTTCATTGATTTGGTAAGGAACTCTCACATACTAGCATGTAAATAGTTACTCAATTCAATTTCCTTCTTATTGCATTGGTTAACTTAGAACAGAACAAAAATTACCATAAAATGACAAAGTATAAATAGAAAATCAAAATTAAAAATAAGAGCCATGTTAGTTCACAGCAAACTGAAAAACACAACCGATAATGAAGTGGTTTGAGGTTATACTTTCATGGTGATTGACATTTGTTTCTTCTGCCAAATTTTGCTAATCCTGAAGTAGATTAAATGATAATGTGCTGAAATTGACGAAAGGACAATCACAAACAAAATAACTGTAATTATTTTTGCAACAGCTTCGTGGGGAGAAATGCAATTTGTGATTAAATAGTTAACTCATCTGAAATTATGACTATTTCGTAATGAAACTCTGGTAGATCTCTATGAGGGGTCATCAAAAAGTTTTGCCTGTTGAGGTATAATTTGTTTAATAATGGAAAGATTGAAACAATTAACATACATATAGTTTGCCTGTGGTGTCCTCTACTCAGAGTTACCATTACACATAGTTCCTTTCACATTCGATGAATTTGAGTGAGCGTTTTACCAGACCTGAAAAGAATTTTGGAAAAATTCCACAAAGCACTCCCTGCCCTGTTTTAACCTCCTGTAGGTCCTGGAATCTCATGGTACAAAGCACATACTTTGCACAGACTTAAGTAGTTGAGTTGAAAGTGGGAGAAACCGAAAGTGTGGACAAGCCAAGGGGTGGCAGGCCATCAACATCGGTGACAGACTACAATCGCCACAGGGTTGATGAGCTCATTCGAGCAGATAGATACATCACCATCCAGGAAATTTCTGATGCAGTGCACATGTCCTATTGGACAGCACAGGCAATGATTGCGGGTTTGGTATACCATAAAGTCTGTGCTTCGTGCCATGAGATTCCAGGACCTACAGGAGGTTAAAACAGCTCTGGGCAGGGAGTGTTTTGTGGAATTTTTCCAAACTTCTTTTGAGGCCTGGTAAAACGCTCACTCAAATTCATCGGACGTAATGGGAACTATGTGGAAGGATAACTCTGAGTAGAGGACACTAAAGGCAAACTATATGTATGTTAATTGTTTCAATCTTTCCATTATTAAACACATTATACCGGCAAAACTTTTGAAGCCCCCAGGTATATTACAGTTCTAATGGTTAATTTTTATATTAAAATTTATAAATATTCTGAACAAGAAACCAATGATCATCTAAAATCTCAGGTTCAGCACAGAGATTTATCTGTATGCCTTATGAGAGCTAGAAACAAATCTTAACTTGTGCTTCCCATTGGAATTGCTGTCGAAGCCTCTTTCAGGGTAAAAGAAAAGGAGTGTGCAGTAGTTTATTTTACAAAAAGGGAGGTAGAATTTCCATGGATTGCATTCTTCAGTTCTTTTAAATCCTCAATATAGTATTATTGTTTTCTGTGGTCTGCATGAAAAGAAAAAGAAGATATTTTGATATATGAGGGATTAAAAACAAAATACCTTAAACTTCCATATCTTCCAAAGGAAAAGCCTGCTTGTTGTTTCAACATCACAAATATGTTCAAGGACAATCTCATTGTTGCTCAACACTTCAACTACCTTGAACACAGACAGAAGCTGGGATTCAGGTGCCACAACAAAATGATCTCTTGAAATACTGGAAGATATCAAAAATTAAAATTTCACTTCTCTTAGATATGGAGAACTGAAGTACTCACCCGTGAAACTGATTTCGTTCTATTAATTTTGGTGGCCATGCCACCATCTTCATTGGAACTTACTGCACTATTGCTTAGTGAGCTTCAATTGTTTTTGTTTTGTGTTATATACAATAACCACAAAATTAGAAAAGTACAAGCCAGACACACAGTGCACCCTTGCACACTAAAATCAAATAAACAAACACATGCTATCATGCACTTCCTACATGAATTAAACATCGACAGTGGACAAGGACACCGTACCCAATACTACAGCAGTTTACACCAAGGAACAGCAGACAACAACAGTGAACCTAGCAGCATTCGGCAAAAACATTTGAAGCTCACCAAGCAACAGTGCCGCAAGTTCCAATGAGGGTGGAAGTGGCCACCGAAATTAATAGAACACTATAAGTGAGTATTTACTCTTTACAGTTACTACAGCATCTCTCATTTGCCTAAACATGAATCACATCTCTTAGTTATACTTGTCACAAACCTGAACTTTCCAGTCACTTACTCATTATAACATGCCGAAATACCAATATACAAAACAATAAATAAATATTACAACATATGTTTAGTTTAGTTGCCCTAAGTTGTAACCTGCTTCGGCTTGACCTCTGATGCTTTGTTTTTGTTTTGGGTTATATACAATAACCACAAAATTTCTGTTACTTCCTAAGAGAATATGCATTTATTACAAGAAATAAATCTAAAATCAGGTTTATCAAATTAAAAGCAGTTGAATAGCTAATGTACCAAATATTATTTGAGGGACACAGAAGACACACTTTTGCAGTCCATGTATCCTCATAATTGGGCAAAAATGTGTCATTTTCATTAATTCTTCATATTGTCAAAAGTTGATTTTGCAGTTAAGAAAGCAATTTTTAATGCTCTGATTATTACTTACCTAACTTTTTGCTTTGAAAAACAAAGTTTGATGTTGCTTTCGGTTCTCAGTGCAACTGGTTGATGTTTATCTTCAGTTACCTTAAACAGCTGTAGTCTGCTGTCAGTGGTGGCAAAGAGCAACTGCTTATATGGCATCAAGGCAATCTGAAAACAGTAAAATAAACATCCATTTCATGATTTTATTAGCTGAACATCAAGAAAAGACAATAAAGCATTCAAAAAATTTCCTATTAACCTCCTGAATCAGTTTAAGTAACACTGACTTACTTTTAACAATTTCTATTTTAAATAATAAACACAGAACAGTTTGTTTTATTGGTGTTTTGGCATACATATATTTGTATTTCTTACACACTAATTAAACTGAGTCCTCAGTTCATAATTTACCCTCTTTTACTTTTTAATACCCAAACAATTTTTATTGTAACATAATAAAACTATAAGGAATGCATCGAGTTTAAGTTTAAAGTAGAGAGGTGCTGTATTCTGACGTAGCAGATTGCAACTTGTTTGACAGAAAATAATAAGTTGCTATGAATTCCATAATGACTCATGCATTTTGATAAAAGATAGACTAAAGTAGAATTTTACAAAATATTGAAAATTACAGAAATTCCTTGGACAACATGGCAAGCTCATGGATTTAACCCTGAATTATTTTTCGTACCAGTGCAATAATGGCCGGGAGAGCACTAGGTAACCTATCTACACTATTCCCACGAAAACATTGACATTTGCACCCTTTTTTTGGCATTCTTTCAGTTGCTTACATGCCTCAAGTGACTGGTTGCCCTTAGGCGGCACTCAGTACCATACGCAGGAATGTTTCCTCCCTTAAATCATGCATATGATGCCAACCATGAATTTGGCAGAAATAAGAATAATAAAACGACGGTGCATTGTTCTGAATGCCAGAGTTGTCAAAATAACGATATTGAAAAGTGTCAACATTAAGTTCCTTTTACTTGAGTCAGCATGTCTTTTTTTACGTATATCTCATAAAAGTAGGAGAAACATTGAGATTTGAACATTTTAAAAATATTTTGTAAGTTTCTTAGAGTCGTATTTTATACATTTCATTGCTCTTCTGCAAGTCGGTAAGATTATAAAAAAGAGTAAATACCTAAAAAGTATAAATAATTCACAACTTACGTGAGTGAGTATAAATTTATCCAAACTACGTTTCGGAGGTAATACTTCCTCCTTCTTCAGGTCCACATGAATATCTAGACACCAGTCATGGTGTCACGTAAAAAATGTTATATAGGGATATAGGTTGAAGGCTAGGGTAAAAAACACTTATAAAAACCTTTGACAAAGTAAAAGTTCCTGTGTTCCTAAAAAGCCCATATTAAAATACTAAAAGGTTTAAAAGCAGGTCCACTGCAGCGGCCCAGGAATCCCAACCAGCTGGTAGGGCAAGGCACGTGGGAAACGGTCTCCATAAACAGAGTTGAAGGTTACCTCCCCTCCATGGGATTGATTCCCCTCAACTCTCAATTCACCAATCCAATGAAAATTCACTTCTTCCTTCGCAGCTCTCGAAACTTCGGCGGTGACATGAAAACCCAACTCAGCGTAATCATTACTGGCTTTATTCCACTTTTTAAGAAAATGGACCCATCCCAGCTCTAAATTACTGTCATCTCTATTAAGTTTATTATCATTTCCGATGCATATATGTGCAGCCTCATATACATTCCGGTCCAATTTACTACTACTTTTTTTAATAATTTCCCTTTTTACCATTTTATGTTTACTTTCAATTATGTGTTCTGAGAGACCGGTTTTGGGAATCCCTTCCCTAATATCTTTATCACGCTCCCCCCATCAGATTCGCATGCTCCTTCCGGTTTGTCCAACATATTCCCTCCTGCATTTGCACACAATTCTGTAAACACCTTTCTGCCCTTCAAGGTCTCCTTTGCCCCCACCGCATTCTTATATTCCCTAAAATGCTTTTCAATATTACAGGGAGGGGGTTTCGCTCCACATTTAACACCGTACCCTTTCATGGCTTTTTCTATATTTTCCAAAATCCCTTTACGATAGGGAATACCGACAAATCAAACTCCATTGTTCCGTCCCTCCTCTTTTTCAACGTCCTTATTGGCAATACTGGTTATTTCATTCCTTACAACTCTCCCAGCTTTCCTAGCGATTCTATTCATCTCCAAGATTGAATACCCGTTCTTCAAGCCCACTCCCCTTATCCAAGCTATTTCTCTCTTTCTCATTTTTGTTGTTACACAATCTTTCGGTTCTAATAAAGAAATTGACATAAACATTAAGTTTGACTCTACATGAATGTTCAAATCTCCTGTTTATATATAAATCACCTGCAAGGGGCTTATGCAGATGCCTCATAACGATCACATAAAACTCTTTATTCACAGTTTGTCCCACTGGAAGAAATTCTGAGTGCACAACACCACGATAATCAAAGAAAACAATGAGCATGACCTTAATTTTTGAGCGACTTTGGCATGTTTTTTTTTTTTTTTTGTTCATTTTCGAAGTGCCATTCCGAAGATTGTTGACCTGTTTGCATGTCATACTCATACACCCATGTCTCATCACCAGTTATGATGCCTTTCGTGAAAGTTGAGTCACTAGAGGCTCATGAAATCATGTCTTCAGCAACATCCCTGCGATTTGCTTTTTGCAGGAAATTCAGCTCCTTCAGAACAAGTCGTGCCGCGATGCATTTCATGCCTAACACGTCAGTCAAAATGTTGTGAACGGACATGTGTGATATGCGAAGCTCACGAGCCACCTCTCTCACACTCCGGTTTTCAAGCACCATTGTCCTGATTTTTCAGACATTTTTGTCAGTCGTCGACGTGGAAGGTCGACCAGAATGGGGCAAATCAGCAACAACTTCTCTGCCTTCTTTAAAAGCCTTGTACCATTCATTGTGTTTTCGACAGACACGAATCAACAAAGGCCTTTTGTACCATTTTCAACAATTCAGCACGCGACAGTCTGGTAGCAACACAAAATTTCAAACAATTCTTGGCTCGATATTTATCTCCATTCTGCAAATCGCAGGACACTCGTCAACACAACTAACGTAAACAGCTACTGTGCACAATATGATGGATAGATTACCCTACCCCTCTGCATGGTCATTCAGCACAGTGCTACCATCCTATGGACAAAATGAATTCTCGATACCTCCAATGTGGGACTTTTACCAAATTCCGGGTACTTCTTTTACTGAAGATATTAATAGGTGAGCATTACCATTCGAATTACAAGCATTACTTTACCAAACTTTTGTTGTAAAATATTAAAAAAATGACATCAGACTATTAAAATACCTTTATTTTCCTGTAGTTTACGGTTATTACAAGCATAAGAAAACAGTTTTTTCTTTGTGACGTCACAAAGAAAAAACTGTTTTCTTATGCTTGTAATAACCGTAAACTACAGGAAAATAATTCTATCATGCAAGCAATGCGTACATACAAGAAAAACTATTAAAATACCCATTATGGATTCACAAAACACAGTTCTTGAACATAATATAGATGCAAAATCAATGGAATTTTCAAATTTTGCAAAACTTCCAGGATAATTAAGACTTCCGAAAATTTTGCATGGCATTTTTGTGGACCCTGTGAATGATCAAAATGCCAGAAAAATATTGGCTGGTATCAGTAAATAAAATCCAACCAATACTTTCCACTGGTATCAGCCGATACTAATACATTGGCATCGCCTTAGCCCTAATTTCATTTGCTTGAAATAAACAACTGATACAGGTGTGAAATTGTAGATATGAATTTTAAGTACATTCTGCTTACCCTATGAACAGATCCATCCCTCAGATGTATTCTTGTGGAACTGAATTCTTGATTCTTGCCTGAAGTTTCTTCTAACAGCTGAGGCTGAAGAATGTGGATGTTACCAGAAGTATCTCCCATGTATATGTACGAGCCTATGGAAAATATGATTATTTTTATAACAATAAACAATACGAAACAACAAATCTGTTGAATTTGTGATGGATGCGATAAACACAGTTTAAAATTACTTACGTGAAAGTTGCAATTTCTCCCATTTGGCAGCGCTGGCATGTGTATCCTGGTTTGCGTCATCTGCTTCCTGTTGTAAGGTGGCACTGCAGGGTGCTGAATCCCTATCCAACATTGTACTGCATGTGGCAGAGAAGTCAATACTCACCCAACCAGTGTTTGCTCATATAAGATACAGAAGATATGCCGATGACACCCTAGTCATTTGCAAACAGGAAGATGACCTAAACCATCTCCTAACTGCCCTCAACAACATACATCCTAACATAAATTTCACCGTTGAAAGGGAAGAAAATGGCCACCTCAACTTTCTCGACCTAAGCATCCAACGACACCAAGACAAATTCATCACATCCGTATACAGGAAACCAGGTTTGGGCATCCAGTACATCCATGCCAAATCCACCCACCAACCAAAACAGAAAGCTGGAGTATGGATGAACTTCTACAGAAGAACCTTCACACACAGCTGCACAGAAGACGATCTCCATGATGAAATAGCATGCGTAACTGAAATAGGACTAAACAACGGTTACACTGAATGCCAGCTATCCATGTGGTGTGCAAAAGCAGAAGCCCAGCTCCGACACACACGAGACAAAAGATAACATGAACGAAAATTCCAAAACCAAATGGATCGCTTTTCCATACCACACCACGACTTCTGGCAAATTTGCCAAAGCCCTCAAACCTTTTAACATCCAAGTGGAACACAAACCTACATCCCAAATTGGAAGAGCACTACCCAATTTCAAGAGATACTACCTACCCAACCCCTACATTGGCAAAAACCATCCACACTGTCCAAGAACGGATTAATGAACATGTAAAAGATGCCAAAAAAAGAGACACCAAAATCAGGCCTTTCTCAACACCTCCACTCCACTAACCACACCATCTCCTCCATATCCATACTTCACCAAACCGGCTCTGTCATAGAAAACACTGTCAAAGAAATCTATTCTATCATCCAACCGAAACCAGCACTGAACCTGGACAATGGACAGGCACACCCGACTTGGCCCCCCCGTCCTCAAAAAGATCCCTGACCAGAAAAAGAAAAGATGCGGTTCACATACACAACCCCTCCCCCCCCACGTGGGGAACAGGAACTGCACCATGCCGAGCAGCACGGCCCAGCCCCCCAACCACCACCTTACAACAGGAAGCAGACAACGCAAACCAGTATACACATGCCCGTGCCGTCGAACGGGAGAAATTGCAACTACCACTGCCCGGGAACAACACAATCAAAGCAGTGACGCAGTACCATCTCCGCTTCAGATGCCGTACCCTTTTGTGAATGAAGACTGTGGATCTTCAAAATTAATAGGATTTAACCATTAAATTGTGCAATGCGGTAGTGCGAAATTTCTAAATTTCACGTAAGTAAATCTGTTGAAGTAAATAAAGTACTGTTCTTTATGTTTCTATTTCACACATTTCAACATTGAAACATTTTGTAAAGTTGTGATTTTCAACCCTAACAGTAGAAGAAATTATGTGCATTTAAACAAGAATGAAGAAAACATTCAAAATTTTCTTGCATATGTGACGAAAATCCCGATCTTAAAGCTATAATAAATAGTTCTCGTGATTTTTCATCACAATGCAGTTGCTACGCCCCTGTGCATGCTAACGCTAATTTGTCTTTGTTCTCTGCAAAATGTTTCTTATGTTGCCCACTAGATGGAAGCACCAGGTATGCTTCATTTCCTTTGCCCGGTAGCAAGCAAGACGCTCGTACACTTGCTCGCAGGACACGCTCAACCAAGGGTGTACGATCTTTCTGGTAGCAAAACTCACGAAAACGAGGATTTGAAGAAAACCGTTTGAAGGCGAAGTTGTCAAACTTCTAGTCTGCATTTTTGCTGTATCTACAAGGAAGTTCTGGAAGTTTGAGGGATTATTTCGAAGCAACCTTGAAGACGTGCTTGGACTCCTGATTACCAGCGATAGAGGGACGCTGATGGCCAAATTCCAATTATATTCTTCTCCATAAGATGAGGACTGGTAGAAGTGGCAACCCTGTCAACATGCGGAACTTTAAGGTATGTGACGTGTGATTACATGGTTTTGATCCAAATCTTGCGTGAAGTGCATTTGACTATCGATATCTAATTAACTGGAAAAGATATGCAAGTTCATGAAACGTATGTAGAAAGTTGGGCAGCGATAAGAAAAGGATAGACACAATATACAAATGTTGCTATGCAATTACTGACCAATCTTGTTGCTCTAACCTTAAAAGTACGGACATCACCAACAACGGTGTATCGTTTGTTAGGTTTCTTGGGTGAATCAAATGACAAGGAGCGATAATTTTAATAAACCCCCTTTCCCCTTTTTGCATTTTGGGGTAATCCTAAATAAATTAAAGTTAAATGAGCACTTGTTCCAAACGGGTCAAAAAATGTACAAACAATAAATGTAATATTGAGTGAAGAGTGGCAGAATAGAAATCTAGGATTCATAAATGAATCATTTGTAAATAATGCACTTGTTTTCGCTGGACGAAACTTTGAATTGTAAAAAAGGGAGTAAATGACTGGACGATTGTGTGTATTCTTGACCACGGTTAATACCATGAATTGAGTTTTCTATGCGTACGTTTTGCTTGCATCTGATGAATGATATAGTTGTGCAAATGAGTTCTTTGTAGGAACATTGTTTTGATGTTGAATTATTGATTGCATTGAGAGAAACATAAATACGTACATGTATAAAAGAGGGCGAAGCAATTAAATGAAAGACGAGCTCGTTGTCATTGTTACCTTGCCGCTATTATCATGTTTGAGATAAAATAAAGCTGTTGTTAAACATTAAATTCTCGAAAGTATGTTCTTTACAAATTACGTTTCAGATAAAGGTACAACTCAGCGGAAGGAGTATTGATGGCGTTGCGCAAGTTTTGGTGCAGGGTGTAATACATAGAGTAGTTAGTTCTTGTAGACTTAAGAAGTGTACATTTCTTTGAGATTGCAATTGTATGTGTTGAGATTATTCTTTGACGTGTTCGATCCACGATGTGTTTGATGCAATGTAATTTCATCTATGATCAGTGGCAGTTTGTTTCTCTCCCCGCATAATTAACTTGTTGTTTCATAACTAATTACTGCTTAGTTTTGATTGGAGGTTTCACTCAGAATCCTGAGGTGCATCATAACCTTGAAGCCAAAAATCTCAACCTCAAAAGATTTGTACATTCTGCAAATTTTGCTAACATTAATTACACTGGTCGACATGGGTTCTGATGTTTGGAAACTAATTGTGGTTTCTGAAACTACATTTGATGCTGATTTCAGAAGTGACCTTGTTTTTGTTGTATCACCCTCAGTTATTTAGAAATCTTCATTGTTGTATAAATCGTAATTCCTGCCCAGAAATTAGAAGTTAATAATATTCCCGATAGATGGCAGTGCACCTCTTATTACATTATATGATTAACAAAATTACTGAAGATGCCTAGTAACAATGAATGATTCAATAAATTTGTTTCTAAGCTTTGTTATTCGATACCAACTAGTGCAAATAGTAGTTTTTAATTTATTTACCGTGTATAAGGTTACGTGATCCGAAAACCTTAGTTAAGTGTATTGTAGATATTATATATGTAAATAGCAGTAGGGACAATATTTGATAAAGTTTTCGTCATTGTCGATAGTTCGTGCTGTGTTGTGTCTAGAGACAATGTCGTCATTGTCCAGGAAGTGTTTGAACTTGCCCCATGTACGTATTCTGTTACATTTGTGGAAGCTATGTAGTGAAGAGGCAAAGACAACGTATCATCAAATTTGTGAGGTCTGCTTACCACAAATATTTTGGTGTTAAAGTAGGTGATCAGGACAAAAACTGGGCCCCGCATGAAGTTTGCAAAACATGTGTGGAAGCTTTGCGATTGTGGAAGTGTGGCAAGAGGAAAGTATTGCCATTTGGAACACGAATGGTATGGCGGGAACCAAAAAATCACATTGATGACTGCTATTTCTGTGCTATAGATGTTAGCGGTTTCAGTGCTAAGAACAAGAGCAATGTGAGCTATCCCAACAACATACAATCGGCCATTAGGCCCGTGCCTCATGGGCCAGATGTACCTGTACCTGTACCACGTACGAGTAGTGATAATTGCAGCACTTCAAGTGACACTGAAGTTGAACGTGCACACTATGATGACAGTGACGATTTCTGTCCTGGTACAAGAACAGGCACCCCGCAACCTTTCACACAACATGAACTGAATGATCTCGTAAGAGACCTAAATTTACCAAAGGAGAGTGCCCAAATTCTTGGTTCCCGACTGAGTAAGAAAAACCTGTAGTTTCCAGGAACACATTTCTCATGGTACAGGCATCAAGAGACAAAGCTACTCCCATACTTTACTGAAGACGAAAACCTTGTTTATTGTAACAACATAAAGAAAGTCATAGAATTGTATGGTATTTCTTACAATGTAAGTGAATGGAGACTTCTCATTGATGCATCACAGACTAGTCTGAAGGGTGTTCTGTTAAATAACTGTAATGTGTTCCCATCGATTCCAGTTGCATATTCTGTGTCGCTTAAGGAAACTTATGAAACTTTGAGGTTCATGCCACTGAAAGTGAAATATGAAGAACATGGTTGGTCTGTCTGTGGAGATTTCAAAGTGATAGCTTTGTTGTTGGGTCTCCAGGCTGGGAACACAAAATTCCCCTGCTTCTTGTGCGAATGGGACAGTCGGGACAGGGAGAATCATTGGAAAGTGAAAACGTGGCCAAGTAGAGAATCTCTCTCTCCAGGGAAGAAGAATGTGACACAACGGCAATTAATTCAGTCGTCTAAAATACTGCTTCCTCCGTTGCATATTAAGTTAGGGATAATGAAACAGTTTGTGAAAGCGTTAGACAAAGACGGCGAATGCTTTAAATACATTGCCAGGAAATTTCCATCCGTCACTGAGGGTAAGCTCAAAGAGGGTATTTTTGTTGGCCCTCAGATACGGAAACTGAAGTTGGATGCAGATTTTGAAGAAATAATGACTGCCTGGGTAAGTTTCAAAATGGTCGTTGCCCATTTTCTGGGCAATGAAAAACACGTTAACTATGAACATTTTGTGAAAAATCTGCTAACGAATTTATGTAAACTTGGTTGTAAAATGAGCCTCAAATTGCATTTCCTTAACTCACATCTAGATTTCTTTTCGAGTAATCTCGGACACTTCAGCGAGGAGCACGGGGAAAGATTTCACAAGGGCATAGCAGAGATGGGTAAGAGTCAAGTTTACGTCCTTTTCATAAGGAATACGTATCATATATCGTTGGAAAGGTTATTGTATACGGAATTCAAGAACCTAAATCCCAAGGCGAGGAAAAATTTCCTCGAGGAGAAAATCGAGAAAAACCGATGTTGTCCGGATATGCGTGATTGAACGTACTGAGGATATTTTTCGATGATGAAGCACATATTTAGGGGTGAAATGAGTGCTAATGGAACCTAACAGGCCTAACCTAATCTCGTAGGCATACCTCGTTCCCGTAAATGGTTAGTCACAGAAAGTGTAAAAATAAAAACTTACTTACCCTACGGATGCCGGAGCGCCGGCTGTAGCACGGTTTTGTAGACGGGCAAGAAGGAGTGCGCAAGAAGGACGTAAACTAGACTCTAGCCCAGAGATGGAACGGAGATACCAGGGACGATAGAATGTTTCCATGATGGCAGATTTTTGTTGGATGTTAAAAAGAGATGTTCCTACTTCGGGTGTCGGGGAAGGCAGAAAGTCAAAAAGAATGAAGTTCGATCCTGAGTCTCAGTAATTCGAAATGCACTATGTTATATCTCTTTCTAGACATGTGTAAATGAAAATGTACATGAATATAGTATATAATATAGATTTTACAATCTCAATATATGTCCCACTGATTACTATATTTGCAAAAATTATTTATTCTGTGTGTCTGTAATATGATTATATAAACCACAAATGATCCCAATAATACCATAATAGACCCCTATATGCTATTCAGTTTTCACGATTTGTGAAAAACTGTGATGTGATGGAGCAAAACGGTTTACAAATTTGAATTCAGCATGAAAAATCCTTTCAGAGTCACCTATTCATTTCAAAACATCGTTCAACTTTTGAAAAAATGTCGACCAGTGTTATCCATGAAAATCCTCTGGCTCATTTTAAGTCACGCGAGCAAGAACGTTAGACATCATACATTCAATCTCCATGATCCCAATAAAGCCATGTTCCAAATTATCTCAAATTTTATATTTTCCTGCATTTTTAGTTCATTTTTATCATCTTGTTCCCCTGAAAATCTTTAAAACGAGGTCCTTTGTACAGCCACGGACACTTCTGGGTTGTAATGATTCCACAGAAAGTCAGTGGGTGGGATTGTTACAACCCAGATATGTCTGTGAGTGTACTTGATCCACTGCAATCACCATCCCCACAGCATACTATGATGACAGTTACTACCTCAGCAAAAATCTACTTTACTTCATACTCCCTCTGTCCCATAATTATAGTCCGGTATGCCAAAATGGTAGTACAGGAATGACAGACAAAGAGGCAGATGGAAAGCACAATTTGTACTGATCCTTGAGTAATAAAGTTGTATGACTCATTCCCGTGTTTCATGTTCTTCTTCTGTATACACCAATGTCACAGTTTGAATATCCGACAATTATTATGACACAACAAACAAAAATGTACCGGACAATAATTATGGGACAGAGGGAGTAATATTTGTGCAGAATCAATAAAAATTGTGCATTTTGGCCTAATTTTAAGGTTCAGTGCTAAGGTAAAGATCCCCGTGCCATGAAGGCACATTTAGGGGGATGCACGGGTAGGGCCCCACATATTCTTCATCTCTACCATTTTGGAGGTGATGATATCAGCACCATGCTCTGGCTGCCTTTACCCCCCAGGGTTGTCCCTAGGTACCCATTCATTTGAGGCTGGGTGAACCCCAGAGTCCCTTTATATGGAGACAAAGCAGGAAAAATTGTGACCTTAGAGCGCCCACCCTGGAAATTGAACCTGGGTCTACCATGTGGCAGTCAGATGCCCTACCGACAAGACCACTGTGGTATTGACTTTAATGATGGCTAATCAGAACTGGATCAACAGTTTCAAGTGGTATCTGAACCACTAGTTTCAAGTGGTATCTGAACCACTATACTATGTGCTTCCACTGGGGATGGAACCTCGAAAGCCTCGTTTGAAAATTTATTTTTTATAGCAAAACACAAATGTCTTGATGGAAAAATGCTGATTTATGCAAAAAAAAAAAAAAAATTTAAGAAAGTAATATTTACCATCAACTGCCATACAAGAAATTGTGAATTCCACATCCACAGAGAGTATCTTGCTGTAGGTACCTTTGGGTGAAACATCGTCGTGCAGCCATTTCTCATAAGCAACCAACCAGAAGTTTTCAATACCTTCTTCTATTTCACATTCAATCTCCTCCAATATGTCTTCTGGTATCTCTGTAAAACACAGCTTTCTTGCATGACTGAAAAAAATGGAAAGACAAAATATCAGTTTCTGAGGAATTACAGGAACCACAACTACTACAAAGATACCGAAAGAAAGATACAGCAAAAGTTGATGGCCTAAAAAAAAAAAAAAAAAAAAAACCCTAGTAAGTTTTGCCCCCCCTCCCTTCAAGGGAAGTCAAATCTAGGGGGAGGGCAAACATTGATGACTAAGGGCACCTGCAGGGGGGACAGAGGACAATTGCCCCCTTAGATTTCAAATTTTATGCAAATAAAAGTACATTTTGTAAAATTTTCTTGCTCGATTCACTCACAATGCCTGCTTTTATCTGCTTTGTCAAGTTCAGAGCTGCAGCTAGTTGGTGGCTCGTCAGCCATGGGCGCCGAATGATCTAAATGAAAAAATTGTGAAAGAGAGAATGCCTTGGCACCCCGTGATATTATATGCTCCCTATTACTGGCAAATAGGGGGGCAAGGAGAGTGCAAACATTGACGGCCAAAGACACCTGCAAGGGGCGCGTAGAGGAGAAATTGCTCCCTTCAATTTCAAATTTTATGCAAATTAAAATACATTTCGTAAAATTTTCTTGCTCCCTTCGCTCATAAAGCCTACTTTTCTCGGTTTTGTCAAGTTCAGAGCCTTAGCTAGGGGGCAGCGGGAGTTAGCTAGGGGGCAGCGGGAGTCATCCACGGAAGCCGAGCAATCCAAATGAAAAAAGTTGTATAACAGAGAATGCCATGGAGTCCAGTGAAATTATTTGTGCCCTATTATATCAATATTGTTTTCAATTGCAAAAATTTGATATAAAAATTTTCTCGCTTGCTTCGCTCGCAATGTGGTTGTTTTCTGTAATGTAATATATTTAAATAATATCTGTTGTACATATATATGTATTGAATAAACTTTCAATACGTACACGATTAATGTTAGCATATTGCATATGTATTTTCTTATTTTATGTCACTCCATGTTGCATATGTGTAAAACATGTGTCGTAAATGAAAGTCATACATGTTATATGTACAAAAAGAATTATCTTAGGAATGCATTTATCATTCATTTTCTGCCATTCAAAAATACAAACACTCAGTTGCTGACCAAGGCAGTTTATTAAGATAAAAAACACTTAACAGGTAACATTTCAACCCTGTATGATCATTTTAGTTTAGTTCTTCATCTGAGGAAGACCCTGATACAGGGTTGAAACGTTACCTGTTAAGTGTTTTTTATCTTAATAAACTGCCTTGGTCAGCAACTTGTGTTTTTAATATGGAAACAAGGCTTAATTATATTTCAAAAATACAGTTTCTGTGCTGATTTTCCATTATTAGCTAATGTAAAATTGATGGTGTTGAAAAAATATTTCAAATCATTTGTTCCAAACAAATGCTTTAGCACCGACTTCTACCCCTCTTTACGTAATTTATGAAGATAATAAAGTTTTTGCTACTACTACTATTACTACTCTACCACTAGTAATAATAACAATAATAATGTCATTATTATTATTATTATTATTGGTACGTTTATCCTGGTACTCCCCCCCAGACAAAAATCCGTGGTTGTGTCTCTGTAAGTACTGTTCATTTGAGGAGGGAGTGGGGGACGGGACAAAATTCCAAAGTACTGTATGATCTGGTTAGTACCCCAAGGATTGATTGATTTGTTGTTTTAAGTCCACTTTACGCACAGAAATTATCTGCTGAAGTTCTTATATCTTTACCGAAGAAAACATTGAAGCAAAAATGTCCTTGCTGCACAATACCTGTTTGCTATGAAGAACCACAGACTGCAAACTTTCGATCCAGCTAAGACATTGTCTCCTTTCAAAAATGAGAATATTTTCTCTATTACTTCCACAGGTATATCTGAAATGCTGGTCATTCCCCTTACATGTGAAACTTCACTCTTCATTACACAAGCGCCATTTGGCATCCAAAAAGCAGAGAAGCATTTCCAAGTAAGCACAGCTGTCTACAACTACTGGAAGGCAGTTGTCCTGAAACAATAATAAAAATAGCACTGCATACATATACACGAGCATATTACTGCATACAGTGTGTTCCAGAATGATTATCGGGGTTTCATAGTCTTTCAATTTCCCTTATATGTGGGCTACAAGGACAAAGCTTATATGGGAGTAAACAACAACTCCACAGGTTCACATAGTGTACCTTGTAAATGTTCAATGTGAGCAACTTTCGTGACACGGCACACATGCATCCGGTAGTCCAATTCTTCCCAAACATAGGTCAGCATGTCTGGAGTGATGGACTGAAACTTCACTTCCAAATCGCAGCCTAAAAGCTCGCTGAACTGAGACAGCAGAACCACACTTTGCAAATTCAATGACACAAAAGGACTTCCGCATGGGAGAAGGCATCTTGTAATGCACCTATGCTGCTGTGACTGATGGGAAACATGCACTCAGGGTAGCAAACTTCCACAGCCATTCTTCTCATACATGTACAATATAAATATTCACCTTCGTCTGCTGCAATATACCAACTACTTGAAACCTCGACAATCATTGGGACATGCTGTATTAATTTGGTACATTATGAATAATTTCCAATAATAAAAAACTCTTATCTATTCAACAAACACCAAAAAAAAAAAAAATTCTAATTCACACTACAGAGTGTTTTTCTTTTACAAAATATTCTGTACAATAGATTATCAAAGTTAGGGATGTGGTGTAGCGTTCCAAACCAGATTTCAATTCCTTCATGTCATTTTTCAAATCAATAACAGTCATGTGCCATATTTAGTTTACTCGAGATACACATATTTCTACCCAAAAATGAATAAGAACCTGAATTATAATTAAATACTCCTTTTTATAGTCAGTATAATGTTTTGAAATCTGTCAGTACATGAGTGACGGTATGAAAAATACAACCTGATTAGTACTGAATTTGAATCCTGGTTGTCATTCCTTGTGGATGCTCTTGCAAGAATTTCACCAACAGTTATTTTACACTATGTCAAGATTAATTAGAGAATTTCAAAATAAGATTGTTTAAAGAAATGTAAAAAACATTTGTCTAATATTTTCAATTGCGTTTACATGGACCACATTGCTTGCAACAGCTAATTTAGAACCCTCGTATACTGATGTAAACCTGATAGTACACTGAGATGATATCAATTGGTAAATACTGAATAAAGAACTGCAATAGTTCATTTGTCTCAATCTATTTTTGCATCCATGACTAATGAGGTTTGCAACAGAAGCAAACAGCTTATTTGCCAATATAGTTACACGATCCTTTAATTGCAAAACTCAGGTAGTTTACTGTGGTATAGTACCAATGGAAAACATAAAAATTTCATGGTGGGTGCAGTAAACGTTCTTTTAATATTGCACAAGTAATGTTTCGTCTTTTTGCATTGCAAATTGAATTGTTATTTCTGACTAATTTCCAAGAACAACTGACTGCATAAACAGAGGTTACGGCATCTGGGACAAAGATGGTAGTGAATCACTACGTTGTTCCATTTTCTCATAGATGCAAGATTTTGCAAAAGCAGAAGCCCAGTTCTGATGCCCATAATGCAGAAATGACCCAAACCAAGAACCTAAACGGATCGGATTTCCATACCACCCCATCACATCAGGCAAACTATCCAAAGCACTCAAACCATACAATATCAGATTCGCACACAAACCAGTATCCCAAATCGGAAGATCCCCACCAAACTTCGAAAGATATTACCTACCAAAACTTGCATCCTCCGGGTGTATACAAGATCCCATGTCAATGACACAGTCACGACATTAGCAAAACTATCTGCACAAGAATGAATTGGAAAACACCTAAAAGATGACCAAACTGGGTCCCTCATGGAAAACAAAGAAACGTGTGCTACCATACAACAGAAATCAGCACTAAACTTACACAAGGGACAAGTTCACCAAATCTGGCACCCAGACAAGAAGAATTGAGGATCTCCCGTACAACCCCATTCCACCTGCCAAGGAGCACAAACAACAGCAACACAATGCAGCAGACAGACCAATTTGCCAATCAGCACATTCAAGTGCCACCACATGATGGAAACCAGAACAACTGCCAGAAGAACGCACACCACATTCAAGAAACACATACTGGCACAGCCTGATGGAAGAAAATGGAAATACTGGTACCAGGAAACAAACAAAGCAGGCGACATAACCTCAGTTAATGAAGGCAGTGGTCCTTTGAAATCAATCAGGAAAAACAATTCAATTTGTAATGAAGAAAAATGAAACATCTTTAGTACAATATTAACATTTGATATTCTGAACTACCTCGACTGCCAAGCATCCGTATTGGTTCAAAGCCTTATTATATGTAGAAATTAGCATATATAAAATTATTGTAGTACAAAATAACCTACCATGGAAACACAAGAAATGGCAGATGCGAGTAAAAGTAGAATATTCTTAATCACTAAGACAGCAAATCACATTTTGATTAATGATATACCTAACAAAATCTAGCCTAACTTTACTTAACCTAATTTCCGGCAATGCCAAGCTATATCTGAAACAGGCTCATGAGTAGGTAGCCCTTCACAGACATATTTCTCTTGGCATGGTGGTACTGCCCCGGATCGGTTACAGACATGTAACCTCCCACCTGACAGCATCTAGCATTTAAGTACTTACAAAGTCCATAGTTGCAGTGGTTCAATCCATAGCACATCTAACTGCCACGTGGGAGACCTTGGTTCATTTACCAGGATAGGTAATCTGAGATGGCACTTTTTCCAACAAGGTCCCTGACTAAAGTTGCTCTAGGGCTCTCACATTCTGATCAATGAATATTTGGGGGCCACCGCATCACATCACTTCCAGTATAACCATGATCAAGAATGTGAGAGGCAACCAATATGCTTTAATGACATGGTGCAATGTACATAAAGCTTTAGCTTTTAACCATATCCCATTAAAGTAGGTTTGAGCACCTTGCTTGCACTTGTAGAGGTCAATAAGAGCAAAAGATAGGGGCAGCTGTTTGCTTTGAAAGGTAAAAAAATATTACAGAAGACACCCTACTTTTCAGAGCCATCCCCTATTTCTTCTGCCAGATTAGGATGCCACACTGTACTTTTACTCACTAAAATTTTTTTTTCCACTATACGAATGTGACTGACACAAGCCTCCTGCCTCCTATCTACCCCTCTTACAATGCTACAATACCGCCGCATGCTCTGCAGTCTTTACATACATGCTGTATCTACCTATGTCAATTTGAAACCTGACTGATTATGAACTTGGGCATGCATGCACAGGAATCTCAAATGCTTGGGCAACTACAAGTCTCGCAACCAGTGTGACTTGAAACGTTGACTGGTTTAGATACAAACTGAGGCAGTGGAAGCATTCATCCGAATAGGCTTCATATAGATGTGGCAGGCACTACAACAGTCCAATGGGAATTACCATCAACCCATGCCAGAATGGTACATCATAGTGATTTGGGTCAGACAATGGAAAACCAATGGACAATGACTGTACAGAAACAAAGTATTCAGATTGGAAAAGGTGTGGTCCCTGTGTAATGCCAGCTGCATTTCCTGAATGGAGCCGTTCGGATGAACACTTCCACTATCACAATTTGCATTTGAAATGGCCAGCATTCCATGACAGACTAACTGTAAGCTCTGCAGATGCCTAAGCAGGGAAGATACCTGCACATGCATGCCTGTGTTTAGACAAGGTTGCCAATGACATTAGTAGATATAATGCATGCCACCCTGCAGAAAGGTAAATACAATGTTTCCAACTAGAGTTGTTACATGAATGCATTATCATTGCAATCACTGGGAAACGGGAAACACACAACTATCATTTGAAGCAATAAATAAATCACATCAGATCAGCTTAGCAACAGATTCAAAATGAACAGTATGACAGAAAACTATATTGATGTACGACAGGTAAGTAATCTCAGTTGCTTTCTTTGTTTTTATATCCTGCAACAACCATTGACGAGGCATCAAACTTATATTTAACATTGCATGTTTACCTGTCTAATTAAAAGGACAAGAATGAATTGCGAATTGATGGACAACAATGAAATATCATGCTTCAACCAGAATTAATGAATATTGACTCCATAGCATGCCATGCTAGCCACTTTATAGCAGAGGGTAGCACACATGAAACTATCATTAGATGGGGCATGAGGAGGGTCAGATACCAAGATTTTAAGTGTGATTTTTCACTTGTTCCTAAGTTTAATGGTGATCAATTAACTATTGTTAAAAGCCTTTCTCAAATCACATTAGTATTTTCAATTACAATGGAATAAAAAAATAAGGCAAACTCCCTTAAAATTAGCTCCATGGCAATATAATAAGAATCTATAAACAATATTATTGTAGAATTCTTGCTTTTATTTTATACTTACTAATTGCACTCAGTGTAATGACCTTTTTTTTAAGCAAAAGAGATTCCAAACTGCAAAATGTTTGCAATTAAATAAATCATTTTCTCACAAATTCATGTGTATTCAAGAACAACACTCTAAGGTGGCAGTTGATTTTCACAAATCAAAACAAATTCTGATATCGTTCACTTCACACTTCTAATGTATACTAACATTAATATAAAAATTGAGCATTAAGATTCCACAATGTCATGTCAGTTTTTTGCACTCAGAATACTCATTTGAAATGTGTGACATCACTTACCAAAATACAACGTTATGATTTCCTGACAATACAAAATCTACGTGTCATAATAATGTAATACAACAATGTTATCTCAAAAAAAAACATTCACTGTGCTCATCATCACATGAAGAACATTTGCAACACTTATTAACACGTGCACACTAAAAGCATCCTGAACTTGATTTCACTCTCACACACAGCAAACATCTGACTGCCCAGCTAGCCTTGGAACACATCCAAGAGGTCTATAATTAGTTGCCTGCACTAGTAACATCTAGTGACCAGCTGCATACTTGCTCAAGAGGAGGGAATTTTTGAAGAAGTCCACAGCATCCTTACTAGAGATCATACACATACAGAGAAATGTTAGTCACAATTAATTACTTTACTTCTTCAGGTACTGTTCAATCCAGAGTGATCACTTCCACCTTCTCTTGACTTTTTCCAGAGTCACTGGAAGGCCTGTTGCTGGAACTATTTCCAGCTGGTGGACAAGTCTTGGAAATTGTGATGGAGCTTGGAAGAGAGATCGGTGTGGATTTGGAAACTGGTGTGGAAGATGATTTGGCCTGCCCTTTGCTGATGATCTCAACATTTGTGTTGTGCAACCGCGATAGAGTTTGCTGTACTGACACAGCTGACGATGAAGGCGTGACAGTGACGTCAAGCCCCGGCAAATTCAGAGGCGACTTAAAAGACGAAGTCTTACTCATCTGGGTTGAGTGTGAAGACTGCTGCTTTCCGGGATTGTCCGAGCGAGAAGACGATGGCAAAAGAGAAGGCTTTTTCCTGAAGCTCATTAATTTTGCCGTTAAACTCTTGTTGGTGTTCTGGGTTGGCACCTGAGAAATAGACACACCTGAATTTAATTGTCGCTCAACAGATGCTTGTGTACTACTACTGGGAACGCTAGAACCTTGTGCAGCAAGGTTATAAGACTTAGAAGTTGAAGAACTACTTGTAGCTACTATGTTTGATTTAGAAGCAGAAGTGGTGCTGGTAGACACTCCAGGACTAGGCCCAGTGGGCGTGTATGTCTTTGCAGGGGAAGTAGTAATACTAATATTAGTACTGGAGGAACTGGACGGTTGTCCAGAGTGCACTTTAGATGCTGAAGTATTAGTGCTACTGCTGACTGGAGTCGCAGGCGTTTTTGAGATAGAAATAGTTGCTGAAGATTGGCCTTTAGGTGAAGGAGAAGTAAACTGTGATGTCACAGGTGGGTACGGTGTAGGTGGGGTAGATTTTGGAGTGTAGGTCTGGGGCGATTGCGTGCATTTTGAGCCGGCTTTTGAAGAAACAGGGGTGATAGATATCTGTGGCCTATCTTTCATGGCCTTTTGCACTTGGGCAGCTGCAGAGTGCGAGGAACGCCCTCCTCTCCCTCTAGTGCTAGCGGTGTTACTGCTACTCTTCTGGAGACTAGAGGTGGCAAAATGACGCAAGAACTCTGCTTGGAAACCTCCAATTTGAGCGTTTAGATTCATAAGATTGCTCAGATCCATCGCATCCACTGCGGGGATTTTCGCCTGAACAGCAGCTGTTAGGATGGAAGGATCTGAAAAGATGGAATGCATAGGATAATAAGGGAAAGGCTGTGGCATGGGATACATGGGAGATATGTTGCCCCTCCCTCGTCCGGATGGCCGGGGACCTGTTCTGCTGCTCAGCGGGGTAGAGATCGCACCTGGTAACCTGTTAAGGGGTTGATGAATTGCACCCGGAATGGATGGCTTCAGGATTCCTACAGAATTCATTGATCTTCCTGGAGGCCTGCCACGTAATCCCGTTTTGATGCCGGCACCTAACATGTTGGTCGACGATTTAGGTGTTGTTGTAATTGGTTTCCTCTGAGCAGCGCTGGCCATTGCCAATGTAGATGCTAATGACACAATCTGGAAAAATGCAATTCAAATATTACTAAAGGAAATACTGCACAGAATATTGAAGTAAGGGTATAAGCAGTCCCAGATCATCATATGATACACTGCATGGAATCATGCTTTTATTATTCAGGTCATGCATATTTAGTCCATATTTAGTATTACATGTAGGGATGTGACAAATTCAATTTCTAATTAATGATTTTGGGCCAAAACCAGTCCACAAGAATTAGCAAATATCCAAAATTTAAATAGAGTTTGGTAGTCAAATTCCTACCATCAAAAGATTGATCATAGAGAACATTTCGTAAGGGTGTGGTGTTCTAGGAAAAAACTTAAACATGGTTTTAATTTCTGCAGAAAATGAGGCTTGACCACGACTGTTACCTGGATCTCTGGCATACTGTGCCATTGCTCTACCTTTATTTCATGTTTTTCCTTCATCTTTAGGTTAATTATAACAGTGAGGATTTCCTAAATTGGAAATAGTATACATTGCTGTAAAATTACTGTTGTCATTTCAGCATGTGGAAAATAATGGACCCACAAATGAACTAGCAGTAATTACAGGGGGAAGGAGGAGTGAAAGCAAAAGCAAAGGGGGAGTGAAAGCAAAAGCAAAGCCTAAAAATTACTGGAATACATACAGTGGAACCTTGATTTTACGTTTTTCAGGGTACGAAGCTGAAAAAATTTAAAATGCAGGAAAATGTAAAAAAATTGAGGAAAATTTTATAACATTTTGCTATATTGGGATCTTCAAGAATGAATGTATAATGCAGGAAAATGCAAAATCTGGGAAAGTAAAATCAGAATTCCACTGTACTTCTTAAGTTGCGTGATACTAAAAGTCATGAAAGAGTTTATACCAGAGTGTGATAATACAAATATTTAAGGTACCTTTGCAATATCAGGGTGGCTACAAACAAGCAGAAATGAAATTCCCTGACTTTTCCAGGTTTTCAAGGACAAAATTTACATTTCTCCCTGACAATTACAAACTAAACTAAATAGATGTTTTTGTAAATGGAAATAATAAACTCATTCAGATCCAGGTATGTATTTGTTAAGTACCAATATTATCTTCTAGGAAATTTACTTAATTTCTTGATTCTCTATGATTTTAATTCAAACTGCAAAAATAGTGAATTTGGAAAATTATTAGAATTCACAAGCTAGGGAAGGATTACGGAATTTTACCATACACAGTAAGTTTAAAATAAAATATTTGATTATTTTTAAAGTTACAACTGAATGAGATTAGAGTGAAGAGTGATTGATTAAGAAAGACATTTTGTAATTTATCAGTCTCCTTATCCATTCTCGGTATTATATATATTGATATTTCCACTAAGGTTTGGAACCCTCTGCTTGGAAGAACCATGAGTACAGACTCATTTTTCGAAGCATAAAGCTACTTCTCTCTATATTGTAAAGCAAACAATTAACTCTTGCATATAAGTGAAAAAATTGAATTGTACAAAAGAAAGTGTCCTATTTCCTTACATTATCAATGGGATTTCTGCTTCAGTACAGTATATCCAAGTGAAGTACTGTGAAACTGACAACATGCAGTTGTACCATTATTGTTGATGAAAAGGGTATGTAGGTATTAGAAATTTAATGCAAGCAATTTATAGAATTCCATTGTATAGGTACCCGATTTAGCTAACCAAACATTAAAACAGGAACATTCTGTTAATAACAGCTTCTGAAAGTTCATATATGAGGGGCATCTTGAAAAAAGCTCCAATGGTGCCTGTACGCAGCACTAGTGGCCGAAGAGCAACACACACATGCAGGCAGGGAGAAGTGGCATGTAGCTGTAATCTGGTACAGTAGCAATGCAGCCGTTTTAGGACAGTTCTAGGTTAAAGATTGCAGCTCTCATACAGTCTCCCACTGACTGCGATGTAGCCTACGTGTAGTAATCAGATTTTTGCATGTTCAGAATTTGGCACAGTCACACCAGCAATCGTGTGAGGTGTGCAGACCGGACGTCGTGAGTGATAGTATGGTCAGACGATGGTGTAGACAATTCACAGAAGGCCAATCAAATGTGCACAACCCCATAAAGCTGAGTACACTTTGCATCTCTTCAGGTGAGAGATCTTGGACCACTCCCTGTACAGCCCTGGCCTTGCATGTACAGACTTTCATCTCTTTGTTCAACTGAAGAGGTTTCTGGCAGGACAAGGATTTGACAGCTTCACTGCGGTAGAGATAGTTCCAGTCTTTGCTGTCAGACACATATGCCATTGGCATACAAAATTTAGTGCCATGCCACGACAAATGCGAGAACAGTGGTGATTATGCCAAAAATTAGATTAGGACTCACTGATAATAATGCAATAAATTACAACTGATATTCTTGTTTTATTTATGTCTAATCGATAGGGACCTTGATTTTTTGTTATTTATTTTTCAAATTGGTGTATTTTTTAATTTATTATTTCTAACTATTCGGTGTTATTTTTCCCAAAATTCACATTTTCATTTTAGGGCATTTGCTGGCAAATACCTGAAATTATACCTTCATGGTATTTTTAAACTACTGTTTCAAATTGTAAGTCACATGGCCTACGCCTCATGAGAGTTTGATATCTTGGAAGTTATTTTGGGAAAGTTATTTTCCATACTCCCTTTTCAATTTTAAGGTAAGGGTTTTAGATAATGGAATTTTCCCCGTATATACTGAAGGGTGCATAATGACCATATCTGGCGACGCACCCAAAAATTTTAAGTCAATCAATCTCATGTGAAAGATACCGATATATTATGGCACCAAAAATTGGATTATCTTTTCTTGACTTGTTAGTGTTATGTTTCCCAAAATTTGCGTTTTTGTTTTAGAACATTTTTCTGCCAAATATATCAAAAATTAATACTTCCATTGTGCTTTTAAACTATTATTTTAAATTGTAGGTCACATGGTCTAAGTATTTTCGTGACAGTTTGATATGTTGGAACAGATATTTGAGGAGGTAAAACTAAAGTGCTCTCCTGTGCTTAGCACCAAGCCATTGAGGCATCTAGGGGGGTGTGGAGTTAGGGCCCCACACTATCTTGATCACGGCCAAAGGTGGGGGTTATGTGATCAACCCCATGCTCCTGGCTACCTTTACCCTCCAGAGTTTCCTCCAGGTACCCACTCTATACGTCGCCGAGTTGAAGCCGCTTGAACAGGTGGAAAAAATCCCAGTTCTCTCCCACCGGGGATCGAACCTGAGTCTCTCGCATTGTAGTCAGATGCCATAATGACTGAGCTCCATTATTTCTTGCTTGACAAATGCCAATGGTGCGCACTTAGCTTGGTAATTCAAAACACATCTTGCGCGACAAATAGTGAAGATGCGGCTCCCGTGTGACGGTAGATATGCACTTGATCTCCTGTAAGAACCCTGCCACTTTGCTCTGTGATGCAAATTGTTTTGGTAGAAGTTGAAAAAACCGTGGGAAATACATGATTTAATGTGGCTGTCGGAATTATTCCATGTATAAAAAGCATTATAGTTTACTCTTGAATAAAATGTTGGAAAACTTGCACATTCTATGTACACAAATATGGCACATTTTGTTTCTTTAAGCCTAGAAAAGACAAGAATGTTGGATTTCACGGAACTTTTTGTTATTTTAGGACATTTTTTTAAAAAAAAAAAATTGCTAAAAATGCCAACGATTTGCATTTTATGCCAAATTCACGTTATTTCAATATTTCGAAAGGGCGATTAATGTGTCCAGACATCACTGCACATTGATAAACACAACTTCGTAGCAATTAACATTTTTCATGGTTTTCGCGTTTGCGAAAATTCAAGGTCACTACTAATTGAAATTACTTTCTGGGCACCCCTCATATAAATCAGTAGATGCAAAGTGAAAATTTAGAAGGCCTGGTAGAGAAAAGTCAATTCTTGAAGAAAGTGATATGCTTTCATGATTGAATGATTCGAGTAAATATGATATTAAAATATTTACGTATTTATTATTAGTATTTTATTTCATAATATTGGACATTACTTTCACTCAGTGAGAGATTAATGACCATCTCTCATGAGCCTAAACAGACAGGACAGAGAGTGGCGTTAATTTCATTGCAATACTAGTGTGGCAGTAAATTTGAGGTTGGGAGCACTTGCCAATTTTTTATAATGTTCACCAATGGCAGATTTATGTTTCACTTTTTCGTGATAGTATTCAATATATATACAGTTTTGTTGGATTTTTCTTGATATGTAACAATAGTGCAATGTCATTGTAAATGTATGTTAACTTGTGCGAAACCGGTTATACGTCAGGATGATGAAAGAAAAACCTTTGTAAGCACTGCTACATTAAATAAGGTGAAGTGAGCCAGAAGAGTAATGAAAATTCCAGCAGCATATTTGCAGTCTAAAGCTCTTCTTGTTTATGCATGCGATTTTTGTAGATGTTGCAGTCTGAAGACATCCAACAAAAATGAATTCCATACAAGTGCCATGCATGCAATTTCTGTCGCATATTGTAGTGAGATACTTTGTCAGGTGGCGATATTCCACAAAAATCATATGTATCAATGGAACCTACTTGTTTACATGTTCCTTCAGTTTGTCCAACAAAATGCCTTACTACAACGGCGTCACCTGCTCCCATTCCCTCCATCTGTTGACAATTCTGTCCCCTTACTACTCCCATACGGACAAGAAAAAATGATAATTCAATGCATCTTCCACATAATATTTAGAGGTTTAACACATTTTTCTGCTCCTCCGGAAATTTCTCAATCACACACACACACTCACTCACTCTCTCTCTCTCACACACACACACATACACACACACACTCTCTCTCACTCTCACTCTCTCTCTCCCTCACTTTTATTGACACCTCAAATTCCCTGACTTTTCCAGATCTGTCACCACCCTGAATATTTATAAATTAAGTGCACTGGTGAGTAACTCACAGAACCTCTTGTTGGCATTTCCACCAATTAGATTTATATTTCTAACTTGCCAAACGAAAAGTCGATGATACAGAAGGCAAATTACAGTAGTTTACTTTCTGCACATGAGCTAAAGTATATTTTTTTTTCAATAAAATTACTACTTTGTAATATAATGAAATCTGATTGCCAGATGGCATATTTTACCAAACATGATTGCTCGACTAGTTGACGGAAACAAGACATATATACGCCATCCACACTTAAGGGATAACAATCAATTATAATATGGTGATGACATGCGACCAAACTTAGCAACTTTTTCAAAATCGTTTTAGTACCGTTACAAGACATGTTATGTGAATCAAAGTATGTCGCAAACAAGCTACACAGTCTGTCAACATTAAAACAGAAAACCAGTTTGTATCATGCAATTGTTCTCACCTGTGCTGTTGCTGCAGAGCTAGAAGGAGACAGGAAACCTGGCGTAGAAGTGGTGGAAGGTGTAGACACAACAATTCTACTTGAGTAGATCTCTTGCTGGCAGAATTTCACTGCCTGATCAAGCAGTGGAGTTGAGCTATCAACCTGTCAAAATTGCAAGGTATGTCATTCCTATAAACTAGCCAAAATATAATTATCTTTAGCATGCAGAAAGAGTTTCTTACAATATATACCTTCTTGACACATATTTGACAGTCTTCTTTCCTCCATTGCAGTCACATTAATAAATAAGGTGAATGAACTATTCAGGCTCTTCACAGAACTTTTGCAGTTAGATCAGATCAGAAGAATGTTGTTTACCTGTACTTTTATCAGTATTGGCAAAAACTAACTTTTTGCCAATGACTAGAGACACATACTTTTGGTATATAAAAAAGCAAAATTTTAGTACAAAAACAGTCAATTTCAGTGTTATTACAGTGAAAAATCTGATCACAAGCAGTATATAAAATGATATTTTTGGTTGTAAAATTGTGAATGTAATCCTAAATTTTATTTAAAAACTGCACTTATTACACAAAATAAACATATCCCTTCTAATAGCACATCTAAGTAGTCACCAGAGTATTAAGTTTATTCCTGTATAAAGGGGTCCATTCTTGCTTCTCAAATATTTACAGCAGAATTAAATCAATTTCCATGAACTGCATAACTCACAGGATAATTCAGACTTCAGAAAGTGTCAAGTCTGTAAATAAATTCTATATTTTGTGTTCAAGAGTCTATCTTGTATTTTGCAGTTCATTTCGCATCATTTCGTGACAAAACAAGGTAGAAAAATGCACCACACACCCTTTAGAAACATCAAAAATTAATTATTTTCCTGTAGTTTACGGTAATTACAAGCATAAGAAAACATCAGACATTTATTTTCATTTTAACTAAAGATACAGTTATAACAATGGTTAGCAATTTTTTAAACAATAAAGAATCCTTTATACATTGTTGTCAATGTTACATTGTTGTAATAGCAACTTACTGTGTAAAGAAGCAGTATGTTTTATTTTTATTTCACATAAAAAAATTTTGATCACATTATTTTTTTTATTTAAAATTATGAATCCCAAATATCATCAGGTAATTCAAAGTCGTCATTGTTTTCACAAAGTCTTTTCATGTTTTCTGTTACATTAAATTTTAAAGATGGTCGCTCATTTAACAATTTAAATACGTCCATGATGGTGTTCTCATTTTTAGCAATAATTAGCACATCATCTACATATCTGATGTAGAGTATGTATGATATCCGCACCTATCTCATTAACAATTGGAGATTCTATGTAATGAAGGAAAATGCTGGAGATGATTTCGGATACTGGGTTTCCGATTGATAGACCATTACTTTGCTGATAACCCAGTAGAATCATGGGAAATGGTTCGATGGTTTACTGTATGTGCAAATTACAATTACTTTATATTTGATGACAAAATCTATCACCAAAGTAATGGTCTATCAATGGGAAACCCATAATCTGGAATCATCTCCAGCATTTTCCTTCATTACATAGAATCTCCAATTGTTAATGAGATAGCTGCGGATATCATACTTCAGTTATGTAGATGATGTGCTAATTATTGCTAAAAATGAGAACACCATCATGGATGTATTTAAATAGTTAAATGAATCACATTGTCGCATAAAATTCACTTGCAAACCCATGAATAACAATGTAATTCCTTTCCTTGATCTGCAAATTAAGACAACTGACACAACAATTCAAACATAAGCCCATAGGAAAAAATTAGCAGGGGAAAAATACATTCATGCCAATTCAGAACATTCACGAATAACAATGGATAATATATTTTTAATTTTTTTCCTGAGAGCACAAAGACTATGTTCTAATAAAAAGGATATCAAAAATGAAGAAGAAAGTATTTTAAATATAGCAAAAGAAAATGGCTTTCACACTAACAGAATAAACCAAATCACAAAACAAGTCTCAAGAAAACTAAAGGAAAAGAGAAATACAGACAAAGATGAAAAATCTGTTGAAAAGAAATTTGTGTGCATTCCATTCCACAAGGGATTCTCACATAAAATTGCAAAAATTTTCAGAAGATTTAATTTCAAAAATAGTTTTTAGATCACCAAGAAGTTTGGAATGGACATTTAATGAATTCAAAATGAGAAACTCTCTACCAGATGTGGAAACCACAGGAATATACAATATAAGTTATTCATGTGAAAGGATTATGTAAGACAAACAGCAAGGAAAATGGCAATAAGATGGCAGGAACACGATTTTGACATTATGAATCTAAACCCAAGAACAGGTTTGTCAACTCATATCATCGAAGAGAAGCATTTGATTAAAAAGAGAAGGGTTTTAAAAAGATTGATGGGAAACATAGAGTTGAATGTCTGGGTAGCTTCGTTCATTCTTTTCCACAAATGGAGTAAGCCACCATCTTTAAAATTTAATGTAACAGAAAACATCAAGAGACCTTGTGAAAACAATGATGACTTTGAATTACCTGATGATATTTGGGATTCATAATTTTAAATAAAAAAATAATGTAATCAATTTTTTTTTATCTGAAACAAAAATAAAACAGACGGCTTCTTTTCACAGTTAAGTTGCTATATTACAACAATGTAACATTGACAACAATGTATAAAGGATTCTTTTTGTTTAAAAAATTGCTAACCATTGTTATAACTGAATCTTTAGTCAAAATTAAAATAAATGTCTGATGAAGAAGTGTGTGTTCTCCTGGAACATCACAACGAAAAACTGTTTTCTTATGCTTGTAATAACCGTAAACTACAGGAAAATAATTCTACAATGCAAGCAATGCGTACAAGAAAAACTATCAAAAATTAACATTACAGTATGTTATTTCACATTTCATGTTTTTTGTCGAAAATGAAATATGCATGCCTCTACCAACAAACAATGTAAAAGTTTCTTCTTTTAGTAACTAATCCTAATCATTCTCTCTAGACAATAAAGTTGCACATAGTGCATTTTTGTTAAAACCACTTTTCTCCATGACTTGCACTGAATCAATACAAGTGAAATGAATGTATTTTTACTTATTATTTGCAAACATAATGTGACTGTCATGTGGCTAGTATGAAATAACATCCTTCCATATGAAACTTCCTATTGGAACTTCATTTCTCCTAACATGACATTATTCTCATTGTTATCCAAATATATCTGTTTGATGCTTACGAAGAGAGATAATTCACTCTAATATGTTCACAGTTAATTTTTTTATGAAGTTTTTTTTTGCAATCAATTTCGCCATACATGTACATACATAACGAAGCAACCAAACAGGTGGCAAAATAAGTCACACAGAAAAAATTGCACAGAAAAATGAACCATGAACTTATTAGAATGAATTATTCTCATCTTTAACATAAGCACTAAATACTACGAGAAAAATCTAAAACATAGTTTGTTGTACTGCTGTTTTATCAATAATTCTAGAAAGAGTTTGCACAAATCTCAAGGCTGCAGCCACGTTTACATAACCCTCTCAATTAAAAGTCCTGTTCACGATACTACAAGTAGTATTTAAACTGGTCACTGCTTGGTGTTAGTTCAGCATACATATATGTCTCTCTCCTCCACAATAAGGTGGATCGGTGGTTTGGGTAAGAACACCAAGTGGGGCCTCCCCGATGGTAGCATCGTCTTGTAATCAAGGGCTCCCAGGTTCGAAACTTGGTGGAGGAGCATAGTGGTTCGGATCCCACTTCAAACTGTAGGTTCAATCCCAATAAGCCTTTATGTGCATAAGGTAGACTATTTGATTACAAATCCAAGTGTTAATGACAATTATCAAAATGATTATGACACTTCACAAGGAGACATGAAACACATTTATACACAAGCAAGTTTCACCAACATTGTCACTTCAATTATTTTTCCAAACATTTTTAAGTTTAATATTACAGAAAACTATTACCTTGTAGTCCTTGTATATCTTGTAAGTCTCTATGAGATGGGATGAAAACATTCCTTCCTTTTGTGGCATGTGCCTTTGAACTCTTTGGTAAGCTCTGTAAATCTCCAGCAGGAATGTCAACTTCTTGCTAGTGGGAATGTCAGCCTTTTTTTCTGCCATAGATCGGACTTTGTTCCGAATGGCTTGAATTGTTAACACCAGAGCCTGATGCGAATACTGTTCCCTTTCAGTGTCTCGGAGGTATTTCCTGTGAAAAAGAAACAAACATAATAACATTTCATACATAAATTTATGCACAATTATTTAACTTGTTCTCACATTCATCAGAATGTAGTGTGTTTACCAGAAATTGAAAAGACTGGATGTACTACAGCTTTCATAAACTACCCTGTACTGTTGAAAGCCTACATCATTAACATCGGATCAAAGGGGTTCAGCCGGACCCTGTGGTCGAGTGGTTAGCACATCTCGCTGCGATGCCAAGGGTCCCAGGTTCAAATCCTGCTCAGGCTTGGTTGTTTGTGAATGTCCATTCATCAATTTCATCACTCATTCCCATCTTCGCAAATTAGCCAAGAGGCACAAAACGCGTAGTAAAATAAACTAAATCAATCAACCAATCAAAGGGGTTCAGGGAGTAAGAGGTTCAAAAATGTCCATTTGGCCTCCCCAATGGTGCAGTGGTAGCATCGTTGCATTGTAATCAAGGGGTCCCACATTCGATACTCGGTGGAGGCACTTAGTGGTTTGGATCCCACTTTAAACTGTAGGCTGTCCAAATTAGCCTTACTGCGCATAAAGTGGACTTAAAACACCAACTCAATCAATCAAAATGTTCATAGTTCAATGCATAGGGGTGACATTGCTCAATTGGAACAACATCACAAAACAAATCAATTTTCTCAGGATATAAACCAGGTAATTTCCAGATAGACTTCCGAGCTATCGAGTGCTAACTCACTCTCATCTTCAAGGACTGAAAGCTCGGAAGCCTATCCAGAAATCAACTGGTTGATATCCTCCTGAGAAAATCTCACCATCATTCGCCACCAGGAAAGCTTCAAAGAATAACTTCACAAAATGTCCACTCTGGGACATGCTATCAAGAAGTGACATGTACAACTTGTCATGTGACTATGGTACAAAAGGTTGCATTTATTTCTGTGGATTCATTTCCAACTGTCAATTCAGTCTGAGAGCTCCCTAATTTGAAGCAATAATTATGTACTAAAGGAAAGTAATTTCTTGGAATACTGTCAAATTATGTTGTTCATCTCATACTTCTCTGCATCAGGGGTCCTCCGCAGATGAAGGCACAATTCAAGTAGCATTTTATAATCCTGCAGGTCAATCAAAACTTCCATCAGCAACAACACACAACGGCTCATGTGAGAAGCGAAACTCCCTGGTCTGTCTATTTCACTCACTGGGATCCTCCAAACACCCTGCCATAAGAAAAAACATTGACATTATAGAATAAGATCACCTTAATACATATCATCAACCTTCGCCGTTTCCTGCCTCTGGCTGGGTCGGCATACCTTAATGTATATTTGTCCTAAATATTATGTGTCACAGGAAACTTGGACAATGCTTTAAAATGAGTAGAATGTTTTATTACGCATCTTCTACTTGAAGAAGGTGTTTATGAATATCTTGTACATTAGGTAGGACTAATGATTTACCAAAGAATTTTGTGCTGTACAGATGAAATTTGCTAATACCAGATTCAATATAAATCTACAAATATTTCAGTAAGCTCTTGTCTAATTAAGTAACATTGTTAATTCATACTATGGGAATGAGACGTGGTAATTTGGACACGACGAATTCCAACGAGGATGGTGGCAATGGCTACCGAAATTAATAGAAATAAAATTATTTAAAACAGCTTTGTGGAAAACATGAGTATCTGAATTAACCTTGTTAATTTATGTAACCAAGTGACCAATAAGTTTTTTTCCCTTAGAAAATAAAACTGTAGACTTTAACATTACCTTCACACAACAAAAGCATATAAATTGTACCTTTCTACTCAAAACAATAGCATAATATTGCACTAAATTACAGGCTATGTATAAATATGGGATCGGTAAAATTATCAACAATTTTACTGATATACTAAAATATGGATACCTTACATATTAACTTTTATAATTGTGAGAACCAGAGGGACGTAACTCCAATTTATCAAACTTACAGGAGAGAGGAAACAATGTATTCTGAGAAATATGTATGTCTGAGAGTCAGTAAATTGATGATACACGACTCCACATTACTGCTAATAGCCTGGTGCAAATTCTCAGAAATGTGGCTGTAAAAAGTGTAGGAAGCATTTTTGAGGAAAAGCGGGCAAACAACATTTTCTGAATGTAATTGATGTGCTGATTGCGAATATTTTGTTTGCCACTCTCGATTTTGATGTTATGTGCTTCAAATCGCTAAAAAAAAAAAATGGCGGGCATACGAAATGAGTTCCTATTAACTTTTGAAGGAGCAGAAACAAAATAGTAATCTTGGTGTCAAACATTATGTTTTTGGGTATGCTGAATCCAAATATTATGTTTTCTAATCTGAAATTTTAAGCTATGTGCTCCAAATCGCTAAAAAACAAAATGGCGGTCATACGAAATGAGCTCCAAATAACGTTTGAAGGAGCAGAAACAAAATAGTGATCTTGGTGTCAAACATTATGTTTTTGGGTATGCTGAATCTAAATATTATGTTTTCTAATCAGACATTTTTTAAAATTGTTGTAGTTTTTTTCCTCTTTTTTAAACAAAAGAACCACAAAAATGACTAAACCTATAATATATTTTTCTTTTTTACTTTATTTCAGAATGATAGAAACATAGAACCATGGTTCCACTTATAAATTTGAAAAGGCCTTCACCTGTGAGCCATCATCTTAAGATGTTTCTTATCAGTTCCTCCAGAACATTGCCACAAACAAAGCATTTAGCTACTTCAGATATTAAACATACTCTCCTCAAAGCTGAAACACTGGGCCAAGTAAAGCTAGACACCTTCGTGAAGGAAAGGATGATGGCCCCTGGTAAAAGTCACACACAAGTCAAGTTAAGTGATCCTCTACATAAGTCAAATGCAAAGACCTTTAAGTCCCTCTATGAAGTTAGATTGGTAGTAAGTGGCAAGGAAACCATTTTGAAAACTAACAGGAATATTCTCCAGCGCCTCGTAACTGCCTATGAGGCAGGTCGTAATGTGGATCTAAATCGCATTTTGTGTCATTAACTAATGCCAATTCCAATCTCCCTTGCCAACACAAACGGAAGTCTGAGAACAGGAAGCAAAGCCATTCTAGCTGATGTGATGACCAAGGATGTAATTTGTCCACCTGATATATCAATTCCGTCTGCGTCATGCCTTATAATAGATGGTCAAGCATTAGTTGTTGCACTTGGAAAGCCTGCAGGAGTTTTTAAACTTTGGTCAACTGGCAGATGTATTTCTTATCCTTGTTCTTTCTATGGGAAGAAGCTTTAAGAGGATTGATGTCACCTTTGATCGGTATAACGCAACTTCAAGCAAGGCTGGAACAAGGGATAGGCGCTTGAAATATGCTCATTTAGTAAGGAGAGTAATAGAAAATGGATCCATGCCAATCCCCAACAAATTCAGTGACTTCCTTGCTAACTCAGAGTATAAAAAAGATTTGGCCTGTTTTCTCTCTAATCATTTGATCAACAATGCTCCTGAAGACAAAATATTTGTGGTTTCCGGTGGATTTCAGGAGGAGGATGACGTACAAACAAACAATCGTGATTTGTCTATTGAAGGATTATACCCGGTGGAGGCACAAGTGGTTCGGATCCCACTTTAAACTGTAGGTCCAGTCCCGATTAGCCTTACTGTGCATAAAGTGGACTTAAAACACCAACTCAAATCAAAAATGAAATCTATTGAAGGTTTGCAGGCAAACCACGAAGAGGCGGACACGCACATTGTACTTCACTGTCTTCATTCTGGTGCTGATAACATTGTTGTCTCAGCACGTGATGCAGATGTTTTAGTGCAATTGGTAGCGTTATTTCACAAGATTAGATGTACGAAATTGTGGTTGCGAGCAGGAACATAAAAAAAAATACATTCCAGTACATGAAGTCAGGCGGAAGCTTTCATTTACAGATCCTGTCTTCGAAACTCTCATCCCATTCCATGCCATAACAGGATGCGACACAGTATCCTACATTGCTGGGATCAGTAAGAAGACAGCATGGAAAATATTTAACACTAATAATAATGATCTACTAAATCTTGGTGTTGACGCACTGAAACAAGAAACAGCACGCAAGGCAGAGAAGTTCATATGCAAGTTGTATGGTGTACCGGAGGCAAGCAGCTGTGATGAAGCCAGAGTAAAGCTGTTCAGCAAAGGAAAAACATCACAAGCACTGCCCCACACTACCGATGCTCTGTGGTTACATGTACAACGGGCCCACTATCAGGCCATGGTGTGGAGGCAGTCGGTCATACCAAAACCTGTGTTACCACCACCTACTGTCTTGGGATAAAAAATGGTTGATGGACAGCTCGTTCCAAAAATTCAATCGCTGCCACCAATTCCACAACCCTGCTACGACATTGTCACCTGTGGATGTTTGGGTGATTGTACATCCGCTAGGTGTTCCTGCAGGAAAAGCCAGCTTGTATGTTCTGCAGCTTGAAAATGTGCAGATACTGGCACTAAGGAGTGCATGAATATCCGTGACTAGAAAAATGTTATACTATTTTTGTAGGCAAAATAAGGTTGAATAAGAATAACGTGCGGATTTATCATACACTGGTACTGTTAATATTTCAATATGGTCTTATGCCTTGAATAATATTATTATTTTGCATCTTTACTTTAGCAATGTTCTATATATTTTTCTGTATTAAAAACCTCCTGTTACACTGTTTTATTCCCAGTTCAAAAGTATGGATACGAAACATTGCATTTATGCACGTAGCCGCCATTTTGTTTTTTAGCGATTTTGAACAAACAGCTTAAAATTTCAGATTAGAAAACATAATATTTGGATTCAGCATACCCAAAAAAATAATGTTTGACACCAAGATCTCTATTTTGTTTCTGCTCCTTCAAAACTTAATAGGAACTCATTTCGTATTGCCGCCATTTTGTTTTTTAGCGATTTGGAGCACATAGCTTAAAATTTCAGATTAGAAAACATAATATTTGGATTCAGCATACCCAAAAACATAATATTTGACACCAAGATCACTATTTTGTTTCTGCTCCTTCAAAAGTTAATAGGAACTCATTTCGTATAGCCGCCATTTTGTTTTTTAGCGATTTGGAGCACATAGCTTAAAATTTCAGATTAGAAAACATAATATTTGGATTCAGCATACAAAAAAACATAATATTTGACACCAAGATCACTATTTTGTTTCTGCTCCTTCAAAAGTTAATAGGAACTCATTTCATATGGCCGCCATTTTGTTTCTTAGCGATTTGAAGCATATAACACCAAAATCGAGAGTGGCAAACAAAATATTCGTAATCAGCACAACAAATACATTCAGAAAATGTTGTTTGCCCGCTTTTCCTCAAAAATGCTTCTTACAGTCAGAATTTTCGAAAATTGTCCCAGTCTATAAGGATTAGAAGTGGATATGTGTCGATCTGATTCCAAATACAGCTCTTCAGAGGAGTTTATTTAAACAAAACCGGAAACCACATTTTTTGGAGTTACGTTCCTCTAGTTCTCATATGATGAAATATTCTGAATAACTTTAAAATTGTTCCAACTTTCAGGTATCAATATCTGTGGTAAATGGTATTGTGGCAAATATTTGCTCAGCCTTAATTCTACATATTCATTTTTAAAGAAAAGATACTCAAATAGCAAGTTTTAACCTACAATGAACAACCACCATACTTACATTGAAGAAATTGCTTCCTCTTCGGTCAGCAAACAAACCAGGCAGAGACTGAGCACTGGATGCAGTGGTACCAGGTTTGGGCCCAAGGAGAAGCACCCAACATTTCTGAACGTCTCGGTGGAAGTTAGAACGAAAGTAATAATGCGTTATACGATATAAGCTCTTGTAATGCTGAGGAAACCTCAGCACACATTCTTCCAAAGCCTTGATGCATTTCATTATGAGGTGGTGGTGGTCTGCAAAAAATTAAAAATAATTAACTTCTAGTGAATATCAGCACCAGAAACAGCCAATGCAAAAGATTACACTGAAGTGGCTACATGAAATAACTTTTCAGTATGTTATAACAAAAGGTTAACATCATCATGTTTGTTTTACAAGTATCCTTTAAATAACTGAGACAAAATTAAAACACTCATGGGACTTCAAGAATTGAAGGTTAAAAATTAGTTATGAGTTTTGAACAGCTTAGAAGTATCTAAAATCTGAATATATGACACAGAAGATTATTTACAAATATTACAAAGAGTTATGATTGTCCACATACACAATCTTATCAACAATTCATCACATTCTTACCTATAATCACTTTTTCGGCATTCCTTTCTTTCTTCTCACTTTTCTCTGCCTGTTTCTTCTCTTTTGTTTCCTTTTCATCAGATTTTTTTCCTTCCACTTTTTTAGCTTCTTCTTTATCTTCCTTATTCTGTGAACCCTTCTTTGAAGCATCATCAATTTCTGCTTCTTTCTTCTTGTCTTCTTTTTCGCCCTTGGCAGTACCTGCGACAGGAACTTCAACAACAGTCTCTTTAGATTTGTTCTCCTCTTCCGATTCATCGCTGGAATCTGAGTTGCTGGATGATTCACTGGAGAGCTCACTTCCACTAGTGGACGTTGAGCTCACACCAGTTGTCTCCGAGGTGCTTGTAATTGAAGTGGTTGTAGTTACGGAAGTGGTGCTTTCTTGAGAGCTTCTGCGACAAGTTGCAGCACCTGATGAATTCAACGCATCAGATTCAGTTTTGTCTTTATTTTCTTCATGCGGAGTGCTGGTTTTCTTTGCAGGTTCGCTTCTTGGAGCATCTGCTTCCATGCTAGAGTTAAGAAGTATCTCCTGCCCTTTCATGAGATCGCTTGTCACGGCATTTTCCATCGAGCTTGCATCCTTCTTGGTTTCTGTTAACGTGTTGACTTCCAATTTAACCGTTTCGTCAGATTTTTGTGGCTTTTTATCATCAGATTTCTTGCTCTCAAGTTGAGATTTTTCATCTTCCTTGGACAGAGCTTTCTGTTCATTTTCTGCTCGAGATTTGTCAACCTCCTCAAGTGGCAACGTTTTTTCGTTCTTAGGTTCGTCTGCCTTCTCAGACTGGCATTTATCATCAGTTTCTGACTGAGAACTTGCTTCATTTCCAGACTCCAGTTCCTCAGCAGTCCCAGCAACTTTCTCCTCTTCCACGATCTGAGTATTCTCCTCTCCGTGCTCCGACGCATCTTTCCCAGACTCGTTTTTCTCAGCCTCTTCTCGCTTAGAAACTGCATCATCTTGAGGCTGTGTTTTATCACCTTGTACTTTCTGAGAATCTACTTCCATACTTGAGTCAGCATCTTTACTTGTCTTTGCCTGAGTTTCCTCTACCTTTTCTTCTTGACTACTTTTAGTGCATGGCACTTTTCCTTCCTTACTGTCCGTTATTTCTTCTTCACCACTTTTAGTGCATGGCACTTTTCCTCCCTTACTGTCCGTTATGTCTGAATCAGAATCTGTAACTTCGCTTGACGAAATAACTATAATGACATTTGATTCTTCATCAGTAGAGGAATCTAGTTCAATTGTTGAGTTTAAGGTATGTTTTTCTTTATCTTCAGATTTCTTGCTTCTAACACTTTGAGGTGCAGAAAACTTGTGATCCTCCTCCTTTGTCGACTTGGAACACTCCTCAACATTGCTTAATAAAAAATCAAGGGTGTGTCTAACATCTTGCAAAAGATTATCTGCTGCTTCCTCCTGAAAATTAATAAATAAATACTTTTACTGGGGCTAATCAAGTTAAGTGCACCATGAAGGATACACGTAAAATTAGTTTTTGTGTAAAAACGAGTTAGAATTTTTGCTTTTGCTGGACTACAACTTTCAATCTCACTACTGCCAGTACGTTTGATTGTCTACATAATTAATTTTGTATCTACAAAAAAAGGTTCTTAACATTTGAAACAATTATATTTATTAGTCTGAAATATTAGTTTAGAAAATATAAACTTAAGATATAAAAAAATACAAAAACAGATTTATAATATATAATAGTATTAATAATATATAATTATATATAATAAATGCCTGAAGAACAGGGCAGATGATCTTCCAAAGTATCAACAAATTAAGTCAGACTTAAAACTATTCAAGTAGTACATATATTCAAATAAACTATTTTTACTGGGAATGGACTAATGTGAGATATTTGCCTAATAATACAAAATTTACTAATACTGATAAAAAGCTCAGTGGTCTAGTCAGTAGGCAATCTGACTGTCACGTGGGAGACCTGGGTTCGATTCCCAGGGTGAGTGATCTAAGGTCGGATTTTTTTTTAGCCTTGTTCCCACATAAAGCGGCTCTGTGGCTCCCCAGCCTCAAACCAATGGGTACCTGGGGGCAACCCTGGGGGGTTAAGTTGCCAGAGCATGGTACACAACCTCCAAAATGGCAGAGATCAAGAATGTGTGAAGCCCTGCCCTCCACATCCCCTAAATGGCATCATGACACAGTGCTATATGTACGGGGAACTTTACCATGAACTACCTGACTAAGTAAATATGTGAATGGAATAGGTTTTAGCTTAGAAAAACAAACTCTATATGAATTGTATCTTTAGATCAATAACAACAAAATGACAGAATTCTGCATGAACTTAAAAGCTATTTGTAGAAATATCATCTAAAAAAATTACCAGCACTTTTACTGAAAAACCAATCAGTTGATACTGATCAAGTATCAATTAGTATGTGTCATCCTTGTTTTAACTAGGCCCACTTTCTCTTCACATATAGAATAGGTATAAAATAAATTAAAATCAACTTACATGATCTGACATTAAGCAAATCTTTTTCTCCTCTGGACCCTCAGAATTATCTTCGGTAAATGCTTCAGATGAGGTTCGTTTTGACTTTTCATCAACAGTTTCGTCACTGTTGTTGGCTTTCAGTGTTAAATTCTCTTCATTTTTTCCACTGAAATGTAAGAGTTGAATTTGCTAAATTAGTTTTATTTAGCCACAATGATGATAGTTAAAATGGACATATATTCAATTTCTGTCCAACACACAATACAGGGATAAGCTCCTGAACTGAAAATTGAGAATAGGACACAAAAAGAAAATCATGATGGATGCGGTAAATGCAGATTAAAATACTTACGTGAAATCGTGTATTTCTGCGTTGCACACTTTAATGGTTATATCCTATTAATTTCGAAGACTCTCTGTTTTCACTCACTAAGGGTACGGCATCTGGAGCAGAGATAGTACTGCGTCACGGCTTTGTATGTTCCCGGGCAGTGGTAGTGCAATTTCTCCTGTTTGGCGATGCTGGCATGTGTATCCTGGTTTGAGTTATCTGCTATGCTTTCTGTGCTTTCTGTTGTCAGGTGGCGCTGCCAGATGGTGGTTGGGGGGGGGGGGGAGGAACAAGGTCGTGCTGCTTGGTGTGATGCATGCCAGCACCACCAAATGGGAGAAATTGGAACTACCACCACCCTGGAACAAACAAAGCAGTGATGCGGTACCATCTTCATTCCAGATGCCGTACTCTTAGTGAATGAAGATAAGAGAGTCTTCGAAATTAATAGGATATAACCATTAAATTGTGCAACGCAGAAATACGAAATTTAAAAATTTCATGAATGTAAAATATGTTGTTAAAAACTTTCTTACTCGTTTTTTTTTTTTAAAATCTAATAGTCATAGTTTCCTTAATGGGGGGAGTTATAGTTTCGCACCTGTCGTGCATTTACGGTTTTACATTTTCCCGCATTATACATTCAATATTCATTGTCCCAATAGAGCAAAATGCTATAAAATTTTCCTCGATTTTACATTTTCCCACATTTTAAATTTTTTTTCAGCTTGGTCCCTTGGAAAATGTAAAATTGAGGTTCCACTGTATTTCAGAATTGTCTGAATAGGCACTGCATCTAAAAAAAAAAAAAAATGGGCATATGCAAGAGTATGAATTTCTCCCCATGTTGCAAGTGGAAGGGATTTTTAATGTTGATTATTAAGTTAGACATGATGTTTGAAAAATATGATGAATAAGAATTTTCAGAACCCCATGCATTCCTTATGGGGAATCAACTTTAACTTACGGCTAATCAAATGGAAGTTTCGACTTTTCCGCCTGTCAATTACATCTCAAAATCTCTTTTAATATATTTTTCTATACCATCCGAAGTTTGATGTTCCCAAGAGAACAAATAAAAATAATACTCCCATGAGCACAATGCATTTCTCCTTGCCTTCTACAGCCATCATGGCAGAGTTGCCAAACCTGATGTGCATAAAAGAGCTAAATTTCAACTTAAATGGAGTTAAAACTGACTTTCAAGGAGCTAGATTTACGAAGGCTGTATAAAGTGCCTCTTAGGGTATTTTTATGCGTCAAAGAGGTGGGTGTCCTGATATTACTGTATACTTTAAAGTAATGACAATTTATTCTTAGTTTTCACCATCTAGATCCAGCAGCATCACCCATCTCAATAATCCAACGATGGTCATATGAAATCGAAAATAAGGTATTCCCGGATAACAATATTATGTCATCTTCACATCAGACACAGCGCTATAAAAAAGTAGGTGGGGAGGTAAGAGGGGGTGGGGCAACACAGCTAATATAAGGTCGCATGCAAAATATATACATAGCAATGTGGGCCAGAGCCTGTGATGGCATCATAGTGGGGGGGATGGGGCGTGGGTGCCCCAGTTCACAGCCAAACAAGTGCACAAAAGAGCCTGATCCGGCTCCAAAAGAGCTAAGTTTGCTTCAGTGCCGCACAGGGAGGAGTGGGGAAGAGCCTCGTGGAAACTGTTCCTCATGCTCTTAACAAGAATTAAAACTACGCTATCCCTGAGGATAAAATTTCAATACCCTAGATCAAAGTTGAGGCTGTAAATGGGAACTTCGCACACATACAAGGACAAACACAGGACAACACAACCTCATAGTAGATTATACTGCATGGAATTTCTGTCGGTGAGTCTCGCTTCAAAGGTGATGAGAAGAAAATTCCACAGGTAAATGTTCGGTCACTGCTGAGGTGAGCAAGGTTCTATTGCAGAATAAAGACAGAAAGAGAGATAGCATTGATCAGAAAAAAGGTCGGAGTAGATCAAGAGCAGAGCGGACAGAGAGAGAGGTTCGAGACATTACATGCATGGACAGGGTAAGTTCCATCTTTCCTTCTGTATTAAGCTGCGCTGTCATTCTCAAACACTATATTAGGCCTATAAATGTATTTAATTTTGATCTGGTCAGGTCCATGACTCAATCACAGTCCTTGGGAGGAGGAGACTTGTGTTAGCGAGTGCTATTGGGGCTGTGACATGAGGTGGAGATGTGGGGCAAATGGGTCCAGGCACCAAAGCCTCCTTGGCCTGCCGTTACCGGAGTGTACTACATGCACATGAGGATGACTTTTGGGTGCCTTCTCAGGACACTCCTCCTACATCAAAGTAAAAAAAAAGAAGGGTGCTTGGGGAATAAATGAAAACGCAAGTACAATTACATAGAGCTTGTGAATAGAATACCCCAAACAAGACACCTAGAACAATTACAAGTAAATGCAAAACTTACCCCTCAGCTTCTTTGCTCACTTTCCCTTGGCAGGTGACAAACGGACTTTCGGCTGCTTCTTTCAAGTACTTTTCAAATGTTTCACTCAACTCCTTACTCAGGGGTTTACCTTCGTATTGCTCAAGGCACTTAAGAATACAGGCATGAATCCTGTAGTGAACCTGGAAAAAAAAAAGCAAAAATATTACCAAAAAATTATGCAAAAGAAAAATATACATAACTAAGAGTAGAGTTAAAACATGAAGAAATACTTATTGATAGAGGCATGTATATTTCATTTTCGATGTGCAACGTCTGTTCAGAACGTCTGTAAAGCTACACATTGTTAGGGCCACTTAATTATGCCAGCTGTATTTTGGGTGCAAATCTTTATATTATACCATGACTAATTATCTTCAGGGGGTTGGGTTCTTTTTAGAAAGGAAACCAAACAGCGAACCTTCCAATGGAGACAGTTAATAAGATTATATTATATCTTATCTCTTTACATGAAAATTATACGTAGTTGAGACTACATGAGAATATATTCATATACAGAAGGTCAGTCCACGTTTATGGAAACGATTTTGTAACACCTGCACTAGGGTGTAAAGCCATGCTTCCACCAGCGGTTGGGGCCTCCCCATGGCGCAGTGGTAGCGTCATTGCCTTGTAATCAAGTGGTCCCGGGTTCGATACCCGGTGGAGGCACAAGTGGTTCGGATCCCACTTTAAACTGTAGGTCCAGTCCCGATTAGCCTTACTGTGCATAAAGTGGACTTAAAACAGCAAATCAAACCAAACCAAATCCACCAGCGGTTGTGCTCGATATGACAACCCTGACTATAGGCAATAGCCCGACACCTCCTCCATTGGAGGAGGCTTTTGTTCAGAGAAGTCTGATCAAGTTTGGACCACTCCTCCTGGCACACTTTCCACAAGCCATTGAATGTGCGTGGGCGACATAAGGAAATTGCTCGCTTCAAACACCCAAAGGCTTTTTCCATTGGTGCAGAGTCAGGAGACTTGACAGGGATGTCAGAATATAGGATAGCACGGATACCAGTGTCAAGCGCTTGGCGGGCCATGTATACAACAGTTGTTCGAGCCATATGGCTGGATGCTTTGTCTTGATGAATGAAGACCTTCGACACCTCAGCACCATATAAAGATGGAATATCCTGCCGGTATAATGGATCCAGAAAGTGCTGTTGATAGTACGCTGCGATTACAGCGACCTTGGTGGACGTTCCAAATCGTTTCCATAAACATGGACCGACCTTCTGTAGAAGTAATCAAACTTTTACATAAATTTCAATTGCTCTTTTCTTGATTCCAGTTCTTATTTGTTTGCTGTCACTTTCACATTCAAAATCTATTGTTTATTCTCCCTTTATACACTTGTGCAGACTTCCTTCTGGATCTGGACTTAAGCTTTCTTCTGGATCTGGGCTTGGACATCCTTCTCAGACTTATCTTCTTATATCACAAATCTTTTGCTTTATTAATTGTCTTATTCGTGTCGACTTTCCACTAAATTCCAGAAAGTTTTGCCTTTTATTTTCCCAATACTAATATCAAGTCCAATCTAGTAACCCACCTTGGGGCGTCAATTGGAATGCACCACCACTAATAAATACAACAAAGAGTAGACTTGGTGCCAAATGATTGTGACGTGCAGCCAAAAGGTGCTGTGGGCCAAGACTGGAACACGCTGCCACTAATGTAATCAAAACTTCCACAAAAGGGATCATAGTAATCCAACGAATCCAAGATTTGTTAGGAGACACAAATTTATATCGGTACTTTCACTTCTTTAAATTTGTTATCTATTTACATATGAGTACATGTTTCATTTCACAAGTATTCTTATTAATTTATTATCTTTATATCTTTTCTTTATTATCTTATACCATATTCTATTATTGTCCATCTTCCTAATTTACTTTGGTGCTTATTTACACTGTCATTCATGTATATTACAGCAAATCTTCTGTCTTGCATACCTTGTGATGCTCTGTTTAACATTCATAATCACTCACATGCATCAGATTCATTGGGTACGTAACAGATGGAAACATGAATTTGAAACACTACTGTAATCAGGCCCGTACCCAGGATTTTTTTGAGGGGGCCAGACCCATAGGAGAATTTTAAAGAAATTTTCTCTCATATTATGCACTGTATGTATGTATATATATATATATCAGGGTGGCTACAAACAAGCAGAAATTAAATTCCCTGACTTTTCCAGGTTTTCCAGGACAAAATTTACATTTTTCCCTGACAATTACAAACTAAACTACATCGATGTTTTTGCAAATGGAAATAATAAACTCATACAGATCCACGTATGGTTTTGCTAAGTACCAATATTATCTTCTATTAAATTGACTTAATTTCTCTATTCTCTATGATTTAAATTCAAACTGCAAAATAGTGAATTTGGAAAATTATTACAATTCACAAGCTAAGGAAGGATTATGGAATTTTGTCATACGCAGTAAGTTTTAAAATAAAATACTTGATTATTTTTAAAGTTAAGACTAAATGAGATAAGAGTGAAGAGTGAATGATAAGAAATACAATTTGTAATTTATCAGTCTCCCTATACATTCTCGGTATTATATGTTGATATTTCCACTGAGGTTTGGAACCCTCTGCTTGCAAAAACTATGAGTGCGGACTCATTTTTCGATGCATAAAGCTACTTCTCTCTTGTCTGTAACGCAAACAACTCTTGCATATAAGTGAAACAACTGAATCGAACAAAAGAAAGTGTCATATTTCCTTACATTATCGATGGGATTTCTGCTTCAATACAGTATATCCAAGTGAAGTGCTGTGAAACTGACAACATGCAGTTATACCATTAATACTGACGAAAAGGGTATGTAAGTATTAGAAATTTAACGCATGGAATTTATAGAATTGCATTGTATAGGTACCTGATTTACTTAAACCAACACATTAAAACAGGAAAACACTAATAATAAAAGCTTTTGAAAGTTCATATACGAGGGGCATCCTGAAATAGCTCCAATGGTGCCTGTATGCAGCACTAGTGGCCGGAGAGCGACACACACAAATGCAGGCAGGAAGAAGTGGCATGTAGCTGTAATCTGGTACAGTTGCAATGCAGCCGGTTTAGGACAGTTCTAGGTTAAAGATTGCAGCTCTCATAAAGTCTCCCACCGACTGTGATGTAGCCTACATTGCACGCTCAGAATTTGGGACAGAGCCACCAGCAATCGTGTGAGTTGTACAGACCGGACGTTGTGAGTGATAGTACGGTCAGACGATGGTGCAGACAATTCATAAAAGGCCAATCGAATGTGCACAACCCCATACAGCTGAGTACACACGGTCCCTTTGCATCACTTAAGGTGAGAGATCTTAGACCACTCCCTGTACAGCCCTGGCCTTGAATGTACTGACTTTTATCTCATTGTTCAACTGAAGAGGTTTCTGGCAGGACAAGGATTTGACAGCTACACTGCGGTAGACATAGTTCCAGTCCTTGCTGTCAGACACATATACCATGGGCATACAAAATTTAGTGCCATGCTACGACACAAGCCAGAACAACGGTGGTGATTATGCCGAAAATTAGGTTAGGACTCACTGTTACTAATGCAATAAATTACAACTGATATTCTTGTTTTATTTATGCCTAATCGGTAGGGACCTTGATATTTTGTTATTTTTTTTCAAATTGGTGTATTTTCTTTTTTTATTTTTTACTATACGGTGTTATTTTCCCCAAAATTCACATTTTCATTTTAGTGCATTTTCTGGCAAATATCTGAAATTATACCTTCATGATGTTTTTAAACTACTGTTTAATTGTAAGTCACATGGCTTACGCCTCTTCGCGAGAGTTTGATATCTTGAAAGTTATTTTCCATACCCCTTTATTAATTTTAGGCCGCGGTGGCTCAGTCGGTAACGCGTCTGACTACCATGCTAAAGGTCCCGGGTTCGATCCCCGCCCGTTTCAAATCCGGGAACTTTTCTAACGATGGAAGCGGCCCCGGCGCCCACCCAGCATCGAATAACATGGGTACCTGGGGGAAACACTGGGGGGTAAAGGCGGTCAGGGGCGTGATGCTGATCACATCACCCCCACTCACGACCGGATCAAGAAAGTGTGGGGCGTTACCCCCACACCCCCTAGACGCCTTCATGGCGTGGTGCTATGCACAGGGGAGAACTTTACTTTTTTACTTTTTTTTTTTACTTTATTAATTTTAAGGTAAGGATTTTAGATAATGGAATTTTGGTGTGGAGTTAGGGCCCCACACTTTCTTGATCACGGCTGAAGGTGGGGCTGATGTGATCAGCACCACACTACTGGCTACCTTTATCCCTCAAAGTTTTCTCAAGGTACCAGCTTCATATGATGCTGGGTGGGCGCCGGAGCAGTTTGAATAGGTGGAAAACATCCCGGTTCTCCCCCGCAGGGGATCGACCCCGGGTCTCTCGCATAGTAGTCAGAGGCCCTAAGAACTGAGCTCCATTATTACTCGCCAATAGTGCGCACTTAGCTTGGTAATTCAAAACATATCTCGTGCGACAAATACTGAAGATGTGGCTCCCGTGTGACGGTAGATACGCACTCGATCTCCTGTTAGAACCCTGCCACTTTGCTCTGTGATGTAAATGGTTTTGATAGAAGTTGAAAAAATCGTGGGAAATAAATGATTTAATGTGGCTGTCGGAATTATTCCATGTACGTATAACTCTATAGTTTACTCTTGAGTAAAATGTTGGAAAACTTGCATGTTCTATGTACACAAACATGGCCTAGAAAAGACAAGGATGTTAGATTTCATGGAATTTTTCGTTGTTTTAGGACATTTCTTTTTAAAAAAAATCGCTAAAAACGCCAACAATTCGCATTTTTTTGCCAAATTCACATTATTTCGATATTTCGAACGGCCGAAAAATGTGTCCAGACATCACTGCACATTCCTAAACATAATTTCGCAGCAATTATCATTTTTCACGGTTTTGGCGTTTGCGAAAAATTGGAAATTACTTTCTGGCCACCCCTCGTATAAATCAGTAGATGGAAAGTGAAAATTTAGCAGGGCTGGCAAAGAAAAGTCAATTCCTGAAGGAAGTGATTTGCTGTTATGAATGAATGATTCGAGTAAATATGATATTAAAATATTTACGTATTTATTATTAGTATTTTATTTCATAATATTGGACATTAACTTCACTAAGTGAGAGATTTAAGACCATCTCTCTCGATTTTAAACAGACAGGACAGAGAGTGGCGTTAATTTCATTGCAATACTAATGTTGCAGTAAATTTTCGGTTGGGAGCATGCACTTGCCAATTTTTATAACGTTCACCAATGCAGTTGTTTTTTTGTACTTTATCGTGATAGTATTCAATATATATCCCGTTTGGTTGGATTCTTCTTGATATCTAAGAATAATGCAATGTCATTGTAAACGTATGTTAACTTGCGCGAAACCAGTAATGCGTCAGGATGATGAAAGAAAACCTTCGTAAGCACTGCTACATTCAATAAGGTGAAGTGAGCCAGAAGAGTAACAAAATTCCAGCAGCATATTTGCAGTCTAAAGCTCTTCTTGTTTATGCATGCGATTTTTGTTGGATGTTGCAGTCCATGCAATTTCTGTCGCATGTTGTAGTGACATACTATGCCGGGTGGTGATATTCAACAAAAATTGTATGTATCAATGGAACCTATTTGTTTCCATGATCCTTCAGTTTGCCCAACAAAATGCCTTACTACGACGTCCGACAACTATCGGACGGCGCCACCCACTCTTATTCCCTCCATCTGTTAACAAGTCCCCTTACTACTCCCATACGGACAAGAAAAAATGTTAATTCAATGCATTTTCCACGTAATATTTAGAGGCTTAACCTTTGCTCCCCCGATGATACCATAATCAGAGTAAGGTCGTACTGGCCCGATGATACCATATGGTATCATGGTGCTGATTACGAAATGAATGTGCTTTTTGGACCTTCATACTCTTATGTTTGGGTGGAAACTCTTGACACAGGTCTGGAGAAAGCCTGGGAAATTCATATTGATGACCAACCTCCCCCCTCTCCGCAACATATCTATGCCACATTTTCGAACAGAGTTTCACATTTTGGCTCATTATTCAACTTGTATGGCACCCAGGAACATGAAACATGTTTCAATCTCTTTGGAAACGTTCATTCTTTGAAGAGAATACTAAGCTTTGCACCTTCTCCCCAAAATAGCGGGAGAAGAGGGGGTAAAATCCAGATTTATGTTTTTTTCTTTTCATTTAAATTCGGTAGTCGCTGCCCCCAAACCCCCTTTCCTCGGTTCGGCGTTCTGAATTGCACACGGTTGCATGCTCTGATGTTTTAGCTGCAAAACAAACCTTATCCGAAGTAGATTGCTCCCATAGTGCCCAAGTTATAACAATTTTCCTCCAAAAATGCATATTACCTATTTTTCGTAAAAAACAGTTTCACATTTTGGCTTATTATTCAACCTGTATGGCGCCCAAGAACCTGAAACATGTTTCATTCTCTTGAGAAATGTCAATTCTTTGAATATAATGTAGCAAACTCCAAAATTTTTGTTTTTTCCATTGAAATTCAGGGGTCACCCCCCCAAACCCCCCTTCCTCGGTTCGGCATTCTGAATTGTACACGGTTGCATGTTATGATGTTTTATCTGCAAAATAAAAAAATATCCGAAGTAGATTGCTCCCTTAGTGCCCGAGTTATAACAATTTTCCTCCAAAAATGCAAATTACCTATTTTTCGTAAAACAAAAATCACATTTTGGCTTATTATTCAACTTGTATGGCACCCAAGAACATAAAACATGTTTCATTCTGTTGAGAAATGTCCATTCTTTGAAAAGAATACTAAAGTTTGCACCTTCTCCCCAAAATAGCGGGAGAAGAGGGGGCAAACTCCAGATTTTTGTTTTTTTTCCATTGAAATTCAGGCAACGTGCCCCCCAAGCCCCCTTTCCTCGGTTCAGCGTTCTAAATTGTACACCGTTGCATGCGCTGATGTTTTAGCTGCAAAACAAAAGTTATCCGAAGTAGATTGCTCCCATAGTGCCCGAGTTATAACAATTTTCGTCAAAAGAGTGTTCGAAGTCAATGAAGACGAAATTCCCTGACATTTCCCTGACTTTTTTTGACACTTCAAATTCCCTGACTTTTCCCGGTTTTCCAGGTTTTCCAGGTCTGTCGCCACCCTGATATATATATAGTTGACCTATCCTCCGAGCACCTCAAAAGAATTCAGGAATTCATCCACACCCGCGGCCTGCCTGAAGGCCTGACAGCTCCTACCACAGAAAAAAGTAACATCCCTACCTCACCCCACCTTCCCTCCCAACCCATCCCATCCCATCCCTCCCTCCCAACCCATCCCACCCACCAGAGGCGTAGTGCCCACGTAAAGCTTGTAAGTCCACCTTACAAGTCGAAATTATTGAAGAAAACATATTTCATTTCCGTATTTATCGCTTGAACGCACATAGCAATATCAGACTGCAAGTATAACTTTTAACGAAACAATTGAGGACTTGTTTTGATTCGAGTTGTTTCTCTGTAAGGCTTCTTGAGAGGACTTATGTGTGGGTGAATGGAAGAAATGATTTGGACTCGCCCATGGCGGGTGTGTTTGCTTACCTAGTACCTTCTCAACCAAAGACAGGGCACCCCGATTCTCAGGCACTGTAAGGCGCATTGGCAGTGGGTGCTTACTGACGAGAATTTCTGTCCCCAGGCAGGCAGACCTTACGCTGGCATGGTTGCCACTGCGTCTGACTCATATGTTTGCCACGGTCGGAAGAGAACCAAGAAAATAGACTCCCGTGTTGTTTCAACAATGCTTGGCAGAAGGTGTAACTAACAAAACGGGTGTCATTTTAAATGTGTAAACTAACTATTAAGCTCACAAAGAAATGGTTTAATGTTGGATATTATCTTCATTAGAAACAAAGAAGTTAAAAGATAAAAGAGGAATGTCTGGCAATCCTAGACCCGGCAGCACCCGCAAAGTTTGGTGCGTGCATCCCAGTTGCCCCTAATGTTAAAAGCATACGCGTAATACTTAGCATTATGATTTACAGATTTTTTTACCTTTTCCTTTCATTAAGTTGCTTGATATGCTTTTCAAAATGTGTGAAAATATCGTAACCATGATAATAAGTAATATTCTCGAATGCATTTGCATTTGCAAATTGTAGCCTATGCATTTCCCACAAATGGCTTTTTTAGTGAAAGAAAAAGAATAATAATAATAAAAATATGACATGACCTTTCCAGAAGAAGAGTTTGTGTCCTTAACTAAGCTGTATGTGAAATTTGTCAATTGCTACCAGTTGAAAGTTGAGCTACAGGCAATTTATTCTGAAGCCGAATATCGAGTAAAGAGTGTGTTTGAACTTCATGAGTACTTGCGTACTACCCATTTGAATGAAGCTGTTGAGTGTACAAACTAACAGAATTGTTCCTCACTGTTCCTGCCTCAAGCTCGTTGGTGGAAAGGTCGTTTTCTGCACTGAAGAGGATTCATACATTTCAACGCAGCACACAGACTCAGGCAAGGAAATCTGACTTGGGGACTTATATCCATTGAAAAGGAGCTGCTAAAGACATTGACCAGAAACTCTCGATTCTATGACGACTTGATTGAGGTGTTCAGACTAAAGGATCGACGGATCGAGTTACAGTAAAAATGAGAATTTTCAGTAAGTAATACATATGTTATTATTGTTAACATATAGAGTTAACATTTTGTGTTTGAAATTGAGTATGCCAATACATGACTTACATTCAAATAGATTCTATTTAGCTAAAATATCTTTGGGTTTTCTTTATCCAATATTCAGGTCAGGTTTATCTATTCAGGTCATGTTTATCTAAGGAAGCCTTACACATTTCATAGCATCATGCTACGCCACTACCACCCACTTACAGTTTTCGACGAGCCTGGTGACGAAACAGTGTTGCTTTTCTACACATCGCTTCTTCTTCGATGGGGACCTGGCAACTCTGCAGGGCCCTAACTTCCGGTTCCGTCTCTTTCTTCTCACACCGAGGATGATTCTGAATTTTTCCACTGTCTAGTGAGTGTTCACTTTCTCCTTCTTTTTATTTAGCCCTTTTGGCTCTCCTTGCTTTATTCCATTTTTTTTCCACTTTGGTATGAATCCTTTCGTGTATAACTCCCTTCAACTGAACAGCCTGCGATCACTTATTGTTTCCTACACCAAAGCTACATCCCATGCATGCTTCTTGCACTCCTGTTTGATATTAGGCCTAACACCCAAAAACCTTGCACCCAAACTGCCTTTTTCCACCATGCCCCCAAGCATAAAACCAACAATTTTCCACTAGCGAGAAATTTCGCTATTGAACTGACCCACGCCATGTACCGATCCCAGCTAAGTCGCGCACGAGAACTGTCTATTTCTATTCAATACCTTACCAACATCCTGTTGCTGACCCCAGGTAACCACAATCACAAAATAGACTCCTTCTGGTACACTGCCCATTCCATCGCCAGTGACCTTAACACTCAACACCTCCAAAAACTCTCCAATCTCTGCCGTCTAGCTTTTCAGACTGGCTGCACTCTCCCCCTTCCACTTCTGCCCAATTTCAGTCCCAAACCAACATTTCTGCTATTACCCGACACCCCTTTACCATTGCCCTCCCCTCCCACAACACCACAAACCCCCCTGAAAACCAAATCTGCACCCCCTCACATCGCACCTTGGGAAACAACCAGACCATGGACAAACCCACCCCCACCAGATCTACGACCACCAATGACCCTAACCCACTCCAGAACAACCAGACTTTTACTCAATTTATCCAGCCATAAACTTAGCACTGATGAAATAGCTGTTTTATCCAAAGGCCTTACCTTATCCCCCACAACTCTCCGCAACCAATTCCGCCTGCTTTTTGACATACACACCTTTGATCGCAACCTCCAATAGCAACATTTCTGGGCCAAAAACCCCCCCACTCCAAACTACTACAAATGAAACCCACCAAAGCCTCCTTCAATATAGCCCCCCCCTCCTCCCAATATCCCCCCTGCCCACCAACCACTCCTTGGAAAGCTACATTACTGCCATCATTTCCACCACCTCTGACAGCTCATTCTTATATGACCTCCAGAACCAACCTAACCTCAACACCTCAAAACAGAAAGTTCTCGGAGATATCCGCAACAACCATAACATCAAAATCCTTCCAGCTGACAAGGGGTACACCACCGTGGTCTTGAATCCTCCAGATTACTTGGCGGAAGCCACCCACCAGCTGGCTGACCCCTCCACCTACAAACCCACCACAGTTAACCTATCCTCCGAACGCCCCAAAAAATCCAGGACTTCATTCACACCCACGGCCCGCCTAAAGGCCTGACAGCTCCTACCACAGAACACCACTCCTCCACCCACAACCTGGACTTCACTGTCGCCATCCATACCAACCAACCACCACAACATCCGTTTCAAGGACTGCTTCCGGGTAGCGATCATCCATCTCTTACCCCAACCAGCCAACACCTCTATTCGCAAAAGATGGGAGAGGGCTTATATATCGGCCATGAGTGCAACCACTCCACCTGGTCTGAACAAGGCAACCCAGTAACGTCCCCACCCCACCCCACCCTCCCTCCCTCCCAACCCAACCCATCCCACCCTTACCTTACCTTACCTTACCAACTGGCTCTACAGCTGTGGGCGAGCTTTGGCCTTCTGTACTATCAGTCTCCAAGCATCTCGGTCCAATATCTTCTCCCTCCATCCATGGACTCCCATTCTTTGTAGATCTTGTACGACACTATCCTACCATCTTAGTTTAAGTCTGCCTCTTTCTTGTGGAATACATTCTCTCATACATGGTTCTTCGTGGCATTCTATCCTTATCCATATGTTCTATGTGACCCATCCAACTAATTCTTCTGCCTTTAAAAATCTTACTATATCCTTTTGGTTCAAGATGGAATTTATCTCTTCATTGTTTCGACTTCTCCAAAAATCTCCATCCTTGATTGGTCCATATATTTTTCTGATTATTCTTCTTTCTGTTTTCCTTAATTGTTGTTTATCTTCTAAACTCATTGTCCATACCTCAGCACTGTAAGTTATTACCGGTCTTATAAGCATTTTGTAAATCAATAGTTTTGTACATCTGCTAATTAACTTGCTTTTTAGTAATTGTATATTGGCATAATATGATTTGTTCCCTGCGTTTATTCTTTCTCTAATTGTATCATGCATATTAATTGTTTTGGTCATTTATCGTCATTCCAAGATACTTGAAGTTTGTTACTGCTTCAAATTTCTTGTCATCTATTGTAAATTGGTGGTAACGTTTTTTACATTGTTTTGGTGTCAGTAGTATGAATTTGGTTTTGTTCATGTTTGTCTGTAACCAAATTCTATTTTCTGCTTTTTCTAATATTCTGCATGTTCTCTTTAATTCTTCTTCTGTTCTGGATATTATAACTACGTCGTTGGCACATGTGTTAATTTGGCTAAGTTTCATAAATATTGTTCCTCTTTTGTCTATTTTGCTTATTATTCCATGTAGTGCTATGTTAAATAAGCATGTAAATAGTCCATCTCCTTGCTTTACTCCTGTGTTATATTCTGTTAGTTCACTCATATCGCTCCATATTTTGACCTTGAAATATGTGCATTGCAGTGTCATGTTCGTTAATCTAATCAATTTCTTAGGTATTTGTAATTCTGTCATAGTTTGCATTAATTTATGACTTTTAATACTATCAAAAGCATAGTTTTTCTTGTATGTACGCATTGTTTGCATTATAGAATTATTTTCTGTACTTTACGGTTATTACAAGCATAAGAAAACAGTTTTTCTTTGTGACGTTTCAGGAGAAAAAAAGCTCCAATCATCAGATATTTATTTTCATTTTGACTAAAGATACAGTTATAACAATGGTTAGTAATTTTTTAAACAAAAAGAATCTGTTATATAATGGATGTTGTCAATGTTACATTGTTGTAATACAGCAACTTAACAGTGAAAAAAAGCAGTCTGTTTTATTTTTATTTCAGATATTTAAAAAAATTATGAATCCCAAATATCATCAGGTAATTCAAATTCATAATTGTTGTCACAAAGTCTCTTGATGTTTTCTGTTACATTAAATTTTAAAGATGGTGACTTACTCCATTTGTGAAAAAGAAAACACCATACTGGATCTATGTGACCATTTTCATTATTTAATTTATTCCAGTGTTCTTCTGCAATGAATGAAGCTTCCCAGACATTCAACTCTGTGTTTCCTGTTAATCTTTTTAAAACCCTTATCTTTTTAATCAAATGCTTCTCTTCGATGATATGTGTTGACAAACCTGTTCTTGGGTTTAGATTTATAATGTCCAAATCGTGTTCGTTCAAAAGCACTATGAAAGTCTATGAATAACATGTAGAGATTTGTATTATGTTCATAATGTTTTTCCATTATTTGTCTTGTTGTGAATAATTGATCTATGATGCTTCTTCCTTGTCTAAAGCCTGTTTGGTATTTTCCTATTATGTTTTCTGTTATTGCTGTTAATCTTCTATGTATAATGCTAGTCAATATTTTGTATGTTGTATTAAGTAACATGATACCTCTATAATTACTACATTCTGTTTTGTCACCTTTCTTGTGTATTGGGCACAATATTCCATTATTCCATGCTTCTGGTATGTGTTGTTCTTGCCAGATTTGTTTTATTAGTTTGTATATTTCTTCTATCATATTTGGTCCAGAATATTTTAGTATTTCTGCTGTTATTTCATCTTCTCCTGGTGATTTATTGTTTTTTTATTATCTTCTCAACTTCTTCTCTTGTTGGTGTTCCTTCTGTGTTATGTTTGTCATTATCTTCTGTTTGTTCTTCTCTATACATTTCATTGTATAGTTGTTCTTGGAAGTGTTCTGTCCATCTTTCTAGTACGCCTTCTTTGTCTCCTATTATTTCCCCATTGCTCCTTTTACATCCTCTCTCTTTGGGTTGATATCCCATATTTATTCTCTTTATTGTTGCATAGTACTTTCTAATCTCTGACTGTCAACTAAGTTATTCTATTTCTTGGATATTCTTTCTTATCCATTCTTTTTTCATTTTCTTACATAAGTTATTTGCCTGTTGCCTTAGTTCTTTGTATTTTTACAATTACTTCTTGTTTCTCTTTGCAGAATTTTTTTGGTTAATTATTTGCTGACATTCTTTATCAAACCACTCTTTCTTCCTTGATGTTTTCTCTTTGCCTATTACTTCTTCTGCAGCTTCTGTTAACACTTTTTTAATTCCTTTCCACTTTCCTTCTATTGTTTCTTCTTGAGTATTTCGTTGACACTTATTTTTAATTGCTGCTTGATAATTAATCTTATTTTCTTGATTGTCAAATTTTGTATAGTTCCATTATGTTCTTCGTATGTTCTGTTTGGTTGGGTTATTGCTTAATCTTGCTCTTAGTTTAATTTTTACAAGAAAATGGTCTGAATCACAGTTTGGTCCTCTTTGGCTTCTTACATCTATGATTGTTGAGGAGTCTCTCTTATCTATTAAAACATGATCTATTTGATTTACCGTATCATCATCTGGTGATTTCCATGTGCCCAAATGTATCTTCTTATGTGGAAAGTAGGTGCTTTTAATTACCAACCTATTTCTTATTGCAAATTGTGTTAGAAGTAAGTCATTTTCATTACTGTTTTTGTGTAGGGAATGGTTACCAATTATATCTGTGTCACTATTTCTCAAACCTATTTTTGCGTAGTAATCACCTGCAATTATTATGATATCATAGTTTGCTATATTTTCTATTGTTCTTTCTGGTTGATCATAGAAGTGTTCTTTTTCTACGTCTTTTTTTCATTAGTTGCAGCAAGTACTGACAGTATACTAATATTTTGGAATTTACCCTTGATTCTTATTTTACATATCCTCTCATTAATTGGTTCGAATGATAATACTCCTTAGTTTTTTTTTGTTATTATAAACCCTGTTCCCTATTGTCCTGTTTTCACTGTTGTTCCGCTATAGTATACACTGTAATCTTTTTTGTCTATTTTACCATGCCCTTGCCATCTGATCTCTTGCAGTGCTACAATATCAATTTTGCATTGTGTGATTACATTGGCTATTTCTTGCATTTTACCTGGTATTAACATTGTTCGGACGTTCCACCCATTCAACCCAATCACAGTTTTCAATGAGCCTGGTGACGAAACAGTGTTGTTTCTTTTTCACTATGCACCGCTGCTTCTTCGATCAGTGTTGCCAGAAACAGTTGATAGATAACAAAAAGTACTTTAACCAGTGTTTACTGTAAGGTGGGTGGATAGTTTCAGGGAGGAGAGGAAAAGGTTACTGGTTGGCTAGGTTGAGTCCGGGGGGTATAGTGGCGTCCATGCCTGCTATATAGGCCCTTTTCCATCCCCTGCGGAAAGATGTGTCAGGGTGGGGGGGGAATGGATGATGGCAACACAGAAGCAGTTATTGAAGGTGGTGTTATGGCTGTTGGTGTGGATGGCATCTGTGAAATCGGAGTTTTGGGTGGAGGAATGGTGATTATTGATCCTTAGGTTCAAGAGGGTGGAGGTTTCGCCTAAGTAGAAGTTGCCGTGGATTTGGCAGATGAGTGTGTAAATTAGGTTGGATGAGTGGCAGGTGGCCTTAGGGTGAACTCACCTGCCGCTGAGGGGAAGAGGTGTGGGGGAGGTGATAAGTATGGGCCAGGTCTTGCATCTGGGTTTGTTGCACCTGTGAGCTGGGTGAGTGGTGTGGAAGGGGTGGAAGTGATGGAAGTGGTGTGGAAGGGGTGGGGGTGTTTCGGACCAAAATGTTTTGGAGGTTGGCGGGGAGGGGCGATGGAAGACAACCCTTGGTTTATCCCGAAAGATGTCCCTGGTGTCAGGATCACTGTGCAGGATAGGGAGGAGGGAGTGGAGGGTATGTCTGATATTTATATATATATCAAAGAAGGAGAAAGGAAACACTCAACAGACAGTTTTAAAAAATCGAATTTTCGCTAGCTTAATCGTAGCATCTTCAGAGTAGGAAGAAAGAGACGGAACCGGAAGTTGGAGAACAGCTGAGTTGCCAGGTCCCAATCGAAGAGGAAGCGGTGCATAGAATGGAAAACACACTGTTTCATCACCAGACTCATTGAAAACTGTGAATGGGTGGGACGGGCTGGGTTGGGGTAGCGTCAGATGAGGTGGGGAGTTACTGGGTGGCCTTGTTTAGGCCAGGTGGAGTGGTTGCACTCATGGCTGATATATAGGCCCTCTCCCATCTTTTGCGAACAGAGGTGTTGGCCGGTTGGGGTAAGAGATAGATGATCGCTACCCGGAAGCAGTCGTTGGAAGGGATATTGTGGTGGTTAGTAAGGACGGCGACTGTGAAGTCCAGGTTGTGGGTGGAGGAGCGGAGGTTATTGATGCGGAGGTTGACGGCAGTTGATGTTTGATGTTGATGTTTGGAGCATGTGAGCGTGTGAGAGGTAATGAGGATGGGGCAGGTCTTGCACCTAGGGCAGTTGCATTTATGGGCAGGGGGGTGTTGGTTGTGTGGTGAAGGAGTGTTGTGGAGCAGGATGTTCTGGTGGTTGGGGGGGGGGGGGGTGAAAACTACTCTGGGTTTGTCGGGAAATATGTTTTTCGTTTCAGGATCACTGTGGAGAATGGGGAGAAGAGAGTGTAGTGTGTGCCTGATTTTGTTGAGGTGGGGATGATATTGGGTGATGAGTGCAGGTGGGTTGGTGGCAGCATATTTCTTGGTGGTAGTGGTGCGTGAAGCAGCTCGCGATATTTGTTTGGTGACTAGGATGGAGGGATATCCACAGTTGACCAGGGCTTGGTGTAGGCAGAGGTTTTAATTCTGGCGGGAGGTGGGTGAAGTGTTGAGGCACTGTCCCCTGAGGGCCAGGGAGAATGGAATGGCTTTTTTGGTGTGGAACGGGTGGGAGCTGGAGAAGTGTAGGTATTGCATGTGGTTGGTGCATTTTACGTGGATAGAGGTTGTCAGATGTCCTCCCATGATGTGCACGTCCACATCCAAGAAGATGATCTGGTTGGGGGAGTGCGTCCAGGTGAATTTTATGGAACGGAAGTGATTAAGTTGGTCCAGGAAAGCTGATAAGGATGGTTCTCCATGTGTCCAGAGAATGAAGATGTCGTCGATGAAGCAGAGTCAGAGAAGGGGTTGGAGGGGTTGGGTATCCAGGAACTCATGCTCAAGTTTGAACATGAAGAGGTTTGCGTAGGATGGGGCCATTCTGGTACCCATGTCTGTACCTGGGATCTGTAGGAAATGTTAGTTTTCAAAGGTGAAATTGTTACATGTGGGGACAAGGTGGGCTAGGTGGGTCAGGAAGTTGGTGATGGGGTTGTGAGGTTTGGGTCTGCTATTGAGGTAGAATTCTATGGAGCGGAGGCCATAGGAGTGGGGTATGTTGGTGTAGAGAGAAGTGACGTCGATGGTGGCAAGGATGGTGTTTGGGGGCAATGGTGGAAGGGTGCTGATTTTCTGGAGGAAGTGGTTGCTGTCACGGAGGTAGGAGGGCAGGGCTTTCACAAGAGGCTGGAGACAAAGGTTGAGATTCTTTCTGTGGGTGAGTTATAGCTGGACACAATGGGTCTACTAGGGTTGCCAGGTTTGTGAATTTTGGGCAGTAGATAGAAGGTTGGGGTGCGGGGATTGTCAGGAATTAACATAGCTGTGGTAGGAGCAGTCAGGCCTTCAGGGGGGCCGCAGGTGTGGATGAAGTCCTGGATTTTGTTGAGATGTGCGGAGGATAGGTCAACTGTGGTGGGTTTGTAGGTGGAGGGGTCAGCCAGCTTCCGCCAGGTAATCTGAGAGTTCAAGACCGCCATGGTGGACCCCTTGTCAGCTGAGAGGATTTTGATGTTATGGTTGTTGCGGAGATCTAGGAGGGGTTGAGGTTTGGTTGGTTGTGGAGGTCATTTAAGAATGAGCTGTACTTTTCCAATAGGTGGTTGGTAGGCAGGGGTTTTTGGCCCACAAATGTTCTGCCTCTTTTTTGACATACACACCTATGCTTGCTACCTCCCATGGCTACATTTCTGGGCCAAAAAACCCCTCACTCCAAACTACTACCAATGAAACCCATCCAAGCCTCCTTCAATTTAGCCCCCCCCCTTCCTAAGATCACCCCCACAACCTCCAGAACATTCTGGTCCACAACACTCCTTAACCAAACAACCAACACCCCCCTCCCCATAAATGCAACTGCCCTAGGTGCACGACCTGCCCCATCCTCATTACCTCTCACACCCTCCAGGTGCACACGGCCACTGGCAAATTTACCCTCCATCCCAAAGGGATTTGCCATGCCTCAAACCTAATCTACATCCTCACCTGCAACATCTGTGGTGATTTTTACCTGGGGGAAACATCAACTGCCGTCAACCTCCGCATCAATAACCACCGCTCCTCCACCCACAACCTGGACTTCACAGTCACCGTCCATACCAACCACCACAATATCCCTTCCAACGACTGTTTCCGGGTAGTGATCATCTATCTCTTACCCCAACCAGCCAACACCTCTGTTCGCAAAAGATGGGAGAGGGCCTATATATCAGCCATGAGTGCAACCACTCCACCTGGCCTAAACAAGGACACCCAGTAACTACCCCACCTGATCTGATGCTCCCCCCCAACCCAGCCCACAAAAACCCATCCCCCAGTATGCGACTACTTATTGAAGCATCTCCTTCAAATGCACAAACTTGTACCATTAGAGTCATTCTCAAAGGTAGACACATACATTTGGATCATTGACTTTTCCAAGGAGTGGGAGTAAGAGGACAAAGGGGAGACCAAGATGTTGGTAGAAAGAGCAGATAGTGGAGTGTGTTAGGAGAAGATTGAAACACCGTGGAAAGAGAGGAGTGGTGTAAGACCAGAAGAAAATCGAGAGGCTTCACTTCTATGCCAACCCAGCCAGAGGCAGGAAACCGCAGAGGATGATGATGACTTTTCCAATAAATACATAAACATTAAAATATTTTTTACAATTATTGTAACTACTGGTAAATGTTAGAATACAGCGAAACCCAAATTTTATGTTCCTTGATTTTACATTTTACTGCATTATACATTCAATCTTCTTGGTAGCAATGTGGCAACATGCCCTGAAAAACTTAAAATAGTTAACGTTAAGTACTTACCTCAAGCGCTTCCATTGATAGGTCAGGTGGACTATTGTAATTGATCCTCTTCGGATAACATGCGTTATTCAAATGCAAAAATTTTGATGCCTGAAAGAGATTGGCAAGATGTTATCACAGATTTCAAATGCTATAGTAATACAAATATGCAAAAGGGAGAGGGGGAGAGGGTAATGGCCCTTCACCTTCGGGACACCCTTAGTACTGAAAATGAATCAATATAAAATTACAAATAGAGAACCTGAAGGGTGCATTCAGTTCTTAATTACTAGGGGCATGCATATTTTGTTTTTGTTAATTTTTAACGTTTCTGAAAAATATGAGGTGCATTTTCCTACCTTGTTTTGTCACAAAATGATGTAAAATGAACTGCAAAGTGTGAAATAGACTTTAGAGTTTATTTACCAGAGTGACACTTTCTGAACTTTGAATTATCCTGCAAGTTATGCAATTCACGGAAAATTGATTAATTCTGAGAAGCAAGAATGAACCCCTTGATACAGGAATAAACTTAATACTCTGGTAACTACATAAATGTGCTATTAGAAGGGATATATTTATTTTGTGTAATAAGTGCAGTTTTTAAATGAAATTTAGTATTATATTCACAATTTTAAAATGTCATTTTATATACCACTTTTCATCCAATTTATCACAGCTATAACAGAAATTTTATTTTACTGATGGCTTTTGAACTTGAAATTGACTGTTTTGTACAGAAATTTTGCTTTTTTTATTTGCGAAAAATATGTGCCTCTATTAAATACTGTATGTCACTAGTTTCTGCCTTAGGAAAAAAACTATGTAATTTGATTTTTACTTTACAAAACCTGCATTTAACAAGAACATAAAATACAATGAACAGATTCTCTTAGGATAATGACCAGGCGAGTTCTGGAAAGGTTTCTGAGCTTGCTAGAACTCACCTGGTCATTAACCTGAGAACATCTGTTCATCATCTGTTACCAGGAAAGCTTCAAGACTTATTTCAATATAAAATATATTAACCATAACAAAATAACAGAATTTTGCATTGTTACAAGATATTTACAAATATAATCTACTACTTAGAAATTATCAGTCTATGCTACCTCTTTATAGTGGTTCAGATATTTGACCGGGTCCTCATCTTTCTTCTCTGCTATCTTCCCAAGCATGTAATGGTGCAGCCAACGCTCGTCTTGAATCCCATGTTCCTCACCAAGTGTGTACCAAACCTACAAACAAATCAATAAATGCTATACAAGGTGCAAATAAAAAAAAATTATAATGTGCATGATTCTTAACCATGTGTATTGAATGGAAACTAGTAGGAGTTTTGATTTTCCTGATGGAAAGTAATTCCTAAAAAATAGAAGAATATCTTATAGCCTTGAACAGCCAATGTACAATTGGTTTTTATTTATTACTACTTTTGTTATTATTATTTTCAATTTTGAAGTCAATTCATATAAAATTGTATTACACATATTTCATCCGAACAATGTAACAAACCAACACAGTTTCATAATTTTAGACTAAACGTTATTGAAATAAGCACTCTTGTATCTGGATGGTGATATTAATGGGAGCTATACTGTAGAAGAATACTGTATGTTAAGTACAGGGTGATTCTTACAGAATCAACCTGATGAATTTGCTAATAATGCTACAGGTGATGCATGTAACAGCTCGCAATTACGACATCATAATCTGTGGGCTATGCTCAGTTGAATGTTGTGCAGATGATCTGACAGGTGGCAGGACTTATGCTGCAAGGTTAAAGGATACATATTGGTGCATGTACGAACGTGTTTGCAGCATCCAGGTGTCAGGCCCCTCGACCTTACCAGCCTGGATTTTTTCCTGCAGGGTTTATTGAAGGACAAGGTGTATGCAAACAAACCTCGTATGTTACAAGTTTTAAAGGATGACATTTCGGCTGAAATCAGGAACATTACCAGAGAAACACTGCAGCAAGTCACGGTGAATATGCAAACGTGGGTGGAGGCATGCCTTCTTGAAAACGGCAGACACTTTCAACAGATGCTTTGATCACAATCAATGGCACACTATCCAAGGTATGTCATGTATGAATTATGTTAATATCTGTGTGGTATATTTCATACTACAGCTCTCATTGTCAGGCTGGTTCTATAAGAATCACCCTGTAGTGATGATTATATTAGAGTGCTTTCGTAACACCTTTGTTCAACTTACATTTAAATTTTGCCCTTCCTGACAACTATGACTTACAGTGGTAAAAGAAAACATTTATCTTCAACACTGAAAGTTTACAATATATGTGGACTTCAGAGTAGAATCTTACATACCCGATTTGCAGATGTGAAACAAGTGAATGCTATGTCTAGCATTTCTTCTTTGTGCTTTTCAACTATTTCAAACATTTCCAGGCTCAAATGTGTTTCCTGGAAAATTAAAAGTATGTACCATTTGAAACCAAGTGAAAAATTTTCAATCCTAAATACCAGTTACACATTACAAACTATATCATAGGAATATATGAAAGATTGGATATAAAATCGATAGGGAACTGCAAAGAATCTAAGCTAATTCAAACTTTTGTGGGCTGCTGCAGTTGCATTCTTCTTTCACTCCCCGAGTTTCCAAAGTTCTACAATGTCCTGCCATTTTATCATGGGAAGAAAAGCAAATTGTCTTAAGGCATGATGAAAGAGTATACAGGGTCATTCCACACCAAATCAACACAATTTTCACACAAATGCTACCTAGTCATTTCGGACTATGGTGTCATTTGCTAAGTTTACATATACCATGATTTCAATTTAATGTTGGTTGCCCTGTTGATTCATTTCATTATAGTTAGGGAAATCCTCTATTTCTCAATGTTAGTTTTTCCATTTTTTCTATTCTTCCAAAAATTCAAATTTTTATTTTAGCACACTTTTCTGCCAAATACAGTGAAACCTCAATTTTATGTTTTTCAGGGGACCAAGCTAAAATAACTTAATATACGTGCAAATGTAAAATTGAGAAGAATTTATTAATATTTTAGTTTGTTGGGACCATCAAGATTGAATGTATAATGCAGGACAATGTAAAACCCGGGAACATACAATCGGGGTTCCATTATATACATAAAATTATACCTTCATTATGCTTAAAAACTAGGGATGGGACCGATTAATCGGTACTCTATCGGTATCGGCCGATATAGGCATATCGGTGTATCGGTTTATCGGTGAAATTACCGATTATTTTACCGATCCGATATATCAATAAATATGATAATTTAGTGCAAAAATCTGCCATTTTATTGTAATTTTTATGGATAATCTCCATGCCCTACTTTTTAAAAAAGTAAATGTCTTGATATGTAATTTCTTTTTCACTGCAGTCACCTTGAAACACACATTTATTAAGGAGGTCAATGAACCTTTCAGGTTCTTTGAGAACCATATCTAATTTTATATCGGATCGGAGAAATATCAGTTATCGGTATCAGTACATTTTATATCGGTACTTTATCGGTATCAGCCAAAATTTCATATCGTCCCATCCCTATTAAAAACTAATACTTTAAATTGTAAGTCACATGGCCTATGCCTGTTTGTGACGGTTTCATAATTCTTCAACACATTAATTGCATTATGAATACAACTGGTAAACTTGATATATACGTATTTTGCAGAATTCAATATCTAAAAGAAGGAAAATCATCAATGAAAGTTAATATTTAAGTTGCTATAATACAAATTTATGCATTAACATTTACTGTTTTTTTTATTCTGGTACCTTTTCTTTTTTTTCCACAATATGAACTGTAAAGACTGAAATTTTAAGTATTTAATCCAGGAAGAATATAAAAATCGGGGGATTTTTTTAGTTCCATCTTCATACTTCTACCTGACCCACTTCTATCTTGATAATTTTATGAACTTTCTTTTTGGGGGGGTTTAGTGTAACAAAATAATAGCAACCAAAGGGAAAAAAAGTATTCAATAATGCATACTTTGAACAATGAACCATTATTTACCTGTTTCAGAAGCCTTGAGCAAAAGGAATGAACGGTGTAAACAAACGAACCATATTCAATCCACATGAGCGAATGGCCCGAGTCTATATCCACTGCTCGCTGGAAGCATCTTTGTGCTGCTTGAGCCTTCTTCAAAAAGTCATTTTCACTCTTCAATGGGTCGCACTGAAAGCAGAATAACAGTTCTTGTGAAATAAGTTGCAAGTAATGTGGAACCTTTACATTACTCACACACAATTTAAATACACTGCAGTCCCGTTTAACAGAATCGCTAAAAAAAGCCGTTACTCGTGCACGACCCTGTTTTACGTGGGAGCACCGACGAAGCACTTTCGTCTTTGTTTTGGTCTAACAGTTAGTTATCAAAGAGTAAGTTCATTGTTATGATGTGTTGGATGTACTCACCCATGTCCCCATCCCCATCTATTTTTAGCACGCGTACTGTGCTGTACGCTAAAGGACAAGAGACACAACCGAAGCACCATCGGTCCCATCAAATTCGGTTAAACGGGACTGTAGTATATGCCATTTTGACAAATCCTGGGCATTCTTACATATTGCATTTCAAGAACACACTTCTCCCAACATACATCACTGGTGGCATGTGATAACCATATTTAATAGTTCTGCGAACAATAATTACAAAAAACAATTTCAGTATGTGACGTTCTGCCCGCGTGACTAAATTGGGCCCCAGAATTTCCGTGGACATAAATAAATAACAATTGCAGAACACACAAAAATTAAGCTGGTTGAGGTATATGCATCAAGGTTATGACGTACTTCAGGGTTCCTCAAGAACCACCTTGTCAAACTAATACAAATTAGTTCAACTGCAATGAGTACAATAAAGGGGAGGTAAAAATTCACCTTTCAAAACTCGCAAGCTGTCTTGATAAATTTTAAGCATCAACATAAGACATCTAACAAACTAAAGTTCGTAGAGATACTTTTCATACTGAAAGAAAACAACAAGAAAAATCTCACAACTTATAACTACCACTTGCAAAGATTGTACACAGTACTTAAGTCTACAAGAACTAACGACAGTATCACTTTTCTCATCGTACTGGAAACTGCATCACTCCATAAATGCTACATAACTGATATATACCTTCTATCTGAAATACAATAGATGAAATAACATCTCGCTAAGAATTTAATCTTTAACAACTTGTTTATTTCTTCCCAATCCAACAAGAAGAGTTACGTAATAACAATCTCAGGTACATCATTCAAATTATTTACATTCACCTCAATTATGCATTCTTCATTGCAACAAACAACCTCATAATTAACAATGATCCTTTGGTCTAGAAGCAAGATATCGCACGCAAAATAAACATACAAATACGTACATAAAAATGCAATCCCAACAACTTTACAATAATAATAATAACAACTATTCATTCAGTCAAATCAATATCTCCTTAAAAATTTATCATTTCGTCCTGCGAAATGTGCATCTTATATATGTAGATTTTCAGCAAAAAATGCAGGCTCGACCAGGACTCGAACCTGGGTCTCTGGCAATCCATGCCATTACTCTACCACTGAGCTACCGAGCCGGCCTGGCTTCCCCTGCATTTTTGCTGGCGCTGTTTTACCTGTGTGAAATAGTCTCTGAAAGTGCTACTGCAACGGGATGTGTTGCCTTTGAAACACTATAGACGTCGACGTTGCCTGGTTCCTCCCAGCGTAGAGATGTCAATCCATTAAATTAGGTACACACAGGAGATGTACTATGTAGATTTTCAGCGAAAAATGCAGGCTCGACCAGGACTCGAACCCGGGTCTCTGGCAATCCGTGCCATTGCTCTACCACTGAGCTACCGAGCCGGCCTGGCTTCCCCTGCATTTTCGCTGGCATGGTTTTACCTGTGTGAAATCATCTCTGAAAGTGCTACTGCAACGGGATGTGTTGCCTTTGAAACACTATAGACGTCAACGTTGCCTGGTTCCTCCCAGCGTAGAGATGTCAATCCATTAAATTAGGCATACACAGGAGATGTACTATGTAGATTTTCAGCGAAAAATGCAGGCTCGACCAGGACTTGAACCCGGGTCTCTGGCAATCCGTGCCATTGCTCTACCACTGAGCTACCGAGCCAGCCTGGCTTCCCCTGCATTTTCGCTGGCGCTGTTTTACCTGTGTGAAATAGTCTCTGCAAGTGCTACTGCAACGGGATGTGTTGCCTTTGAAACACTATAGACGTCGACGTTGCCTGGTTCCTCCCAGCGCCAGCGAAAATGCAGGGGAAGCCAGGCCGGCTTGGTAGCTCAGTGGTAGAGCAATGGCACGGATTGCCAGAGATCCGGGTTCGAGTCCTGGTCGAGCCTGCATTTTTAGCTGAAAATCTACATAGTACATCTCCTGTGTGTGCCTAATTTAATGTGCATCTTATTTGTTTCAAATTTGACCTATTTGCAATTGTCAAATTTCAAGACAAAATATTCCTGTTCAATTACATTTATTCTTTTAACGCCCTTTTTGCTGTTGGATAAAATCCTCATTTACATTATTTCAATTTGATTTACCCAAGTGGGGGGATAGGGGGGATTATCAAAACTTTCCTCGCTTTCTTGACCCACTAAAATTCAACCAGAACCTCGATCACTTTCTATAACGTTTACGCAAAGAATCAATGCCTTGCAACCCATATATGTCACAACTATACAAAGGACATTTTTTACTTGTTTGCCTATCTTTCTTATTTCCGCTCAATTCGTTACATGTTTCCTGATATTGCTCATTCATCGATTTCTGTTCCAATTAACTAGTTTGAAGAGTCAAACGCACCTTCCACTATGTAAGATTTGGCCCAAAGCAACATTTCACTTAGCACCTAACTTAATGCTCTGTAACTGACAACATTGCCACATCTACATGTCCTTGATGTATTCTTAAAGGTATGACAACTCTCCGGTTTCCGGCGTCCCTGTAATCATTGGCAATTGATTTGCTTGAATGGCTTCAAGGTTGCTTGAAAGAATCCCACAAACTTCCATCGGCTTCCTTATGCCTCAAGCAAAACTCCAGACAAGAAAATTGGCAACATCGGATCCAACGGTTTCCAAATTCTTCAGGTTTCTTGCTTCAGGTTTCGTGAACATTATGAATGTTTGGTTGGCTTCTCAAATAAAGAATACGTGTCCATCACAAAACTACCAATTCTTTCGGCATGTTCTCTAACAAGTCAAAATGCAGTTGGCAGAAAAATGAAACTTGGCACATTTCTGTCGTTACGAGTACTAGTAAATTCTTCACGTCAATAGTCAAAAACACACTAGTTCAGTCTTGGGGTGACAAGTGTTTAAATATTTCACCAAACAATCTATGTTGTCCACTTGCACACTTACAATGCGAAAAGGCCAGCTTATGCAATTTTCGACCACGACTTAATCCTCGGCCACGAAGTAGGTCAGTTGGCTGGAGAAAGTGAAGGCATGTTGCCATCTAGCAGAGTTGAGAGAAAACACTCGCAAACAAATGAAGTCGAAAGAGCAAAAGCATAAACAGGGACTGAATTGTGACTGAAGATCGCAAAAAAATTTTTTTTATAGCTTTGTGACGTGATTTTCGTCACAAGTAGGGTTGGGGTAATTGATGAAGGTGAGGAGGTATTCCCTTCTGGATAGTGCTCAAACCCCATCCCCCTCCTCTAGTCTCATATTTTAGACTTGGGGCATGATGAATGATATTCTGATGCTTCGAAAAAAGTGACTGAAAATTTCACCTTCACTGGAAAGTTTTCAAATACTACACTGATTTTTACAAAAAGTCTATAAGTGAGTATTTTGGCCATAAAGTCCAAATCAGAAATGTTATCTTGCTGGAGCATGATGCTGATCACATTACCTCCAAACTGGCCCATATCGTGTATGTGTGAAGCCTCGACCCCCAACACCTCCTAAGGGCCTCCACGATTGTTGAAACTTATTTGGGATAAGCTTGAACAATTGAAGATTAAAATATTTAAGGAACAATTGCAACAAATCAGCCATCAATCCTTCTATGAGCTACCATGAAACTTACTGAATTTAGTTTGGTTTCCAGCTGACTTCCTCTTGCAAGAGCCATACCAGCCCAGGAATCTAGGCGGTCTGGATTCACACAGGTATCCAAAAGATAGTTTTTGATTGCCTTAGCCTGTAAAAAGAACAAGATATATGTATATGACACACACTCATCATGTTCAGGATAAGATATTAATAAATACTCAAAGTTGAAATACTGGAGAATAATTTTAAGACATTCCAAAGTGAGTAAATTTTTTAATAGAATTTGATAAAAATTTACAAGCACTATTGTCTAGACATGTACTTCTAAATATTTCCAAATTTTCAAACCCTCCTTCTTCATCACGGAAGGGAAGAGGATTAAATGCTTGTGGGTAAAATGTAAGGATAAAGGTAGAAATACGTGATGACAGAAGAGCGTGACCAGGCAAGCTACCATTCCAATTGCCAGAAAAATGCACGATTCTTTACAATTAAAGGAGGAAAATTTAAGATTCTTTAGATTGTGAAAGGATCATAAAATACCTTTTGTTCAACATTTTCAAACATGGGACATTATACTTACCCATTCATTATTCTTGAAGTAATAATCACCCAAGAGGTAATATATATCGAGAATATCATCTGGCAGTGGAGAATGATCTTCGTCTATCGTCGGGAGACTGTCCCTCTCTCCATTAATGTAAGCATTCATCACTTCAGCCAAAGTTGCTACATGAATACAAAAAAAGAAAATTAAAATTTGACACAAGAAACTGTCTTGCACCATGTGCTGGAAAATACATTATTGTTGACTATTTATTAACATCCGATTGTTTTGTAACACACATATTGGGATTGTGCGTTTACTCACTACAGTAGAGCGTCGATTATCCGAACGTCAGTCAACCGAACGACCGCTTAACCGAACTGTGTACTCGCTCACTTTCAGATATCTGTAATGAAAAAAGTACGTGACTTAGCTGCTCGTAAGCATGTAGGCTTGCTTAGACAGACCAAAATAAAGGATTTTTTTAAACGTTAATTTTGTGTACTGTGTGTATTGTTCATGCAAAATGCGTATGTAATATGTACATATTTTTGTTTAATAAACTGTACCACAAACTATATATTCCTACTAAAGTTGCCTTTGTACGTTACTTTGTAATACATACTTAAAGAGATGCCTGCTTTTATGAATAAATTTACTGTACAGTACTTCTTTTTGGCAAATAAACATGTACAGTTCGGTTATCCGAACAAACCAGTTTTCCGAACACCCATGTCCCCCAATTACTTCGGATAATCGACGCTCTACTGTATTTATATAGAAAAATGTATATATACGAATATATAAACACTTACGTGAGTGAGTATCGTTAAAAATACATGACATTAAAAGACAAGTATTTTACATGCTGATAACAGCTCATCCCACACACTCACAGTTTACGACGAGCCTGGTGACGAAACAGTGTTTTTTTTCGTTCTACGCACCGCTTCTTCTTCGGCGGGGACCTGGCAACTCTGCAGAGCCCCAACTTCCGGTTCAGTCTATTTCTCCTCACACCGATGATGCTATGAAATTAGCAAAAATTTTGAATCTTTCTACTGTCCGGTGAGTGTTTCCTTTTACCTTCTTTGATTTTTACTTAGCCCTTTTGGACCTCCTTGCTTTTACCCATTATTATCCGCTTTTGGTATGAATCCTTTCGCGTATAACTCCTATCAACTGAACCGCCTGCGATCTCTTATTGTTTCCTACACCAAAGCTATGTCCCATGCATGCTTCCTGCACTCATGTTTGACATTAGGCCTAACACCCAAACTGCCATTTTCCACCATGCCCCCAAGCATAAAACCCACGATTTTCCCACTAGCGAGAAATTTTGCTATTGAACTGACCCACGCCATGTACCAATCCCAGCTAAATCACGCCCGAGAACTGTCCATCTCTATTCAATCCCTTACCAAAATCCTGTTGCTGACCCCAGGTAACCACAATCACAAAATAGACTCCTTCTGGTACACCGCCCATTCCATTGCCAGTGACCTTAACACTAAACACCTCCAAAAACTCTCCAATCTCTGCCGTCAAGCTTTTCAGACTTGCTGCACCCTTCCCCTCCCACTGCCCCCCAATTTCAGTCCCACACCAACATGCCCAATATTACCCGACCCCCCTTTACCATTGCCCACCCCTCCACCACCACAGACCCCCCTGAAAACCAAAACTGCACTCCCACACATCGCACTGACGAAATAGCTGTTTTATAAAAAGGCCTGACCTTCTCCCCCACAACTCCCCCAACCAATTCCGCCTACTTTTTGACATACACGCATTTGCTCGCAACCTCCGATGGCAACATTTCTGGGCCAAAAATCATTCACTACAAACTACTACCAGTGAAACCCACCCGAGCCTCCTTCAATTTAGGCCCCCCTCCTCCCAAGATCCTACCCCCCTGCCCACCAACCACCCCTTGGAAAGATACATCACTGCCATCATTTCCACCACCTCTTGACAGCTCATTCTTAAATAACTTTCACAACCAACCTAACCTCAACCCCCCCCCCCCCCAACAGAAAGCTCTCAGAGACCTCCGCAACAACCACAACATCAAAATCCTCCCAGCTGACAAGGGGTCCACCATGGTGGTCTTGAACTCTCAAGATTACCTGGCGGAAGCCACCCAGTATTGCCCATCCCTCCTGCCCTCCCAGCTCATCCTACACACTCACAGTTTACGACGAGCCTGGTGATGAAACAGTGTTTTTTCGTTCTACGCACCGCTTCTTCTTCGACGGGGACCTGGCAACTCTGCAGTGCCCCAACTTCTGGTTCCGTCTATTTCTCCTCACACCGATGATGCTATGAAATTAGCGAAAATTTTGAATTTTTCTACTGTCCGGTGAGTGTTTCCTTTTACCTTCTTTGATTTTTACTTAGCTCTTTTGGCCCTCCTTTTGGCCTTGGGCTAAGAAAAAACCGGTTCCATCTCTTTCTCCTCACACCGATGATGCTATGAAATTAGCGAAAATTTTTAATTTTTCTACTGTCCAGTGAGTGTTTCCTTTTACCTTCTTTGATTATATATATATATATATATATACAAATAATGAAGGAGACAGTATAAACACTTACCACACTTACCATCATCCACCTTTTACCCCCCCGCTCTGACACATCTTTCCGCAGGCGATGGGAAAGGGCCTATATAGCAGGCATGCACGCCACTATACCCCCCGGACTCAACCTAGCGAACCAGTAACTCTTTCCTCTCCTCCCCGAAACTACCCACCCACCTTACAGTAAACACTGGCTAAAGTATTTCGTGTTTCCTTTCAACTGTTTCTGGCAACACTGACCGTAGAGACGCTACGGTCAGTATTCTGTGCCTCTACTCACAGTGTCGTCGATCTTTTATCTACCTTCTTGAAAATGCGACTCAGATCGCGAAATACTGAATTATTTCTATTCGTGTGGTAAGTGTTTACTGTCTCCTTCATTATTTGTATTTATCCGCCCTTCTGGCACCATTTCTAACCCTATTCCTGTGTGTGTGTGTGTGTGTGTGTGTGTGTGTGTGTGTGTGTGTGTGTGTATATATATATATATATATATATATATATAATTTTAATGGATAAAAGCAAGGAGGGCCAAAATGTTCCAAAATGTTCGGAATCTATTCAAGTTCTTGTGTTTCAGGTTTCTGTAACGTTACAGTAGTGTAGCAGTACCAGTGTCCAGCAAACCGGAAATGTACACAAGTCAGGAAAAAGCTGAGTGTGTCCTGTGGTTTCACAAGAGCAGGTCACAAAAAACAGTGCAGACACAGTTTCAAACATCCTACGGAAAACTGCCGCCCGATGGTAGGAGCATTAAGTTGTGGTATAACAAATTCAAGACCACAGGATCTGTTGCTGACGCACCGAGAAGTGGCCAACCATCAACCTCAGACGAAAGGGTGGAAGATGTCAGAGTGGTTTTTGTGCGCAGTCCAAAGAAATCCGTGCGTACGGCCTCACGTGAATTACAGATGTCAAAAAGTTCTGTTCATGATGTGTTACACAAACGTTTACTGTTTCGTGCATACAAAGTGCAAATCCTGCAGGCTTTGTTGCCCAATGACAGCAAACGCATTGACGCTGATAATGGCTATCTTGAACGTGTTGCTTTTTCAGACGAGGCGGTCTTTCGTGTCAGTGGTTTAGTGAATACACACAACGTGCGTATCTGGGGTAAGGAGACCCCTCATGAGCTGAGGGAGTCGACCATGGGCAGCCCGAAGGTGAATGTTTGGTGCGCGTTGCTGCATGAAAGAATAATCGGACCATTCTTTTTCTGTGAGGACACCGTAACATCTGGAGTGCATCTCAACATGTTGCAATTGTTTGCTATTCCACAATTGCTAGAATACCACCCACATGTTATCTTTCAACAAGACGGTGCACCGCCACATTGGAGTCTGGAGGTTCGTTCCTATACCTTGATCAGAAATTTCCTGGAAAATGGATTGGTCGAGATGGACCGACAGTGTGGCCTGCACGATCTCCAGACATAACCAACCCCTTTAGATTTTATATGGGGTTATGTGAAAGACAATGTCTACAGAACTCCAGTGTCCGATTTTGCAACTCTGCAACAACAGATAACCCAAGTCATCACATCAATCCCTCCTGCGATGTAGCTAATGCATGGCGAAAAGTTCAATTTCGACTAGATGTACTCTGTCAATTTAGACTAGATGTACTCCATGCTACCAAGGGTGCTCATGTGGAGATTTATTGATTTCTTTGCTATTGCCAATAAAACTTGAATAGTTTCCGAACATTTTGGTACCATTTTTTCATGTCTATGTTGCATATAGCGGATACAGATAATTTTTGTTTTCATACAAAGACTTCTCGGACACCCGGTATAATAATATTGTACGTTTTAAAGAAAGTGTAAAAAATGTTACACAAAATGAGAACACGGAGCTTAACGCGGACACAAAGATTCCAAGGAGACGCTTAACACCATTTATCCTGCCTAGTTATACAACCGGTTATGCACGGGACGAATGTTGTGGCAAAAAGTCTTTTAAAAAATGGTATTTTCTTTTAATTGTGCAAAGTCATTACTCTTCCACGAAATACTTAAAATTTTAGTTCATAAGAAACCCGTTTGCACGGAGACCTACGGAAAGGAAAACAATCTCGTTTATTGCAAGTGAAACTCGGAAGAATGTTGACAGTAGTCACACTGGCGCGAGCAAGAGATGGGAGATAATCGGACAGAATGTACATATATTGGATTTTATGTGCGTTCACTAGAACATTGTCGGTTACAGGATTAACTGGTAAGATAAGATTCTCTTGGGAGAGAACACAACCTTTCCCTGGCACAAAACGAAACAAAAATATCGGGGCTGTTAATTTTGTTCTGGTTCGGCTGTCTAAAACACATCGTAAAAAAAGTCACGTATTCTTTGCTTCTGTTAACTTCATATTCGCCCCCCCCCCCCCCCCCTTTGCATGGATCAGTTCAAACTCTTCCAGAACTTGCATTGTAATCCACTCTGAAAAATTTAACACAGAACTTGCGATCTAACAGTGCCGCACTCGATAATCACTCTGGTTTGGATCCCACTTTAAACTGTATATTTAGTCCCACCTAGCTCATCAGCATAAAATGAACTAAAAACAAGCTTTACGAAACTTGCGTATTTTCAGATTAATCGACAATTTATTGTAGGTTTCATGAGTATTCTTGAGGTCAAACACATTTGCTCTGCCAAAACTTTTCCTCTCGTATTCCTACGTTGAGCTTGAGCATTGCGGTTTTTTTTTTCTAACAGCAGCACGCTAATGGTTCTGAAGAAAAGCGGGGATTATATAGCTTTGCGAGATTCAAAACAATGACGCTTATTCCTTCGCACTGGATGAGTCATTGCAGTTATCAGCAAGCCAGATGTTTGACTAAACACTGGCGCCAGCTGCAGCGTAAACACAATGAGACAGCTGGAAGTTAGAGCAGCAGGTGGCAGAAGGGAAATCATCGGCATTTTAAAGATAACGCAGTCTCTTAAAAAATGATCCTTGCATTACCTTTTACCATACAACAGAGAATAATACGGGCAATATTTCCTATCCAGACAGCTGCATTCAAACAAGAAAGAGGGACCTGAATTCTGCAATTATCACATTACCATGCACACCAGTGGCGGATAATGAGTTGTTGTAGGAGAAGGAAGGGGGTCACTTTGCTTTTAGTTATCATGCGGTTTTTGTTCATTTTGAAGAAAGTATTCAGAACTGTTTGCTTTTTTTTAGACGCCAAAGGAAAGGAGCCTGTGTGCGCACACGAGCAAGAAAATTGTGGCCGAAACAATTAGCAACGGGCCCCCCCCCCCCCCCCCCGTTTGCTGATAGATAAAGGGGAGAAGTCACTCAGAGAACAAAACATTGGGAAACTGGAGTTGCAACATACATAAGATCGACGTCAACTTTTGCGGGAAACCTAGATGACAACACATTAAGCGGGTTGACGATCTTTAGTTGGATTATGCGGCTTTGATTATCTGTAACAGTTTCCCTTTTTTTTTTATGAAGTTCTACAGAGCACAAAAAACACGCTTTTAATGAAAGTGGTTACCGGAAGTTGTCGGCTACCAGGCCAAAAGTTGTTCGCTCACGGGAAATTGCTGTATCTCGAGCTCAGAGCTAGACAGATGGGTGAGAGAGACTTCCAGGTGCCATGCATCTTGTATTTTGGAACATTTGTGCGATCGATCTTATCTCGCATTTCTCATCTAGCACTGGTGAATATTTCCAAGGTGGCGCATTCAGCAGGGAAAGAGCTTGACCTCCCATGCAAATTGACAAAGAATGTCAATGTCCAGCGAGCAGTTCCGGCTTCTTCCCTCGAGTTGTCAGCAGCTCTTAGGACAAGGAAACATGTCAAGGTCAAGTTAAAATAACGTCCAAGCTCTCTCCACATTCGATCTTCTCTTGTCGACTTACGCAGGTGTCTACTTCGAATTAAGCGAAACCAGTTTTGCAAAAGGGCCTTGTAAACAACTTCGTATTAAAAATTATCTGTATTTCGATTTATCCGTACTGAAATACATTATAAATCCTATCTTATCGGCTGGGGAATGGGAAGAACTTCGGATTAAAGGGTACTTCGTATTAACCAATATCGTATTAATGAGGTTTTCCTGTATATATAACCAGAATTTTGCAATATAATCTCCAGTAATATCTCCATGTAGGCAAAACTATGCATGCTTGTTTTGATTTAGACCCCTGTATTAACTAAGGAAGCATTTTAGCAAAAGAAGCAAAATTTCCTGTATTACCGAAAACATCCTGGACTTGCTCTGACAGACATTTGCTTGCTACATGACAATGTCCATCTCTATACTATAACAGATCATAAGTTCTCGAGTTGTAAAACGTTCTATAAAAATTAATTGAATACGAGTTCAATCACATTGTATAAAAGAGAGTAATGGCAGTGTGGAGATATTCCATGGTTTGGCTGATGGAAGCCGTTGTTGTTAAGTAGTTTGATGCATGTCACTCAGATTGTTTTTCAATGAATTTGAAGCATGGTTGCATGTGAAACCAAATAAAAAACCTTGAAATCACTAACTACAGACTTGTTTTTGGAAATTTGTGAGTTAGCATACAATGTTTAAAGCCTGAAAGGTAAAAAACCTAATAAGGAAGTTGATTCTCAACTGTTCTCCAGAGGAAGCAACGCTACGAGAATTGGTAGGTGGTCACAATAACTCTGCTGTAACTGTTCAGACCATTGTTGACTCACAAAAAGCTCCTGAGGCATTTTGAAGAGGTGTATTTCTCGGAAACTTCATATTTGATGGAAGTTCAGTAAGCAACACAATCCTGCTTCATAAAGCAACCGAAAGAATATGTTTCCAAGGGCATCGACTCACTGGTGGCTCATTGGTAGATGTGCATTGATAAACCAGGGGACTATATTGAAAACTAACATCGAAGTTCAACTGTGAGTTTAAGCTATCGCAATATTCTGGCTATACAGTGCCTTTATTTGTTACTCTGCAGCAAGAATGCAGCCTGCATAGCAGCTTGTAGAATGCCACGAGCAGGTGAAATTGGATACACATATCCCCTCAACTCAAGTGTGTATTTCCTGAAGAATGAATGATCAGGTTTCCACTCTATGTAGCATAATTTTAAAATATGCTATAATGTATTACCATTAGTATTGATAGCATCCTTAGAAAAATATTTGAACCTTAAGGAGATGAGGAGATAGGTGAGTGGAGAAGGTTACATAATTTAGAGAACTGCATATGTACTCATGTCCAGATATTATTGGAATAATTAAATCAAGAAGACTTTGGTGGGCAGGCCATGTGGCACGAATGGGAGAGGAAAGAAGAGTTTACAGGATTCTTGTTGGGAAACTTGATGGTAAGAGACCTGAATGAAGGCCAAGACGAAGATAGAGAGATAATGTTGAGATGGACCTAAAGGAAATCGGTAAGGATGGAAAAGATTGGATTGATTTTGCCCAGGATAGGGACAAATAGAAGGCTTGTGTTGCTGCAGCCATAAACCGTCAGGTTTAAGAATGCTAGAGAGTAAGTATTGACAAGAGCATCAGATTTAGAATTGGCATTTAGATTCACTTCCAATGTCAACAGCAAAAATTACATCAGATTTGGAATTGTTAGTGCTAAAAAAAAATTAAATTATCTACCAATAATTGAAAGAAAGACTACACAAACACACTTACTTGGGTCACAATGGGATGGAACTAATGCACTTATTCTCTTTAGTACATTTTCAACATCACTTGTGATGGAACCAACGCGATATGAATCAAACTCTGGTACTTCATCTGGTCGAAAAAATTCATACAACTGCATTGCTCGCTCCCAAGTCAAAGCTATTGGAGGCACTCCATGGTCTTGCAGGTACCTGGCCTGTGTACAGAGAATGAAATATATAGTTAGGTTTCTTGAAGTAAGAGAAATACAACACAAGATTCAATCTGAAAATTATTTTACAGAATAATTTCCTAAGTAAAAAGGTAAATGCTTATTTTTTTTCCTATCCAAGTGGCCATTTCCATTTATTTTAGCTTGATAATAATTTTGGAATGAAAATCTTTCAAAGCAACAAATATTTTTTAATCAACCTGTACAATATATTTGCTCACCCTGAAATCAATCCAGAAAAATCTTCAAATTTAAAATACAGTGGAACCCCACATATTACCAGATCTTACATACTCCCGCATTATACATTCAAACTTGATGATCCCATCAAGGCAAAATGTTATACATTTTTTCTTGATTTTACATTTTCCAAGATTTTAAGTATTTTCAGTGTAGTCCCTCGTCAAACGTAAAACTGAGGTTCCACTGTATATATGCATGGTCCTGCTATACCCCATGGCACAACTCTTTCAGGACCAAAGCCAGCCAAGTAGCTTTTTCATTGAGTGACAGGTGGCCAGTATATCAATTCCCACTGCTGCTGCGCTCTCCCTTTCATGCTACCTTCTCCTTTCAAGTGGGTACCCAGTGTACCCTTGATGCTGGGTCAACACCAATTGCTGTACAACACTGACAAATTTTCACAAAATATAGAGGATATAAGCATAAACGACAATGCTTAATATCTTATTTCTTTGGAACTTCAATTTGACAGTCTTCCCTGTCTCCAAAAAAACCGCTCTTTATTTCCACATGCACGCAAAAGATTAATGGTTACTACTGACTTTTGAAGGGCTCGGGTGTAAAACATGGTAAGTGACATTTTGGTTTATTAAGAAAAAAGGTTATTAGAAGCTATACTTTAGTTAAATTATTTTCGTGTTGTGTTTACCAATTTCAGAAGGTTTCACTAAGTTCAATGCAAATTGTATGACATGGTAATTTCACTCAAAAATTGAAGGATGGCACATTTTACTTTGTAACTCAAAAATTACCAAAATGTCACTTACCATGTTTTACACCTGAGTCCTTCATTTATTTTGTTGTCTCTGACAATGTAGGCACATGCCTACTTCCATAACCTTCAAATGCAAGTGTTTCTCTCCTAATGGTGAGGTGAACATCATGAAATATACAGCAAGAGTAGGATCTCTCTATTTCTATTGCTCTCTCTCATATACATACTGTATTTACTTGTGTATAATGCACAGTTTTGTTTTTTTTTTCAAAATTTTTGCCCCCAAAAACTGTGGTGCATATTATGCATGGAATAATTCAGACAGCCAACATGAAACCGTACAGGGTCATTCCATGATATTGTGACACTTGCATTGATTTTTCATATTTACGGAACCCTATCATGTTATATATCGTAAAGCTTATATCCTGCAGTTTCTGAATATGGCAAAAGTATTCCATTCGAGATGGTGACATTAATGTGCAATGCGGTTGAAATAGACTCATCACAAAATGAAGGAACATTCTGATTTTTATGGTACTTTGTATGAAAGAAAAGATATAAATAATTAAAATGTATTACTGGCCAAATAATATAACATGTATGGAGTATGTAAATGCCCTAATGGAAGAAATATGGTGCTGCTAACTGTTAGTTTGAGGGTCCTGATGTTACGTTAGTCACGAAAAAAGCATATTTTCAAGTTTTTATTAGAAAAAGTAAAGAAGGAATGAGCAAACCTCATACACCAAAGTTAGAGCCTAAATGTAACCAATAAATGACCTCATAAACTATATTTGGAAATATTGCTCAGGAGCATCAATAAAAGCAGTGACTAATACCACATCAATGTGGCTAACATATAGGCCCTATAGCATTGTTAAGTTATACACATTTGCTGGCCTCTTGATTGGCATAGCACCATCTTTAACCTTTAGAAGTCCGAGCGGGTTTTCGAAAGTAACAACTCACTGGCCGCCGCCTTTGCACGCGATTTTTAAATTTTTACTTATTTCAGAAAAACATTATATCTCTGAGACTATTTGAGCAATCTACTTCGGGTAACTTTTGTTTGCTAGCCCTGATGTTTTATCGGCAAAACAAAAGTTACCAGAAGTAGACTGGTCAAATAGTCTATGAGTTATAACATTTTTTGTCAAATAAGTCTACAAATTTAAAATTTGCGCCAGCTTCCATACGTAACTTTGGATTCGGGGGAGGGGGGTCCTGGGTGGGTGGGTTTTCTTCCACATGACATTTCAAAGTTTTATCTCAACATCTGTCAGCCTTTAAAACCTCACATACAAGTATGAAGGTCCTAAAAGCACATGAATTTTTTAATCAGCACGATGGTCCACTAGTGGACCATTGGCCAACTAAAGGTTAAGACCTACAACTAAGAAAGCCAATTCTTGAACCTGAATTGTACTGTGCATTATATACGAAAAATAATTGTTAGTCGTTTTTCCCCATCAAAAACCAGGGTGCGCATTATACACACGTAAATACGGTAACAAGTTGACTTGTGCCAATACTAATAGGATTCACACCTATAAAGAGTGGAATGCTCTTACCTTTGTTTTCTTACTAGGATGAGAATACAAACAGTAGAAAACTTGTTCTAGGCCTTGACTGAGCTTATTTCTAAACTTGGAGAATTCTTCAGACCTAATCTTCGGAATAATGAAGTCCAATATATACAGCAGCAGAGCACCCTCATTTGTGCAACACCAAGAACGTCTGTTTAACAAAAAAAAAAAAAATAATAAGAAAATTTATAGATATAAATATATTTACCATAAAAAAAACTTATAAATCTCAATCTGAACTCGTTATAAAATCTAACAAACTTCGTTATATAATTTGAAACCTAATTTTGCCAACGCTACACTTTTGTTGAATACTAGGGATCTAACAATATGAAATTCTTTCTGATACAGATTAAGAACAGACATGAAATTTACCATTACTGATAAACAGATATGTCTATCTTAACAGATTCCCTACTATAGAAATAATTATTAACTACACACTAGAGCAGCTTTCAGACTGAAGGGGCATGCAACACGGGGATCTTACAACTAAGTGACTAAGTCACGCTTGTCCTTTCAGTCTGTGAAAGAGCCTTCACTATGCACACATGAGCACTGAAGAAGCCCAATGCACATTATTGAGAAAATGGCCAAGTCCGAAGTGACACACAACCAAGAAGCAATATGTACAGCATGCTGTGTTACTCTGGTACTGGTATGAAAGGCTGCATTTATTTCTGAAGTTTTGTTTCCAAGTGACATGTTGCTTATCACTGTGATGTGTCGCTTCAGTCTGAACATTCACATGACTTCATAATTTCGATACAATTTAAGACTTCTTTTTATCTAAATAAAAAGAAATTCAAAGTGTACTTATGTGTGGATTTGTTCCTAGACTTAAACATTTTAGTTACATTTCCACAACCATCATTGGAAATGAAATATGAGAAACAAGGGATAAAGTAATAAAAATATTCTTTCCCAACATAAGGTTTAAATTGCAATGTTTCCTCTTAGGATTACATGGCAAGCAAATATATTTTACCCACAACCTTTGCAAAAAAGGATAGAAATGTAAGTGCCATGTGTGGTCAATGAGACTTAATCATGTATTGTTAAGGTGACATCAAATACAAGGATAGGAAGGTTCAACCATGACATGGTTTAGTGTGGTACAATCCCCGATAAAGAGAGTTGCTATTGAACTCGTGTTGCATATATTGCCTGTTTCTTAAACCATCTGTTGAGGTATTTTAATGTTTTAAACTCTTCAAAAATCTCCTGAAAGTTTTGGAAATGAGAAGAAAATAACAGGATTAGGACCGCTTGATTGATTGAAATTAAAAATTGTGGACGCATCAGCACTTATGCTATTTGCACCAGTCACATTATATGGGGTTAGGCCCCTTACCGTAGCTAAAGTCAGTGTCTGTCAATGGACTACTAAAAAGCTGAGGCTGTAAAGAGGCACTCAACACACATATGGACAAAACACAGGACAATACAGCTCTACACATAATTATTGGCTGTGGTCTAGGCAGCAGAGCCTCATTGGTCTTCAAGACTTCAGTTACCAGGGTGAACTACATGGAAGTGAGGTTGACATTTGAGTTCCTTCTCAAAAGGTCATCCCTTAGAACCCCATGTTTAGGGCTAAATCCATACGTAAGTTTTGACTATTTTCAAATTACAGAACAGAAAGTGCTAAGTTAAACCTTGGGAACAAATTTCTACACTGTACATACCTTCCAAGGTAATCATGTGCAGTAAACAGCATCATAATGGAAGCAGGAATATCAGAAGGCACCTTCTCCCAACACTCTGGTACCTGAAGTTCGTCTCTTGCCTCTAAACTATAGAGGAAAAATAAAATTAGGCACAAATTATTTACACAAATATCTTAAATTAAAACATTATAAACATACAAATGCTACAAAACATGAACTATTTGTGTTTACCTGAACTGCCACACAAGACAGCAATGCATCAAAATAAATATGTAACACAAAATTTTAGAACAAGTAGTATTATTCATCATGGATGGATGCGGTAAACGTGGTTTGAGAATTAGTTATGTGAAAGTTTCATATTTCCACGTACTTTGCGCAACACGGAAATACGAAACTTTCACATAAGTAAGTAGTATTATGCATTGTAAAATGAAGAAAAAAAGCTACATAAAAGTTTTCATTACAAAAGTGCTAAATTTTATAAACTGTGAAACTTACCTTCCTAAAATTTCATGAAGTAACGTCCACGGTATAATAGTCTCTATAGGTAATTCAATGATGTGATCAGGAGTGTCCAACTGGTGGCTTACTATGTGAATTAGATTCTGCACCAAACGTGTTAACTTGTTGCTTGGAAGATGCTCCACTACAAAATATATATTATGTGTGAAGTACTATAAAAATATTATGAAACTTTAAATAGAAAAACAAGCCATGAAAATTTATATTGTACTTCTCAAATTAATTTTTGGCATACTTTTCATAAATATCACAAATGTTATTTTTAGGGATGGGCAGATATGAAATTTTGGGATACCAAAAAAGTACTGATATAAAATTTACTGATATCGACACCTGATGTTCTACCGATCTGATATAAAATTCCAAATGATGCTTGAAGAACCTGATTTGTTCATTGAAAAATGTGCATTTCGAGGTCAGTTTTACAATAAAACGAAGTAAGTTTTTAAAAAACCATTTACTTTCTGAATTTACATACACTTCTCTATTTTTCTACATAATTTCCTTGCCAGCTTAAACATTTATCGTAACGAACTACGAGTTTTTGGATATCCTCCTCATAGAACTCTGCCGCCTGTGATGAGAGCCAGTGTTTTAAGATTTTTGACCCTCTACAACAAGGAAGGTGATTAGTTTTTCAGTCATATCGTCACAGGAGACGATGGGACAGGTAGGGTGTTTTGTTAGTGGACTTTTTGCCGCAAGGAGCAACAATTAACTCAGCTTCCTACTGTGAGACCCTAAGGAAACTTCATCGAGCACTCTAGAACACACAGCATGGAATGCTGTTAGCCGGTGTTGTACTGATTCATGACAATGCAAGGCCAGATGCTGTGGCTCAAACTTAAGATCTGATCGAATCTTTTGGCTGGGAGGTATTTGATCATCTGCCATACAGTCCAGACCTTGCACCTAGCAACTACCACCTCTTCTGCCATCTGAAGACCATCCTGGGTGGCAAGCGTTTAGACACTGAAGAAGTGAAATGACCGTGAGTAACCGGCTATCATCACAGGTGGCAAGTTCCATGAGGAGGGTATCCAAAAACTTGTAGTTTGTTATGATAAATGTTTAAACCAGCAAGGAAATTATATAGAAAAATAGAGAAGTGTATGTAATGTAACAAAATGGCAGCATTTTGCACTAAATTGCAAGATATTTATAGGTATATCGGGTCATTAAAATAATCGGTAATTTTACCAATAAACGAATACACCAATATGCCTATATCAACCAACACCAATAGAGTAAAAATTAATATGCCCCATTCCTAATTATTTTCAATTTATATTGAATGCTGAATTCAAACTACGAATGAATTAATATTGATAATGATGAATTGATATTAACAATATAAACATCAGAAAGAATCAGCATAATTTAATTCATGCCTTCCGACTGTTAACATTGCTGAACCCAGATGTTAAAAAAAAAATTGTGGGATTTATTAATTAGATCATGTTGCGTGCCTGAATGGCCGAACCCAATGATAAACATAGGGAGAAACAGTCGGTGAAAACAATGATAGATGGCAGTGCAAGTGGAAAAACTGAAAGTAAATTACTAATGAACTAGGAGGAACCAGAAAGTGATTAAAATTAAACAAAACAAATAAAAATATGCATGCATCTATGCACTAAAAACAAGTAAAATATGCACTCAAACATGCAAATTATGCACTAAAGGAAAAATATAGGCACAAAAAAAAATTCCTCGAAATACATTTATTTTTTAAAGTACTACACACACATAGTGACCATTGAAGGTATAGACGTAGTAACAACAGCTTCCATGTCAAGTAAAGTTGCAAAATCTTGTATTAAATTGAATTTAATCTATGAAGACCATGTACAACACACGTTACATGGGTCAACTTTGGATAAAACACTTGTAATGCTTTTCCTGCTTTAATCATGTAATCTGTGACGAAGATTAGGAACTTATCTTTCCTATCTCCGCTTGGCCATAAAATTTCCGAAAAGAAGACATACAATCACAATTCAAACTACACAAATTCAACGGAGTACAGACTGTTTACGAGCAAAAATCTCCGTTGCCCTTTTTTAGACCAAAGAAAAAGGCCGGGGGGAGGGGATGCACGTGTTCTCTGTGTCATTGCCAGATATGCGCGAGGGAGGGGGACCGTCTGCCCTGCAGCGCATAAACAGAGGTGTGCTTGAAAATTTTACTCTCAGAAACACTCCACAGACGAAACATTAACCAAGTAAACAAATATATTTTTAAAAAAAACTATCAATTTAATGATTTTTTCACATAATATGCATTTATATGCGCTTACACAGTAAATATGCACGAACACCTTAAATATGCATTTATATGCACTTTAAAACCCCCCTATTTCGGTTCGGAATGCTCTGAAACAACTTTAGAACCCGGTTGCATGTTAATTAGAGGACCGGAATAAAATATGCAAATATGCATAATCTGCACTCTAGTAATGAATCAAGATTAAATCATTGTAAATATAGAATAAGAGACATAAAGGAATAAAGGAAGCGCAATGATTGGCATAATCTTCATACACTGTACATGTAGGAGATTAAAGAAGTCAAGCTGCCAATTCAAATCTACGTCTTTTCTGTCTGGCAAGAAGGAAACTTCTCGTTAGATTTTTGGTTGTTCCCCTTGGTGGAGCCATACCAATATTTGTTGCTCCAAAGCACTACGGTTGCGCTATTTACATTAGTCGCACTGGACCAAAGGCAGTGCCGGTATAACCACGATCCTTGGTTGTCCTTTCGGTTGTTATCTTGGTGGCGCTATATCAATATTTTTCGCCCCAAAGTACACTGAATGTTGGTAGTTATATTTGGGCTTCATGCTGAAGAAAAGGGAAGAAGAAGTTAATCTTTCCAGAGAAGAATAGAAAAAGAAGTTAATCTTTCTATAGAAGAAAAGGGAAGAAGTAGTTAATCTTTCCATAAAAGAAAGAAGAAGTTAACCTTTCCATACAAGAAGTTAATCTTTATGCAGAAGAAAAGGGAAGAAGAAGTTAACCTGTCCACAGAAGAAGTTAACCTTTCCTCAGAAGAAAGAAGAAGTTAACCTTTCCATAGAAGAAAGAAGAAGAAATTAACCTTTCCAAAGAAGAAGAAGATACTCTTTCCAAAGAAGAAAAAAGAAAATTTCTGTATAAAATTTTAATGCATATAATCACTGTATAAAAGAAGTTTCAGAATATATATTTCCTTTATTTATATCCATTGGCATATATCTCTGCTGTCTGATTTACATTCTTAAAGAAAGAATCCGTAACCCTAGAGATTAGCCGTGGTATACAGAGTGCACCCAAAACAGAGGTAGTAATCAGCACTTACATAAAATGTGGTAGTAAGTAATTATTTTTTACTTTAAACTTACCCACAGCTACACCACCCTGCTGAATACATGAATCCAGGCCAGCAAGCAACTTTTCCATTGTGGTGGCCCACTTCTGTTGCTCTTTGCAATCTGATGAATTCAAGTATTTATGCAGAGCTTCATTGCAGCAAGCCTCACCCCACTCAAAGCATCTCTAGGAGTAAAAATGTAACTTTTTCATAAACTCTCTACTTGAACATAGAATAAGGGTAACACATGAAAAGTCTGGACCGATATAAATTTTGGCAGGTAGTACTAACATAAAATTTTACCAATTCAATATAAAACTACAATTTTTTTGTTCATTAGTCCATAGAATTTGGCTTTTAAAAAATTTTTATTCATCGAATAATTAACAAAATGATACAATTTTGCACCTAATTACTAGCTACTTTTAGAAACTGCAGGTGAGTAAAATTATATGAGGTAATTTCACTGAAACAAATACACCCATATATCTATTTTTGGCAATACCAATAGAATTCTTAATAAGTATGAATGGCCGATAAAGTACAAATATAAAATTTACAGATACCAATAACAAATAATCTACAGATCCGATATTGAAGATATTGAACTAATTGTAGTTTATTGACCTCCTTATTAATATGTGTTTGTTTCCAGGTGATTGCAGTGCAAAAGAAGTTGCATATCTAGACATTTACTTTTTAAAAAGTAGGGCATGGAGATTATCCCTAAAAATTATAACAAAATTTAGCAGCATTTTGCACTAAATTATAAGATATTTGTAGATATATCGGATCAGTAAAATAATTAATAATTTTACTGATAAACTGATACTCCGATATGCCTACATCGACCAATACCAATAGAGTACCGATTAATCTGTCCCACTCCTATTAATAAGTACAACTTCTACTAGAAATAGACATTATCTATATTTCACTCAAGATATATGAGCCTTGCAGATAGTTTGTCAGGGCCTTGTGTTTCTTAACAGCAGCCTTGTGTTCAGTATAGATCAGGGTATAATGTCATGATGATGATTATTATAATAATAAAAAACCTTAATGTCAGAAACATTAACTGAGCTACAGTATGGATCAAGTCATATGTATCCAGTCTTACCATGAATACTGTCACAACTTCGGAAGGTGGCTCCTCACCTGGTGATCAAAGTTGGCAACTTCCTCCAGTCAGAATAAACACATAAGTGCTTGCTAGTTGAGCTACAAAAATGATAAGAGCATTTGTGTTTAACTTCCATGATGGATTGGGGCAATTACGAAAACCATGTGGCTGTCATAGCACTCCATAAGGTAGGGAAGTCAGCAGGTGGAATTTTCAAGACCCTCCAGATAATACACATCTCCAAGAGATTCATGTGTCATACTATCCAGTTTCATTAACATTGAAAGAGTGAATAACAGGCCCAGGCAGTGGCGAACATGCACCATAAGGACTGTGCAACTGGTGAAATCAATGGCAGCCTGTATGTGCAGAAGCAATTAGTGATGGCCTGTGAACATTTCGAAAATGTCCATGTCTCATGTGTTATGAAGTGAACTAGGACTGACAGCTTACAAATGATGTACAGGTTACTTTCTCACAACTGAGTTAACCTTTTGAAGCCCAAGGACATTTTCACATGTAACCTCCTTGATGCCCGAGCCGATTTTGAGGAAAATGTGAGTTTCAATTAAATGAGTGTAGATCGGAGGCTAATTTCCCTAGAGAGATGATTGATATACCGCGGAATGAACCAGAGATTCAGACTATATAACATTTATGCAAATTCAGCGTATATGTGGCAGGAGGAGGGGGAGAACTCAAAATTTGAAAATTTCGGGAAAAAATGGAGATTCCCCCACCCCTCCCCCAAGAAAAAAGTACATGACAGTGTCGACATGCACATGGAAATTATCGCTGACATGTAAGGAACACAAAAATATTTGCATTATCGTATGACCAATGTAACGTGAGTTGTACTACCAAACCCAATGGTCAGCATGCCACTGATTCAAGCTTCAAAATGCAGTGGTACCTTGAAATGACTGTAGCTCAGAGGCTAATTGCCCTAGAGAGATGAATGATATACCGTTGTACGTGGAATGAATCACAGATTCGGACGATATAAAATTTATGCACATTTGGCATATACATGGAGGGGGGAATGGGGAATCCCCCATGATCCCTCGTGATAAGCAAGATGGCGGCAAGTTGTAATAGTGGTGCTGATCGTCGTCCTGTGTTTCGAGAGTTTTCAGTGGTTTTTCTCGGCCTGTGTTTAATCATAGTGTACTCGTGGCTTCAGTGTAGCATTCCTTCCGCTGTGTCAAAGGATTCTGATGAACTATTGCGGTGGAGATGTGCTCAGAGGAGATTTTCTTTTCCGGCACTCGCGGCGACACGTGTGCGTGTCTCCGCCATGGCTTCGCCCAGCAGCAGGGAACAACGCTCGGCAGGTAAGGGGACCCCGGTCCGGTACTTTCACCTCCTGTGCATGGCCTTGATCTGCGGGGACATACATGTGAATCCGGGGCCTGTGAAAACGGTGGCAAATTTCTCTGTGTATTACCAAAATACACAGAGCATTAAGAATAAGCTTGGCGACTGTGCAATTTTTGCGTGTGAACTCATGGCATATGACTGCCTAATTTTTACTGAAACGTGGTTGACAAAAAACGTTTGTGACAGTGAGCTGCCATTCGCAAGCCATTTCACCATATATCGGAACGATCGTGCGACTCGTGGTGGGGGCGTTATGATCTGTGTTAACTCAAAATGGCCAAGCAAAGTACGCCACGACTTAAAACGGAACTGTGAAATACTGTGGGTGGAAGTTTCGGTGACCGGTGCCAAGAAGCTTCTCCTTGGCTCTTACTATAGGCCACATAAAAACAGTCCTTTGTTCCACCTCGAACAATGTCGAGATTCTTTGCTTGCGGCAGTTGCCCTGGGAGACGTTGCGCTTTTCGGCGACTTCAACCTCTCAATTGACTGGCAAGACCCTGTGAATGGAACAGCGAAGTGTACGAACGACGCATGGTTTATTGAAACTTTCATCTGTGGTTTAAACCTGAAACAACATAATTTGTTCAACACCAGGAAGGACAGCAACCTGGATTATGTTCTATCCACCCTAAACGATATTAGTATCACGCCACGTAAGAACCTCCTGACCTCCGACCACGACAGTTTGGATGTTTCTATTCTCATCCCCCCACCCCCTAGAAGAGGTCATCGCCCCTCCATCCAGAACAAACGCTACCTGTGGAACCGAGCGCCGTGGGAGGAGATAAGACTTTCCCTCGACTCCTTCCCCTGGTGCATCTTGGAAGATGGGACGGTCGACGAGGCAGCTGACCTATTTACAGGTGTCATTCAAGCAGCAGTGACGGACCACGTGCCTACAGGGAAAATATCTTCTCGGAGATTTCCGTGTTGGTTCGACTCCGAAGTGCGGGATGTACTGGCCAACAAGACACGAGCATGGCAACTTTGGAAGGGCTTCCCGAGTGAACACACGCACAATACCTTTGCGGCTCTGCGACGACACTCAAAGTATCTGCTTCGAAAAAAATATAAGGAACATATAGACAATATCACTGCAACAATCCCGGAAAACCCAAAAAACTTTTTTAATCTAATAAACTCAAGGAAAAATAACAGTAGGATTCCAGCTGAAATTACGCATGATAGTGAAAGTGCGATAGGGGACCGAAGGGCAGAACTCTTCAACGCTTATTTTCATGGTAACTTCTGCCCCCCGTCTTCCCTTGCAGCATTGCCAAACGTAAGACCAGTCTGTTCCTCCTCCCTAACAACGATTGTCACTACACCCGATGAGGTGAAGGATCTATTGTCGTCTCTTTCAGTTCACCGTGCCCTAGGACCGGACGATATCAACACCATGTTCCTCAGGAAAACTGTGCAATCCCTGTGCTATCCCCTCTCCATTCTCTTGAACAGATGTTTTTCGGAAGGCATCTTTCCTCATGCTTGGAAACAAGCTAACATCACACCGATTCACAAAAGTGGTAACAAAAATTTTGTTTCATCTTACAGACCAATCTCCTTACTCTCTCCTCTGTCCATCATCTGTGAAAAAGTAATCAAAGACAGACTGTACAAATTTGTTTCTCCGTACTTAAGCTCTAAGCAACATGGTTTTCTTCCTGGTAGCTCCTGTCTTACAAACCTGTCTGTTTTACTCTCACATGCTATGGAATGCATTTCAAATAATTCACAATTAGATGTAATATACTTTGATCTGGCCAAAGCCTTTGATACTGTTAGTCATCGTCTTCTGATTCACAAATTATGCAATAGATTCAACATTCATGGCAAATTTCTCACAGACTACCTTAGCGATCGCCAACAACGTGTTGTTCTTCCTGGAACTGTTTCTAACTTTCTTCCTGTCCTCTCTGGAGTTCCACAGGGTAGTGTTCTAGGACCTCTCTTGTTTATATTATTCGTCGATGACCTTGCCGACCATCTCACAGCTCCCTCTAGCAATTACCTTCTTTTCGCAGATGACTGTAAAATTTTCAGGGAAATCTCCACTTCCGACGATACTCATCTTCTTCAGAATGACATAGCAACATTTACTTCCTGGTGCCTGACATGGGACCTTACATTACATCCTGACAAGTGTACTACTCTCACTATCTCTCTCAAGAAGAATCTGTTAAAGTCATCTTACTCCATCTCTGGCAATAACATCAAAGCAGTATCCTCTCACAAAGACCTAGGCATTGTTTTCGACCAAAAGCTCACATTTGAGGAACATATTTTATGCACCACAAAAAAGGCCATGCGTCTCTTAGGTTTACTCTACCGTTTCACTGAAATTAGTGACATCTCAGCCCTCACTTTGTACTTCACATCATTCATCTCCCCAATAATAGAATACTGCTCTCCCGTCTGGTCCATGGCATGTCCCACTCACCTCTCCAGATTCGATTCAGTCTTTCACTTCTTCCTAGCTATAGTCCGTCACAGGGTTCCCTCATTACGCAATTTTTCATCTCCGCATCTCTTGTCTTTTCTAAACTTACAAACTGCTTATCAGCGACGTTTGCAGAATGATTTCAGTTACTTATACAAAATTGTGAATGGCAAAATCCGCTGCAACACACTCCTTGAGGAATTCCACTTTAGAGTACCTATGCGCACAACTCGCAATACAAGGTTATTTTATACTAAAAAACCTAGACTAGAAATTCAAAAAAGATCTCTCTTTTATAGACTTGCAGCACAATACAATGATCTCCCCTCAAGTATTGATATATTTTCCTCCGAGTTTGCCTTTCGGTCTTCTATCAGAAGAAATACTTGTAATTAATATCACATAGTGCCATCTCTTACTTATTTTTTTGTTCATTTGCTATTCACTTTTATGTTGTTTTGTTACTCTTAATTATTTCTTATTTATTTTTATTTATTTATTTTATTTTTTATTTTTATGCTTATTATAATTATTGCTTTCTCATTGTTGACAATTTCAGTGTAAAATGGCCACCTGTGCTGTATCTGAAATTTTCTCAAATAAATAAATAAATAAATAAAATCCCCGAGGGTTACATGGGAGCATCTTGATCGAGATGATCGGGCTCGTAAAGGTTAAAGCATCAAAGAGCAATAGAAGCAAAGTGCCTACTTGAGTGTTATGCAGATAAAGGACAGAATAATTCTGTTCACCAATGAAAAAATGTTTACTTTTGAGGAAGCTCTCAACTTGCAACTGGCTGTATGCCACAAGTTCACGTGAAGCTAGTGCAAAGGCTCCAAGAACAGTGTGCACCATCCTGTTTCAATCATGGTGTGGTGGGAGGGCCTATAGAAAGGGCTACCAAAAAAATCAGCCCAAGTGTGCCAAGAAACAATCCTGGAGACAAAAGGTCAAGGATTTCAGCAACACACTTTCGTGATCAGGAATGGAGCTTTCAGCAGGATTCTGCACCAGCTCAAAAGGCACAATCAACCCAGCAGTGGCTTGAGATGAATGTACCGAACTTTATTTTCCCCTCAGATTGGCCATTTGGCAGTCCAGACTTCAAACCGCTGGACTACAAATTGTGGTCTACACTTCCAAGATACGCACCAGCACTGCCAGTCTGAAGCACTCTCTCTTGGTAAGATAGTGGCAGATTTCCCTCTTAATAAAGTGCACAATGCAAATGATGAGTGGCCACAGAGACTTATGTCATGTGCAACTGCCAAAGGACGAAATTTTGAACAATGATTAGTGTTTTGAGTACACAATATATTGATCTAACACATATTCATGGGATATTTCAATATCTTAAAGCATTTTCTGTTAAAACCTTGTGACAGTATTTATGCTAAGACTGAGTGTACATTTGCAACCTGAGTCCTCTGTGCATTTTAATGTCTGCACATAAGCTAATAACCCAGTTTTTCAAGTGATGAAAACAAGAAGTGCAGACTGCTGAATATACTCAAAATTCAATCACTTAAGACTTCCAAACCTCATATTCTTTCAGATGCCACAATGCTTCCAAGAGCAGAGCCAGTTGTGTGGGTCGATCAGGAACCACGGAGCCTGGAGAATGCAAAGACTGAGCTTGCGAATACTCGAACGTTGCTTGCAGAATCAGAGCAAGTTCTTCATATTCACGCTGTTCATACAATTTCTGTACCTTCTCCAATTTTTGATTCCTGAAACACATGTAATATAGAAATCAATATTTATGTTTCCGGATTATACACTCAATCTTGATGGTCACAACATGGAAAATGTCATACAATTTTCCTCAATTTTACATTTTCCCACATTTTAAGTTTCTCCAGCTTCGTCTCCTGAGTAATGTAAAATCGAGGTTTCACTGTATGTATTAAATTAATATCCAAAATTAAAGCCTTATGTTTATTTCCCAAAAAAATATTAAACTTCAGAAAATACCAAAGCAAAAATATGGGAAATATCAAGCACAGACATACAATTAGTCACTACTAAATATCTCAAACAAAGTTTCTTCTTTATGCAAGTGGTCAAGACACAAAATTATTGTTCTTACCATCAGACCCAATGGAGGTGAAAGAAACTTTCAACTCTAAAATGTTTAAGAAATAAAATGAATTTTTGCAGCACAAGGTATACGCCAATATCTCTTGTCACAAATATGGAATTAATCGAGAATAAAATGCCACACATTTGGGGAGAATACTGCGTAACATATTCATTATATTAATGAATGGAAAAATTTGAGAAAATTGAGACTACGATGTATACATGATTTGTTTCATTTATAAGAGTAACTAAAAGACAGAATTATAATAATGATCAGCAAAATTACTGGCAATTTAATGATATGACAGTATCTGCCACTTATCTAACAATTAACCTGCAGAATCCATCATGATTATCACTGCAATTAAAAGAAATTTCGCATAACTTAGCATGCAAAATTCAGTGGGATCATAACTTTATGTTCCTGGATTTTACATTTCACACCATTCAATATTCACGGTTCCAATAAAGCAACATACTATAAAACATTCTCACATTTTAAGTTTTCATGTTGGTCCCCTCAAAAATGTAAAATTGAGAGTCCAAGTTTCAATTTCAACTACTAGAGGCCCTCTTCACGATGATACGCTCTTCACTTGACGATTATACTTGCAGTTTTTAGGTTAGGTAATTTAACAAACATTCCTCATGAAAAGAAAACTTACGGTATGTGTGTTCATGTTGTAGAAATCAATAATATTTACCACCATAACGAATATATAAATTTCTTTTAATTCTACAGTCACGGACAGTTCTGGATTGTAATAATACCTTTGACTCAGACTGTAATCGTTACAACCCAGAAGTGGCCGTCACTGTACTTATGCTTATTTAGAAGTAATTTTCCCATCAATTTGATATACTAAAGTAATATTTAAAGATCTAATTACCTTTCCAAATTAATTAGCATCTTTTCAGTTCTTTCTCTGTTAATACTGGTATTATGCTTGCAATTGTACAGGGTAACTTCTCCTTCCTGATCCTCAGGTTTTATTTCTAGATAATACAAGATCTGCAAATAAAAAGAACCAATTTAAATTTAAGCATATTTTATTTTCAGTGTTGCAAGGTGTAGAAATGTTGATTACAGGGAAAAAGTTTAACCTCTTGTTTACCAGGTATCTCGATCGAGATACTTTGACATGTTCGTAGTTTTTATGTCATAATGTCGCTATTATTTGCTGGAATTGCGATTTTCTTCTTTTATATTGTTGTTAACACATATATTGCACCGTAAGGACTCTTGCATGTCTTGGTGTTCCAAAAAAAAAAAAAAAAAGTGGGAAAATGGCAGCTTCTTTTGTCTGCTTATTTTTAACAACAAAAAGCATTGCAACAAACAAAAGGTTGGAATTTTGTTCCACTACAATAATGCACTTGAACCTCGATTTGGGAATAGTTTGCTGGTCAGTAGCAGGAAGTTGGCAAGTACTTTCAGTTTCGGCAAAGAGGAGTGGAAGAAGGGGCATCTAACAAAGGAAATGATCAAAGCACAGGTGGAAAGAGAAATCCTTATATCCGAATACAGCTGTTCGTCACGTAACTGCAATGTGACCAGCAACGTCCAAAAATAGACTGATAACACACTTTTAAGAAGTTTTGCGGTTCTGAGCCCCTCACAATCGTGGTTGTGCAGTGAAAAGTTCTTGTAGTGCGTGGCTGTGCATTGACAAGTTTCAGTGGTGCACAGACATGTTGTTTGGGAGGTACAAATCGTGTTCTATTGCTCATATGTAGAGGCACATATTTTTGGTAAATAAAAAAGCAACATTTCAGTACAAAAACAGAGTCGATTTCGGGTTCAAAAGCGGCAAATAAAATAAAATTTCGGTATTATAGCGGTGAATAATCACGTCAAAAGTGCTACATAAAATGACATTTTGGTTTTAAAATTGTGAATATAATACTAAATTTGATTTAAAAACTGCACTTATTACACAAAATAAAGTTACCCCTTCTAATAGCACATTTATGTAGTTACCAGAGTATTAAGTTTATTCCTGTGTAAAGCGGTCCATTTTTGTTTCTCAAATATTTACAGCAGAATTAATCAATTTTCCGTGAATTGCATAACTCACAGGATACTTCAGACTTCAGAAAGTGTCACGTCAGTATATAAAGGTAAATTTCGTGTTTAAGAGTATATTTCACATTTTGCAGTTCATTTATTATTTTGTGACAAACCAGGGTAGAAAAATGCACCTCACACCTTTCAGAAACATGAAAATGAACATTACAGCATGTTATTTCATATTTCGTGTTTTCGTCAAAAACGAAATTTGCATGCCTCTACTCCTATGATAATAGTGCAATTATTTTCTTGTTACAAACATGCCTGCGATCATTTCCATGTGTATTTTCACAATGTCCTGTACTTTGATGTCCAGGGAGGGGGAGGCTTTTTTGTTTTCAGAAAATTTGGAATTTTCCAGTTTCTCCCCTCCCACCATATCCATAGATACACTCAATGTGCATATATTTTATATAGTCCAAACCTATGGTTCATTCCGCGTATAATGGTACTTCATTCCTCTGTTTAGGGCAATTAGCCTCCGATCTACAGTCATCTAAATGAAACTCTGCATTTTGCTAAAAATTGGCCCGGTCACAGCAAGCTTACTTGGCAAAATGGGCTCGTAATTAAAAAGGTTAAGGACCGACATATTAAATACTGTGAGAGAACCACACCTCAGATTTTTAGTGTTTTTACTGGGGGAGGGTCATTGAACTTCCTGTTACTGATGATGAAACTTATTGAGTTGGAAACATTAAAGGTTACGGTATACCTGGCATTAATTTCAATTATTTATTTATTTATTTATTAATTAACCACACTGAACAAGAAACTTATTTACCTAAAGGTGAATTATTACTGAGCTTCAAGAAACCTATTTGTTCTTGAATCAAAGGTGGCCCCAGGGAGGTTTCATGACGCGCCTGCATCATGGGAATTTTTTTTTTGGGGGGGGACAAAATTTTATACCAATTCTATATATCTTCACACAAAAATGAGGGGGATCATATTGTTTGATTGACTTATTGATTTTTAGTTTTAGTTATTATGTATAGTTCTTCTATCTACTTGTGGGTGATCGCGGTGATAGGGTTGAAATGAAACACCACCTCTTACGGCTTTAGAATCGGTTTGGATGGAGCAGACGGGGCGTGGTATTTGCATTAATACAAGGTTAGTCAAGCAGACAAACTGTGCAGAATAAGGTTGACACTAACAATGGCAGAGAGCTTAAAGTATCTAAAGTAAACATATATTGCTTAAATATGTCTGTATTATACAGTGACACAACCACAGGGGGGTCATTGCCCCCCAACCTTCGATGGAAGTCAATTCTAAAGGGGCAAGGGGGGGACAAACAATGATGGTGAAGGGCACCTGCAAGGGGGGGGGGGGGCACAGATGAGCAATTACCTCTTCAATTTAAAATTTTATGCAAATAAAAATTCATTTTGTAAAATTTTCTTGCTTGCTTCGCTAACACTATTTATTTATTTTATTTACTCCTTGTTTTGGATGGCGAAATTAAGGCACAAGCTTTTTCTTCCACTTAACCATCTCTACTTTACATTTTATAAATTGATTTTTATAGCTGTTTGTGAAATATATAAAAACTAAGAACATTAAGATACCAAAAAAAGAAAAACACAAGAAAAAATAAAAGAAAAACATGCAAAAAAAAAAACAACATAAAAAATAGAAACAGAAAAATACATGCACACTAAGAAAAGTAAAAAAATACACGTAAAACATAAACACACACACACAACAAACATACTCAAATATAAATACGGAGAAACTAATACTCACTTTTATCCGCGAAGCTGTTTTTTCTTCTTTTTCGATTAATTTCAGTGGCCACTGCCACCAGCCATAAAATTCAAAAGATTCGGGTCAAACACACCGCCCACACGCTCATAGACACCAAAATCAAGGAAACGCACGCCATAATGCACTTCCCGCACGAACTAAACATCGATAGTGGGCAAGCGCACCACACTTGGATTCCCCTACTACAGCAGTTATCGCCTGGAAATAGCAGACGACACACCAAGATGCACAGTGCACCTAGCGGCAGCCAGAGAACTACGAACAAAAGACGCACGCCAAGCAACAGTGCAGCAAGTTCCAACGAGGATGGTGGCAGTGGCCAATGAAATTAATCGAAAAAGAAGAAAAAACAGCTTCGCGGAAAAAAGTGAGTACTCCGTATTTATATACTACTGCGTCTCTCTTTTCCCAATTATGAAAACATACTCAAATTAGAGAAAAAGTACTGTAGGTGGGTGTTGGTCCTACAAGTTTACACGAAGGTTTAATTTTATTTCCCTGTTTTCAGTACTGGTAAGTTGACTCCAGAACATGATTTCTTAATTTTCATTTGAATTGGCCAAGAGAAGAAGAGTTTCTTATGTCATTGGGGAGGTCATTCCATGCTCTGGTAACAGTGACCGTTAAGGAATTTCCATAAAACAGTGTCTTGTGGGAGGGAATGGCCAGCAGAGAGTTGTCTCTTGAATGGGTGGCAAAGGTGTGTGCTGCACTACGGGGTTGAAAACGAGAAAGTAGGTAGGAGGGCTCTCGTGAGTTTACTATTTTGTAGAGTGCTGTAAGAATGTGGAAGCAGCGGCGAGTGGAACGGTCGAACCAGCCTAGGTCCTTCAAAGCCGGGGTTAGGTGGTCAAAATATTTAATATTATAAATGTAGCGCACACATGCATTTTGTATTCGCTGTAGACGTCTTGCTAGTTCACCGTTGAGGTCAATATACGTCAAGTCACAATAGTCTATTTGAGACAGAACTAATGACTCCACAAGTGTTTTCTTTACCTCTTGTGGTAAAATGTATTTAAGGTGATACAGCGAGTGTAATGCTGCGTAGGAATCTTTGCATATGGCCTTCACATGGCCACTCCAAGCGAGATTTTCGTCCGCAACGACTCTCAGGTCTTTAACCAAAACCGACAATGAAATGGGGTTTCCTTCGACAAGAATGTCAGGGATGGAGGACTTCTCTGTTGTGGAAATGAGCTGACGTGAGCCAATTAAAATACATTTAGTTTTCTCAGCATTTACTTGCAGACCGTTTGCCTGAGACCACTTGGAGACGTTCATAAGATCAGCGTTTAAGGCTTTTATGGCCATATTGATGCTTGTTTTAGGGAACGACAAATAACATTGGACGTCATCAGCGTACAGATGGTAATTTGTTGATTGAAAGGTTCCAGATATATCATTTACGTACATGGAGAACAGCAGCAGAGACAAAACGCTACCTTGGGGTGCTTTTCTCGTTTTCGTCAAGTTCAGAGCTGTAGCTAGTGGCGACGGGAGTCAACCATGGGCACCAAATGATCTAAAAAAAAAGGTTGTAAAAGAGAGAATGCCATGGCATCCAGTGAAATTATTTGCGACCTATTAAATCAATATTGTTTTCAATTGCAAAAATTGGATCTAAAAATTTTCTTGCTCACTTCGTCGCAATCTGCTTGTTTTCTGTAATGTAATAAATTTAAATAATATGTGTTGTATATTTGTATTGAATAAGCTTTGAATACGTACACAATTTAGTGTTAACTTGTACATATATGTATTTTCTTATTTTATGTCGATCCATGTTGCATATGTTTTACATGAAAGTTACACATGTATCTTCGAAATGCATTTATCATTCATTTTCTGCCATTCAAGAATACAGATTGTATGCTTGATTTCCATTATTAGCTAATATGAAATTGACGGTGTTGAAAAAGTATTTCAAATAGTTTGTTCCAAACAAATGCTTTAGCACAGACTTCTACCCCTTTTTGCGTAATTTATGAGGATAATAACGTCTTTGATACTACTATTACTGGTGCTGGTGGTAGTAGTAGTAGTAGTAATAATAATAATAATAATAATAATAATAATAATAATGCCATTATTATTATTATTATTATTATTGGTATGTTTATCCTGGTACTTGTCCTCCTCCCCCCCCCCCGACAACAATACGTGGTTGCAACTCTGGTATTATATTTTTCTGCAAATTTTGTCAGACAAAAATAATTTGAGTAATTAATTCGACATAAATGGGGGGGGGGGTAAATTCTGCCTTTTGGGGGGAGTGCATCATGGGCCTTGGGGGGGAATGGGCACCCCTGTCTTGAATCACTATTTCCTTCGTTGTTTATATAGATGCAGATATTCAATAGTTACAAAAATTACCATCATTAATAAAAGAAGGAACAATTATTGCACGAGTGTCACACACATATTCTATACTTCACTAAAGTTGTAGCATGATATGGCAAGTGTATGGTTAATAACTATAAATGCTTTTTCTGCTTTATACGCATGCAGTTATGTACATAGTAATTAAAATAATTACAAAAATTACTATTGTTACCAAGAGCTGTGGTGGTGGTCTAGTTGGTAGGGCATCTGACTGCCACGCAGGAGACCTGGGTTTGATTCCTGGGGGTGGGTGATCTAACGTTGAAATTTTTCCGGCCTTGTCCCTGCATAAAGCATGTGACACTCAGCCTGAAATCAATGGGTACCTAGGGATGATCACATCACCTCCAAAATGGCCAAGATCGAGAATGTGTGGGGTCCCAAATGTGCCTTCGTGGCACGGTGCTACATGTACAGGGAATGTTACCTTTACTTTACCTTACTATCGTCACCACGCAATTGTACACTGCTACAGGCAGAGTGTCATGTTGGAAAATGCATCCCAAGAAGGAAAGGATTGAGGGGTTTGATGGCGCACCTATGTATGTTATCTTTATGATTTCATGAACAAAAGTAATAAACATTGGTAACACCCTAGGAAATAATTTACTTTCTATTTTTATAAAAATGTTTAGTTAAAAAAAAAAAGGAGGTTGTGGGCCTGGCAGGTTCATTTGCTTTCAATGGGTTCCTTAAAAACCCAGAACTGTGTCTACTCAAAAAGTGATTTAACTACAAATCTTACTTCCAATGTTTTGTTTTGGAAACTTCTCTGTTTCCTTCTTCGGTTAATGTCAATCCTTGGACAGAGGTGAAGGAGGAACTAAAGAAGATTACGAAATGTTGGAAGAAAAAATTTCAACTACTTGTACACGTACAACTTTTGCACTTTTCTTCGACATACTTTATCTTGTATACACGTGGTTATATTGATTGATTGAATTGGTGTTTTAAGTGCACTTTATGCACACTAGGGCTAATCGGGACTGAACCTACAGTTTAAAGTGGTATCCGAACCACTGTGCCCCTCCACCAGGTATCGAACCCGGGACCCCTTGATTACAATGCAACAACACTACTACTGTTCCATCGGGGAGGCGCACACGTCGATATAATTTTTATTTTTGGTGATGCAAGATCCAGGACAGTCCGAATAAAATTAAATAGAAATTAGTAATATTAGTGATATTTTTATAGTACTTACAGTTTCTAGAGATTGAATTGCAACTTCAGTGCTTCCTTGATACAAGAAAACATGAGCCTTGAGCCAATAGAGTCGTAACAGATAATTCAGGTACTTAGCACCAAAGAGTCCACCTCGTTCGGATATAAATATCATATATCCCATGTCCTCCATCACTAGCTCACTTGATAGCTTTTCATCGGCACTGAAATATGGTACACGTAACTATCATGCGAATGGTGCCAAAAATCTTTAAATATTTGAAAGAACAATAGTTAATTTAACTTTAATGCACTTTAAGATTAAAAAGGAATGGAAAAAAAGGTAAATATCTACAATATACAAAACAATATTTTTACAAAACACGCAAATTTTAATCCAAGCATTTTTTGCCCCTTTCATATACTATAAATGAAGCAGAAAATTAGCAAGATGCAATTGTGGGGATGTTGACAAAAAAATCATTCTTACCCAAATATAGGGTCAATCCATATGAAGTGGTAAAACATGGTTGCTTGACCATTTTTTAAAAAAAATATATTTTTTCTGTGGTGTTAGCCTCATATGTTGACAGTTCAGAACCGCTGTTATTTATTTTCACTATCACCGATTTGAAGATGACGGGTATTTTTTTATCATGGCGCGCATCATTTTCTCCATTCGTAAGCATCAATGGCAACTTTTTTATCCACTCTGGTAAGTCCTAGGACAATGAGGCAAAATCTGTGATGTTAAGCATATTATAGGCTACAATTATATTTGTATAATATCCTCAATATTATTCCATCATAATACATTTTAAGGTCAAAGTTGTGTATCCTAATTGCTCAAAATGACATTTTTGGACATTTGTTTTAGGGGAAAGGCAGTTTGTTTAACACTTTTTTTTGTGCAAGTACCTGTGAACCAATAGCGTGTGTCAAAATTATTTGAAGCTTGAGACTTTAATCCTTCTTTTTCTACAGGGTCATAAACATGTACTTTTAGTTAAATAATTCCAAGTTCAGGGTTAAATATCTCTGGTGGGCAGTTGTTTAAAAATCTGAAATTTGTACACAATACAGTACTCCATGATAAGTAACTTCAGTAAAAATTTTGAGTTTGAGATTCAATTGGTTTAAGAGATACAAAACTCGTGAAAAATTCAATATTTTGCATTAAATATGGTATGCCTAATTTCATTTCTTATTAACATTTTGTGTTTAAATTCTGCAAACTGACTGTAATTTGGAATTTCAATCAACAACATTACAATCCTGAAATGGATCTGCAATAAAGTATATATACGAGGGTGTGCTGAAAAGTAGAGCATCCTATGTTTTTATTTTCTTTGTTACCTTGTAAATGCATTTTGGATTTTGAGCAACCATACATTGCACTTATAAGACTTTCCTGCTTCTCCATTGAAGTTTTCAAACTTCTATCACCAGGGGGTGCTGAACTATAGCGAGGAAAATGGCAGCATGTAACCATGCAATGTCGGTGGAGCGCCTGAAGAAGCATGCCACGATAGAGTTTCAAACCGCAGAAAATGTGCTACAAATTGACATTCATCTGAGACTGAAGGTATTTTATGGGGATGAATGCGTAGACATCAATACTGTGCGATCTTGGGCTTTCATGCTCGTAAAGAAACCCCCAGCTGAACACGATTCCGATAACCTCCATCAGTTGCAGTACGTGGCCTTGCATTCCATTCTCTCACATACGCTGAGACTTCTTCAGCTTTACAGTTTCCAGAATTTTAACACAAAATGTTAATAAGAAATGAAATTAGGCATACCATATTTAATGCAAAATATTGAATTTTTCACGAGTTTTGTATCTCTTAAACCAATTGAATCTCATACTCAAAATGTTTACTGAAGTTACTTATCATGGAGTACTGTATTGTATACAAATTTCAGATTTTTAAACAACTGCCCACCAGAGATATTTAACCCTGAACTTGGAATTATTTAACTAAAAGTACATGTTTATGACCCTGTAGAAAAAGAAGGATTAAAGTCTCAAGCTTCAAATAATTTTGACACACACTATTGGTTCACAGGTACTTGCACAAAAAAAAAAAGTGTTAAACAAACTGCCTTTCCCCTAAAACAAATGTCCAAAAATGTCATTTTGAGCAATTAGGATACACAACTTTGACCTTAAAATGTATTATGAAGGAATAATATTGAGGATATTGATTATACAAATATAATTGTAGCCTATAATATGCTTAACATCACAGATTTTGTCTCATTGTCCTAGGGCTTACCAGAGCGGATAAAAAAGTTGCCATTGATGCTTACAATTGGAGAAAATGATGCGCGCCATGATAAAAAAATACCCGTCATCTTCAAATCGGTGATAGTGAAAATAAATAACAGCGGTTCTGAACTGTCAACATATGAGGCTAACACCACAGAAAAAATATAATTTTTAAAAAATGGTCAAGCAAGCATGTTGTACCACTTCATATGGATTGACTCTATATACAGTGGAACCAAGATTTTATGTTTTTCAGGGAAACAAGTTAAAAACTTAAAATGCAGAAAAATGTAAAAATCAGGAAAATTTTACAGCATTTTGCTCTGTTGGGACCGTGAACATTCAATGTATAATGCGGGGAAATGTAAAATCGGGGATCCACTGTAATAGCTAGCTAGTTCTCTTTTTTGTGAAAAATTACTTTATTTGGTTATTTTTTTATTTTTTGCAAAAGACACATGGAATTATTATATATTTGATGAGAATTCAACCATATTTCTGCCATGAATTTGTTTATTTCTGTTTCTGATAAAGGAAATATTCTAAATACTATCAAAGCAAATACAGCCAAGAGAATGATACTGTATTCATATACAGTGGTAGCACTTGACCACAAATTTCAAGAACATAGGAAGAAAAACACTGTGATACAAATGAAAGGTAGATGATGTATGTGAATATCAAAATACAATAATATAAAATGCAGAGATGGATGTTGATAAATACCCTGACCATTCAACATCTTGCAATTTTTTGGTGTTGATATTTTTGCTAATTCCCTCCCTCCTCAGATACAGCTTTACATCACTTCAGAAGTTTTCTAATAAATTCAATATCAATTCAACTATTCTTCATGTTTGGTATCAACACCATTCTTCTGATGAATGTTTGCGGTCATGCTGTTTTTGTGGTACTTACAAGGTACTCTGCCAGCATGTACTTCCAGATTTTATTTGTAATTCAATGATTGTTCTAGACATTATTTCCAACTGCATTCTCTGCACTTGTCCTAAATAAATATGAATTAAATCTTTGCATTTCTTCACAGTTTGAAAGCAGAGTTAAAGCAATTTTCAATTAAAGAGTTAAAAAATACTCACTTATGATTTTTCGACAGCTTTTCCTTGGAGGTGAGCCACTTATCCAAGAACAATTCTCCATACATTAGTGATATGACTGCATCTGTTTTAAGCCAATCTAAATCTTCATTATTGGTGATAGGGCAGGGATGAGCAACGTGAGGCCTGCAACAAAGAGTTAGCTCATCGTTCTTTCATGTCTAAGAATCCGTAAAACTACAGACAGAAAATAATATTTGTAATAGTGGTGTTACAATTAGGTGCATTTGTGGTGAATGGAAGATCAAAATTTTAGTGCAAGAACCATCTACATTTAGGTTCTAATTTGGTTCAGAAACTTTGTTTATTTTATATGGTAGTAGTAGGTGGTGGTAGTAGTAGTAATAATAATACTTTCGAGAGAATGGAGCTATGGTGGTCTGTTCTTTGGGGAGCACCCTGACGAGCCTCCCCGGATATTACCTACCCTCCACACCTCCTAGGCCTCGAGATGGGGTTCGGGTGCATGGTTTTGCGGGGCGAAATCTTTCAAGGTCGAGACTAACCTAACCCAGAAACAGAAACATCACCAGAAATTGGTCAAGCATCCTCGACACTTAACGTGCTTTTGCTACCTTGCAGTCCACTGGATCCAGGACACGTGAGAGACCCAGGTTCAATTCCTGGGGTGGGTGTACTATGGGCAAAAATTTTCTGGACTTCTCTCCGGATAAAACGGCTCTGGCTCTGAGTTTAACTCGAGACCCAACACTGGGGGTAAAGGTGCTAATTTCATCACCTCCAAAAATGGCCAAGATCAAGAATGTGTTGGGCCCTACTCCCACATCCCTATGTGTGTCTTCATGGCATGATACAAAATGCATGGGAAACTTTACCTTACCTTACATTTACCTTGTCAGAGAATGTAGGTAAACCATCAAGGTTCTCTCTCTAACATTGTGATATTTGCTTATCTTAGAGAATTTGCATACAGAAGTGACAAGTCACTTGGGAACAATCCAATCAACAGCAATGTTTCACACCATGGCAGCCTGCATTTGAATGGTGAAATGACTCAATGTAAAACATGTAGCAATGTTACATATCAGAAGTAACTAACTCTGTAGAGTTCTTAAACCCAAAGGTTTATGGCTGCAGCAACACAAGCCTTCCATCTGTCCCTATCTTGTGCAAGATTAATCCAATCTTTACCATCCTTATCAGTTTTCTGTAGGTCCATCTCAAACTTTATCCCTCCTTCATCTTGGCCTTCCTACAGGTCTCTTACCACAGGTTTCTCAACAAGAAACAACAGTTTGCAAATTACTCCATGTAAAGCAGACGTGTCTTGTCTTGAATATTTCACTCATATAGCTAGCAAGAAAGATGCACACTAAATGTGCTGAATCGTAGAAGAAATTTAAAAGTTTTCAGCGTTAAAAGGAAACTGACTCATTATTTCTACAATAAGAACAAATAGAGATTTAATAAAAAAATAAAAGGGCTTAAGGTGAAAAGGAACACTTTCAACTTTTTCTTTTATTTCATAGTCATCCAAATATTAACTGCTATTAACAGTACACCTCATCACAGCCTGATAGCAATATAATACACCTACCTCATATTCTCGTATGCCTCTACGTAAGTTGCAAGGAGTGTGTCTGGCCACTTGAGACCATCCTTTGAGCTGAGGGAAATCACATAATTCATCAAGACCTCAACGACACCTATGTTGTCTTTGTTAGCATTGAGAAAGAGCTCTACGTCGGTTTGTTCCTTCTCGGTGCCGAAGTAATTTTCATCTTCTGATTTTTCTTTCTTTTCATCCTCCTTCTGTGTATTTTCTTCATGTTCTTCCTTGTTTTTGGAGCTCTCTGAATTGTCTTGCTTCTCAAATAGCCTATATAGATCCATGGTGTCCATTGAGTCATCCATGTCAAGCGACTCCTTTGGCTTTTCTTCCCTGATGAACTCTGGTCTGAAATATCAGAATTGTAATGTTTAAGTGACATCATTGTACTTTACACTTCATGCTATTGAGAGTTTCTTTGCTCAAAGAAACGGCAGTCCAGTAGTACACGTATAACCATAATCTATAGTAGTGGGCCCTCAAATATGTATTGTGAAGTGAACGATGCAGTGAAATTAAAACATAAGTGAACATAGTCATCATCTCCATGTCGAAATGTGCTTTCATCTATCTTATCAATACATAGCAATATATAAAAATGAATAGATGATTATGGCTGAAACTACCAGGGTGGATTTTTACACATATATATCTATGATTATTGTCACATTGAAATGATATTTGATTATATACACTTGAGAATGGAAGGCTCGAACTAAGGTCACTAAGGTCAATGAACCATTCACATTCAAGGACAATTTGAAATTTCATATTGATTGATTTGTTGTTGTTTTTTAAAGTCCACTTTATGCACAGTAAGGCTAATAGGGACTGGACCTACAGTTTAAAGTGGGATCCGAACCACTTGTGCCTCCACCGGGTACCGAACCCGGGACCCCTTGATTACAAGGCGACGACGCTACCACTGCGCCATCGGGGAGGCCCGAAATTTCATATTCGATTGGTAGAATATCGGTATAGGCCATCCCTACATTTTTGTCAAAATGCACAACAAAGCAATTATTTTTTAAAATCTGTTTTACAATAAACACACATATTACATAGAAATTCTCAGTCTATGATGTACTCACAGGAGAGAAAGAGGAAGAAATCTTTTCAGCAAGTCTCCGATGGAGATTTCGTCCTTCTCAGTTTCCCTCCTGGCCACCGTGCTTCTCACTCTTGCAGATCTTCGCTTGCCTTCCCACATTTCCAGGAATATGAGGCTTCTTCTCCGTTTGGTACCTCTTCGTCGCTGTTCTTCATCCATCAGACCTCCCTCTTCCCTCTCCATGCCATTCCCCTCCCTTTCTCTTTCACTGTCTGGGTTCCCTGTCAAGAGAAGATTGTACATATCAGGATTACCCTTTCTGAAACTAACAAAATTTACTAACGAACTAAATTTGAATTGTTAATTCAGTCCACTTTATGCAGATAGGCTAATCGAGACTGACCTGCAGTTTATGAAATGGGATCCGAACCACTGCGCCTCCACCAGGTATCGAAACCGGAATCCCTTAATTACAAGGCGACAGAATTACCACTATGGCATCAGGGAGGCCCTGGTGAACTAATAATGATATGGGCTTATGTAGTTGTGGTATCAGTACTTGTAATGATCCTGAGAGATCATACTCATTAGTAGGACTAATGTTTATTTACTCTGTGTATATATAACCATTGTTATTATGGTCAAAGTTATTTTATTTACTTGTTCAAAGTTAGATGTGTTAATAACTTTTTTGGAAACTGTATCATGTGCCCTGTTTATCAGTATTAACTTATCATTATTCTGTCATTTTGTTAATAAGGCCTTGCGAGGTCACAAAGGATATGTAATGTTAATCTAATAATTGTATACTAACGTTTAGCACATGTTTGATATTATAATATGTATTTATCATTTATGCCTTGAGCACGTAGTTCAATCTACTGCCGTAGAGATGGCCTTGCCTGCTCTTGCACGGTTCCACGTAGTTCGCATCAACGGCGCTACTCTGAACCGGGCCACACAGCAGATTTTCTGCAGTTGGCTTTCAGGTTGGCTCACGATAAGATCTCTTAAAAACTGACCTGGGAGAAAGGTGCTCTCCGCTCTTGCGAGAGGCCAAGTACCCTTAAGAAGTTGCACTCTGCTTTCAGGCGAGAGAGGTTTAATTCTGCCCCTGGGCAAGAGAACCCACTCCACTTTCGGGTGAGAGAAGTCTCCACTCAGTTTACAATTGAGAGAGATAAACTCCACTTTAGGGTGAGAGGACCCACTCCGCTTGCTGCGAGAGGTTTCCTCCTCTATCAACAAGTGGCACCCAGCCTGGGGATTGAGGCATTGGGTTTCTAGGCAACCGCTCAGAAGGTAAATTTTACAGGTCAGTTAAAGTACGATGGTTATCGTGAGGGTGACCTTAATAGATGTCCTAGTTCCCCCAGAAGCCAACAGTTTCCCTGTAAAAAGCCTGCAGCTACAGAAGTCTGCACATTCCTAACGAGTGTTGGTAGTACGGTTACGACTGCACAGGGCAGCAACAGTAGTGTACCTGTTCCCAGTTTACGGCAGTTTGCAGAAGCCATTCTCCCCCCATAGTGTGCCAGTGAGTGTAATATCCTACATGGGCATCTGCTAAATTTACACCGTTTACAGTGGCTATAAGTGTATCCCACTACGGTTATAAAACCCTTATCTGAACAAGCTATTTTTGTAACGTGTCCGGGCAAGCAGTGTCTATCGGACACTGCATTGTTTTAAATGGATCTTGCCCTTCCTAATGCAAGATTTTTATGTTTCATCGCTGTGGAAAGAAGCGAGTAACGTGATATTTAACCTAATCATCATTGTTATGTCCATAATTCTTGTATTCATCATCATCATCATCGTAATTGCATGTTGTTGTAATTTTTGCAGAATAGTATATGAAACATGTTAGGCCGGAAGGTAGTGTGAGGAAATTGTTTTATTTGCTCATATTTTTTCATTTTTTCTATTTTAGCATTAATATTTTTATGTGACGTGTTATTAAATACTTTTATTTATTATTAAACATTTGTTAATACATATTCAAGTAGACTTCCTTACATAACAATTGTACACTGTGTCCGACAGACACTGCTTGCCCCGTTTATGTAAATGAAATGGAAAATATTTTTTTTACGCCTGACCTTCTTTATCGGTCAAATATTGTGAAATGAAAAAAAAAAATAAGAGAGAGAAACAAAGAGTTAAAAAATATCATGTTCGCAGGAAGTATCATTTGGAGTATGTGACAAAAAATATAAGCAACAGTGTCTGATAAGACACTGGTTGCCCGGTTAAGGATTAAACTTTCTCTAACTTTAGACAGTGTACTTTTTCCCGAACCCTGAGTTAAATAGTCTCATGCCACCACTGGAGAAAATGTTAGCATGATGGTTAAACCTTTGCAGTGCGTTTGGTGCTACTGAACAATTGTTGCCAAGCTAGTTGGGTTATACCTCCGCAAACTTACTAGTGTAGGTGTAGTAGGCACCCCGGAGAACGTAGCATACTGTTCCAACATTAGTACACGCCAGTTTGAAGGGACACTCGCAAAGAACACCATGCCCATGTTGGGATTCGAACCCTGTACCCATGATGACATAGCACAATTCTACTACCCACTCTGCCAAAGAGGTCAGTTCACATAATGAAGTCAAATAATTTGGTGCTTCTTACCTTGGGCATCTGACATTTCCTCATCTTGTGATGTATGATATGATGTCCTTTGACTGTCACCAAAGCTAGCGTCTAGCAACCTCTGGTCATCCACTTGCATGTCTTCATCTTCTGAACGATTTTCTTCTTTTGAAGAAGCATGCTTCAAAATTACTTTACAGGAAAAACTCTACAATAAGAAAATATTACAATATAGATTATACTATCCTATTAAGCAAACCGACACTGCAACCATTCACAAAAGAATTGCCAATGTTAGTTATTACTTAGAACAAAAATGCCAAGTAAAATAAACTAAATCAATCAACTTCCATTAAAATTCTGAATAAACAAATTGTATATTTCTTACGCTGAATATGAGATTGTGTAAATCATCCATAAATCCTATATTCAAGCATAGTATCATTGTTATACACATGATTTTAAAAAAATGGGACTATTTCATACAGCTATATTTCCTGAATTATACATCATATGTGAAAAATCTACCTCACATTTGAAAGAAGAGGTTCTAAAGTTCCAAATACCACTGCCAGTCGTGCAGCAGTGTCAGTTGAGAGCAGAATGAATAGCTACTATTCAGAGCAAGATTTTTTTTGTGTGTGTTCCTGAGTTCATTAAAACTGAGTTTGTGACTGTGCTGCAGCGTGCATTTTGTCCTTCAACAGAACCTCCAACAAAGAAAAGCATTTGTTGTTGGAATCGGCAATTTGATGAAACGGGTTGCTTCGTTAATAGGCACAAGACCGGCCGACCAGAAGGGAACATGAAATGAAATTGAAGAGCATTTTGTGAATAGCCCACGGAAGTCACGGCTGTATGCTAGACGAACACTCTAGAGGTGGTATTTTAAACTTTAGGACCTCCTCTTTCCATTGTTATGCAGATCATTCACATAGAATGCATAGTTCAGGAAATATAGCCGTATGAAATTGAGTCCATCTTTTTTAATTATACTGTATGAAAACTTAGCTCACCACACAATACAAATACAGCACGAACCCAAGTAACACTATAAATTCTAGCTTTTGACCCTGTTTTGGAGATCATCAGGGAAAACGTTTCAACTTATGATTGAACTCTTTACACTTCCACCCTACCTAAAAATACACCTGAGCCTGAGAAACAGTGTAAAGCTGGGTTTACATTAATTTGTCAGATCAGAATAGCAGTTGCCTAGATAAATTAGTGCTTTCTTTGTAACAGTAAAATGTTCATAATGATGCAGTCTAATACTGTACATACGAAAAAAAATGACAAAAATGACATGTTTGGTATATTTATTTTTGTACAATATATGTACTGACTATTCCAAAACAGTGAAAGCAAATTAATGAAACACATTACTATGTTATTAAGAAAATACTCTTAACACACACACACACACACACACGTTTACATACCAGGCGCCAACATTTAAAAGTGCCCTATTCAGAAGAGTCAGGAGCCTGTTCAAAGCAAAAGTTTGCACTGAAACTTGGTATAGACACTGTAGAGACCATGAGGGAGTGAATGGTGACTAGAAAAAAATAGTTCAAATTTTCTCCACCACATTTTAAATACTAGTAACATGTTAGCTTAGTCATTACGGCATCTGGTTACCATGCGAGATATCCAGGTTCGATCCTCAGTGGGGGAGAACCGGGATTCTTTTCCATCTGTTCAAGCGGTTCCACTCAGCACCTGGAGGAAACTGTGGGGGTAAAGGCAGTCAGGAATGTCTGTGTGATGCCCAACTTCAGCCGTGATGAAGAAAATGTGGAGACCTAACTCCACATGCCCTATATGCCTCCATGCAGTGATGCAAAGCACAGGGGAACACTTTACTTACTCCACCAGGTGCAAATGTAGCACTTAGAATTAAATTTCCCGTACCCAGAGCCCTCTGGAGCCCATCTGAAGCAACAGATTGTGGCGAAACTTAGTGTAAAGGCTATGGAGACCATGGGGAAACGAATGCTCATGAATAAAAAATAAAAAAATAGTTCAAATTTTCACCACCAGGTCAAGTAACGAGTAATTTGAGTTTATGTCATACATCAGTATTCAATATGACCCCTGTCAACGTAAATGACACATTGGAAGCGTAAGACAGTGTGATCACGCAAAGCTTTTCCAGCAATATTGTTCACTGTGCACAAGATTTCAGTGCCACATTTCAACCTGGTGGTGCAAATTGGAACTAATATTTTTTTCATCAGTATTCACTTCCCCATAACCTCTATATCAAGTTTCAGCACAATCCATTGTTTCGAACAGGCAACTTTATTTGTGGCCTGGTATCAGAAACAAAGAGCAACACTGAGGAAATGCAAAACACAAGCTTACCAAATCAGACTTGGAAATGTGTTTGTAGGTAGCATTCAAACTTTCTCCCAGAGCATGCCACGTGAACTCATCTAAGGATTTAACAAGATCCACAACAGTAGGCCTAGGTTCAATATACGTCGGCTCTATTTTCTTCCGTAGCTCAAGAGCCTCATCAATGAGCACCTGACCCTCTTCCACATCATACTCTGCATCACTGGATATATCACTACAAAGAAATCACTCATTTTAATTATGTCACGGAAAACAATAACACAACGGAGCCAATAACTATCCATTCATATCAGTATGTGTCAGTTGGAATTTATTTACAGACACCGACCAATACTTTCCGGCATGATGATATTTCGCAGGGTCTGCAAAAAAAAAAATCCTCATGACTAGAGCAAGGAACTTGATGAAAAATCTCTCTTTTCTGGGCCTTGAAGACAATGCTAAACCGATAGTAGTCAGTTTCTCTTTAGTAACAACCAGAAAACAGTTTTTATTTTGCATTGATTTTCATTTTCCGGACCTTTTGACTTTAAAGTCATTTTTCAGTATTTTTGTTGCATTTTTCTTATAATTTTTGATGTTTCTTTTTGTTCTGTCCCTGATGCTTCATGCATTTGCTAACATAACTTCCATATTTAAATATCCTATCCTAACAAATACATCATTCATCAAAAATATGGTCAATGCAAACTTGAAATACTTTGAGGTTTCCTTGCTGTGGTTTTAGTCACAACAAGAATAAGTATAACAACTATAATTTCAGATGCTGACTGACTACTGTATCGTACAAGGTCCACTCTAAAAGTTAGATAACATATACAGAAAAAATCAATAAACTACATTAGCACTTAATTGTTTTTTCCCTTTGCTTCAGTAGTTTAAACCACCAAAAGAGTTTTATCAAAATATTGCACTCCTCTTGTAATTTATAAAAAATGAAGCTTTCATCTTAAGAACAAAAATTATTTTTAGGTCATTTTAAAATAATTTTAAGGTCAGTCCATAAGTTTTTGGGGGGGACATCAACTTCCAAGCCCTACTCATGACATTTTCACGGTGACTAATTATCCTGGAAACGTAAATTTCAATGTTTTATTATTATTATTATTTTGGTTGGAAAAATAGATTTTGTGATTACATAACATATATTTTAATATTCTGATTCAATTCTTGAATGTTTTGAAGCGAAATTCTTCAAAAATTTATGTTTATAATTAGATGAATATTTAATAATAATCCGTTGCGCAACAGCCCATGAAGGGCCTAGGCATACCTACCGACTGCCGATCTCCCTCCCACGCTTTCCTTCGTCACCTCTAAGCGTGGAGATCTTCAACCAGTATTGGAATAGTCGGGGGGTCAGCCCGACGTATCCCCAGCCATTATAGTAGGTCTTCTCGACCGGATTACGCTCACTCACTCGGAGCTCCCCAATTTCCTCACGATGGTGGGTTGCCACCGGCCCTATACGTAGGCCGAATAAATTCCGACCAGAGCCGGATTCGAACCTACGCCGTCCCGCAGCGATCGATCTCAAGAAGAGTGAACGCCTTAACCCGCTTGACTACGGAGGAGGACAGATGAATATTTACACACTAATATAAATCACTATTTTTTAGTAACTTTTAATTATTACAATTTTCTAGAATCGGTATCAGTTGGAATGAGTAAGATTATCAATTCAAAGTGATATCGGCTCAGCTCAAATGAATACCTCAACATACAGAGCATCCTATGTATATCTATAGGTAATTGCACATGCATTAGAAAGTATGTAAACTATTTTTTTCTCAATTGAATCTAATCAACATGTCTCTCCTAACTAGAATCCTCACAAAATAAAAAACAAACTGTTACCCCAAGAACAGTAATTTAAAACTATTTGTGGAAATTCATTCTGTACACTAAGTTGTGTACAGCAACATTTAACAAGATTTATATGTGTAAGTACTTACTAGCCCTTGAAGATGGCGTTGAATCTTTCTGCATAGGATGGCAGCTCCTTCAAAATTTGGTCCCTAAAAGCCAATCCTTTCAAGTATTCTGGATCCCTTTCAAGTCCACGTGCAATGTAGAAGAGGCAGGTAAGGTAGTCGCAGGTAACATACAACAATGTTACCAGATTATCCAAGCATGGCCAGTGGTTTGGGCTGCACCTGAGTCCCTAACAACATGAAATCAATGATTAATTCTTGTGTAATAATAATTATGACTGACATTTACTTTTACATAGGGTAGCAATGTTACTGACAACAAGATTTTATCACTTGTTATTAGTGGGGTTCAGTGCTGTAGCTATAGATTTCCATGTCTAGGGTGAGAATGCATTTTGGCACACCCTCTGCAACAAATTTGGCTTGGTTAGAGATGAAGGACTTTGATTTTTCAGCATTATTTTTGCACTCTTTTATGCCAAATACACCTAAAATTATACCTTCACTTTGTTTTTAAACTAGTGTATCAAATTGGAGGTCAAATGGCCTACGGAATGACAAATTCCTATGTCATGGCTCCAGTGTGACTGTAGTCACTGCCATAATCACGCTACTTTGCTTGTGAATGCAAAATGTGCATGCTATATGTGCGTAAATATGGTTCATTTTATTTATTAAGCCTAAAACACATGACTAATGCATCTACACAATAATTTATTCATATGTTAGTCCAAAATGTGTGTAAATTTGTAAAAAAGGGCACAATTCGCATTTTATGTCAAATTTTCATTATTCTGCAGCTTCAAATCGATGAAAAATGAGTTCAAAACATGTACTGCAATACATAAACATTTCTTTTTGCAACAATAAAAAATTTTCTGTGTTTCTGCATTTGCAAAAAGAAAAGTTTCCTATTTAAGACAATGGATTGTGTTTTGAAATTTTTTTTCTTGTTCTTACACATGCATTGATTTTTGATACTGAAATCCAACATTACTTATGAACAACACCAATAAAAAAAAGTAAGAAGGGAGGTAACTAGCCCATCCCGAATTATGATTAATTATGGTAGAGACAGCCCTGAACGGGCCAGGTATGAACACAAAACTTTACATTAAAGTAAAAGCATGTTTCGAGTTTTGACACTTTGACTGAGCAATGCGAATGGCAGATTAGGGTGAAGAATAGCTTACCCTGCTCGGCTTACAAATAGACCAGTAGATCCTGCTTCTCCGTTGATTCAAAGTAAAAAGATCCCGTGTCGCTTTCCTCACACCCTTTTATCCCCTCACTTGGCCTCTAGTCACCTCTATCTAAAGGCCAGCTTCCTTACCATTTCATGTAAAACTCTTATTCTAGATATTTCATGAGCAGGATCTGACAAGTTTTGTCAGGGCCGATATTCCCAAACCGAGCGGATATTCTATGATACAAATCACAATTTGTAATTATTTCCCCATCCTTACCTCCTGAAATGCCAAACATGACAAATTGAAGTTAGAGACTTCGGTGGCAACAGTGCCTACTTTGTACCACAATGTGACATCACTGTCATCTAACTGCAGTGCCTGAAATGCAAACAAAGTCTCATCAAAAAGAGAAAAGAAAAAATCATTCTTTCATTCTTGCAACAGAAAAAAACACTAACTCTGGCATTCTTAAACATAAAGTTTTATTGCTGCAGCAACGTATGTTTTCCACGAACCTATCCTGGGCAAGACCAATCCACTCTTGGACAGTCTTGCCAATTTCTTCAAGGTCCATCTTAATCTTGTCATTCCACGTCTGTCTTGACCTTCCTACAGGTCTCCTTACCATCAAGTTTCCCAACAAGAACCCCATAATTTTCTTTATCCTCACCCATGCCTGCCCATCATGGTTTTTCTTCATTTTATTACTCCAAGAATATCAGGGAATGTATTTTTATTGAATGACTTTAGTAGTATCTAATTGTGTAGAAAACAATGCCATTTACCACTTATTGTTTGACTATGACCCTTGGAAAATGAGTGCCGTGGCATGCCAAAAATTCTTACAAGCAGTGTCAAATCGAGTAATGGGATATTTGTGGGTTTACTGGCAACGACATATCTGATGCGATCCTTCAGTTCCAAGATCGTGGCAGGGTACGTTTGGAATATTTCTTGCTTAAGAAAACCAGTCCAAAGGTCTGTCACAAGAAATCCATGCACACTCTTGCATTCCACTGTTCCATGTTAGCAACCACACTGCACAGAGTAACAACAAACAACAACTAAAGTAAAGTGTAAATGGCAATTTATGTACAGTATAACGCCACTGTTGCCAGCATCATCATGATTTACTATGCAAATTATGCTATGAACGCTGCCGCACTTTGTGTTATCTTATAGATTATGCAGTTCAGCATTAAGTACAAAAGAAGAAAAAAAAGGAAAAAATTACATGTAATACTGATACAAATACAGACACTTTGGCAAAACTAAGGATTTTTGAGTAGCACAATTGTACTATCGAGAAGCAAATATTAAACTGAAGATAAATCACAATATCTGTAATTTAAGATTTATTTATTTTCGTAAACAACCATTACTTATTGAATTTATAACAAAACTAGTTTAGTGGTATCAAAGTAAAGCACTAAATATATAATTTTGCATCTTTTAGGTGTCTTTAAGGTGTCAGCACATAATATTTAGTTATTTTATGTACTAGTATATTGCTATACAAACCTCAACATAATGTTCCAGGGCCCTTTTCAGTTTGCCTTGCTGGAGAAGATTGTTACCCAAATTCTTGAGGATTGAGTATTTTAATACAAGAGCTGGCTGAGTCAGTCCCTCTTTGCCATCAGTTTGTGTAGCCTGTTGGAGGAAACGGCCACATTGATTACACAATTTTGAAAACAGAATAATATGCAAAACTTTTACAATTTGTAAGTATATGAAGGGTACATGCATATAAGTAGGAGCAAATGAAATAATTATGATGTATATTACTGTATAACGTTTTTTCTTTGGTTTTGCTTTTACTAGTGCAAATGTATTCTTTTTGCCATCAAACAACGTCAATAACACAAAAGGAGACTAGCAGTGAATTTTTATATTTAAGTATCTAAGTATTGATACACCACAAAATAGAATATTTATTAAAGGCCCAGGCACCTGACTTCTGCGGTTTACAAATGATTCCGGAATACACAGATTAGTCAGCTTCCGGTGTGAATTTGTTGAGATATTAGACCAAACTTAGTGGTTACTTCACTGAGTACTTATGTCTTCGATGTAACAACTTAGGTATTCAATTCACTTGGCGATAAACACGCTGAAAAACACTAACAGTGAACACTTAGGGGGAGTTGGGGAAGAAAGCAGAAATCTTGATGATACCGAGTTCGACGTCTTCAATCTTCTAATCCTCCTGTCGTTGGTTCATAATAAACATGTAGCCTCTCTTCTTTAGTAACCTTTTCTCAGGTACTGGTAGAGATACTGCACAGGCCGATAGTTCACTCACAGTTTATTCTTTAGACACTATCTCTCTTTCCGGCTGAGATTATGGCCGATAGTTCACTTACAGTTTGTCCTTTAGACACTATCTCTCTTTCCGGCAGAGATCATGACCATTAGTTCACTCACAGTTTTTCACGGCTCGCGAAACCAATAACAAACGTAACACGGATCCTAACCGTATCAATGCTTGACTCGGACTGTCCTCTCTGTAACACACATCAACCGTTCCCCAGAAAAGACGTTAATGTCTCTTGCCGCCCTTTTTTTCCCAAGCGAGGGTGGGTCAACTTTTATAGGGGTGCATCAAGATCGGTTACAACTGCACTTTATTTGTTTCAACACTTTACTAGTTTTATGTATGTACAAAATATTAAGAAGCTCTTGAGAATAGTTAGTATGTAGCTACATATTATTTTACAAAATTGACATGAATTTATTTTTGTGGTTCTTTACAATGGCTTAGAAGTTATCTTGGATAGAACATATAGAAACCAGTGAAATGTTTACAAAAATGGCATTTAGTTGGCATTTGGTAACAAATGCAAAGCATTTAGATGCCAAATATGATAAACTGTATAGTCATATAATTCTTCTTAATGATGTGTATTGCTTGTTGCACTTATATTACAAAACAATCCAATAATATATGACGAGGGTCATCGATAAGAAAAGGAACAATTTTGGTGTAAAATACAAATGACAAATTATATGTGTAAAAAATTTATGGTACAAGAACTACATATCTTATATACATTTCCACATATTCGCCATATCCTTTCAAACAGTTATCATGGTGTGATACCAGTTTGTTAGTACCACCATTGTACTCAATTGCTGCCAATATATTCAACCATGTAGTCACAGTGTCTACGAGTTCATGAGCTGTGGTTAAGTGGCATTCATCACATCATTACCGTACACTTTTGTTATTTGCTTGTGGATTTCACAAGCACAAACTTTTCTTGCATTCAGAAGCCTTACCACACTCTGCACCTCACACTTGGCTGGATTCTCAATTTTGTCGCACATGTTCGGACTCACAGCTCAATACCGTGAATGTATGCGTACTCGTCTGGTATGTACAGTCTCACTGTTTGGCTCAAATTGAGGGAGAGGTGATGATCTCAGACGCTGTCAGAACATGATTGAATACATTGGTGGCAACAGAATACAATCACGGTATCAACAAACTGGTATCAAGCTATGATAAATGCTTGAATGGTTAAGGCGAATATGTGCAAGCGTAGAGTAAGGTATGTAGTTTCTATACCATAAATTTTTGCACACATCATTTGTCGTTTGTGTTTTACACCAAAACATTACTTATTTCTGGATGACTCTCATATGTAAACAAGAACCACATTTCTTAAACACATAATGTTTTAACATTCTGACACTACTTTTATTCACTATCTGATTAAACTACTGTGGGAATATTGAAAGTAGAACCGAGACAATGACAATATGTACAGGTTGGAAGTTATTAACTGCTGGCTAATAACTTCAGCTTCTTTTCCAGACTTCAGGTATTCTGCAGGGTTATAAAAAAGAGCTTCCTGGGGGGGTGTACTGTCCTGAAAATTAAAATTTTTCATTTATTCTGTGGCAGTATTGTGTAAAAAATGGATTTGTGAGCAATTTCTTATAGCTATATGAAAATTATTTTAATAAAACATTTCTGTTAGTAAAAAATAAGAAACAGCATCTTGCTTTTGTTTGTTGCAAAAGAAAAAGTCTTACCTCAGAAACTAATTTGCTGCTCAAAACCTCCCTGAAAGTAGCTTCTGCTTCTTCCAACTGTTCTTCTCTCTGTAACTCCAAAGCTTTGTTGTACAAAGAGAAGGCCTTTTCCTCCTGTGCTTCTTTGGTTGCTGATGGCACCTCCTCCTCTCCCTCACTCTCATCTTCTGTTTCTTCATTCAGAGCAGAGATTCGAATCATTTTGACAGTGTCACGCACAACTCAACTATACCTGGCCTGACACTATTACTCATATGAATCTTACCTGAAATATAATAGGAATTTTAATATATTTATTATTATTTTAATACAAAGTTTTTACTGATAGCAATGAAATTGACAAAAAATTACCATTCCGATTTAAAATTGTAAACGATTCATGAATGAGTTGGTGTTTTAAAGTCCACTTTATGCACAGTAAAGCTAATTGGGACTGAACCTACAGTTTAAAGTGGGATCCGAACCACTATGTGCATCCACCGGGTATCGAACCCAGGACCTCTTGATTACAAGGCAATGATGCTACCACTGTGTCATCAGGAAGGCCCCTAAATGATTCATGAAGAACCTGAATGGTTCATTCATCTTAATTAATGTCACCAGGCAATAGTGATACATTTTGCTTTGAAAAAGAACCTGCATACTTAAGACAGATTCAAAGCCAGATTTATATTTATATTCAGGAACATAACAACAATGCCACAAAGTACAGGCTATTTACGGAAATCTCGGATCAATGAAACTGACTAGAATTAAAAAATGAACTTACAGTTTGGAGTTCTCTGTCAAAAAAAGCTTCCAAAGTTTTCAAAATGACATACTTTCTTTTTCAAGGCACACTGCATCTTTTTCTATCACAGATTACACAGATTTAGTTGTAGAGCTTGGGTGGTAATAAGGGTACCTCAACTCAGTGGCTACCTTCCACAGTAATTATTTACTATCCGTCGGACACCTATAACATCTGAGTTTCGTCAATTTTTGACATTCGTACTTACCTATCTGCTTCGCGGAACATTCCGTGAATGGTTTTTGGGGCTATCCATCCCGGAATCAGTGCTAAATTTAAACAAAAAATTATTTTCGTTTCAAACTTTTGACTCAAATTTTGCACAGATTCCGAGCTCCGCCCCTGGGGTAATTGACATAACACCCCCAACTGCTAACGTGGCCCCGCCTCCGCTCCGGCTCCACAGCTTTCTCTATAGACTCCCTGTCAAAGGCATGTTTGAAATTGGCCATAGTCACCTGCCCCCAAATGAGCCCAAAACTTTTAAATTTGAAGAAATCCATTTCCAGTATACAGAAAACTTACCTGAATTTCACACAAAACACCTTCCCAATGTTAGACAATACTACAGGAACTTATTATGGTCAGTCGTTTCAGTAATTATGCGATATAGCCCGAACACCTCTCACTCGTTTATTTGGTTCATTTTAGCATTGATACTTACCTATTCTGCATTGCGGAAGATTCTTTGAGGTGAAGTTATGCCTTTTTCCATAAAATAGTGTCAACTTTTCATATTAAGAGTCATTATTTGTCTTCCTTGTTCCACTTGGGTAACAGATAATATGGCGTACACTCGTCATGGATCATCGCGCATCGTGCTTGTGTTTTGTCTATTTGTAGTGGTTATTCAGTGTTTCAACCTTCTTAACCGAAAAACACCTACTTTCGTGTTCATTATGTCATCACAAACCATTGACGGATAGCCCCAAAAAACCATTCACGATAGCCACACACCCCATTGGTGGATAGCCCCAAAAACCATTCACGATAGCTCCACGGACCATTTCCAGCAAGGTTAGTTAAGTAGTTTAAAAAAAAAAATTCTCGTAAAAAAAGGGCACTTTTGGAAACAGTTGCGAGACCGTGTGACTTTCGACGCTCGCGCCATCTGCAGGTACATAATGGAAACAACGGCAAAATGTTGTCGCTTTACAGAAAATGCAAGTTCCTTACATAAAAAGTGATAATTTCTTGTTCTGCAGCATTCTATGGTGAAGTTTTCAGTTTCCGCGAAAGAAAATACCTCGCAGAACTTTGACAATGCTACAGAAACTGATTTCAGAAGTAGTTTCTCCTGTAAATTTGAAGAAATCTGTCGGTAACACTTTACTATACTGGAGACGGATTTCTTCAAATTTACAGGAGAAAGTACTTACGCAAATCATTTTCTGTAGCGTTGTTGATGTTCGGGAATTTAGTTTTGATCCATTTTAATGCGAATGCATGTGGTTTTCTACGAAAATCTATTTCCGATGCGCTATTGCTGCTGCCGCCATTTGCTTTCTGCACGAGAGCACAATACGCTCTCGTATTGTCCGTATATGCTAAACTGAACGAAAGGAGTGTTAATGGAACCTAACCTAACAGGCCTAACCTAGTAGGCATACCTCGTCCCCATGATGGTTAGTGGGGCTATCGTGAATTTTTGGGCTAACATCAATGGTTTTTGGGGCTACCCGTGGATGGTTTGTGGGAAATAAGGAACACCAGTAAGTACTCGTTAATGTAAGAAATAGACATTTTCGTTAGAAATTCATTATTTCAGCTAAACTAATGTTCCGCAATTCAGAATAGTACGTTAGCAATGTAAAAAAATTGCGAAATAAATCATTGATAGGTGTCTCCGGTATAGTAAAGTAGTACCAATCTGTCCGACGGATAGTAAACAAGTACCAATGTTAAAAGCAGCTTGAAAACGTACTTCTTAAATTAGAGGTTATCTTCAAATACTACTTCAGAGCACAGACTTAGTGGACTGCGTGTGGTTTGATCAAGAAAATTCTCTCGTTTTTCATTTCTTATGATACTTTAGTAATAAATAAAACATACGCCTCTAAGATAACTAAAATGTCACACATATTCATTCGTGTACTACACGTATTTCACGTTCAGTAATTATTTCATCACATAATGAGCATAACTATTTAGCAACTTAAGTATGCTTAACGCAGATTCGGTCAAATATACAAAATGTTTATAGTTGAGCTTCATGATTTAGCTCAACAAATAAATCTATATTTGATGATCCACGTGTACAATTAGCTCATTACGTTTTAGCACTCTGCAATCTTTATAGCCTAGGAAATATTACATATATCTTGTCTGACTTACATTTTGTTATGTTGCAGGCTGCCGCGGCGGACAAAAGTTGACTGAGAAAACAAAACACTACCGAAATGCTGGTTAAACACGAAGACAAGTGACAACTACAGTTCGAGAAAAATAAGATATCAGATAATGGTATTTTTATAGCAGATGCAAGATGATTGATATTTGTTTAGAGAAGTGCATTAGCATTATTATTGGTAGTGTCTGGTAACACGTTCTTTTTCTGCTGGACCCTCAAAAAAGATGCTCGTGGCAGCAGACTCGGTCTTTGTCTTATCGTGATTTCATCATGCTATGTATGCAATTACGTCTGTAACACATACTGCGAAGTTGTAGCGATTACATTCACAAAAATGTTTTAAGATTATGTCCCTTAGCATTCTTCTAATAATAAACCTAAATGCTCTCGTAGTTATGTTAGGTTCTGTTAGCATTAAAATAATATTGCTAAATGCAGTGGCGAAGCGTCCTATGAGGCCCGGAGGCCGGGCCTACCCTAATATATTTGTCTATAACGGATTATTTTATTACTTATAAATTTCATTAAACGACCCTTAATAAAAGAAAACTGAAATTCTTGGTCTTCCGATAATTACCGCAAGTTTGCAACCCTGCCTGGAATCGTATCTGCGCATTCAGCTAGGCCCGCCCGAGAGTGCGTCAGCTGGTCGCATAACAACACATGTAATTCGTGCGGGAAAGCATAATTTCAGGGGTGCGTTCGCCTGTAATGTAACCTGAGAGGCCGGCCTGTTTTCTCTCTCTCTCACCCTTTCTCCCTGACTTCCGAAGAGTGCCGGTCGTGTCAGTGGTGGCTGGCCAAGTGCAACAAGTGCAGATGTTTTCACATAATTTTCAAATTAATATTGACATTTTTCATTTGCTTGTTAAATTAAACTATTTCCCAGCAGAAAGCACACGATAATACTCAAATAATTCGCCGCTCGGCGCTACGCACGTGAAGAGTTCGTCGTAGCATAAACAAACCAAGAGCAGACGCCGCCAGGTTGCGGAAGACTTTAGCCGGTTGTCATGGCAACGGTGACGTCACCTAGCGTTGGAATTGAACGGGTGTCGCCATCTAGGTGCAGCAGTTCTCTCGTCGACAGAAAACATTGCATCCAGTGGTTGTGGCAAAATCGTTGCGTTCTCGCGAGATCTTGTTCCGCGTGTGTGTTTCGCGTTTCCTATCGTGTGTTGTGTTGAGCTGTGATTTGTGAGCTATTTGTGTTGAGCTGTGATTTGTACAATGAACCCAGTGAATGACTTAGTGTGTAATTTGTTGCAGACACCATTTTCCAGATGGACGGATGAAGACAAAAAATACGTTTTAAATTGTGGGGGCCCACTGACACTTACTATTTGTTTTTCATTGCCTATAAATGTACTTCACCTGTTATTTTAGGCACGAGCCGCTACTGGTTCGTGTACGAGCGCGTGACGAAGCAGGCAGTGGACGTACAGAGCTTGTTGAAGCAGTGTTTCCATGGAAGATTCAGAGCTGTGCCGGGAGCGGAGCACACCCAGCTGCTAACATGTAGCGAAAATGTGTTGCTAACACCTCTAAGCCTGGCCTCCTAACCTATCAAAGTAGGCATTATTAGAATTCTAACTGCAAATAATGCATGCAAGTTGGTTACCAGTGTTAAGTTTGGTGCTTTCAGCTCTTTTGAGGAACTGCTTTTCGCGAAGTGTTAGCTGCTGGATGTGCCCCACACCAATCTCGATTCAGAGAGGGAAAGTATTTTATTTCTTTGAGGAAAGGGATATTGAGACGAAATTTCCTTTCATGATTAGTGACATAACTGAAAACGCGCTACTTTTAAAATGGGGCAAAGTACGTACAATGCAAACGTATAGAGAAAATCCATGTTACTGAAATTTTCTGGTCGGTGTGTTACACAGTCCGTGTTCTCATTTAGCATTTCATTATTTTCTAAATCATATTATAACTTTTTTTTAAAAGTCGGCTGTTGAAGAAGAATTATATGCATAAAAAAGTTAAAAAGAAATAATTGATTGATAGATATAGTTTATTTTACTTGGCTTTCTGCCATTTTTGGCTAATTGGGAAGATGAGAATGAGCGATAATATGATGACATTGACGAAGGGACACTCACAAAGAACACCTATGCCCAGGTGGGAATTCGAACCTGAGGCCCTTGTCGTAGCACGCTGTTATAACCAATCTGCCACGGAGGTCAGCATTAAAAAGTGACGATCAAGTGAACGAACCATTTCTGTAATGCGAGAAACATTTACAATACTCAACTGTTATTGAAGTAGCAAATAATTTTTACGAGCAGCTTTAATCTAACAAATGTAAGATGGCTAGGGCCTGACAGAACGGCTTTTTCATTGGGTGACGCGTGGTCAGAACATCGAGTCCCATTGTCTCTGTTTTCTGACCTTCGAGACAGAAGCGCCTTTTTTCTCAGATATCTAATCGAGACTAGATTAAAGTAGAATCTGAACCAATGCCTCCAGGAGGAATCGAACCTTCTACTTCTTGATTATAAGGCGAGAGCGTTAATCACTACATTATCCTTTACAATCACTATCCCGACTTAAGTAGACGAGATTCAGGCAATATGTTATCTTTTATTTTCTAGGGGCTATATTTTAACATACTACTGTTAAAAAAAATCACATCTTCCCCTCCCCCCAAACTCTGCTCCGTCCTGTGCCTACCCTTCCAGAGACAGCACGCTTCGCCACTGGCTAAATGCTTTCTAAAGAAAAGGGCTCTAAATTACCTGTACATTCATTCCCACTAATCATAAACTTGCATTTCTCTCGTCTCAATCTGTTCTTAACATTTGTAACATCCTCTTAGCAGACGAATTTACGTGGCAAGAGCAAATTTGAAGCTTAACTCGGCCATTATTATTTCATCATAGTGATTGTGTTGTGGAAAATTTCCAGTTATAAAATTGTTTAAAGAAATATGTTTATCTATCTGACATCCAAAATTATTGCTTTCGTGTTTCGTATGCTCAAAAAAGTATTTATCTAATACTATTGTACGCATAAATGAAATTCCAGTTGTAATCAGTGGCGTACCCAGGATTTTCGAAAGGGGGGGGTAGGGTGCCCAGACACATACATTCAAAAAAGAGGACAGATGATGACGAAAAAGGAGGACAAAGTCATGAAAAAAAGAGGACACCTCAAAAAATGGCATTACTCATAATTTAATCAATATAAAAAAAATCTTACCAACATTTTGCTTACAGATGCTTTTCAGGTGGTCTCTTTCAATAACTTCCCCTTACCCTTAAACAAAGAAAGCAATCTCCTAATCTGTTATTTAACAAACGAAAAAGAATATCTACAATCTAATTCTTGGATATTAGAATGAAATATCCCCACAAGTGAATATAACAAGTAAGATTCGCTTTAAGTTATTTCCAAAAACCAAATTAAAATTTTACATAGCTTAGATTGGGTAGAGAAATATGATTTTAATGCCACGAACATTGCAGCACTCTTTCAACAGCAGGAAAAAGTGACAGTCACCTTACACTTAACCTCATATTCGTTTCTTCCATCCTTTAAAAGCTGGATATCTTCTTGCAAGATAATTGTTGAATTTACACTTCCGAACTACTACATGCCCGAACTACAACCTTCTTTGCATCAATGGTGAAGAATACAATGGCCGTTGTGATGACCACAAGTGTGAACTCTTATCCTAGAGTCAATACAGGCCTTGTTGTTGCACGGACTATAGCGCTCACGTGGCGTACAATCCCTTTGCGCGCACGGTCTCTCTTTCTGTAAACATGATCTGACTCCACTGATACAATGACTTCAAACAGTGTTGCCAATCTTTAGTAGAAGGAATGCTCCAACCACCTCTAAAATGAAGCAAAATTAATGATGCGCCAAAGGCTTTTGCTCCACTAGTAAATTTTAGATCGTCCCTGTCTCCCCTACCATCCACCAAATTTCAAATTATAAAGTGAAAGATTTGAAATTGCAAGTTTCAAAATGCTCATTTGCATTGCTATCAAGATATGCTTAATTGAATTACATTACATTATTGTTCGTCACTTTTATGTCACTTTTGGCTAATCGCGACGAGGGACACTCACAAAGGACACCCAGGCAGGATTCGAACCTGTGAACCTTGGCGTCGTAGCGCACTGTGCTAACACTCTGCCACGGAGGTCGGCTACTATCAAGATAAACTTTATATTCATTTTTTTAAAAAATGTGGTTTGTTTCGATAGCAGTAATTCATCACGTATCCTCATTGTCGCGATTAATCTAGAAAGATGAAGAGCAACGTAAAAAAGGAAAATACAAAAAAATAAATTTATTGGCAATTAACGTGATGTATCAACTGTTTAAGCACAAAAGCTAAGTTTTTAATTTTTTTTAAAAAATGTTGTTAATGAAAACTCTTACGTTAATGTTTTTTGTTCTTCAATCAAAAAAACTATGTCAATACAAATGTTTCTCTGTAACTAAATTGCCACGATGAAATGAAAGCCTATACAAATACATGAGAAGGGGTGATTTTCCACGCAGTGCACCCAACTGTTAACCTCACTTCCACGTAGTACACCCTGGACTGCATTTTGCACACGAACGAGGCTCTGGCGACTGGCACTATGGCCAGTATAACTTTGTGCGTGTTGTCCTGTTTTTGTTCTTGTGTGTGCTGAGTGCCTCTTTACAGCCTCAGCTTTTAACAGAAGTCAGAAAATTTTAAGATTTTACTTATGCAACGTTAAAGTTGTTCTTTGTAACAGTAACGGGCCGGACCCGTATAATGTGACGGGTGCAAATAGCCTAAGTGCTGACGCACCCAAAATTTTAAAATCAAATCAAATACATGAGAAGTAATAAGAACATAGGACCACGACGATAGAGGCCATGTCTAGTGAGAGATACAATTAATGAGAATTTAACTGGATTCTTTAGTGCTCTGTTTTACCAGAATTAAAATTATGATAAACACTGCGTCACAATGAAATGCCTAGAAAGCTTGGAGCATATCGTCGCTTTTAGGAAATGTTCATGAAGTATGCAGATCTAGTTGCGTAAGAGCAAAGTTGGCAACGGTGATTGTGAAACTGCTTTCTTTCAGTAGAAGTTGCTCCGAGGCAAAATCCAGACCGAACTAGTGAAATAAGATAACAGAATGCCTCGTTCTCTCCCAGAAACTTCGCATCGTAGCGATTACACGGTGAACTCTCCAATATTATACTGTGTTGAGGTTGGTACACCAGCTGTTCTGCGAAGTGTAGTGTTAGTATTTTAGTGTGAAAATGACGACAGCTATTGCCACCTGTAGCAAGGTAAGCGTGTTACGTTTTTCTTCTTTTTTCACAACTCTCAATATATGTTTGTTTTGAATTACGTTGAATTAGATTATTTTACGCCGCTTTTCTGCCACTTTTGGTTAATCGCGACGATGAGGATGAATGGCGATAAGATGGAATGGATGAAAGGATAATCACAAGCACATAGGGTCGACACAAAACACAGATTATTGTACTGGCTGAGCATAGGCGGAGTTCTGGAGGGGCCAGGGTAGGCCTGCCCCCCCCCCCCCCCACCAACTTAAATAAGACTTAAGAAATAACACATGATTAAGTTCAGTTATTACATTTTTGTTATTAAGCCATACAGCAAATCTTGACGTTTGGCATGATGGCATGTGCGGTACGCGTAATTGCGCCGCAATAGCGGGTCTTAGACGATTTGGTTGATGTGTACAGTTTGAGAAAGAAAAACGTAAAATGACTTTGTGTTGATTCAACAGTTACTGCTGAGGCATCAAAAGAACTTTCCAATTTAATTTTTCTAAAATTTCTGAAGCTTACTATTGTACCGTAACTTTTTTAAAGTAATACGAGTATTGTATCAATAAAAAAAATGAAATGCAAAATGCAATAATCGTACTGTTTTACTTCTTTTAAAGCTGACAATCAATATACTAATTAATATTTGTTTACTTAAGCGAGGAAATTTAACATTTTCAAATCTAAAAGGCCTAAAACTCAGTGTTTTTAAGTTGTTGTTTTTTTAATTTCCGGGGGAAGGCCTCCGGACCCCTTGTAAGCTAGGGGATATTCAATAACCCTCAGGTACATCATATGCTTTTCCCAGGGTCTGCCCCCCCCCAAAAAAAGCTCAAACTCCTCTCATGTGGCTGAGAGACCAGACGCCAGAGCCTCGTTGTTTTACGAAATGCAGTCCAGGGTGTACTACGTGCAAGGGAGGTTGACATTTGGGGAATATAATGTTTGGGAACGCCTACCAATATCAACCATATGCATAATCATGAGGCGTACTGGCCCAACCATATGGATCCCTGGGGTTCTATATTTCCTAGTATAACAGTCAACTAAGTATAGAGCACAACTGATATGTTTAGTAGGCCACGTAAGTGGTGATATCAGGGACGTGCCAAGGGAAACATTTGGAAGGGGTTTTAACACGGTCGTATAAGCGCCACCCACACTATATATACAGTATATCTCTGAATCCAAGACCACCCCCCATTTTTCAACAAGGGATTACAGAAAAACTATTTTCAAAACTTACGGTATATCACACTTTACTACGAAGTTTAAAAGTAGAATCTACTACGTCTCACAACAATTGATAAAAAAAAATGTCCGCCATAACACTCACTACGTGCTATCGCACAACAATGATCAAAGCGCATGCGAATGTTCGCCTATATTGGACCTACTGTATGATTATTTTGGCACAGTTTGACACAATTTCTTCAAACGTTAGGAATCATAGACGAAACTTGGGGGTCTAACTGGGAGGGGGGGATCAAACTTGGGACTTAACTTTACCTAAAAATAGAGTCCAGGGCTATTGTACTAAACCAGAAAATCTTATTACCTTGCCCTTCAGGTACCAGGAGATTAACAAATTTAATTTATTAATTTAATACACCTGACACTTTTGGGTGAAGGGACGGGTCGATGATAATGCTATTTCTCACCATACTCGTCTACACGCTAAGAAACCGAGATACAAAAGAAAATATCTAAAGTGTGGATTGGCAACTGCTCAATTCGAAGACAACGTCGTGAGTTGTAAAAACTTGCACATTCACAGATGAGAGGGGGTTGAAAAGAATAGGCTCTCTCAGAGTTTGGATAATTTTCCGACGATCGATCGCCATTTTTGCAACAAACATATGTATGGCAACAACAGCCCGCAAATGAACGGCCTCCCCAATGGTCTAGGATAAACCTTCTTGCCCATAGGCCACAGTCTATAATCTGCCGTATGTTCACGTAGGAATGACAACATGCTGTTTGCCCCATGCTCAAGGGATGCCCTTCCCACACAGTACTCACAGCAAACAAGGAAAGAGACGCACTGGAGTCATTTGTTTGTTGCAAACATTGCCTTCTGCAAATAAACAGGTTTGAAAGCTCAAGTCAGTAGGAAGAAGGTTGTTGGGAAAGGAAAACGAAGGGAAGATTTCGTCATGCAGACCGTAAATACCGCAGCCAGAGCCCCAGTGGTGAAAATTTCAGCTTCGAAGATGCTGAGTGACGTCTCCTTTCCGTTTCAGATAACGCCCTCAACCCCAGGATCAAGAGCCGTTGTCTTATCTCTGGGAACACCGGGCGAGGTCAGGCAGAAGCTTCATTGAGGTGAAGGACGTGGCTTTAGGATGCTGATACAGCTCGGTAAGTGTTCTTTTGTTGACGCCAATCTTGCTTTTTCGGGCATGGTGTCTCTAAGGAGCCTTTCACACTGCGCGATTTAGCAGCGCCGCTAGATGTCTCTTAAGTAGCGCGTCTATGCGAAGGGCGCCATTTTCATTCGTGAAAGCAATGGCTGTGCACGAGAATTCTTTAGCCTATTTGGATGGGCAGCACTGAAGCCCACCCTCGCCCAACCAATGACGTCGCCACAATGTCAGCTCTCAGTTGCATTTTATAACAAAAGCAACAGCGCTATGTCTCAGCAGCGCATTTTTCGGATGTGTAAAGTTTCGTTTGCATTCAACTGAATGACCACTATTGCAAAGATACCCCCGTGGGCTGTTAACTGAAAAAAAAACGCTTAACTTTTGATTTGATTTGAAATTGTGGTGAGCGTGTCACCGATTTGGCTATTTGCATCCGTTACTCAATACAGTAATACTTAATGTAGCAATACGATAACATAAGCGTTTAATCAAAACGATTGTACAGATCAACAAGTTAAAAGGAAACATGAACATTTTCAGAGTTTGAGTCTGTTTTAAGTTCACTTTATGAACAGAAAGGCTAAGCGGGATTGAACCTACAGTTTAAGGTGGGATCCGAACCAATAAGTGCCTCCACCGAGCATCGAACCCTGGACCCCTTTAGAATAATCGTTACCACATCCATTGTGGTACTTCAAAAATTTTCATTCGGGGTATCCAGTTACTACCAGTTACTACTCTTGAGTTGTCATGGGCACCATCGACTAATTAGTTGTTAGTTGAAACAAAATATCGACTAATTAGTCGAGAAAATTAGCGAACTACTTTTTCGACTAAAATTAGTCGAAGTAGTCGTTCGACTAATATTAGTCGAAGTAGTCGAACGACTAATATTAGACATGGCACGCCCGTACACAGGATTCTTAACCGTGTGAGTGTCGAAGTTTTTGATGGTTTTAATAATCGACTAATGCCCATCACTACTCTTGAGGCATATTATATAAATTATACATATAGTCCCCATCTATACGGGAACACATTTTTAACTCTTCTCGTGACGGAAATAGTGTTTTCTTCCATGCGGGAATGTAAAAAATGTATTCAAGGATGTCAGATATTTGAACTTCGTGATAAGGAATGTGTCATGTGGTGTTATTCAAAGAAAATAACATATCTCATCCGAAAGGATAGCATGAAGGCACTGCACCTTAATCTGTGGGGGCTTTCTAAAAATATATTCCAAGGATAGGAAGCCTTTCTCCCGCACTTATGGCGTGTCTATGTATTCTGGCTTTCGAAAGACTGCACGCGTGTGTATGTAAAGCATCTCTTTGTGCACACCGTTCCACTTGCATGATAGAGATTTTATCCCCCATTAACATTCCCACCTTGCGTTCTCTTTTCATACCGGAAATTCTTGAAAAGATAATCCGGTGCCACCTGTGTACTGGTATGATAAATGGAAACAAATGAATTTTATTTTTAGTGGAAAAGGGCATTGGCTCTGCTTGATGTGCCCCTTTCCGAATGAGTTATGGTATAGCCCGACACATTGCGCGACACAACTCAAGAAGCAGTGTTGCTAATGGAGCAGATAGAAAAATCGCTGCAGTGCGCCGATGCACAGCTGTTACGAACAAGAAAATGAGAGAATTCAGCTCTATCTAATGTTGAGTTTTCAACGTCATGCATTATACCAGGACTAGGATTAATATGTACTAACAAGTGGCTGTGTATGTACATACATGTGGACTAAAAATTCGCAAAATATAGAGTAACACATACGTACAATTACCCAAAATGCTGCAAAGAAGACTTCTTCATCGTGATTCCTTATTTGAGTGATTTCAAACAAAATAAACAATTTATTATTTTCCATTGCATTAATGCACTGGTGGCATTCTAACTGTTCACTCCCAATAAACCCGTCTACACTGGTACGAAACTGCAACGACAGATAATACACGACCGACACTACCACTGCTTGAGAACTAATAACATGCAAACGTGTTAAACCGCGACAATTGGACCACAATACTCCTCCTCATAGGCGTGCGCTCGGGGATGGGGAAAGGGGGGGGGCATTTGCTGCCCCTAATCATGGACGTCCGCAGATTTTTTCCCACACAAAGACTAGCAAGGTATTTTTGCATGGGGCATATTACCCCTATAATAGTGTTGCCCCTTCAAAAAACCACCACTTGAATTTGAAATTATCGCATTAATGTAAATTACTATGACTGAAATCAAATTATAGCTGTAAATTAGGTTGACATTCTATTTCTAAGGGATAGGTGTGGCCATCCTTGACCCCTTCCCCCTTCCCCCTACATTATCATACTTTCACTAGTGTAGAGGAATGTTATCTCCGTTATTAAACGATATTACTCACTTAAAGCAAATAAAGTATTTTCAAGCCGATTAAAGTTCAAAGTAACTACGGGGAAGGGGGTGCAGTGGCAGAACCACAGGGGGGCAATGGGCATTGCCCGTCCCCAACATTGGACAGAAAATAATTCTAGGAGCCAAACATTGAGGTAAAAGAAAGCAAGACTAGTAGAATCTTAAGAGTAGCATGCCAAAGGATACTCAAGATGGAATTAGTTTTCGCGTCTTTCTTTCATTATTTCTTCCAGACGGCCAAGAGCAGCTGCAAGGAGGCACAAAAGGGAAATTGCCCCCTCGATATCAAATTTCATACAAATAAAAATACTACGTAATAATGTAATAATGAAATAAAAATACATTTCGTAAAATTTTCTAGCTCGCTTCGCTCGCAGTGTCTGTTTTTCTCAGTCTCGTCAAGTTCAGAGCCGTAGTTAGGGGGCGGTGGGAGTCGGCCCTGGGCGCCGAACGATCTACTAAATGAACGCGGCATATTTCAGAGACAATTTACGTGTGTGTGTGTGTGCATATACCCATCAATGCAATGAAACTAAACAGTGAGATAAAATGAGGTTTTTCATTCCCAAGTGAACTTTAATCAAGGCTTTTTGCCTCCCTTAATAAGAAGTTCTGCGTATGCCTATGTTCCTCCTCAAGCAGTATTATTGCCTCTCTGAGATGGGCGACAGTCGGTTGCCTTTGTTGTACATTTACAACAGACTGCCAACTAGACGATAAGCTGCACGGCATTTTTTTTTCCTATGAACTTGTCACCCATCAAAGCATGGCAATTGTAACACAGAAAACAATATGCATCTAATTAAGCAGCAAAAATGACAGCCTCCTCTATGCAATTCCTACAAGAACAAGTGCCGGAGTCCAGAGTTGAAATGCTCATGGAGCCTTAACGTTAATTAACAAACACACACTTTCACATACACACACGCAATACATGCACACAAAGTAAAACCGGTCAAATACTTAAAAAAATATCATGGCGCTTATAATACAACAAAACTCACCACCACTTTGTTTTTCTTCTTCGGTGATAGAAATAGTGCATCCTTAATACAGTTGGCAACACTAGTTACTAGCTAGCCAATGAAAATGCAATGTATAAAAGAAGCAACCATTACGTCATGCTATATTGCCACATTAGCGTCCCTGTCGAATGTTCTGAACCGCGAGCTGGAGCGCTATTCAATTGTTTTAAATTATGTTTGCGCGAGTGTGCCCAAGAATGGAATGACATATTGGTAACAATGGCGAAGGTTGGCGAGCAGGGTAGAACACTTGATGCTAAGAGGGAGGGAGACGAAACTAAAATTGAGATCTGCACCGCGGCAAAGATAGCTGGGTCGGGCTTTAAATTTAAACATTTTGCACTGTCATCCAATGAATGCTCTCTAAACTTAACTCCATTTCCTATTTAGGAACTAAAAATAGCGGAACGTTTTAAAAGCATATTGGTATTTTTTTAATGTTGGGTAATTTATTACTACTTTTATGCCATAAATGCATTTTGATTTGACATTTTGTAGTAATTTTAGGTAATTAAATGTATTGCTGTAACGGTTATATAAGATCCATGTGAGACACTAAGAAACACCCAAGCCCAACGTTAACCTAAATTGGAGACCAACCATACTGTAAGAAGTTACCGTAACATTTGCAATATTATACCGTTGAAATTTAACAGTTTACCTGTTAATTTACAAAAACGGGACAACCGTTTTTTAAAAATTCAAATTTGAATTGTTTGTCATGTATAAAAATAGGTAATACGGTTAAGCCTTGTTTCCATGGTAATCAAACGCTGACCAAGGCAAAATTTATTGTAGAAAAAAATATAGACAAAGATTCACAATAATTATTCAAGTAATATATAGGTAATGATTATAAATTATAGTTGCGTGTATCAAATATATATTTTAGGGTGCCTTCCGAAAAGATTACCCCTTACAATCAAGCTGATCTTCGAAATAAACCAATAGGATATCTGTCTCTCAGGTCACGTGCCTTTGTTTACATTAATTTCTTACTTGCTGTGGAAGGAGAATAAGATTCTTGTTTTTATGAATTATTTGCTGATAATAACTTATTGTTGCAGGTGGTATTGTTCTTGGCACGCGAACAACGAACGCAACCAGCTTGGAACCCGATCGTGGAATCCCGAAGTGGGAAGAGGCCCTGTTTCTGTCTCTGGGGGCCACTCTTGTGCTCGCCGCGCTGGTGTTCCTCCTCGTGATGTTCAAGAAGTGTCCGTCTGTCGTGATGGGCGTCGTCCTGGCAACGCTCATACTCCTTGGCTGTCACATCATGCTGTACACAGCCAAGAGCAGGATTCCCCGCTACGAGTGAAGAGACTCATTTGAAGAGCTCGATTTGTTACGGCTAAGGTAAACTATTGCGACGAAGACAAGATTGTTGACGTAATATGGCTGTGATAATTTATGCGTGGCTAGTTTTGAGTCACTGACAAACATTAAGTGCGTTTTTTTCGTGATTTTTAACCATGTTTGAGGTGTAGTTGAATTGTTTATAACTGTACATAATTCAATATATCAACCACGTCGTATGTTACTTTTTTGGCATGAGCCAAACTGTGATATAAAGTTTTTAAGACTTTTCTACAAAATAAAAGTGTTCTTATTTTCAGCACCACATTGTGTGTATTGTGAAATGTTAGGTACGTTGTACAGTGTTTTGAAATCAAGGTTACGGGTTCAATTTCTTAGGCCACAAAAATCATGATTCGTATCATGTGAATCTATAGGACCAGCAGTAATGTGCTGCTTACTTCTTTTTATGCTGATTCGGAATTGGTCTGTCAACTCTTTACTCCAAGTATTGCTTTCAAGTTTTTAGTCGAAAATCGCCGAGAATGCAACCTTAGGGGTCAATGAGTCATTAACATGAATTGTCAAGTCATTGGACGAAACCAGGGGAAGATGGTTCACTTCCCTTTCATTTGCCCTTGTATTGGCTTGGTTATTCTTTCCATTATTTTCGTTTTATAAAATATTCTCCCCTCCCCCCCCCAAAAGGGAAAATCTACTTTCAGTATTCGAAGCAAGGACAATAAATACGAGGATAGTATTAATCCGACCGGAAGGTCGCCAAATTCGCTAAAATATTGCTGGATAACACAGCTTTATTTTAATCTAAGGCGCACCTTCTTTTCGAGTTTCGGATGTTGACAATTTAGGTGCACTGCATATAAATAAATATACCACGCCATTAGTGTAATATAGAATGGAAAGTTTGCCAGTTTCAAGTAACCAAGCTTTTTCCTCGATGTTTTATCGAAATACTGGTTTTGATAAAAAAATCAGCCTTAACGAAATTTTCTTATGGTAGTATTGTTAACGATAAATGTAACGATACTATACGATATTGTTCTAGTAATGTAACACCGGTATGTACACTCCTGTTCACTTAAAGTGGCATACTGTATATGGTTCAACAGTTTAAGAATGTGCCACTTTACCTAAGCAGGAGTGTACATCTGTGCGCCTTAAATTGGAAGTACATTCAAAAGTTGAAGCCTTACAAGCATTTTGAATTCGAAGAAATACGGTAATAACCTGAATGTAGAAGCCAGTGGCGTGCCCAATGGGGGAGGGGTTGGTAGGGGTTATAAACCCCGTTTTGGTCCAGTGTTTCTAAAACAAAAGAACGCCAGAGGCAGAAAAATATGTCAAAATGAGGACTGACTACATAAGAAAAGTACACATAACCCCTCCCATTCGAAAATCCTGGGCACGCCACTGGTAGAAGCAGTGTGTAGAATAATGACGTCATCATAACTGATTAGTAGAGAAGATAAGAGTAGCATGATCGATACTTGTCTTTATGGAGGCAAACATACTTTAACACAACCATTTGGAAAGGGTCAATACTTATATCAATGTCGTAGCTAACTACGGAAGCAGAAAACACACCGGCCGGGGCAATAAGCTATTTAGTAGTGTGTATTCAGAACTGTGTGATAGTTGTCACGGTATGGCTATTTAGAAAGCTCTCGGTTCAAATACTAGTGTTCCGTGAGCGTAGTGCTTTAGAACCAGCGTTAATTCATAGGTTCTAGACTATATTTCCCCACTCTTAGAACGTCGTCCATACTGTTAAAAATCTGTATGCAATGATAAGTAATCAATTCAATAGTCACGAAAAGGTAACGTTAGATCCTTGAACTCACGGCGCACGCTATAGGTGGCACCAGTGTATGTGTGTGTGTGATTCGTTCGTGCAATGATCTTGCGATACACTTAACGAAAAGTTTCTGTTGAAATGGCACAATTTTCGAAACAGGAGCAGCACGTGATCATGAGGTTCCTGCTCCTGCGAGGGCTGGACGAGGAGGAGATCCAACGAGAGCTGAATGAAGTGTGTGGCGACCAAAGCTTAGACGTGTACAGCGTTGACTGCTGGGTAAGTACGAGTGTTATTTCTTAACGGAGTATTGTAATTCACTATAAATTAGGGTATGTCAGTGTTGTTACAATTTTACAGCGTAAAAAAGGTAACGCTGTCCCATGTGTCAAGAAGGCGCACAGACTGCCTCCATGGCGGGAATTAGCTCAGCGATCTACGACGGAAGGGGTCCCGTGTTCGAATCCAGGCCTGGGTATGGCTATTCTATGCGAGTGTCAATCATTTATATCATATAATTTATCCCCATCTTCGCGATAAGCCAAAAGGGGCAGAAATGCGAGTAAAATAAATCAAATCAATCTTGAAGGCGCACAGGAGTGTGGTAATAAGAGATCCACACACATGTTCTTTGATGTGGTTTATTTCACTTTGCTTTTCTGCCCCTTTTAGCTAATCGCGAAGATTAGGAGTGATATGGTGAACTTGGTGAAGGAACACTCACAAGGAACACCCATGCCAATGCCGGGATTCGAACCTGGGACACCCTTGCGTCGTAGCGTGCAGTGCTAACCACTCCACGGGGGTCGGATCCAAACATTATAGAACTCGGCCATAGTGGAGGTGATGTAATCAGCACAAAGCGCAACTTAGACGTAAAATTTTTCACTTGGGATCATCCACCCCTGGTCTCCCGCGTGGAAGACTGAGAACTTTATTATAATTTAGATAGTGTACGTGATATCTGTCAATGTTAATAACACTCTTGTTCTATACTAGCATGCAATACTGATTGGAGTTTCATTTCTAACCAAATATTGTGTGTTAATTCATTCACCGAATATTCTCATTGAAAATATTTGAGTTTGTTCTAATTCCGCTCGGGCTAATTGGTACTGGACCTACAGTTTTAAGTGGGATCCAAACTGCTGCCTCTCTCAACCGGGTACCAAACCAGGGTACCTCGATTACAAGGCGACGACGTTTCCACTACGCCATCGGGAGGCCCTTCATTGGGAATATGACTAGTTTCAATCGTTACGGAAGAAGATTGTATCAACTTTTTTCCTTAATCCGATCATGTGCTGAACCAAAGCTCGCTATGATTGGGCTATGGCTGACCATGATAAATTTTAAGTATAATTTCCGGTTCTCAAGGCTAACTTTCCAAATATTCAACGGTACAAACATAAGTTCCCTATTTCAACCTTACGTATTACCGCCTCTCCCACCCCCACACACACAAATATATTACAATAACAATATAAATCCTAATTCAATCAAACGATATTTAAAATATTTAATATAAAGTGCGGAGTTTACATTTGCCATTTGGCATACTTACACTCGAAATACATCTACAAACACAAGTCACAAATGTTACTAATCTACGAAAAATTGTTAATTGCATAAGAATTTCAAACTCAAATTTAACCAATCAACTTCAATATATATTGCAATAATTTCCCGTCTGTCAGATAGATTGTTCTGCAAAGACATTAACAAAGTAAACGGATTGAGAAAATTCTGTTTTATTTTCCAAGCAGCTTTCTTTTCCTTCCTCGATAAAAATAAAAGGTAAACTGTGACAGACTCGCTTCATGGCATTTACAAATATGTATAAATTCAATGGGATTTGGAATAATAATGTAATTTTTCAAGTCTACGGAGAAAATTCACGTAAAATTCACGCATAAATCCCAGAGCCAATAATTCACGCATAATTTTCGGAATTCAAGGAATTCCCGGTGAGTAGTCACCCTGGTACAGTGAAACGTATACAAATATTTCCATCTTTGAATATACTGTCACGAGAGAGGAATAAATGTTGGTATTCTGACAACCACAAGGGCGACGATCAATAAAACTGATGACTATCACACATCAATTCATACTTACCTTGAAAGGCGGGAATCAATACAGATGTGTGACCATTCTTGTTGGCAGTGGCGCGGGAAAGGCAGGTATAGGGGTGTACAGTCGTGGAAAAAAGTTCTTCCCCATAAGACTTCAATGGCAGTGAATGATGCCGGAAGGGTAGGCAACACACATTGCACGTTTAGGTGATCGGGTGATTCTGCCTGTTTCAAGAGCAACTCGTCTTTCATGCAATAGCCAACAGACACAGGAAATGTAGGAAAGTCACGTGACTTGTCAGGTGGAATGTTCTTCTTCAGAAAATCGCCTTTTCTCAAGTTAGGTCGCAGAACCGACAAGAGCTACACGTTATTTATTCGAAAATGATTCGCCAAAAACGTTGAACGAAACGCTAAAATAATTCTTGCCATAATTACATAGGCTACTATACTATATGTGCCGCAGTAGCTCAGTCGTTACGGCGTTTTATTACCATGCGAGAGATCTGAGTTCGATCACCGACGGGGCAGAATCGGGATTTTGTCCACTTCTTCAAGAGGCTCCGGTGCCCACTCAGCGTTTTATAAAGCGGGTACCTGGATGAAACTTAAGGGGGGTAAGGCGGCCAGGGGCGTGGTGCTGATCAGATCATCCTCACTTTCTGCCTGATCAAGAAAGCTTGGGGCCTTATCTCCACATCCCCTACACGCCTTCATGGCTTGCTACAAAGCACAATGTAGCACTTTGCTTTTTAATTTACTATATACATCCCAATTTTGTCGGAACAGAACTTCCCAATCACTAAGTGGGCTTTCTTCCAAGTTCCGTAGGGATGTGAATAGGCTCCAATTTTTCTTGACACAATTCATACATGTGATATTTCGTTATAAGAACAACAGCCGATATCCTTTGTGTGCGTATGTGTGTGTGTGGGGGGGTATAATCCAAAGATGTGAGGTGATCCTTTTCCCACTACTCCATTCTCAGAAATAAATCTCAATTCCACACACTGAAAATGTAGCACTTCTACATCTTAGCATGCAAATATCTAATAGCAAAGTAATGTGTGGAAAGATAAAAAATAACGATTTGTAAAGCACTCTGGAAATTTCGTAGTTTTTTTTTCAATTTGAACTGACATTCATAATATTCATTAACAATCCCAATATTGACTAAATAATAGCTTAGTCGTTCTGCTACTTTCAATTATTCATTAGCGTAGTCACCGTAACTCTCTCTCTCTCTCTCTCTCTTAGCCTTCCCGATGGCGCAGTGGTAGCGTCGTCGCCTTGTAGTCAAGGAGTCCCGGGTTCGATACCCGGTGGAGACACATAGTGGTTCGGATCCGACTTTAAACTGTAGATGCAGTCCCGATTAGCCTCACTGTGCACAAAGTGAGCTTAAAATACCAAATGAAAATAAAAATCAAAATCACCGTAAGTCTCTACAAAGCCAGAGGATCCAGGTTCGAAACCTGTTGAGGCTTAGATGTAGCATTGCATTCGTATCATTACCCATCATCTTCATCGTCGCGATTATCGCAAGAGGTAAAAATGCGACACAAAATAACCCAAACAGAAGCTTGGAATCAATCTGAATATTGGTTACGTTGGATACGTGGTAGAATTGTCTGAAAAATCACTTCCTGTGATGTAATAGGGATTTTGATTAGAGACCATTTGTATAATACATACCGTTGTTGCGAACAATAAGTAGTTTCACGTTCACCACACTCTCCGGTTGTTTAGAAATCGTAAGGATGAAGGATCTATAAATTTCCGCTTTCAGATGTCAATGAAACTTTAACATAAGTTCAGTGTAGGTCACAAAAGAGATTTACATATTGTTATGATATCTTTTAAACGTCACGAAATCTAATTCCAAAAGAATACACGATACTGCTCCTTACGTTCCAATAAATGTTCACCATTCCTAATCCTATAGCGCTACAGCCCAATATTGGGCCCTGGCTTACCTACCGACTGCTGGCCTCCCTCCCACGCTTGCCACCAGGGGGGCGTGGAGATCTGCAGCCAGATTAGGGGGACGGGTGGTCCGCCCGACCAACCCCCAGCCGTTGTAGGACGTCGCTACCGGATCACGCTCACTCACTCGGAGCTCCTCAATTTCCTCACGATGGTGGGTTGCCACCGGCCTTATACACAGGCCGAAAATTCCCGGAGACTGAACCCGGGATCGAACCCATGCCGTCCTGCAGCCGCCGTCCAAAGCAAGGTACCTTAGCTGCACGGCCACGGAAGAGGACAATGTTCACCATTAGTCTAGCGAAGAAAAAAGTAACGAAGATTTCCGTGCTTCCTTGAGCAGAGATTAGGCGCCTGTTTGTAGCAAGCAAGCCCCAACTGCTTCGCTCAGTGACCTTCACTGCCAGAGTGACACACGGCAGGCCTGCGCTCGTTCCAGTGTGCGTATAAAACAGGTATTTTAGTTCGTTCGTTACAATCCACAGTTATATCAAGCTAACATTCTAATATTTTCGTAAATATGTAGTAAACAAGTTTTATACATTATGGTCTTCCAGAGTGTTGTTACCTGCTATTTACACGCGGGAGATGGGGGTGTTGTAAACATTTCTGAACCCAAAGGTCGAGCACGAAGGAAAAGTCGTGTAAGCATTGGAGGTAATAACAAGGTAATAGAAGTTGAAGGAAATGTTGGAATAAATTATATTACAAATTAAGTAAAAACAGTTTTCATCACAAATATGGCTATCAGATCACTCTTCAGCGGAAAGTAGGACAAATTATCTCAAAATGTTGGACACGAACGCATTTGCAGTAAATATAATAAGTTACTAGGACATCTTAGAATATAACGAGAATATGACACATCTTCAGCTCAAAAAGATATGTTGAAGTGAACGGTTGAGTTCAAAATTCCTCAACTGCTAGTTAATAGCACGGCCGTATGTGATATCAACTTGTGTATGCAAGACAGAACGTTTTCCGTCGAGACGGAGCCAGGAAAGGAAAACAATCCATGAATTCGGGAAGGAAAGAGTTCACAATTTCGTAAACAAACTCTGGAAGTTCTTGTTTATTGAAATGTAAAAGACTACTATATACTGGGAAAAAACAGAACTGTGTGCCTTATTTCTCCAATAAGGACTGTTTATATAATTTCTGGAATGAAACTTGTTTCTTCGAATAAATTACCGATAAAATTTCACAAAGTAAGCATTTTTATACATTTATCCGGACATTTCCGGATCTAGAAAATTGGGAAGTAATTTCTGAGCTGGGATTGTAATTTTTTTTCGAACATCCAGTAGCAACCATGAACACTCTTTGATTTAATAAGCATACTTCTCCAAGGAACCACGTTATCTCAGACTTCCCTCAGATTTTCTGTTTCTCCATCCGAATCGTTCGCGAACCGCTTGTTCTCACCATTGGGACGTGGTTTGCAGCGCCCGGTGAACTGCTTGTGAACCGTTCGTGGCGATCTATCTCCTGTCGGTTTTTCTGACGAACACAAAGGCGTTCGCAGTTCACACTGGGACGGCGTCGTGCGTAGTTCGTTGCTTTTGGTCTGCTCGAGAACCTCCAGATTTTCTATTGGTTTTGTTGCAGTTTTGATGTAATTATGGAGTGGTCATACACTAAAACTTATTGGTATTTATGAAACCAAATCTTTACTCTGGGATCCTAAACATAAGGACCATTAATAAAAAATAAATAAATAAATAAATAAATAAAAAGATGCCTGGAGGGAAATACGTGCCGAGATGAATATTGTGCCGACAAATGTGACTTCAAATTAGTGTTGCCCACGAGACGAGACTTTGGCCTGTCTCGTCTCGTGGAAATGCTGTGAAATGCTGTCTCGTCTCAAAAATATTCGTTTGTCTCGGGACACATGATCAATCTTGTCTCATCTCGAAATTTTAAAAGCCTGTCCCGTCTCGTCCCGTGGGCAACACTGCTTCAAATCCATCATAAGCTCCGTACCAGTGCGTTTTTTTAATACAGGTTGGTATGCCACCAACGTCGTTGTTTCCTCTTCTTCTTGCACAAACTAGCCATCACTAAAGCTGCACCACTCATCACCAAAATCGCACACTTTTCCTCACGCGAAGACATGATGATAAGATGAACACTAAACAAATGATTGCCGGTCGTTTACGGTTTCTTATGGATCGTTGGAAGTTCGTTGTAAGAATAATTTCAGCGAACGGTTTACAAGCGGTTCACGAACGGTTCGGTTCGCACATGTATACGCACCTTAATTTGAAGTTACGTGATGCCCAAAATACATATAAGACATTTGAGATTTCTTTCAAATTTCTTCCGGAGGCCAGACACAACGCTAATATCTAGGACACGTCAGGAAATAATAATGCTTCTTATAACCTCTTTTTATTTTCTTATTTAGCGTCGTTTCTCTTTCACCTTTTGCTAATCGCGACGACGAGGATGAGTGATATGATGAAATTGATGAAGGGGCAACCACAAAGAACACCCATACGCACGACGGGATTCGAACCCAAGACATCAGACATCGTAGCGCATTGTGCTAACCACTCCGTCACGGACGGAATTCTTATGGACCTAATCGTTCCATAAGCATTTTCTCTATCTTTAACTACACACGAAACATAAAGAACAATCACGTAAATAAACAGGTGCCAGTTCACACTCTAACCGTAAAAAAACATATCCATGTGAAAATGCAATATATTTATTTTTAGGTAGTTGTGATTTATTATTTTATATTTAAGAAATATATTAGTGATGAAATGACGGAAGTAGAGGAACATTTGTAATGAAACACTCATGACTTATGGATATTTGTATTTCTTGCCGAATAAGGTTCCGAATTCGAATTCCGACCAAAATGGGTTCATTGTGTATGTTCATTCATGTGTTTAATGTAATCATAAATCGTCGTCATGAATAATTTAACTTCAGAGGAAGAAAACTGAGGTAATTACTAACAAAAACAATAACAAAACAAATTTGACCTTTAAACCATGGTTTTGCGCTACATATTCCATCACGGGGACTGGCACTTGACGTAGGTACAGATACGCTTCGTACAATTTGATGATATCGCGATTACATAATGGATGTGCAGCCACTTAACTGGATCCCCAAAATTCCCATTTCATTACTAAATTCTAAATTACCATAATATCAGATAATTTACCTATTCATAAGATGCGCCGCTTTGATGCACTTTGTGGATTGTTTCGTTGGTTGGTTATTTTAATTAATGTTGCATTAATCAACATCAGGTTAATCGCGGCAGGCAAAGTGGAGGGAAAATGACAATGAAGCAGAACGAGGGAGGCCCTTGGATCTCAATTAAAGAAACTCTTTCTACATGCAACTGAGTCGCTGCATGAAATCGTTGAAAATGTAATTTATTAATTTCTTAATTTTGCTTATTTTGTATTGCTTGTCTAGCACTTGCGTCAACAAAGGCGATGAGGATGATTAATGAAGTTATGAAATGGATGATAGGATATGATGATCCATGCCTTACACAAAATTCTAAGTTAGGACTAATGAATATCAATTCGTCTTATGATTTGTCAAGTAGTTGTCTTTAACTCCAATCTTTTCTAGGAGTTCTGGGTTGACATCATGTGTGTTGCGCGATGATGATTTGATGAAATCCACCACTTTAGTGAACTTTCTTGACAATGACTCAATATCAGTAAAGAGAACATTTCCTTACGAGTAGTTGTTGTTAAGAAACCAATTCCTGAAACTTTTCTGAAGGTCTCACGGCACCCAGCTGTTCTTTGTTATGGCTGGTCCTGGGGGTATGACTCACGCTGCTGTCAATACTCAATCGTTCCCGAGAAGCCATGTTCACCAGGAAACCTAAGCGATAACTTTGATATTTGGGTTGCATAGACAACAGGCTTTAAGATATTACGATATCGTACTTCACGTGGCCCATAAACTACTTTCTCTGACTGTACATTGTATCTCCATCGTCTTTGAAGGGTTCCCTTGATTATCGCCGGAACCTTATTTCTGATTACATAAGCGTGGCTATTTATTTGTTTGAGTTTATTTCTAAGTCCACCTTATGCACAGAAAGGCCAATCGGGACTTGACCTACAGTTTAAAATGGGATACGAACCACTATGTACAGTCACCGGCAATAGAAATGGAACACCTAGATCTTGAAATATTCGCTTCCCTGCAAGGCATCAATGTGTGTTGCCTAATTCTATGGCGATAAGTGGATTTTAATAACAAATTTTCAATGGCGACTTCTACCGCCATAGCCGTGCGCTCTTTATATTTGACTTCTTGAGTTGTTTTGGTGACAGCAGTGGACACTAAAAAGGCTAGTGGCTTTATTTACGAACGTATACAGGGTGGCCACAAATAAAGTTGCCTACTCAGAGCCCTGTAGAGCCCGTTCGAACGGATTGAGCTGAAACTTACTATAAGGGTTTTGGTGATAATGGGAAAGCAAATGCTGATGAAAAAATGGTTGAAATTTTTACCACCAGATTGAAATGTGGAGCTGAAATCAGTGGCGGCTCCAGAAGCTTCAGTTGAGAGGGGGGAATTTCAGTCGAAGACCTCACCTCACCGAGAATCAATTCTAACCTACACTTGCATTGTTTTGTACAAACGATATATAGTACTGTAAAAGAAAGAACTAACTACGTTCTATAGATAAGCTGTTTTCTTTCTTCTCTCTCCATAGGGGTCCAGGGCTGAAATAGACTGTTGTTATTGTATGTCGTTATTAACACAATTCCTACCTAGGAGCGGTTCAAGATAAAATTTTCACCCAGGCGAGGTGAGTTTTTGGGGTCCCCTACTCCAAGGATGGCGTCCCGGGCAGACACCCGGTTTGCCTCGCCCTTCAGTCACCCCTGTTTCTCCCATTGTCACGGTAAACTGAACTCGTCAGATACGAGGAGTAAGATGAATAAACAAGAAACAAAAACTCATTCTCTGGAAGAGTCCCGGGTTCTATTCCCTTTTTTCGGCCTCTTGCAGAGTGCTTCAGGTCCAGTTCCTGTTAGTCATCAGCAAAAAGCGGACTTAAAAAACGCTTTAAATATATATATTCTATAGCATGTTAAACTTGGTGATAAAAGGCATAGCATTTTAGTCTTCAAACATATTAGGCACAGTAATATATATTCAAGAAAAACTGGTAGTTGGGAGGGGCAATAACCCCTGTCGCCCTCCCCGTGGATCCGCATCTGGCTGAAATCTGATGCACAGTGAACAACATCGCTGCAAACGCTTCGTGCGTTCATTGATTACACTGTCTTACACTTCCGAAGAGTCGTGGGCGTTGACAGGGCGCATAATGAACACTGCTGAACACACACAAAATCAAATTACTGTTACTTCAGCGCCGCATTTCAACCTGGTGATGAAAATTTGAACTGTTGTTTTCGTCATCATTCGCTTCCCCATGGTCTCCATACCCTCTATAGCCGGCTTCCGTGGCGGAGTGGTTAGCACATCGCGCCACGACGATAAGGGTCCCGGGTTCGAATCCCGGCCTGGACATGAATGTTTTTGAGCGCACATTCATCAATTTCATCATATCATCACTCATCCTCATCTATAGTACGTTCCAGCGCAATCAGTTCCTTCGAACGGCCTCTACAGGGCTTCGAGTAAGGCAACTTTATGTGTGGCCACCCTGTATACGTTCGTAAAGAAAGTCACTAAACTTTTCAGTGTCCACTACTGTCACCTAAATATCTCAAGAAGTTATATATAAAAAGATCACGGCTATGTTGGTAGAAGTCGCCATTGAAAATTTACTATTAAAATCCACTTATCCCCGTAGAGTTAGGCAACACACATTGATGCCTTGAAGGGAAGCGAGTATTTCAGGATCTAGGTGTTCAATTTTTATTGCCGGTGACTGTACATAGTGGTTCGTGTTCCACTTTAAACTGTAGGGCCAGTCCCGATTGGCCTTTCTGTGCATAAGGTGGACTTAAAAATAAACTCAAACCATTAAATTGCCAGGCTTATGTAATCTGATATAATGTTTTGACGATAATTAAGGGGACCCTTGGGTTTACTACACACACGTCAATCAATAAGTAACGGATTCAGGAGCCTGGAAACAGGTTTAATTCACAGTGGAATTGTATAGCATTAACTGAAATTTTTAGGTCGCTTTACAATATTAGTTTCAGCAACTTGTTTGTTCAATGCAACATTCGAATGTCATTTCGGTACATTCTGCACATAAAGCTCTCCCAGTACACTGACGACTTTTCTGGTGCAATGTGTCCACATTGTCAGTTGAACTCGGCAGAGGTTCGGCCGAAACTAGATACAATGTGACCATAAGGTAAATAATCCCTCCACGAAACGTTTCAGGTTCGAGTTCTGGCCAGAGCAAGTATGTTAATTGACGAGCCTCCCTTTCATCTAATAATCTTTCATTATATCGTCATGATTGGTGAAAAAATGAAAGCAGCATCGAGTTCTATATATTTGGTTACGCCATTGTTAAGAGCTAGGTCCGTAAAGCAGCACTCACTCTAAAACTCTCAGAGGATTATACATGCGCCAGAGTCTCACTAGCCTTGATGGATATACTCTCAAGAGTATGGTTCGCCTCGGGATCTAGTCTAGGGTTCCTATCTTCCTGGCATAACCACTACACAACACTGTCCGGCTGAAGTATGGCTGATACGTTTAGATCCATGGCCAAATCCGTAGAAAGTGGCCTCCCCGATGGCGCAGTGGTAGCGTCGTCGCCTTGTAATCAAGGGGCCCCGGGTTCAATTCCCGGTGGAGGACCATAGTTGTTCGGATCCCACAGTCCCTATTAGCCTTACTGTACATAAAGTGGACTTAAAACACCAACTTAATCAAATAGAACGTAAGTCTATGTCTTGTAATGTGGTTAGCACATTGCGCTGCGACGCCAAGGGTCCCGGGTTCGAATCCCGGTCGGGCTTGGTTGTTTGTGAATGTCCATTCATCAATTTCATCATTTCATCACTCATCCCCATCTTCGCAAATTAGCCAAGAGGCACAAAACGCGAAGTAAAATAAACTAAATCAAATCAAATCAAAATGTCTTGTAATGATTGATCTATTTACTCTTGCGGTTCGAATAACTTGATAGATTTGGTTTATTTACATCGCTTTTCTGCCACTTTTGGCTCATCACGAGGGGGAATGATGATATGATGAAATTGATGAAGGTACTCAATGGACATACATGCCCAGGCCGGGATAGGAATCCGGGACCTCTGGAGTAGAAGCGCACTGTGCTATCCACTCCGCCAGGAAGTTCTGTAGGCATAACTAACTGTATATTCAGGGCAGAACGAATTAAGTTTTTTTGGATGGTTACCGAGTTGCTTGAGAACTTTCAGGTAATTGTCAGAGTTCGTGGAAAGTTTGTCTTAACTTCTTGTGTTGGAAATCTCAAGTCGGAGACTTTCGCCTGATGATTGAGCGCGAGAAATTTCCAAGGTGCAAGAAGAGAACTGACAGCCACTTGTGTTTGCCTTCAAGGTCGAAGAGAGAGCTCGAGGTGACTAGATCAAAGAGAAGATTAGCGCCACGTCTCTAGACGCGAGAGAACAATTAGGTCCTGAAATAAGCACCGTTGCGTGCAGATAAGATAAAAACGAATGACGTAAGCTTGAACCCGAGATAGAAAAGTACCAGATGGCCAGAAGGTTCGAGGGAAGCTGGGATGCAAGACATCATTGTCTGGAGATCGCGGGTTCGAATCGCGTCGAGATGAACCCTCCCGCATCCGCAGTGACGGCGGTGCCGCGGGTTAAAATCGATCCAAGCGAAGTCACGTGATTTTTTTCTCGCAAGAACGTGGTTGCCATGGAGGGAAGGCGTCACTCTCCCGGTGCGGTGTTTTTCTTCGAGAAACCATGTGCGTTGCATACAGTGTGCCTCTTCCATGCGTGCAGCATAGGATATTGCTGTCGGCCGTCCAGACCCGGTTGTCATGTGAGTATTTTTTCGCTTTCTCTTGTTTGGGAAGTAAAAGCAATTTCGCATTCACGCTCGCTAAAGTTTCACGATCAAGGCAAAGGCCCAGCTGACCTTGCGCATCGCGATTGTCTGTGTCTTCTGCCGCTTAAACAATGCACACGACGAGTCAAGGTCCGCGAGATAGAAATGCACCGTAACAGTCACGATCAAAATACGCACTTTTTACAACCACCACATGCATACAGAGCTGGTAAACACAATTTCAAACTAACGCATCAAACTTAACATCCACACAAATTTTAAGAAAAACACTACCAGAATTAAACACTGCACAATAAACACAAAACTCACCACGCATAACGCGTACGAAGCTGTTTCCAAAATTTCTGCATTGGTTTTCGTAACCTTGGACGAATCGAAAAGAATGTGAAATCGTGGGTGATGGATTGGATATTTCTGAGACGATGACGTTTTCTTGGCCGTTAGCTGCACGAACCTCTTAAATTCTTTCTCCTTTTCCAATATATTTTTAGCTTTCCTTCATAGAAAGTCCACGTGGAAATTAACGATTAACGGTGCATTAATATTACTTTCATTTGATGTAACTGTGGGTGCTAGTCTACACATTTTCTAAGATTCTGTGAATAACTTCATACAAGTTTTAATATTTTTTTTTCATGAATAATTATGGCATTTGAAGCTTTTGCATGGTTGTGATCAAGATCAACGGACATTCACAAAAGTAAACTTCAGGCCTCCCGATGGTGTAGTGCGTACGTTATCGACTTGTAATAAAGGGATCCTGGGTTCTATACCCAGTGGTTTGGATCCCACGTTAAACTGTGGGCCAAGTCCTGATTAATCTAACTGTGCATAACGTGGACTTTAAAAACTCATTCACTGTGTGTTTAGGAAGGACTCTGTGGCTTGAGTTACCAGTATATCCACAAAAAACTATTACATTTCACTTCATTACAATTTAAATTATACTACTCTGAACATAAAATTTTGAGGTGCGTGGACGCGGTCCGGAATTCGATTTCCGATGGAATCTCCAATATTTTGGTGTTCACGCACCATCTGGAGGATAATCATGGAGCTACTTGGCAGAAATAATGGGCCTCGGTCTAGAAAGGCAGAAAAACAGCTGCGATGGGACTCGACGCACTACTAAGCATCTCTCAGCGAAAAGTCGCTTAGCAGGTCCTGGCCATCAACGAGACGTTCGTGACACGGGATTTGGGGGGTACACAATATTCGGCGCATGTAAAATATTTTTTTCCAGATGAAATACTAAGTACGTCCCTGCTTGACCATGTGTCTTTCCCCTCTCGACATATACTGTGTGAGAAGTATTGTTCTATCACGCTACACTATCAGGTTAAGGAAACCCTAAATATCCAGTTTATTCAGATGTACCCTGGAAACTACTGTATCGGTCGTTGATAAGTGTTTCTTGCGAAAACCAGGTAATTTTCATTTTTTAAATTTCAAACAACTACGCTTGTTCGAGCATGCTAATGGACACATCTCAGATGTCTTAGGAGGATCTCAAGTATTGTAAAAATTGTGAAAATCTGCGTTAAAACTAGATTAGTCACACTCAAATATAATTCCTTCTAGAGCATCCAAGTGAATCTTCGTGTGGCTTGCTTTTACTGTTGCCTAGATATCTCTAATAGAAAATAGGCTCAAGACAACAGCGAAGGCAAACCATATGATACCCTTGAAAGAAGGAAATTCCAAACAAAATGTAATTTTTTCAAAATTTTGTGATTTCAAACGCCTGTTCCGTATGCAGCCAAAATAAGTTTAGTGTAAGTTGGGTTGCATAACTTTAAGGATTGGATAGAACGTGACAAATTGCAAGAATGAAATCTGATAGTGCAGTGGTTCTCAAACTTTTTCTTATTGTACCCTTTAGTCGTGGGTGGCCGCGGTGGCTCAGTCGGTAACGCGTCTGACTACCATGCTCAAGGTCCCGGGTTCGATCCCCGGCCGGTTCAAATCCGGGAACTTTTCTAACGGTGGAAGCGGCCCCGGCGCCTACCCAGCGTCGAATAACATGGGTACCTGGGGGAAACCCTGGGGGGTAAAGGCGGTCAGGGGCGTGATGCTGATCACATCACCCCCACTCACGACCGGATCAAGAAAGTGTGGGGCGTTACCCCCACACCCCCTATACGCCTTCATGGCGTGGTGCTATGCACAGGGGAACACTTTACCTTTTTACCTTTTTTACCCTTTAGTCGTTACAAAGCGTCTAATGTACCCCCACCATAGGTCATAGGGGTGTTTTTTATATGTTGGAGGCGTGTATCTGCTATCGAGCAAAATTACATTCGGGCTGTATGTGGAAAGATGGTAAACAAACATTAGAATCCTACGTTTATTATTTTATTGGGTGTTCCTACGTTTACAATCCTTATGATTAGTTACAGGAATAAAAATGTGAAATACATGTATGCTAAGATGTAAAAAATAAAACTTTAATTTTCACATATTTTTCCGGAGTTCTTGGGGAAAAAAAGAACAAGAATTAGTTTTAAACAAACTGTCAAGCACAATTTCGGACTTTTTATTGTAAATCGTCAGGGTTTCTAGTGAGAAGGATGTGCCTGCATAGCCTGACACAGTTGCTTGATCTCCGGTTGTGCACTTGAAACTTTAAAGCGGAGATTCGGCTCCAAATTTAGTCTATTATAGATTTCGAACGGATATTATATTTCAAAATATATGAAACAAAGATAAGAGTGTCAGTGACAAAATCAGCCTTATTTTCCTGTTGAGTGTTAAAGCTATGAAGTCTGAGACAATGAAGTCTGCTCTACACACCTCAGCAAAAATGTTGTGGTGTGGTTATTCTCGACATTTCTCTTCCGAGCTGATCGCGTACCCCCTTCAAGTCGTTCATGTACCCCTGGGGGTACGCGTACCACAGTTTGAGAACCACTGTGATAGAGTATGTGCACTTAAAAAAAAATACCTTCAAGATCAAAGTCGTTGTCCCCCAGATGGGATGGAGAAGGGCGAAGTTGTTTTTTATGTTAATTAGCGCAGGTTGAAGTTGACGCACCTGCAGAAAGAACATTTTAAGGTTTTATGCAATAAGGAAATTTAGGACAGAATCTATATAATGCCCCAATTAAATAAAATCAAAGAGCCCCAAATGTCCAGTATTGTATTTGTGTCAAATACAGAATAAATGTAATACATTTCGTACATAAATGAAGTTTGTGCAAGTCACAGAAGATTTTACATTCTGTTCTTATCTATTTGCATTTCATACAATGTTCTGTTCATCGGGATGTCTTGCACAATAAAACACTGCTCCTCCCCATCTCCCTGTGTACGTACGTACTTTAAAGATTGTTTTCAACAGCATCATAATCTGTTCCTTCTCCTTTATTTTGTTCTAAGTGTTTCGTAATTTGAATTTTACACGTGACATACAGTGTAATTACTTCCATGTGCTAGCACGACTGCATGAAATGCGAAGAGTTCACGTGATTCTTAACGCGTTAGAATGATGTCGTAATCTCTTGAAGATCCCGTCGTAGAACGCTTCTTTCTGTTATTGATTTCACCTAGTTTTCAGTGGAGCCTTTCTTCCACTTAACCATCTACAATGTATTATAGTATTTAGAAGACTATATAAAACAAGATGAACATAAGAGTTTTTGAAAGTAAAATCGTAAAGATATTTGGACCTAAGAGATGAAACAAGAAGTGAGTGAATATTCTTACATAATGCTGAACTGCATAATCTGTATTCATCCCCTGATATTATTAGAATATTTAAACCAAGGAGACTTCTGTGGGAAGGTTATGTTGCACCCATGGGATAGAGAAGATTACATGGTTCTTGTTGGAAAGCCGGATGGTAAGATACCTGTGGGAAGGCCAAACCTAAGATAGAATGACAATATTAGGATGGGTCTGAAGTAAATTGGTAAGGATGGTCAAGAGTGGACTGATCTTACCCAGAATGTGTTTCTGCGGGAATAAACCTTCGGGTTTAGGAATACCGTATAGTTAGATGTATGCAACAAGCCATTAGTAAATGGTTATATTTAAAATATATAACATTTTTTTTAAAAAAAGTTACAAGAATAAAATTATATGATTGGTGTTTGTATGTTTGTGTAAAACCTATCACATTCTTCTGAATCATTTGCAGCTTAGAATGTTATTAATGAGTTTCAGTGATTTCCTACAATTAGGCATAATATATTTGTTTTGATTGATTGATTTGGTTTGTATTACTTTGCATTTCTGCCACTTTTGGCTAATCGCAAAGTTGAGGATGAGTGATGATATGATGAAAGTGATGAAGGAACACACAAAGAACACATACCCAAGCCGGGATTCGAACCCAGGACCCCTGGCATCGTAGCGCGGTGTGTTAACCACTCCGCCACGGAGGCCAGCATATTAAATTTGTGCCCGATGAGAGCCTGTACTAACATACTAGCTCTTGTTGCTTGTGAAGCCTTGAAAGAGTCTCAAGAATATAGATTTCCCGCACATATATGGTAGAGTTCTGAATACTTTTGATTCGGTTGAGGATGTGGATATTTGGTTATTCAACTGCGATTCTAGAAAGCGAATTCTGAATGGAACATCATCTTCGATTCGATATTGGTTTTGTGGTTCGTACATTTGGCTATAAACTGCTGGCTCATCTTGGATAGATATTACATAACACAAGCTCTCAATTCTATTTCAACATTGACAATCCTAAGCCGGGTTTTATTGTCGCAGCAAACTCAAGTCTTCCCATTTGTCCTCAGTCCTGGGAATGATCAATTCAAACTACCATCCTTACCGATTTGCTTTAGATCCAACTCAACGGATGCCACATGGCCTGCCCATCCAAGTCTTCTTAATTTAATTATTCTAATAATATCTGTGTAACAAGAAGCATAGATCTTTTAAATATTAGCTTGAACCTTATGATATTCTTGAGTTTAAGCTTGCTAATCTACCAGTAACATAATTAATATTACGTTGTCAGTGCACAGCTTGGGATAGTAGATGACAATTTTTAAAATTCCTTCCCAAAATTAATCTGCACAACTTGTACACTACTTTGTTTTTATGCCGATCCCGACTGCGTACTGTGAAATTTAAGAGTAATGAACTTGGAAACAGATTCACTTTACATGGGTTCTATTCTCCCCTGTTAATTGATTTGCTTTATTGTACTTTCGCCTTTTGTGCCACTTTTGGCTAATCTGCGAAGATGAGGGTGAGTGATGATATGATGAAATTGATAAATAGACACTCACAAACATCCATGGTAAGGCTGGGATTCGAACCCGGGACCCGTGGCGTCTTAGCGCGATGTGCTTAACCAGTTCGCCATGGGGGCCACCTAAATTATTTTCTCTTGTTTCTGAGATAGAAAGAGAAAAAGAAAAGAAAAAGAAGATAGAAAGAAGAAAAAGAGAAAGGGAAGAAAAGAGAAAAAGAAGGGAAGAAAGAGGAAGAAGAGGAAGAAAAGGAAAGAAAGAAAAGAAAGAAAAGAAAGAGAAGGAGAAAATGGAAAAAGAAAAGACAAAGAGGGAAGAAAAAGAGAAAGGGAAGAAAATAGAAAAAGAGAGGAAGAGAAAGAAAAAACGAAAGAAAAGAGAGGAAGAGAAGAAAGAGGAAAGAAATAAAAGAGTAAAACAGGAAAGAAAGAAATGAAAAGAAAAAAAGAAAAGCGAAAAGATAGGAGAAAAAGAAAAGAGAAAGAAGAGAGCAATAAAATGATAGAGAAAAAGAGAACAGAAGAAAGAGGAAGAAAAAGGAAAGAAAGAAAAGAGAAAGAGAAAAGGAAAAGAAAAGGAAAATGGGGAAATAAAAGAGAAAGAGAAAAAGAAAAGAAAAAGAAACAAAGGAAAGAGAAAGAGGAAAAAATAATGAGAAAAAGAGAAACAAAAACAGAAAAACAAAAAAGAAAGAAAACAGAAAAATAAGGAAAAACAGAAGAAACTAAGAAAAGATAAATAAAGAGAGAGGTGTTCAGAATTCAGCACAAAGAGCATATAAGAAAGCAATACAAGTTCTTTGTGTAAATAGCCTGATGCGATCTCTGTTCTGTGATTAATTGCAGCGCCCGATGTTGAGAGAAGGTTTAATATTCATGGAGAGCCACTTCAGCTAAGAATTAATGACGTCTTTCCGACACAGGGTGGCTCAAGAGCGAGCCGACTCTTGATTAATGCAAATTACCAACGAGTTGAAATTCTCACGCAAGTAAAATACACCTATTCTCCATCCACTGCAACAACGAAGTTAATAGAAACACAATCACGTGACTTCTGAGAAGTAGTTCGCTATTATCTTGAAAGAAAGTATATTGGCCATAGCTGCACAGTTCATTACGAGTATGAGGTATAGCAACCTCGCTGTAGCTACGATGAATGGTTCGACTTATGACATGCACTATATTGCTACGAGCAAGATTTCTGCAGAAATGGGTTTTCTCGCAAGCCACCTGTATTTGTTAATAATGGCTTCATTCATTCGGCGAATAGAACACTTTATCAACACTAATAGCCATTTAACTACGAGGACTAAATATAAAAGCCGAGGCTGCACATGGGCCCTCAGCAGGCATGACAAAACACACCACACCTCCTGTAGCTGTAGTTCAAGGTACCATAGCCTGGTTAGTCTGCAGATCCCTAGTTTCTACGGTGCACTATTTGGAAGATTACGTGGTTCTCCAATGAGCTCACCTCTTACACCTAGATAGAAAGATTGTGAAAGGTATGTTCAAACTTTTCTTTCTCAAACTACGGGGGAAACATTTACGGAGCAAAACTTTGATTTAAAAAATATATATTTAGATTACTTAACGTCGCATTTCTACCACTTTTGGCTAGTCGTGACGATGGAGATGACTGATGATAATCTAAAGTGGATGAAGGGGCAATCACAAACACATACGGACAAGACAACACAAGCCATACAGAGAATTATACTGGCTGCGAGTCTTGTCGCCAGAGCCTCGTTAGCCTGCAACATTGCCGTGATCGGGGTGTACTACGCGGAAGTGAGTAAATCATTAAAATGCTGACAAAGGCAAACTTTTATAGTATAAAAAATATACACTAAAGACGTAACGTTTCCACCCTCTAACAGGGTCTTCTTCAGACGAAGATTCACAATTAAAACAAATCATCATTATCGTGAATATTCGTCTGAAGAAGACCCTGTTAGAGGGGGGAAAATTACGTTTTTAGTGTACTGTATATTTTTTTATACTATAAAAGTTTGTCTTGCTCAGCATTGTAATGTTTTATTAACATGGCAACAAGGCTCAGCAGTGTTACCAGTGGAAGTGAGATTGACTTATCAAAATGTCACCCCTTTCAAATCGGAGCAAAACTTTAAAAGTCGATAATTACAATAATGTTATTTTCCACCTACTTCTTGTCACTAATATATCACTCAATAACAAGACCTTCTTCATTAGATTGTAGACTTAGCCCGAATGTGTTTCCAATTTTCAAAAATATAAAGACAACTGAATTTTAATCACGCTACCATTCTGCTGATTGCTCTACAACATATCAGAATGGAATAAAGTTTCATAATCCTAGTTGACTGGTTTTGGAAAATAATAATTTTAAAAGTAACGTTTCTAATGATTCAACGTTCATTGTTCAAGGCCAAAGTCAGTCTAAGATTCAAAATATGACCATGCTTAGTTAACGCATGCTGTTAAAAAGTTCAGATCCAGTCTCACGCAAGCTAAGAAAAGCGTAACTTTATCTCGCCGTCTCGAGGCTCTGAGTCTCCAACTTCTCAGTGGTCAAGCAGGGCAGTGCGTGATTTGTTGGAGACGCGCGCCAGGAGGAGATATGTACACGTTAAGTCAATTAGAACCGTCCATTGCTGACGGAGGTGGGGAGGGCAGCGGCATTGAAGCAAGGACGATTCCAGCAGTTTGCGAAATTAGAATAATTGCCTGGCCAAGTTGCTCATTGATATTCTGGCTCTGTAAACAAAGAGGTGGCAACTGACGACCGTATCTGAATGTGCTTATAGGTTACGTCACGCGACAAGCGTGCGTGCAGGGAATAGGACATCCAGGAGTTCCGAGAAAGGGGGGGGGAGAAAGTGAAACAAGAACAGACATAGGAAAAAGGAAGACGGAATTAAAAATTAAATAGAGAAAAAGGAGAATAAATAAGAGGAAAGGAAGAAGCAGAGGGGAAGAGAAGGGGTAAAGATCGAGAGGGTTGGAATAAGAAAAGCCGAAGAGATTTGGAAAAAGAAAATATGAAAATTAAATTAAAAATAAAGACAGTTCAAATATAGAGAGATGAGACGGAACTAAATAAAAGACAGAATAAAAAAGAGGAAGAGAAAGAAACTAGAAAATAATATATAAGAGATTGAAACTTAAAAAAAGGAGACAGGGAAAATAAAAAAGTGGGAGAATAAAAATAGGAAGAGGGGAAATAAATAAGAAAAGGGGAAATAAATAAGATGAGGGAAAATAAAAAAGAGGAAGAGGGAAAATAAAAAAGAGGAAGAGGGGAAATAAAAAGAGGAAGAGGAAATAAAGGGGGAACATAAACAAGAGATGGGGTTCGAAATAATAAAGAGAAAGGGGGGAAATAAGACAAACGGAAATAATAAAGAGAAAGGAAAATAAAGAGAAAGGTGGAATAATTAAGAGAAAGATGGAATAATAAAGAGAAAGGGGAAAAAATAAAGAGAAAGGGGAAATGAAGATAAAGAGGAAATAAAGAGAAAGGAGAAATAAAGAAAGGGGAAATAATAAAGAAAAAGAGGAAATAATAAAGAGAAAGGGAAATAATAAAGAGAAAGGTGGAAATAAGACAAAGGGAAACAATAAAGAGAAAAAGAAATAATAATAATACAGATAAATAATAAAGAGAAAAAGAGGGATAGGGGAAATAGGGGGAAATAAAGAGAAAGATAGGGAAGAGAGGGGAAAAAAGGAAGTTAGGGGAAAAGGAAGAAACTGGAAGTGTTACACATCTACTTGAGCTTCTATTAATAATTCAATAGATATTATAACAAGCAAGATTAAAGCAGAAGGGAGCACTAAGAGAAGAGGATATATTGAAAGGAAACGTAAGTAGGGAAAGAGAAATAAAGATGAAATCAGTAAAGGTAAAGCAAGTAATTTCTTTGCATATTTCACGTTGACCTTTAGCCTCCTGATTACTTGCTAGATTTATTTTGAGACTCCAGAGACGCAATTTCTTGCGTGCCTTCTGAGCTGCTTATCTAGGCTGTCATATATGCAAAGTCGTAATCGTAAAAGGCAAGTTGCTGGGCTTAAAAAGTCTTCGCCAAATGACGCTGATAATATTCCACATCTATATTTTCTTACGTTCTCTGTTTAGGGAAAAATAGACTAGAGAGTAAGTAAGGTTCGTTATCGCGATAATGAATTACATCCACTCATTCCTTTACCTTGCTAAAAATATTCAAGTCAAAGTTTGCTAACAATAGGCAACGAAATTAATGGCACGGTTTGCCTAAACGTCTGCATGTTCAAGAGACTAGGTGATAGTTTCGTTGATACGCAAAATTAAACTGTCACGTTTTCTGCTTCGAAAAATATTTGATGTTGAGTTTATCTTGCCGACTCGAATCTCAAATATGCAACTGAAGTGTAAAGGGTAAGAAGCCATACTAAAAATTTTCAACTGCATTCCTGCAGACACTGGCGTATGCATGAGGCTGATGGGGCTACAGCTCCTCCAGAAATTTTAAGAAATCAAAATTTGAAACGAAAGCAGTAAAGCACTCGGAAAGACGCCAATGTTGTAAATACAACTCGCCTTAAAGTGACCCACGCTAACATTTTTGTCTCTCAATAACTTTTAAAGCGAAGGTTAGGCCTACCGCTACCACATGTTTGGGCAACAATGGCAACCTTAGAATCCCTCCCCACAGAAGCGGCCAGCAGGGAAACAGGATTTTGTCAAATTAACAGTTTTGCGCTGTGGGTGAGGGCCGGGAGACAGTGTGAACGGGCTATGAACTTTGAAGTCTACAGCTACTACTCTTACGGCATGATTTCCTGTCAACCTCTGAATGTTTTATAGCGTATCCTACCCTATCTAAATCACAGCTATGTGATATCCACATTTACAACTCTAGCTTAAAAAAAAAAAAATCATGCGTACGCAAGTGCCTGTACGCTCAAAAGGTTCTGGAGGCTAAACCCTTTGTGGTTATGAACGGCTTACACGGCCTCAGTTTTTACGAAAGCGTTACAATTGTAGTCACGGTCACTTCAGGATGTCCGCAGAATTTTCTTCATGGAGGGGAAAGCAAAGTTGTTTTTTTTTCAATGAGGGTTAAATGAGAACTTTTCCCCCATAATAGCGATGACCCCTCAAAAAACAGTCGAAATTATGTTCCTTCAACATCCATATAATAAACAAAAATTACTGTGACTGAAATGAAATTCTGTGAATATATACTTTATACGTGGACAGTAATTTTCAGGCGGGGCGTGCCCTCCCCCCCTGCCTCCCTTCCGGACGTTTACTTTCAATGGAATCGCTACAACCCAGAAGTGTCCGTGACTGTACGTCATGCATGTGTTTGCATTTCTCTTGATATGTAATTAATTTACGTAACATTCGTTGCGGTCAAGACATTTCTTATTTAATACCGTGATTCAAATCATATTTACTTTTAAGGTGTTTGCGATTCCTGGGTCAGGCTGTAAAATAAAGGTAACTCTCTCTAATTTACTAGCGGTTACGAAATTCTGTTCGAGTGGAAACTTTGAAGTATGCTTCTTAAATACGTCTCTATGATTAATTAAAGAGGAAGTTGTGGGGAATTTTACCAGAAGGAAGAACCATAAAATAAAGATATTCCAAGATTTACCTCAGCGGTAATAAGCGGTTAGAAACAAACCCGGGCTAAATATGGATTATATTTTCAAATTCTCTCCTGCCACAATTAACAGTAGGAGCCGCACGAAAGTGCTTCAGAAATAATCTCCCAGCAGGCCATGCTTGTCCTTGAACGTGTATTCAAGCCTACTTTTTCATTTGAGCTCGAAGCGTGAAGGCAAATGGAAGATGGATGTTATTTTCAGGACCACAGGATCTATTTTCCGCATCGTGCCATCAGTTCGTGAATTGTTGAATTATTTATAGCAGCGGGAATGTTGATCTGTATTACCTAGCAAATTTTATCATGTCCCAGCAATCTAATTCGATATGGTTGCTTTGCATTCCCATCTTACGGAGAATCTTCATGTAATATTAGAGGTTCAATTTATACATTGAAGCTATCAGAACTGAAATATGAGCTCTCACGAGGAACCGAACTATGCTTCCCTTGATTATAAACCTTTATCATGTGAATTTATTTTACTTCACTTTTCTGCCCCTTTGGCTAATCGCGAAGATGAAGATGAAGGACAATCACAAGTACACATGAACAGGACATTTTACATACTAACGAGGCTCTGGTGTCTGGACACACGGCCAGAATAATCCTCTGTGTGTTTGTGATAAACTTTTCATTCATTTCATTTTGTCACCTTTCATATTCGCGATTAACCAAAGTGGCAGATTTAAGGTTTTTGTTATTTCCTGTAGTTGAAGGGACTCAAAAAGAACACTCATGCCTAGGTCGGGATTAGAACTAGGGATCCCTTGCTTCGTAGCTAACCACTCCGCCACGAAGGTTCGCCAAAAGTGGCAGAAAAGTGAAGTAAACTTGGGAGAAAGAGAGAGAGGTAGAAGAGAATGAAAAAGAGAGACTTTCTCTGGAACAGAGAAACAGAGAGATAGGACTCTCCCTCTTTCTTTCATATCTCTGTCTCTAACATCTCTCTCTCTCTCTCTCTCTCTCTCTCTCTCTCTCATCTCCTCTTTCAGAGAGAGAGAGAGGTAGAGAGAGAGAGGCAAAGAGCAGAATGGAGAGACGGAGAGAAAGGAGATAGGGAGAAAGGAGGAGAAAGAGCAGGAAAGAGAGAAAGAAGAAAGATTCTCCCCCCCCTCTCTCTCTCTCTCTCTCTCTCTCTCTCTCTCTCTCTCTCTCTCTCTATTCAGAGTGTAGAAAGAGATTGTTGGGCTTAAAATGATGAAGATTATTTTCTCTTTGCAGTGTCCGGCGATCATGCAGTTATCCAAACAGCAGCCAGTCCCAGAGTTCGACGTGAAGATCATAGCCAGCCGGCGGTACGTCATATGGAAGGACCCGAAGAACGACAAAGACAATGGTGACAACGCCAAAGAGGCGCCGAAGGTCATTGGGGCCCTCCCAGCCTCCGAGCGACTGTCCCTGGAACCGAGGGAAGAAGAGGCCTTGGAAGACGTGGAGAGCTTCGCGTCCGAGAACGAGAAACGAGAGAAAAAAGACGAGGAGGTTGAGGAGACGAAGTCTCAAGGGTCTTTCTCCCTGCCTCCGATAGAGGTGCGGACCGCAATGGTCCAGACGCAGACTCCTCTTGACCCCCCGAAGGAAACTCCGCGTCGACAATCGTCTTTTGACGAACAACCGCTGCCGGCGCTGCAGCAGAAGGCACGGATGGATCTTCTGCAAGTCCCCTCTGCCTATCCCGAAGAAACCACTCCCGTAGCAGACTCTCAACAGAACGTTGACGACGTCGGCGGATCCAAGTACGCCGACGACGACTCGATCGTCGAGCTGGACGTCGACCGTTTCAAGCGGCAAAGCTCAGTGTCCAAAGAGTCTGACGAGTCATCCAACGACAAACCCTACACCGGAAGATCCAAATATATGAAAAAGGAGATGCAGCCGGTGGGAGTGGTAGCAGGGCTTCGAGAATCGGACAGTGAGAAACTGCAAATGCGGGTCCGAAAAACGCAATCTTCCCGGAAATCCGTTCTCTCCCGGAGGAGGTACAGGAAGCGGCAGGAGTCCAAGAGCTCCAATCCACGTCCCAAGTCCTTCTCTGTCCTGGAGCCAATAGGAGTCTCCGTGCAGGGGAAGCTCGTCTATCCCAAACAGAAGAGGAAAAAGTCATCAGCGTACCCGAGGCAGATGGACGTGGCCCGATGGTAAGTTCAAGGAACTATTGCATTTTCAAGGTGAGTGATGCTTAATGGTGCTGGTCAGGCATTGCTGATTGTAGATGGCAGCACAATAGTTGCTTCAAGCAATACGGAACTGTTCTCCCATTTAAATACATGAGGAATTCGATACTGAACGTGCTGCTGTTGCATTAAATTGAAAGTTTAATTTAATTTTAACCCGAGAAATGATGGCCGTATCGAAAGGTCCAAGACCGTACCTGAAGCACACATGCTTCGAGAATGATCTCGTAGTTCAGTCTTGAAGCCTTAGAGTGACTAGAAACTGAAATCTTTCCACACAAAAATAGGCAATAGTTAGACCGGAGAGTTCAAATGAACTAACCGATCTCTTTTTTGTAGTTAGAGATCGGTTAGTTCATTTGAAGTCTCCAGCCTAACTATTGCCTATTTTTGTGGGATTAGGAAAAGGTTTACTATCCAATTGCCTTGACTCATCTCACCCAACAGGTCGCTAGGTGCCGGGGCTTGCCGCGAGTTGATAGTTTCCTGGAGATGAGACCTGCTCGGAAAATGTTTATTATCCCCTCAAACGGAAATCTTTCAAATTACACTTCGACTACAGCGCTTAATATGATAAGCAGATAGAACACAGTTTTTCCCGCGTTATACACATTTTTCACCATACACTCTAAAAAATACGCAACTGCGTTGCCCCTAGAAATAGTGATAATAGGACACTCCTTTTGGTGTCAGTGCTGAATTGGGGTTACTTTGCACCAGGGTGGATTGATTTAAATCACGATTTTATTTCAGGTGATTTTTTTTAAAAAAATCGCTGATTTAAATAACTAAATAAATAATTTATAGAATAATGTTTATATGGATTTTGTAGATATCAGAAACACTTTTGGTGAAAGTACATTACTCTCGTAATCATTTAATGGTGTTTATTAGGCTCTAAGATAGGAAAATAAAGGAAATCTTGTATGTACTGATGGTGTAAAGCTCATACGAAAGGAAATGTAAACACAGGATTTTTCTTGATTTAAAATTCAATAATTTTATGGGCAAGAAAAGCAAACATTTTGTGTAGAAAAATATACAAAATACTAATCATGTTAAATCGTAAAGTGTCAATATCATTACACTGTAAATAAACATGGCAGCTGATATTTTTCGAACTATCATTAAAAAATCTCCAAAAATTCAGGTAGAAAGACTATAAAAATACTTCAATTAATATCTTAAGTTACAATTATAGAGTACATACAAAATGTTTTAGTTTCACTGGAGGGGTGTAAGGGGTGCTCCTTCCACGTAGTGCACCCAATAGTCAACCTCACTTCCACGTAGTACACCCTGGACTGCAGACTAACGAGGCTCTGGCGACTGGCCCCATAGCCAGTATAATTTTGTTTGTGTTGTCCTGTGTTTTGTCCTTATTCGTGCTGCGTGCTCCTAGCCTAGCAAAATAGCCTTAGTGCTGACGCACCCAAAATTTTGAATTCAAATCAAATCAAATCAAAGTTTCACTGGAAGAAAAGTTACTGAAATTATTATATGTGTAAGTTCCACTAACAAACTCAAGAAACATTTCCATAGTACTTACAGTATCGGAAATAGAAAAATACATGTTTACGTATAAACAAGCAAGCAATTTTAAGCATGTTAAAAATAATAAAGAAATCGATTTAAATAAAAAAAATCAGATTTAAATAAAGAAATCAACAAAAATGTTTTTTTTTTTAAATCATGGTTCTTATTCCCCCTGTTTTGCACCATCTTTGGTGTCTTGTTACACCTGTCAAAATACCCCAAGTATGGAGGCTGAAACACTCGATTAAGAGTTGTGTTAAAAAAATTAGGGTGTAACATCTTTTGGTGGTAACTCAGTTGCATATTTTTTAAAGTGTAGAAATCTTATAGCATTTTAAAACGTTCTTATGCTTACATTTCCACACAATAGAGCAGCAACCAACATCTGACTGATTTTAAACTTCCATGATTTCAAAGAAGTGAACAACAAGTGCAGGAGTCTAGTAAACAAGTCTGCAATAATGCGTGCTGCATGCTGCGGACTCGATTGCTCGTTTAATTCGCGTTTTCGAACTGCACTTGGTGACGTCACGTCCGACAAGACAGTACTTTAAGCCTGCTTTTTGCACCTTTCGGAAACACCCTCAGTCAGAACGTGATAGACGAATAATCAGTCTAGCAAAAATTAGGATTTTAAGAAAGATGATCGTCAACAACAGGAAAGATATTGAACTAAAAAAAAACTCGAATTTGTAGAGTATTTGTTTAAGTCACTTGCAATTAATTTAGACGCTAATCGAAAAATTACAGTCGAATTTTGCGACTTACCACCACTGATTTCAAACACTGAAGCACATCCATTCATCAATAACATATGTGGAAATTTGTATTAGATTTTGTTTTTACTTTCACTACACCCACGCCTCATATTTCCTACTAGATCGTTACGCTTGTTTATGGCCTCTCTTGATCTAATTCTCAACTACCAAGCAGTTTCATAAATCGTCCATGTTTGCCTGTAAAATATACACTCCACTGTTCTGGCGACACCACCTGCTATGACTCGAACCCGGACGTGCCGGACTTGCAAGTACACGGTAAGTAGGCCATCCTGTAGATAAGGGTTTCAGGCTGTCCAGCGAAGTAAAAACTTCCTGGTTTCGCGCGGAAAAGCGTGCGTGGACTCTGAAGGACTTTCGACACGAGACACGGCCATTAGTCAACGCGCGAGCAAACTTTTGCTTACGTGTTTCCAAACTATTGATAAGATAGAATTTGCAGACTTTAAGGTTGACCAACTACCTGCACCAATTTTATGAGGGTTGATCTTTGTTCCTGCTAGAAGGATGTTTTAATTTAGGGTGGGGGTAAGAGTCCACTGTTCCTTAAAAGTTTTGAAACTTGAAAACTAACAGACGCATTCGCAGGATTTTTTCCAGGCGGTGTAGACAAGACACTTTCCTACAGAGGGGGGTGGGCAAGGAATGTTTTCCAGACCAGTATTGCCTAGTTACTTCTCACTCACTCTGTACATAAGTCTATATTTTGCCTTTTTCCATTGACGTTCTTTAGGAAATCTTTGCATAGATGTTATATGACCCCTCCGCAACTTCTTGGCACGCCACTGGACACACGATAAAGAAAAGTTCTCAATTGATCATCGAGGCAGAAGTGTCTTCCAGTGCCATCTGTGTTTCGTGTAGGAAAGCTTCTGCACTATACCAAACTCTCTGTTCCGCTCACCGCAAGGACGAGTTATTATGACGTAGGTTTAGGAAACTATCTGGAAAATCGAGGAACAAGGTTATCACATGTGCGTGTGTTAGGGAGGTGGGGGAGGAAGAGAAAGAAATGTATCGATTCCATCCCGTTCAATTGTCGCGCGCATGTTTGTATGACGGTTCGAGGAGAATACTTCCACCGGAAACAAGGTGCAAGGTTTCTGTAAGAAACGGAGGTGCGACAGGAACATCATACTTCTGCACAATTCAAGGTCGTTAATGGATTTAACACTAAAGAAGATATATTTCGCATATGTAAATAGCAACTAAGGTAAGTTAATGCTTTTATATTATGTCTATGGTAAGGTAAAGTTCACCGTACACATTCCACCATGCCATGAGACATATATGTAGGGGGGGCACACAATCTATCCATCAATCTCAACCATTTTGGATAATTGTTCTTGTTAATGTTTTATGTCCACTTTATGCACAGTAAGGCTAATCGGGACTGAACCTACAGTTTGAAGTAGGATCCAAACCACTATGCAAATGTGTCTCCAACAGATATCGAACCCGGGATCTTTGATTACAAGGCGACGACGCAATGGGAAAACCAAATTACAATTTATTAATTTAGTCAACCAGTACCAGAATTGATGGCGTCATAACATAACCTCTTCAATGCTCTGACACAACAAGGTGTAAGGGTTGACCCCTTCCGAAGACAGCCAAATGTCAACCTCCCATCCACGTAGCACAGCCTGGACAGCACTTTACAGACTAGCGAGGCTCTGGCGTCTGTACTCTCAGCCAGTGGGGCTCGTGTTGTCGTCACTACGTGCTTGTGATTGTTCCTTCATGCATCTCATCTCTCATCCTTAACCAAAAGTGGCAGAAAAGCGAAGTAAAATAAACTAAATCAGTCAAAAGCTTTGACAACTCCAGGTACAAGAAAATTAACAAAATATAGAACTGACTGCTGAAAAGATGTAGCCCCCTTTTCCCCCTTGAAAAATTCTATAACACGCCATTCAGTCTGCTTTTTTCCATTCAAGAAACAAATGTTTTACATAACCATCTATATGTTGTTCAGAGTGCCTGTCAGTCCATATGTGTGAACGCTACAGAGATTGAACCAAAAGTAACGAACTTTAAAGTTGCTAAAGTAGCGACCCTGGTGGCCAAAATTAGATGCTTACTTCTACAGAAAAGCAAAATACAAAAATACAAACGAAATCCGGTGGCCCAACAGCCCTTGGAAGAGCCAGGGCCTGCCAAGTGGCTCTTTATTGGGTGATGCGTGATCAGCGCATCGAGTCCCATCGCCGCTGTTTTCTGGCTTTCGAGATCGGAGCTGAATGCTGCCGATAGTGTTTTGCTTAGCATGACGTCATCCCGTTTCGCTCGGCCTGGATAGAAACCTTGTTCTTTCTTGTCCATTGGTGGAGAGGCTTCCCTGCTGTCATCATGCTATTGAAAAACCATCAAGCGGTTGCTTTGAACGATCAATGCTCCCTCTTGAGATTAATGCCAAAGGATGGGGCGTGACAGCTTTCAGAAAAATTGAATCCATCGTCTTCCTCCTTCATCGGGTGAGTTGGCGCTTCGCACCTGGCAGTGTCTGAGGAGGCGTCATTTAGGTCTACAAGATCTTGGTGTGTTGTTCTTAAAAGTTTGCAAGAACCAAGTCGAAGCTTCTGGCAGACAGATATAGTGCAGTCTTTCCCCGATTGGTGGTCTATTCGAATTCATATTTGCTGGTGAGTACTCTTTCTCATTCTCTCCCCTCTATCTTTCGCGGGGAAGGCGATCTCTATTCCCGGGCGGGCCTTCCCTATGGCGCAGTGGTAGCGTCGTCGCCTTGTAATCAAGGGGTCCCGGGTTCGATACCCGGTGGAGGCACAAGTGGTTCGGATCTCACTTTAAACTGTAGGTCCAGTCCCGGTTAGCCTTACTGTGCATAAAGTGGACTTAAAACACCAACTCAATCAATCAATCAATCTATGCTCGAGGAATAAAAATCTAACAATGTTGTCAACTAACACGAGTAAATAGCAATCACCCCCGCTTTTATGCCAAAAATTAAGTATAGTCCGTATACTTTTGTCGTGACCATTGGCACAAACGCGCATGCGCCAACTGGAAAAGTCCAATGGCAAAATAGGGATGTCGGCTGCAAGTGGAAAGCATACATAATACGTAATCATAAGCAACCGAATGCATACAAGCAAAATACCAGTCTGCAACCCACTGTGTATGGACAGATAGGCTAACCGGAATTGGATTTAGTTTAAAGAGGAATCCAAAGCACTATATCCCTCCACCGAGGATCGAACCCGGGCCCATTGACCACAAGGCGGCGACGTTACCAATTCGCCATCGGAGAGACTCAATGAGGGCAGTGAAAACGCCTACGCCCAAGATGAAGGGTGACGATACCACTCATTACAAGGAATTTAAAACTGATAGGGAAGACAACGAAACACCCGATTATTGTCTTGGCCGTAATTCCAGTCGCCACAGCCTCGTTAGGCTACATTGAACATGGTTAAAAGATTGCTCTAGGTGAAGAGATCTTGACGCTTGCAAAGTCACTTGCACTTGTATTGCCTTATTTGGCATCGTGATTCTGACACTTTTGAATAATAATAATAATAATAATAATAATAAAAGCGTCGATGAGAACGAGTGGCGATTAAACGCAAGGCAATGAAAATAGGCGGCTGGGCAGAATTGCGCTGGTGCCACATGTGGGAAAAGCAAAGCGAGAGCGGGACAAAAGTCGCTGGTTCCCGCGCACTGTGTGGCAACGTCAACCGGGCTGCGTTGCCTAGTTCGAGCGTCAGACCGACCTCTCCCCGGGACATTTTTTGTGTCTTCCCTGACCTTTCGAGCAAATACTGTCAGTTTGTATCACATGGATTACGAAGACAAACTCTACAACGAGATATTTCATTCTCTTAAACCTCCGAAGACACGGGGTTGTGCTCCGACGTGGCAACAGCGCGAACTTCTACCACGCGCTTAATTTCATGGCCGTCCGTTTAGATGCAAGCGAGCGACACCACAAATTGTGTGCTCAAATTCGAACCTGGCCGCCCAGGTGGCTGGCTAACTTACACTGTAAAAAATTGACTGGAGAAATGACTGACTGCTGTCTCTAACGACTGTAAAGAAATGACGATGGTTCCTTAATAAAGTATTAACAGTTATTACATAGTTAAATTAATTACTATAGTTTTAATTATTCAACTTTCATAAATATATTTATGGCGCACTCAAATGCAATTTATAATAATTATTATGCAAGATAAAATATTCAAATTTAAATTGATTTTTCTTGTGTCGGTGCTGCATTATAACACGTACAAATATGTATGCGTGTTTCATATTCTAATCTATTACCGACTCCATGCTCACTTCTCTTTACCACTGGTGTATGCAAAGGGGAAGCTGAAGGGCCTACAGCCCCTCCCGAAATTTTAAGAGGATCAAAATGTTCAAATGAAAACAGCAATTTCCACTTAAAATGATTCCTAATTGCCATTTTGGTCTTTGAAAACTTTTAAAACGAAGGCAATTGCGAAATTTTTTAAAGTTTATAGTGTATCCCGCTCCTGCCTAGGACGCATCTATGTCATATCCACCTTAGAATTCCAGCTCTCTCAGGAAAGAAAATCCTCCCTACGCTAGTGCACAGCACAGAAAGGTAAAGACGTAAATGTGCATGGGCTCACGAGAAAATTGCGTCCCGTTTTTGTAAATCAACACGAAAACTGTCATATTTCATCCCTAGAATATTATAAACTTTACACTAACTTGTAATATAGTACGCCTCAGCGTGGAATACGTTCGGTTAAGAGAATGAGTTTAATTATATCATCAAGACTCAAAGGATAGCGGTGCTGAGGATACATCAATACAGAATCTAGTCCCTCTCTTTCAACACTGTTTTTATCTTAAATCTCCGAACGAAAATGGGCAAAACGTGCTTGCAAAGAACACGTGATTTTTCCATCCATTTTTATCGCAACGTTTCATCTTTTCCCCTTCCCTTTCCTATCGTAACGATCAACCTCAATGGCGCCTTTATGTGCGATTTCTAAAACAAAAATACATTTAATATCGATACTGCTGTTGTTTATGGAGAAACCTTGCTCGATAAAGCGTCGTTATTCTAATAGTCAAGTTAGTTCGGGAGGCTGTGCATTAGATATCGTGTTGGTTGCATCATTAGCCCAAATGGACGGTTCTAGAATACTTAAAACGAAGAATAGTTGCTAAATTTCTTTTCCGGTCCAAGACCCGGAAGTACTGAGAGGTCGGTTTGGTGGCCTCTATCTCTGGTTGTGGAAAACAGGTTGAATCATACATCAGAAATGTTACATTATGCCGATTGGAAAAGGAGGGCTGACGTTCGGCATGCAAGGGTGCTGTATAAGTTATCGATCGCTTCAAGAATGGGCCAAGTCAATGTTCGAGACATAGATTTAGTCGAGGAGGCGTTACGGGGAGAGGAAAGATGGCCAAAGTTGCGATCGCGGACGTCGTGAAGTTGGTCGAGGAGACCGGCGTGGAGCTGAAGAGGGCCGTGAGGAAAGTCCAGGTGTCGCTGCAGGCGTTGGCGCTCCAGCAGAGGGAGCTGCACGAGGAGATCACCGAGGCTAGGACTGGGAAGGAGCCGTGGACCAAGAACGCTCAACTCTACAAGAAGATCGACTACTTGGAGTTTCAAGTACGGAGGAACAACCTCATCATGTTTAACGTTCCTGAAGACGGCGACTGGGAACTTCCCGACGTGACGGTGGCCAAAGTGAAGGCGATCATCCGGGAGAATATGAAGCTGATGATCGACGACAAGGACATCGAGGAGGCGCACAGGGTGGGGAGGAGAAAAGGGAAGAAACCAATCGTCTTCAGAATGGTCCTGTTCAGGAAGAAGATGGAGATCTTAAGATGCAGAGGATTGCTGAAGGGTACCGGGTTCTTCCTGGCCGAGGATTACTCCGACAAAGTTCGTCAGGATAGGGTCATCTTGAAAGAATACCTCACCCAAGCCAAGAAGCTAGGCTACCACGCTTTCCTCAGCTTCAACCGTCTCCATGTGAACGGGAAGGTACTCAGCGTGGAGGACCTGGACGGCGTGAAGAGTAAGGACAAAGACATCTTCAAGTTTCTTCGCGAGAGGAGGTCCTCCAGCACGGACAGGAGCCAGAGGGACACGGAGAGGATCGCCACCGAAACTGGAAGCTCCGGTCGCCTCAGTCGCCTGGAAGTCAAGAGGGAGACGGAGAGCAAGGCATCGAGCAGGTATGCGTGCTTCGGGTCATGCAAAACGTGCATCACGTAGTTTGGGAAAAGTTTCGCCTCTTTTTTCTACACCGAAAGAAAGAGTGAGTGTGACGAGCTACCGTCTGATTGAAGAGCGAGGTTATGTTGGAAAGGGGGATGTGGGGTAAGTTCACTACTTGTCTTCTCCACAATCACGCTATTTAATCCATCAGAACATACGGCACACATGCACAGTATTTTCCTTCATAGTAATTTTAAAACCTTGAAATACTAAGAGGTGACGTTAAAATGGGATCTCCTAACAAACACACATAGATTTAAGTGCTAGCCGATACCGATACCAATGTATGGGATGTGTCGGTTGCAATTTATATTCGCCTATACTCTTTCGGGGTTTGGATCATTCGCGGGGTCCACAAAAATGGCGGCACTGCCGGAGTATAATTATCCACAACGTCAGGCAAAACTTAAGGTTTCCATTGATTTGCACCAACATTGTGTGAAAAACTGTATTTTAATATTATGATGTTTTTTAAGGTTTTAAAGGAAAACAATGTTAATTTGATGCTTATAACATTAATCAATATTTTAAACATTTAATATTTACTTTCTTCAAGCATCGATTTCGGTAGGGTTTTAGTTCAAAGTGGTATCGCCTCAGTTCTAAAAAAATACATACCGGGTGGTCCAAAAGTCCCAGAACGGTCATATATCTTGAGAAATACACATCGAATCGGAAAACGTAAAAATACGTGTTTAATAAGTGAAAGAAAGCTATTCAATGATATCACACTTGATTCCCCACTGTGAAATTTTAAATGGAAACCCCATTTTGTATTGTAGAATCTGGAAGAGCACTTCGTTCCGAGTCCAACGAGCTATCAATTTAAGAGAGAAAAAAAAGTGAAAATTTCCTAAAACCCAAAAAAAATTCAAAGGGACGCCCTGCTCCTAATTGAGCTAGAGTGAAAGCGATTGAAGATTTGGAATCTGCACGTCAAGACCTTTCAATAGAGTATATGGAAGGCGGCCATAAAATTGCCATATCTCCGTTCCTAATTGAGCTAGGAGGATGGTTGGTTGATAGCTCGTTGGACTCGGAATGAAGTCCTCTTTCCGATTCTACAATACAAAATGGTGGTTTCCATTTAAAATTTCACAGTTGCCCCCACCGCACCCCCAAGGGGGCGCGGATGGGGAATCAAGTGTGATATCATTGAATAGCTTTCTTTCACTTATTAAACACGTATTTTTTCGTTTTCCGATTCGATGTGTATTTCTCACGATATGTGACCCTTCCGGGACTTTTTGGATCATCCGGTATATATATCGTGAAGAAACACCAGTTCTCCAAACTAAGGGATGCAGGGGATGCTATATCATAGTTAAGAATATTTTCATAAAACACCTTTTTCCTCCAGCTACGGAATTTCCACTTCGATCGCTGAGGCCCCTACATATAGAATTTCAGTTATAACTTTTAATGACAGATTATGTCAGATGCATGCTGAATTATTTGGACTTTTAACCACTGTACCTAAATAGATAGGCTATGTATGTATGTATACACACACACCAATTTCACACTCGTTGTCCGAGTCCTTAGGCCCGCATATTATGTTACGTGGTTATGGGTGAATAGTCTCGAACGCACGTGTTTGAGGAAAGCGGTTAATATGAGCGGTGTTCGAGAACTACTTACATATGACCATATAACACAATACAATACCACAGACAAAAGAAAGTAATAGGTAATTACCTTTGTCTGTGACAATACCCTGAAGCATAGACGTAACTCGGAGTTTATCTTCGTACCGGCGGGGGGGGGGGGGGGGGAGGGTCCAAGTTTATCTGCCAAATGTCAATGACAATGCATATTATATATATATACACCTACCAGTGAGTCTATCCATATCAGGTCACCGACTTCAGTAAAGTGATCTTGCGTGACGTCGATTTCGATATTACTTTCGGCAAATGCCTTCTATTGACAATGGATGCAAACAAAAAAAACTAATCTCTCGCGTTTCCTGATGCCGAAATATACCTGCCTAAATGCCAGGAACTTGAAATTCCAAGAATTATGCCTGACACATGTGCAGCTTTCCGAATGGCCAATGACTATCTTGTCTGCGAGGGTCCTCAAGGAGGGATTAGTCCACAAAGACTGAAGAAAATCTAGAATAGGCACATGCCACTCCTTGACTAATGTGAGCCATGTGGAAGAATGCCGAATGCGGACTCACGTGTTGTCTTGGCTCAAAGGGAATGCAGCTGGAGAATTCCTTAAGTCGAATTGAATTCGTCTTTCCAAGTAGCGACGAGTTTGACTCGTAATCAATCGTTGATCGGAACCCTCCCCCCCACTCTTGTATGTAACGAGGGGGTCCGGACGACACCCGGCGGGTAGGTGGCAGTTCAGGGGGGGACAGACCCACCCCCCTTCCCCGCTAGTTACGCCTATGCCCTGAAGGCGGATAGAACGATTCTCTGAAATTGGTGCATATACATAAAACCATGAACAGTGGTTAAAAGTCCAAGCAATTCATCATAATCAACTAGTACTATTCAACAGTTTTGAAGCAGAATTGTGTCAGATTGCTAGTTACATTTCTAATATTCTTAGTACATTTCAAGAACCTTATTCTTATAATTTTTCAAAGAAAGCTAGCTAACTGTCGAGGCTCCCTTGTAGATGGCCCCTTCCCCAAATCCGGGTTGAACATTCGAGAATTCTGTCGGAGGATTTGGAGGGAATCATCGTTTGACTGGTAACATTCGAATTGAACAAAATGCCGCAATAAAGAGGGGGGACTGGATTTCAGAAATTATTTTTTTCACTGATGTACCGTATATTTTAAAATTGTTAAGACCTATCTAACAGAAGTAAATTCAAATTGTGTCATTATAACATAAGGAACGAAGTGTACTAAAGCATATTTATTGCAGGGCAAATTCCATGCACTAACACTTCCAGGATATGTTCCATTCTTCTCACAAACATTATCATGCCAGTATAGTAAAATTATCATTCTCAGTCCTCTAATTAAGTTGTATACGAAAAATTATTAATGAATAACAAATAACTATTAGGGCCTCCCCGATAGCGTAGTATTTACGTCGCCTCCGCCTTGTAATCAAGTGATCCCAGGTTCGATACCCGGTGGAGGCACTAGTGGTTCGGATCACACCTTAAACTGTAGGTTCAGTCCCGATTAGCCTTTCTGTGCATAAAGTGGACTTAAAAACTCAAACTATACCAGTACATAGATCGAAGGAAATATTTCTTTCTTACTGATGTAACAAAATATACATTTTGTAAGATTATAATTAATGCATACGAAGAGAAAATGTTCCTATAAACAGTCATAAAAACATTTCCCTGCCTTTATTACGTGGATCAATTACTGTTTTTTGAAATTGCTGAGAGAGGAAAGACGCACGCACAAACCTACACACCCCTACACACAGAATGGAGGCAATATGGAATGAGGATATACAGCATTTTTTCATGATTTATTATTAATAGTATTAATAGTCCCCCTTCCCCCGGCTAGCTATTGGAAAATGCCTTGTGAACTTTACAGTATATATATTATCGACGGTAAAATGAGGATAAAATGTGTAACATTTCAAGAAACTCCAGTAATATCTTAGAAGATATGCAACCTACAAAGGCTCCTCATCCGATGAATTATTGATGAGCTCGGGCATCCCTTAGAGATCCAATATAGGGCCTCTTCTATTTTTGTTATTAATTCATGATTTACCCGAACATCTGATTAAGTCTCGTAAACTCTTATTTGCAGACGACTTAAAGTTCTATCAAAGAATAACAAGTGCTGACGATTGTGCCTTCCTACAATGCGACATAAATAGATTGAGTGTGTGGTGTTCATACTTTCCTTGAATGTTAAGAAATGGTTTTCTGTTACATACACAAAGCAAAAAACACCTATTGAATACCAATATTAAATAAATAATGTTAATCTTAAAAAAAAATTGCCTATCATGTAGACAAAATGATAAGCGAAGCCTACAAGCTTGTTGGATTTATTATTCGCACCTGCAGGGGCTTCAGAAATATTCAAACGCTAAAAATACTATAATATTCTCTAGTGTGCACAAAACTATGTCATATGGAACACAGAAGTCCAAAAACATACCAGAAATTTAGAATGCGCACAGTCAAAATTATTACGGTACATGAAATTCAAACTGGAAGGCGAATACCCCAGGTTCGAATCATATAGGCTAAGTACTAACCTAATAGAGCAATTCCATATGGACAGACTTGACCACAGAAGGACGAGACCTTATGCTACTTTGGAAAACTTTTAACGGCAAACTCTGTGGTACGACTAAGGTTCTAACGCCCCCAGTTGTGTCCCCAGGGACCAGCCCTGGGACAGGAACCTGAGCTCGTAACGCAAGCATGAAACCTTCTACGTGAGCAAAGCACGAACAAATATCATGAAAAGGTCACCTATTTGGAGAATGAATGTGCTCTACAATGTTATGGAGAAAGAGAATAAAAGCGTCGATGTGTTCGCAATGTCATTCACAATTCAAGAAAACAGTTATGAATACATCGGCTAAAATAACAGATGTAAATATGTTATGAAACTCTACAGTATTGTTATTCTATGTATTGTATAAGAAATTGTACACTACTATAATATGAACTCTGTAAATTGGTGTAAACCTGTTGAGCTCAATAATAATAAATAAATAAAGACCGAACGCTCACAACGAGTACTTCGTAACCCCCCTTGCTGTTGTGCTCAACATTCAACGTGCACGCGTTGTTATCCATAGTTTCAAATTACATTAACGGAATCGCATAAGCTCGAATTGTACTTCACGCGCGAGTGGAATCCTTCTGTATTGATTGCAACAATCATAAATCAACCATTGGCACTTTAATTGACCAACACGATGGATGACTTTATATCTTTCATAAGCAACAAAGGCTGCGACCTTGGGGCTAGAATGCTGATCAATAAATGATTACGGGAGATCCACTGAAAGCAGGGAAGCACAACACGCACACAACCGCTGCTGCTTGCGTGTTGGTATAACCCGAATTAGCTTTGCTTATGATACATTTAACTACCACTTGTATTTAACTGAGACGTTTACATCAATACAACATGAATCCTATGGTACACGTAGAACTTAGTAACAGAGGTAGAGTTAATTTTAACCAAGACTAAAAAAAACTGCCTAGTAAGCAGTGGAAGGAAACCTGTGTAATTGAGTACACTAAACATCTCAAATTCCCACAAACGCACGGCCTTGAAAATAGACGGTTGAGCAGAATTGCGCTGGTGTCGCATGTTCGTAAAGCAAAGCGAGAGCGGGACAAAAGTCCCTTCTTCCTGCGCACTGTGTGGCAACGTCAACCGGGCTGCGTTGCCTAGTTCGAGCGTCAGAACGACCTCCCTCCGGGGCACTTTTGTGTCATCCCTGACCTTTCGAGCAAATGCTGTCAGCTTGCATCACATGGATTACGAAGACCAACTCTACAACGAGATCTTTCATTCTCTTAAACCTCCGAACACACGGGGTGGTGCTCTGACGTGGCAACAGCGCGAACTTCTGCCACCCGACTAATTTCATGGCCGTGCGTTTAATGAAATTTTCAAATACAATACGTTTTATAAAGCTTGAAATTAATCTCTTGTCCAATCTATGGAGAGTTTATTTTTGGACTGCACTTTAATTCAAAATAAACAAACTTAAACAAACTATCACGCAAGTAAAATGGCCCAAATTTCTCAAGACACTATACAAAAAAACAAACTAATTAATAACAGGCACAGTGGTATGCCCAAAGGAGTGGTGATGGGGGCCATACCCCCCCCCCTTTGGCCCAGTACTCCTTTAAAAAAACGTCAAAGGCGGGGAAAGTGAGGATTGGCTACTAAAAAAGTATACTTAACAACCTCCTTTAAAGCTTATGGGAACGCCAATGAACAGACACCATTATATTTTCTGAGGAACACTTGCCTCTTCAAAGAGACCAAAGGAAATAAAATACATAGATTCAATAATGCAAACAAGTGCGCTCGTGTAAAAAAGGGAACTAGAAACTAGAAAACTCCCAAACCAATTGTAACGAATGGGAAGAAAGGAAGTGTCACGCACATAAGACACTTCACCCCACTCTACATTATCAAATTCTTGCTGACATAAGAGAAACAAAAGTGAAAAATTGGCCAGGAGCCTGTATCGAAAGTGAGGTCCGGAACAGCACCTTCATACCTCCAAGTCCAGTGACGTCACTCCCACCTTTGACTCCTGGAAGCAAAGGATTTTCAGTTTAAGAAATCGTCTGTTATGAACCAGAACCGGCTACAGCGGCTACAGCACTTATACATATATCAGCTGCTGTTCCATGTGGTGCACTAAAATTCATAGGTTGAACAGATTAGACACGATTATTTCAAAGAAATGAAAATTCCATGTTTTGTGTCAGTTCATGCACCAAAAGAACATTAAGCTTGATTTTGTGCAATTCGAGTTCCTATCTGTGTTTCTACGCGCCAGAGCCTAATTAGTCTTCAAAATGCAGTCCAAGATGTACAGTGGGATCCATGAGTATTACCGTGCAAATTGTCAATTACTGTTTTCATTAATTATTCTCTTACATCCTATGTGCCTTTAAGCGATAGATTTTTATGTGTGAAGCTGGTGCAGAAGTTGTCAACAGCTTGTTTTATTGTTTTATTTTAATTCTTGGAGCTCTTATTAGGTCAAATAATGTGCGCGAACCTAGTTGATTGATTGATTGAGTTGGTGTTTTAAGTCCACTTTATGCACAGTAACGCTAATCGGGACTGGACCTACAGTTTAAAGTGGGATCCGAACCACTATGTGCCTTCACCGGATATCGAACCCGGGACTCCTTGAATACAAGGCGACGACGCTACCACTGCGCCATCGCGGAGGCCCACACGAACCTGGTGATGGACAATTTGCACGGTAATACTTATGGATCCCACTGTACTACCTAGAAGAGGTTGGCATTCTCATCGTCGAAATTAGCCAAAAGTGGCAGAAAAGTGACGCACAATAACACAGATGCAAATTTACCTGGGCAAGAGAAGAGTTCGAGGTTTAGCAAGCCAGTATGCATAATAAATAACTGACGTCAGTTTCAAGTTCAGTCATGATAACCAAACAGAATTTCGCCAGTAGCGGTTCGATTTCAAACTTTTCAAGTCTTGGAAAATATAATCATGTGACGTAGGTTAGGGATTCGTCATGATTCCGTGGAAAAAAAAATATTCCAGAAATAAACCTCTCTTTTTCCGCTGATGCCGATTCAATCGATGGTCCTTCCTCGCGAGGGACACTTGCGAAAGACACCCGCCTTCACTTTGATTGCCGACAGCTTGATCGAATGATGTTATGCTTCTTCCCACAGGAGCAGCCCGGAGTTCTGCGAGCCGGATCCCGAAGGCAGGCCTCGGCGGAGTAGGAAAAGAACGCAGTCGGAGGAAATGGTGAGTTGCATTTCATTTGTCTTCATTTTTTGATTGAAGGACCCCAGGAAAAGGTCACAGGGTACAGTCAAGAGCAAATGTGTGTTTCAAACAGCCATAAGAAATAGAATTGGCGTAATTGGTGGGGGCACTTGCCTCCTCCCCAACAATTTTCTGGTTTATTAATATTTACAAGTTAATGGTACTTTTGTTAATCTCCAAGGACCTGAGGAGTAATGTAATGAATATTTTATATGATTTCGCAAACGTACTTTTATAGGATAGAGAACCTTTTGATTCTGCTCCCCGCAAAGTTAAGCTTAACGCCCATTGAGACGCGGAGAAACGCGGCAACAGAAGCGTTTCAGTGGATGATAACCTTTAAGAAAACCTGCAGACTTCTGGCACGGAAATTCCCGTGGGCGTTAAACCATTTGATTTCAATAGAAGTAGACAACAAACGTTATGTTGTTGCGATTCTCCACGTCTTAGTGGGTGTTAAGATTGAGCCTCGCGTTCGATCTCCTCCCCCCTCCCCAAAGTTAGGTCCCATGATGCTTAGACACAAAATAAGCATAGGTCACTCATTTTGTCGCTGTTAGGAACTTCTTGAACAACACGCTGAAATTGCTACAATTCATACTTAAAACCCTTTACTGAAAAACGAATGTGTACTGCTTCTTTAGTTTTACCATTCGTTGGCTTGCCTGCCAAAAAGGAACAGATTATTCTTTTCAAGTCTTGGAAAATATAATCATGTGACGTAGGTTAGGGATTCATCATGATTCCGTGGGAAAAAATATTCCAGAAATAAACCTCTTTTTCCGCTGATGCCGATTCAATCGATGGTGCATATAATCTATTTATGCTTCTCACTGCAATTTCGCACACACCAAAACAGCAAAAGTTTTGTAAATGGGGATAAGCCATAGAACGTAATACCACTTGATTCGTACCCAGTTGTGAATTCTAGAAATTCAGAGGTTTCACGTTTATCAAAGTTCTGTTTGTGTCTACTTTATGCACAGAGGTTAATCAATACAATTTATAGTGAAATCCGAAACATTATTCCTCCGCCAGGAATCGAACCTTGGTTCGCTTGCTTGCAAAGTGAGCGAGATAACCACAACGCTATCGGGAAGTCCAAAATAAATCAATAGACAATTAACAAGCAGTTACCGAGTACGGTGTTGCAAATTTCATAGGAATTTTGTAAGTGTAGCTGGTCACTGCTTAGTCTTCTCTATTTTCATATTTTTTACAACGAAAACTGGTTTAGAGGCTTCTGCATAGGTACTAGGAATTTCATCACTAGTCGAATGTTTTAATTCAGAGCACTATTCATAATCAGACTTCATAATTATATTCTCCTCGCAAAAAGTTTGGAATATTGTTATATTAGGCACAGCAAGTTTGGATTATTATTGTATTAGGCAATAGGTGATAGGCACAGTGGCATATGTCGGCGAAAAAAACAAGAACGTTCACCAGACAGATACCGTGTGTTGTTGCATTCTCTATCACCTGTTGCCTAACATAACAATATTCTAAACTTTTTGAGGAGTGTATTTTCCTTTCATGTACTTTTAGGTTGCAAATTCATTAACGTTTTTCAACACTGATTTTATAATTTAATTAGAGGTCATTTCAAGGTCACATGTGTATCTTTGGGGAAGAAATTGGATACTTCCACATCACTCACGAGCTTATGTCTTGATACTTAGGGCAACTAATCTTTTCACTTTGGTTTGTTCATGAATTCAATTAACATCGCTTTGACAAGAAATGACATGGGTGGATGGAAGTCCACTAAAAACCCAGTTTTGGGCTAAATAGCAGTGATCTTTCTCGTTCATACTTTTCCTTGCCTAACCGTTCATTCCTACTGTGGTCTGTTCCATTATATTTTGTCTCATTAAACACTTGTATAATCTACTCATTCGATAATATTTTTTTGACACAGATCAGCACAAATAGGAGAGCCTCTCAAGATGGTGCACTTCGCAGCAAAAGCTTCACAGTGCTGCCACCTATCACCCCTGAAAGTCTGATAGCACAAGGGAAAATATTGGACAAGAATTCGGAGCACTCGTTGAGGTAAGAAGTATTGGAACGACGTTTCTAATTGTTTGTGTCTGTTGCAAAATATAAATAAAAGCAATCTCTCTTCACATTTCTAGTTTTTCAAGTACAATTGTAGAATGATTAAAATTCTTTCATAATAATCGTAATGTAAGCAAATATTTAAGGTTTTAACAAAGTATTTAGTGAAATAAATATAACTGCATAAATCAATATAAAATCTTACAATAACAGGGAAAATGCTTTTGTTCTAAGATATGAAAATTATTGTTGATGCAGGTTGAAATACCAGAAAACGAAGATGAGGAAAACATACGTTTGTGTTACTAATACAACATTCACAACGCATTTCGCATTTACATGAAAGATTACGTCCCGTTTCGCCTAATGAGTCTTTCGCCTAATCAAGTTGAAAGAAAATATTTATATGGAAAATTTGCTATGCCGTGAATATGTTCCCTAGGTATAGTTCTTTTTCCTGCGTAGGTCTAATCCATTTATTAGAATGTAACTAATTTGTATTTTTGTTTTGTTACATGTCAGAGGCCCAACATGTGTCTGGGGGTTCAGTGCCCATGGTTATAGTTAACCAATAGACGTTCAACTCTTACTGAATTGGTTTACATACATAACATATATAAAACTTTAATAAGGCTATTAAATTGATCACCATGTGGAAAAGAGACCGTCTGACATAAGTTCCCCAAATATCCCTATTTACATTTCAGCTTAAATTATGAGAAAGAGGCGAAACAGAAATTCTCGCTTCGCCTAAAATGACGGTTGCATCATAAATCATATCGTGCACTGATAAGCCATTAGGCAAAAGGGGAATACAGGCATTTAAAGTAGTGGTGTTGCAACATTTTTACACTGTTCTAGGTTCGCGACATTTTAAAACTAGTTCTGACAAACAAAGATAGAACAGAGACCTCAAATAACTTTTGTTTAAAATTAAAAAGCAGTATACAAATACATAACGCAATAATATGAATAATGTAAGGTGGGAAAGTTCCCCGTACTTTACACAATGCCATGAGGCATATATAGGAGGATATGGGGGTAGGGCCCCACACATTCTATCGATCTAGGCCATGTTGGAGGTGATGTGATCAACACGACGCTCTGGCAGCCTTTACCCCAAGGGTACCCATTTAGTTGAGGCTGGGTGACCCCCAGAGCCGCGTTATGAGGGGACAAGGCCAGAGATTAGATCAGCCACCTCTGGAATCGAACCCGGGTCTCCCACGTGGCAGTCAGACGTCCTACCGATTAACGACCACGTCTCCTTAATAATATAAATAATAGCAACAATAGAATAAGGAAAGCTGCTACAGAATATTGTCTCTATTGCTCGAATGAGTATTGAACTTTGGAGAAATCGGTGCCTACCGAATACACGGGGTGTTACATTATTATAAACATGTAACAGAGTATGATATGGGAAAATAACAGCATTTAATATGCTTTGTTGAAGGTTCTTAAGAAGAAAAAAAAAGCATCACGCCAAACTAATGACAGTGTCCTCTGCACGACTCGCGGTTGAATAAGGTTCACCACGAACACAAAACGAGCCACAGTGGACAAAAAAATCTTCCCGATAACAAAGGAGGCGGTATTTTTCTATGTAGATAATGAAGCTCTTTTATCCTAACGCATTTACATTTCTGTGTGGATTTCTACCACGAAAGTGCATTCCTCTCTTTTCTACTTAATGGCTTGTGATAAAGCGTTACTTAACACATCATATCGCAGTGCATATTAATAGCAGTACTTTTAACTTATCCTACCGGAACATATCTTCGATAAACACTCTATCCTAGATTCACAGGTTGTTTGCTTTACTTACTTCCATAGGCGTAACTTGGCGGGGACAAGGGGAGCACTTGCCCCACCCCCAATTTCCAGGTTTATTAAAATTTACAAGTTAAGGATACTTTTTTTAAAATATCCTGAGACCTGAGGAGCAAAGTAATTAATGATGATATTTGTGATTTCACAGATGTAACAATTATTTAGCAAATAATTCTGGGATGAAAAACTTTTCAAATCTGCCCCCCCCCCCCACAATGTTAAGCCTCAAGTACGATCCTGCCCCCCCCCCCCATGTTAAATCCCAAGTTATGCCCATGCTTACTCCCATACGGGACTCCTTACCAAAACTGGAATCAACATGTCTCACCGATGACCAAAATCCCCAGGTCAAAAGCTGAGGCTGTAAAGGGGTATTCAGCATATACTGTATAAAGGCAGAACACACAACCGTACAGCAGTTCGAACTGAGGGGTAACACGGCGGGGAGGGTGTTAGACCCCCGTTATGAACATTTTCATAAAACACCCCCCACCCAGCTAGGATAATTTGCATAGGCATCCCCCATCCACAAACTCAATCAAATATGTTCATGCGAAAGTTTTCCATTTTCAATTCGTGGAGATGCGTTGCGGAAGTAGTGTACACACTAATCAGGCGTCATTCGATTTAAACCTGCTTGGCACAACTTGGCCATCAAAGGACTGTTGCACCAGCTATTTTTTGTCTATACAAAACGGACTAATTCCCCTGATAGAATTGGCCTACTTACCTGTTTGAGTTTGTCTTTAAGTTTATTTAATGCACAGAGAAGCTATTTGGGACTGAATCTACAGATTAAAATGAAATCGAAACCACTATGCGTCTACGGCTCCAAATATTAAATGGGAATTTTTTGCAGAACATCCGGGGCACTTCACATACGTGGGGGCGGGGGGAAGTAGTACTATAGTGATTATGCTATTGGCTCTCTCGAATTATTACACAGAATTAAGGGTTTTCACGTCCAGGCGCAAACGCAATTGCATTATATGCCACTTGAAATCGACATTCAGTGGGATACTCATAGTAACGTAGACACTCCAAAACTCGCGTTAGAGCCGGAGAAAACATTACGCATCTACGTGTGGACTAAAGAGGGGGAGGAACAATACAAGATAATTATGACTGATTGCGTGACAAAAATGTTGCAAGAGCGCTTTAAAATAGCCATCGAAGAAAATAATATACAGGAAGCAGTGGGGCTAGGATATCATATTTTCGGAAGAGCCGGAAGGCATATGCTAAAGGGAGGGGGGAAGGGGGGCAAACCTCTTATGGGAGGGTGGTACAACGAGAGATGCAAAATAATAAAGAAAAGGTTGGACCGAGCTTTGAAACTTTACAGAAACACAAATAGCGAAGAGGGCAGAAATAACTACCTTATGGTCAGAAGAGAGTATAATAACATTTTAGAGGAAAAAGAAAAATGGCAAGTTGAAAAATTCGAAGAAATTAAAAAGCCAATCTCGGAGAGGAATATTTCGGCATTATGGGGAGTTCTACGCAAACTGAGAGGTCAGAAGAACAGCTTGGTACATATTGAGCCACATATTTTGGAATCTCACTTTCGTTCTTTACTTGACGGGGAGGGGGAGACATTTCAGACAGAAATTGCACGGGAACGTTACTTCCTAGGGGACTACATACCGATACTTGATGAGGATATACGAGTAGATGAGCTAAGAATGACTATTGGGAAATTGAAAAAAGGGAAAGCGACTGGTTGGATTGTATCGGAACGGACTTCTTTAAAGCAATAGGGGAAGACATGAATATGTTAGAAAATAACCTGTCCTATATATAAAAGCAAGGGAGATAGGAGCGACGCGGGCAATTTTAGGGGTATCTCTTTGCTTCCAATATGGAGCAAAATATATACGGACATTTTAAATCGTAGAATACAAAAGTGGTCAGAAATATTTGATACAATTTCTCCTTTACAAGCGGGATTTAGGAAAGGGCATAGTACCCTAGATAATACATTCATACTGCACACATTAGTACTTGGGCGAATAAAAGAGAAACGAAAAAAGTTGTACGCGTGCTTCATCGATTACGAGAAGGCATTTGACAAAGTTCAAAGGGGTATTTTGTGGGGGAAACTGAAAAACAGAAAGGAATGTCGGCGCGCATGATAAGGGCACTACAAGCCATATATGAAAAGGTACAATTTTGTGCGAGATGCGATGGCCACAGAGTATCATCATTACAACCCTCACAGACTGAGTTAAAACAAGGATGTATGCTATCGCCAATCCTATTCTCCCTCTTCATAGATTGGGTGGCGAACGAAATACCATGGGGGCAGGGCGCAACCCCATCTATAGGGGAACTAGAGATACCTGTACTATTGTATGCGGACGATATAGTCATCATGTCGGAGACAATAGAGGGGCTACAAAGAGGACTAAATAGCATATACGAGGGCTGCCAAAAATACAAAATGACAGTTAACATTAAAAAAACTAAAATCATGACTTTCAAAAATGGGTATACTTCCAGCAAACAAAAAAAAAATGGAAATTACGGGGGGGGGAGTAATTGAACCTGTCAAGCGTTTCACATACCTAGGAGTAACATTCTCTATGACTGGAAGTTGGACGCAACATATACAGACAAGAAAAAGCAAAGCAAAGCTCGCAATAGACCAAGTAATACGTACAATAAGTAAAGTACCTCAAATGCCGTTCTCAGTGATTCAGAGTTTCTACAAGTCAATAGTAACAGGAACCATGAACTATGGGGTTGAATTGTGGGGGGCAAGAAGGGGGAGCACAGTCGCAAGTATTCAAACAGTGTGTAAGTAGAAGCACTGCCAATTGTGGGGTACTTAAAGAATTAGATCTAAGCAGAGAGACAGTACAAGCTCGGATGAGAGCTTTAAAGTATTGGCTTCAGCTAGCAAGGGAGGGTAACACGACACTGAAGGGCCATTGTCTGATAATGCAAGTAAGAGAAGAAAATACACGGAATTGGGGGAGGGATATAAAAAACCTTGTTGAACTCTATTGGGATGGGGTGGTCCTGGGAAGCGGGAGGGAGGGTAGATACATCAGCTGAAAATCAAATTAGAGAGAGACTTCTGGACATAGACAGACAAGAAATACTAGCAGATTGTCAGACGAAGACTTCACTAAGGGATCATTTGAAATCAAGGGAATGGGGGGAAAGCAAGATACATAAATTTGGTAGGCAAAGAAGAAAGGGGAGGGATAGCATGGTTCAGACTGGGGGGGGGGGGTTGGAAACAAGTAAAAATTAAGAATGAAGCAGGGGAAACGATATGCTGTTTGTGCGGGGAAGGAGACTGGCGAACACCTGCTCTCTGCCTGCCCCGCTACGCGCAATTTTCGAGACAAGTGGGTTAAGAACGTAACAGGGAGGGAAATAATGGAAGTAGTAGAAGATAGAAGAGGAATCATAAGTGAGATAGTCCAAAGAGTGGGGAGGTATTTGTGGGAAGTGAGGGAGCGACGAGAAAAGGCGATAGCGGACAGCGAAAAGATAGAAGAAACCGTACAAAGTGTCCCTAGTTTGTAATACGTGTACTCTGGATCCAGCATTTTGCAATATATAGGTAAGTGTTTTGTTTTGTTTTGTTTTGTTTTTCATATTATTCATACATGTGTCAAATGAATAACCAATGTGAATCATCATGTAGTGCGTACAGTTAACGGCTTGCACAAAGAAATTCAAATAAATTCAAATTCATAAAAATTCATACATAGGTTGTACAGTCACGGACACTGTCGGCTTGTAACGATTCCATTGAAAGTCAATGTATTCATTACAAGCCGGCAGTGTCCGTGACTGTACAAGGTAACCAAAAAAGTTCTTGCCGTTTTTGACGTCCCATTAATCATGCGGTCACAGAGAGGAAACGAAATAACGCACGTGCCTGCCAAGCGATCGAGAGTTAGTCTGATCATCGACTGTCAGTAATACAGGCACGTTGCGCACACACAGCAGTCATAGGTCGTCCAGTGTCGAAGAGAAATGGGGGTATCGAAGCAGCTTGTTCGCGTGTGTTTGTTGTATGACTTTAAAGTGGGCCTGTCAGCTGCCGCATCAAGTCGCCGCATTTGCCAGGCATTTGGGGAGAATGCCGTCAACGAATGCACTGCCAGGCATTGGTTCCAGAAATTCCGTTCGGGAGATGTAAGCCTTTCGGATGAACCTCGCAGTGGACGACCACGTGTGTTGGATGACGAGACCCTGAAAGCAGCCATCGAGGAGGACAGTGGTCTAACGTGTGATGAACTTGCAGAAAGGTTCCATCTTTCCGCTGAAACAGTCAGACTGCATCTGCATGGGATAGGGAAGTCATACGAGTTAAGCAAGTGGGTACCCCATACATTGTCGGCAGCCAACAAGGAACAACGAGTGACAGTCTGTTTGTCCTTGCTCACCTGAACACACCCATATTTGATCACTTGCTCACTGGTGACGAAAAGTGGGTCCTCTACGACACTCCCAAGCGTACCAGACATTGGTTGTCGCCACGTGACCCTGTTCCTCACACATCAAGACCACTTCTGCACCCACGAAAGGTTATGCATGGTGGAATTGTCGGCAAGTGGTGCATTACGAGCTCCTTCCACCTGGTCAGACCATCAGTGCTGACCTCTACTCTTAGCAGTTGCAAAGGGTGCACCGTGCATTGCGGCAGAAGGAGCTGGTATTGGTGAATCGCAAGGGTGTGCTGTTCCTGCACGACAATGCCAAGCCACATGTGGCAAAGAGGACCCGGGAGACCCTTCAGCAACTTGGATGAGAGACACTGTGCCATCCACCATATTATTTTATCAGTGTCGTTTCTTTGCCTCTTGATCAATCACAGTGATAAGGAAGGATAAATTGTTGAAAGACCAACGAAACAGCTTTACCAGGAATTCGAACCCAGGTCTAACAAGAAAAATAAATATGCTACCGTAACAACTTGGGCTGGTATTGCAAGATGCATCGCAAAATCTTCAAAGCTAGAAAACAAAAATAAATAAACTTTGTTGTTTTACAAATTTTGGGGGCTCTTGACCGACTGTACCCCCTCGAGAATGATTTTTAATCGATAGATTTCGATGTTTTTATGAAGTAGATTTTTTTCAGGACCGGAAACCACGAATAACATATTGATCCTGAAGTATGACATACGCAATTACAAATAAATATCTCGGACTATTTTCAGCCTTCGAACGAATTATTAACACCATGAAATTCAAACTTCTAGCCTGCCGAATTAAAACTTAATACGTAACTAGAAGAAAGACCACACACATGCATACCTTGAAAATACGCATTTTCCGCTACAGAGTGAAATGTATCAAGTGGAACATCAACGAGGTATCACTTTCATAGTTTCTATGCGTTGATAACCGATTGTATGCACACTCGAAAAGCCAAATAACACGTGCAGGCAATAGATTTGGATCCTTTATATAACAAATTGCGTTCAAGAGTGCAGAGACCACAGATATATATATATATATATATATACAGGGTGTCATTTTAATGGCGCCCACGGACCACGGAAACGTATAGAGAACATCAAAAGAAACAAATTTTCTCAGTAACATTTTTCTCGTTGGATCGTAGTTTCGGCGCTACAGTCGTTCAAAAAAGCCCGTTTTGCCGCCTGAATGCTGGCAACCCAACACAACATTTGATAGCATTTGTAACGTCATATCCCGTCGTGAAGCGATGCGTTACAGGGTTGCCAGGAACACACATATTCTGAGAAAAATGACATAGCTACAATCAGCCACATTATGTACCGTAAAACAAAACGAATAAACACGTTCTGCAACTTAACAGGAAGTAAACAAACGATACGAAAAATGGTGGAAAGAAAATAGAATTCAAGTGGAAGTGGTCATATCAAATTTTGTCTCAGCTTACATGGCAAATATTTGCAAATCTAGTTACCAAGTTGGCATCTACAATTTAGTCTATCCACTTTGTCCTTCTAATACTAGTTGTCTGTGGCACACTGAACAGATGACAAAATAGAAATGAAAGAGCTCAAAATTCAAAAGGTAAGTAATACATTCTATCATGTATATTCAGGGCATTATGCGACAAGTGACGAAAATGGTTGAAAATACATGGATATAAGTAGTAGTAAAACAAACTCTCCGACGACCGTGTTTATCTACGCACCGGATACACATGTAATAGTTTGCAACTGTGAACAGGGCAGTATATACGCTACTGATTCATCATTAGATTTTTACTATGGTTGTATGTGTTTTAGCCATAATGTAACAACGTGAACCTCGGATATTTCCGTTATCAGCACAAAAGTACCACAAAGGCATCTGGACACAAACCTGTAGATATCAACCTTGCAACGAGATTTGCAAATATGTGACCTGTAGCTGGGCGTAAACAGCCACATGAAAGCTGCAAGTCAAATAAAATTAATTGTTCTTGATATTTGGCATGTAGACTGAGACAAAATCCGATACTGACACTTCATTTTGAATACGTTTTTACCATCTCACATATCGTTGGTTCACTTCCCCCTTCCCCTGAGATGACTGCTGATCTTCTAGCTGGTAGGCTATGATGTTCGATCTACTGGACGCGTTTCTCGCTTCGTTTTACAGCAAATAATGTGGTTGGTAGTTTGTCATTTTTCACAAAATTTGTGTGTTCCTTGCAACCCTGCCGTGCGCTGTTTCGTTGCAGGAAATGACGTCACAGATACGATCATATGTTGTGTTGGGTTGCCAGCATCCAGGCGGCAAAACGGTCTTTTTTTAACTACTGTAGCGTCGAAACTACGCACCAACGAGAAAAATGTTACTGAGAAAAGTTGTTTGTCTTGATGTCCTCTATACGAATCTGTGGTCCGTGGGCGCCATTAAAATGACACCCTGTATATATATATATATATATATATATATATATATATATATATATATATATATATATATATATACAGGGTGTTTCTAAAGGTCGTTTACAACGCTTGGGAGGTGATTCCTCACACGAAAACAAGCAAAAAGTCTAAGTTCCATTTTTACGACTGAGGCTTCGTTTCCGAGATAGGAGCCTCGCAAAAGGTGACAAAGTGAACGTCACACCTGACTGGGACGAATACTATAACAGATAGAGAGGCGGTTCCAAGGGAATCATAAAGGAATCGTATGTGCTCAGTCCGGAAGTCACTATGAAAAGTTCACTGCACGCATGCGCAATGGAGCCCTCAAAGGAATTGGGGATTTCCAGCAAGAACAATGCATGGAAAGTGTATGTAACGCACCAAGAAGGACCGTGACAATGAGAAAAGCGTTAAAGACAACACATCCCGACCTCAAACATCAAAACATGAGCACGGAACACATAATCCGAAAAGTTGAGCACGGTTGCATACCCCAGTTACACGCGAGGAATGAACGAATCGTGTCATGTGGCATACGAGAGACACATCACTCCACCAGGAGGAGGGAAAGAAAAACACAATATCAGATGATTGCGACAACGTGTATTTATAAACGCGACAACTACGTAATATCCCCACACACACAACAAACAACAAATGCTACAATATCTTACGCACGGACAGTGCGTGTGGCTGTACACCAACTGAAGATGTCACTTTCACCACACAAAGGGGGTGGGGAGCAATACCAAGAGTGTTCGCGCGCGATCACTGTGACGTAAAAGAGACCAGTTTTGGAAGCGCTGCGCAGGCAAGTCTGGCTCTCGTAGTCTACGTTTGACCTTCATGGCTGCTGTACCCGCGAGAGGAGCTCGAAAGGTTGGTTCTCTCCGGCAGTCGTCCCAATCGTGTTGCAGGTGCTGGGATATGATCAGCAGTTCGCTCTAGGTTGTCATACGCATTGAAGAGTACTAGTATGTTTTTATTTAAAGAAGTTGACGTGGTGGAGTGGGCAAGTCAAGTATCGCAACAATTGGTCTTTGGTGTTCGTACGGTGATACGGTCAATTTTTGCAGTGTGCCAGTGTTAAACAAAAACGATACTTTGCAGTTCCAGCTCCCTATTACATAGATGGCTGCGTATACGACCCAGCAGTTAGCAGACATGCATCTCATGTATGGGGAGGCACGTGCTAATAGCCGTGAGGGAAGTTGTCTTTATGGAGAACGCTTTCCACATAAACGTTTACCGTTTCACGCCTTCTTTCAGGTAGTGGACAGTCGACTGCGTGAAACAGGGTCAGTCTTACCACCGCGGCAAGACGTTGGAAGACCCCGAAGTGTACGCACATATCAGTTTGCAGAAGATGTGTTAACAGCGGTCGCAGAACATCCTGGCACCAGTACGCGCGTGCTCGCTCGGGCACGAAACACGTGTCATGTGAATGTTTGGCGAGTGTTGTCAAAAGAAGGAATGCACCGTTTTAAACTGCAAAAAGTACAAGAACTGTTACCTCGTGACTTTCGACCTCGTATTGAGTTTTGCCAATGGTTGTTGAATCAGCTGGACACAAACCATCACTTCTGGGGAAAGGTATTTTGGGCAGATGAAGCCATTTTCATCAGGATGGATGTCTTCAATAGTAGAAACAGTCATGTCTGAGACTTTGACAACCCACATGCACTTTTTGTGGCCCATCACCTGCACAGGTTTTCAGTGAATGTGTGGTGCGGGATAGTACATGATCATTTAATTGGACCATACATTCTCCCTGTTCGCCTGATTGATCGCACGTAGCATGCATTTCTTAGTGAGGTTCTGCCTGAACTGTTGGAGACCGTACCTTTGGCACTGCGGCAAGAAATGTGGTACTAACACGATGGGACAACAGCTCATATCGATCGTAATGTACGACATTTCCTGCATGACGTGTTTCGTAATAGGTTCAATGGTAGGGATGAACCTATGCCTTGGCCACAGAGGTTGCCAGATCTCAACCCTCTCGATTTGTTCTTCTGGGGAGATATGAAAACCCTCGTATGCGACACACCTGTCACATCAGCTGAGGACCTCGTTGCTCGCATCAACGTCGCCGCCGCGACGGTAGCATATACACCTAGCTTGTTTGCTCGTACTCGACAATCCTTGATTCGTCGCTGTCATCTCTGCGTAGAAGTGAACGGCAGACATTTTGAAAACCGTCTGTGATTATCGTTCTCGGCAAATCCCAGTGAGAACACTCTTGGTATTGCTCCCCACCCCCTTTGTATGTTGAAAGTGACATCTTCAGTTGGTGTACAGTGAAACGCACACGCAAGACATTGTAGCATTTGTTGTTTGTTGTGTGTGTGTGGGGGGGGGAGGGGATTTACGCAGTTGTCGCGTGTAAAATTACACGTTGTCGCAATCATCTGATATTGTGTTTTTCTTTCCCTCCTCCTGGTGGAGTAATGTGTCTCTCGTATGCCACATGACATGATTCGTTCGTTCCTCGCGTGTAACTGGGGTATGCAACCGTGCTCAACTTTTCGGATTTTGTGTTCGGTGCTCATGTTTTGATGTTTGAGGTCGGGATGTGTTGTCTTGAACGCATTTCTCATTGTCACGGTCCTTCTTGATGCGTTACATACACTTTCCATGCATTGTTCTTGCTGGAAATCCCCAATTCCTTTGAGGACTCCATTGCGCATGCGTGCAGTGAACTTTTCATAGTGACTTCCGGACTGAGCACATACGATTCCTTTATGATTCCCTTGGAACCGCCTCTCTATCTGTTATAGTATTCGCCCCAGTCAGGTGTGACGTTCACTTTGTCACCTTTTGCGAGGCTCCTATCTCGGAAACGAAGCCTCAGTCGTAAAAATGGAACTTAGACTTTTTGCTTGTTTTCGTGTGAGTAATCACCTCCCAAGCGTTGTAAACGACCTTTAGAAACACCCTGTATATATACGATCGCAATAGGACCACATATAATGACACATTACTTCACTAAAATATCTCTGCGTACTAAAACAGCAGAAAACGTTAATAAATAATCTTCATAAACTACTCAAAACTTTCCACTTTATAGAGCTTCGAGAGTGACAAATTCTTTCATTTTTGAATTTTAAGGTTAAAGCTGGGCCATATCTTACGTCTGTCTCAGCAGTCATAATAAAAAAGTCGGTATTCTAGATTCCAGAAAAACAGATCTCTTTAGAATTCTTAAAAAAAAGGTAAAGTGCTCCCCTGTGCATAGCACCACGCCATGAAGGCGTATAGGGGGTGTGGGGGTAACGCCCCACACTTTCTTGATCCGGTCGTGAGTGGGTATGATGTGATCAGCATCACGCCCCTGACCGCCTTTACCCCCCAGGGTTTCCCCGCAGGTACCCATGTTATTCGACGCTGGGTGGGTGCCGGGGCCGCTTCTATCGTTAGAAATGTTCCCGGATTTGAACCGGCCGGGGATCGAACCCGGGACCTTTAGCATGGTAGTCAAACGCGTTACCGACTGAGCCACCGCGGCCACTTTGCTAACGCTATAAGAATTTAGAATTCTTATAGCGTTAGTTAATTCGAAATTTAGATTGTAATGGCTACCAATCGCTGTAACAAGTTTATTATTTCTTTTATGAATATTTACAAAACAGCAATTGCGATCTTGAATGTTTTAACAGAATTCTAAACAGAACAATTTTTCAAAATTTATCACATTAGCACTTTTTTTTGTACGTTTGCAAAAGACGTTGTAGAGCTTCGTTCACTATAAGATGCAGAAACTAACTATTCAATACCTCGCGTAGGAATTAGTGCTTAAGGACAGGAGTGCCCACAAGAGGAGATTATGGCGCCATCGAGATTTAGGGGGGGGGATTTTTACCTTCAAATAATGTAAAATTCAACATTTATATATTTGTCCAAAATGTATGTAAAAATTTTACACCTTAAATGCACCATATCTAATCCATTAGATGAAGAAGAGAAAGTGTTCCAGGGTATTATCGAATGGGTGGTGGGGGAGGGCTTAATTCACACGTGGGTTCTGAATTAAACGTTGGGGGTGGGGGTAACAGTATCCAACTCTAGGTCTTAGATTAGGTAAAACTTTACTATCCGTCGGACACCTATAACTCCTTCGTTTCGTCAATTTTTGACATTCGTACTTCACGGAACATTCCTTAAGGTGTATTCACGTGTTTTTTTTATCAAAGTAATTGCAATTTTTCACATTACGAGTACTTCTTTCTCGTAGTCTTTTCGCTTGCCTGAGACACAATATGGCGCGTACACCTTCCTACATAATCGCGCGTCGTGCTTGTGTTTTGTCGATTTTCATTCGTTGTGCAGTGTTTCAACCTTCGGAACCCAAGAAATACCCGTGAACAAAGCTCATGTGATCTATTTTTTTTCGCATTGGTTTACAGAGAAAATTGTAATGTTTCGTGGCGCTACCCATCCCGGAATCGGTGGGAAATTTAAACTAAACAATTATTTTCGTTTGAAATTTTTGAGTCCAAATTTCCCACGGATTGCGGGCTCCGCCCCCTACCGTTACCGCGGCCCCACCTCCGCTTCGCTCCGGCTACCCGGCTTTCTCTATAGAGTCCATGTTGAAGGCATGTTAGAAATTGGCCGGAGTCACCTGCCCCCAATTTTTTTAATTTGAAGAAATCCGTTTCCAGGATACGGAAAACTTACCTGAATTTCACCACGCATCCACGACACGTCATATTAGGGCCTAATAATCAGGCATATACCCACAGCCCATTCCTTCTAACGAGTAGCTTACATTCACTACCACATTTTCGACATTCCTTTCCTTTCTTCACGATCCCGTGTTCAATTAAATTTAAAAATCCACTGGATCTTCCACACCCAGTACGAATTTCACCACGCATCCACGACACGTCATGTTTCTAACTTTCGTTGCAAACACAGACAGTTCGAAACACTGGATACCCAATGAACATGAACAAAACACAATCACGACACGTGATGGTGTACGAAAGTGTACGCGCCAAAGGCTATTATCCGTCGGAACATTAATTTTCAACAAAGAACGTGAATTTCCGCTATGAAACATTCCCACATCACACAAAACACCTTCCAGATGTCAGGCAATGCTACAGGAAGTTATTACCGTAAGTAGTTTTTTATGTAAAAATGAAGAAATCTGTCCGATGTATAGTAAATTAGTACCCACTATTTATATGTTTTAAAACCCCTGTTGAGGATCTATCAACTCTCAAGAAGTTGTTTGCCACACACGTTGAGAGTTCCTCGGCAGGGGTTTTCATTGTGAGCATGTACAACCCAACATCATACAGTACTGACGTTACACATTCATTGCCATAAAAAGCTTTCATTCTCTGATGAATGTCAATTGGGGACACATTTTCTGCAGTTAGAAACTCGGTCACCATACCCAGTTTCAGGTTCACCGACATAGTATGGTTACATGCTGCCATTTTCCTCGCTCTAGTTCAGCAACCCCTGGTGATAGAAGTTTGAAACTTGGAATGGAGAAGGGGGGGAAAGTCTGAAGAGTACAATGCATGGTTGCTCAAAATCCAAAATGTCTTTACACAGTCGCAAAAAAAATAGCAGGCATTACTTTTCAGCCCACCCTCGTAAATACTCTGTGTAGATTACGATGTGGTTTGAGGGCACTAATGATATGATTTTTGGGTTGGGGGAGACAAATGATATGATTGGGGGGGATTGCGCCATTGGCCTTGGGAGGGATGGGCACCCCTGCTTAAGGAAGCAACGTAGAAATGAACATAACGCAGCTAAAGTACAGTATGTAACAATGAAATTAAAATAACACTAACTACTATACAAACTGAAAAGAAACTTATGCCTTTCCCAGTTGTGAATACGTTCAATTCAACCAGGACAACGAAGTGAAACCTCACTTGATTCCTGGAGCCTGGTGTGTGCAAGAAAGTGAGTAAAGCAGAGGCGCGCCAATCTACGTCATCATCACGTGTCTGTGTGCGTAAGTTATCGGAAACTCTGCTACGAAACTTACTTTTTCCTTCGTGTTTTTGGTCACTTGCTTTTCGTCCATTACATCATACAGCACAAAACAAACCTTGTTTTTAAGTTATCTTGTATGCTTCAGAAAGGCATATATAAATGCTCGTATATTTCTTATTTTTACGTCGTATTTTCTGACACTTTTTATCAGATCGTGACAGTGAGGAAGAAATGATCATGAAATTGAAATGACTCACGTCGAGGCCAGGACTCGATCCCGGAACCTTCCGCGGGTGTAACTGGAATCGAACACTCAACGAGCTTGGAAGATACAGTATAGGCTAAACGAATTATTCGCAAGAAGAGAGTTGGTTTTTTTATTGATTGATTTGGTTTATATAACTTCGCTTTTCTGCCACTTTTGGCTAATCGCGAAGATGAAGATGACTGATGGTGTAATGAAATTGATGAAGGGACGCTGACAAAGAACACCCATGCCCATGCCAGGTTTCGAATCCCGAACCCCAGGTGTCGTACTTCGCTGTACTAACTACTCCGCCAAGGAGGTCGGCAAGAGAGTTGGTGTACGTGTATTTTCTTAGTAATGCCTTTAAGGGTTATTGGATTCTTTAATAACTGTGAACTAACTTAGCATTTAACATGACAGATATGTGATTGCTTTCCTTCTGCTATAGCTTCAAGAATCCGCACTCTATCTCATATCTCCTGTGCAAAAATTGAACAACAAAATGATCCGAAAGGGATTTTTCAGACTTAAGCGACCTGAGGATTTCACACCGAAGTCACGAGCGACACGGCTCCAACCAGTCTGCAGAATCTAGCTATTTGCGCCGATGAGAACGAATGATGATATGATGAAATTGACGAAGGGACACTCACAAATAATATCCAGGCCGAGGGCAGAACTCGAACGCGGGAACTTCGGCCGGGAGATCGAGAGTCGACCACTTAACGCGTTTGGCTAACGACTCGATGAATTATTCTGACCTTGCAATCAAGGGGGTTCCGTGTTCGATACGCGGTGAAAGTACATAATGATTCGGATCGCACTTTAAATTGTAGGCCCAGTCCCATCCTACGAGGGTCACTATTTATATTTCGAGCCTAACAATGAAAAAACAGGAATTTGGCATTGAAAACTGCTTTATTGTTTTTCGAAGTATTCTCCTTTATGGTCAATACACTTTTGCATTCGTTCGAACCATTTGTCAAAGCAGTTTTTCCAATCTTCTTGAGACACCTCCATAATATGGTTTTTGAACGCATCAACGGCGTCTTCCGCCGACGAAAATCGTTGTCCAAGCAATTTATTCTTGACATTCGGGAACAAGAAGAAGTCATTGGGTGCCAAATCAGGACTGTACGGCGGATGACCCAACAATTCGATTTTTTGACTGTTCATAAAGTCGGTTGTTAGACGAGATGTGTGACAGCTGGCATTGTCTTGATGAAGAATGATCCGACGGCGTTTGTTTGTTTTCCGTATTTGACCGAAGACCTCTGGCAATCAAATTGTTGTGTACCATTCAGAGTTGACCGTTGTATGTTCCTCTAAAGGCACAGTTGCCACATGACCAGTTTTCCCGAAAAAACAGGCGACCATTTGTTTCGAAGTGCTTCGACCGCGAACAACTTTTGTTGGATTGGGTTCATCTTGAAACACCCATACAGTCGACTGCTGTTTACGTTCCGGCTCATATGCATATATCCATGATTCGTCACCTGTTACAATTTTATATACGTCTTTTGAAGCACCACGATTGTATTTATTGAGCATTTGTTTGCACCAATTGACGCGAGCGTCTTTTTGAGTTTTTGTCAAATTGTGTGGGATCCAACGAGAACATACCTTTCTCACAGCTAAATTATCATGTAATATTTTATATATGCTGGTGGAACTAATTAATGCCTATGGTTGCCTCAATCTCACAGTATGTCACATGACGATCTTGCAGTATTAGGTTTTGCACAGCATCAATGTTTTCTTGAACAACAACTGATTTTGGACGACCTTCGCGAATCTCGTCGGTGAGCGAATGGCGGCCACGATTAAATTCGTTATACCAGCGTTTCACAGTGGCAAAGGATGGGGCTTCATCGCCAAATGTGGAAGTAAGTTGATCGATGCACTCTTGTCTTGATAATCCACGTCGAAAATCGTAAAAAATCATCGCACGAAAATGTTCATGAGTTAATTCCATTTTATTGTTGTCGCGCAATCTCCAAGGCAACATAAACAACACAAATGAAGCTATTGACAAAACATTTGAAGTACGTTATGTTCAATAATGCCAGACGATTCCGTACAAACGTCAAATCGCGCCTAACTTCAATCAGTGTTGCCAAGGCTCAAAATATAAATAGTGACCCTCGTATTTGTGGATAAATTAAACTTAAAAACAAAATCTAAAAATAATAACCAAAATTCAAAAAAAAAAACATGCCTTGCTTTTTTCTTATCGTGTTCTTTACTTTTTTTGGTTTCAGACTCTACATCAATGAGGGCTTGGCTGGCGTGAACAGTCGAACGATGCAAGCCATCCTGATCGAGATGCGAAACCAGGACAGAGACCGAGATGGAATTCTCACAATCTCTCACGTCACTAACATCTTCCGTAAATGCCAGGTAAGTTTAAGACTTCCGGGTGTGCTTCTCGGGTCTCACTTATCGCACGTAAATCAATCGGTCAAGCGTCGTATTTCGTCTTCTGGCGTCAGGTTAAATGCTTTCGTTGGTAGGCTAAATGTTTTGTATTTATGTTAAAAGATTTAAAACTAACAAGCGTAACTATCTCTCTCTCTCTCTCTCTCTCTCTCTATATATATATATATATATATATATATATATATCTTAGGAAGCTTTCAGACCAAAGTGACAGGCGATAAGCGACACGAATCACTGAAAACGAGCCTTCAGAAATAAATGCAACCTGTCGTACAGGATTGGCATTACCAGATAGAGCGCATCGCTTGTCGCTCGGACTGAGCCATTTTCTCAACGGCGTGCATCATGTCGCCTCGGTCTGTTGGCAGTGCATGAGCAGTGAATGCTTTTCTACAGACCGGGCGAGTCCTGCGTTGCTTGTCACTTCAGTATGAATCCCTCGTTTGCGCGTCACTTCGGTCTGAGTTAGTTTTCAAGCCGAAAGGACAAGCAATACGCGCAGCTTATAGGGAGCATTCGCATAGAAACGACCCAGGACGCGCGACAGTCGACAAGTGACACATGTTGTGTGGACACGAGCCTTCAGAAAAAGATGAAACCCTTCGAACTGAGGCGACACGACAAGCTGCAGTTGGCCTGTCACTTAGGTCTCAAGCTGCTATACTGTCAACCCGGTACGAGAGGTTGTATTTATTTCTTAAGGTTTGTTTAAAAGTGATACGTGTTGTCTGTCACTTCGGTCTGCGGGGACTTTCAGACCAAAGTGACACGTGACAAGTGTCGTGAGTTTCACATCGGCTCGGATCCCACCCAGTCTGTAGAAAAGCATTGATTACGCATGCACTGCCAACAGACCGAGGCGACATGATGCACGCTGTTGAGAAAACGGCTAAATCCGAGCGACAAGGGACGCGTGCAGGTTGCTGTGTCATCGGGTACGATATGTTCCTGATATTTCTGAAGGTTCGTTTCGTTTACGAGTGACACGTGTCGCTTGTAACTTCGGTCTGAAAGTCCCCCTCCCCCACTTTCCACCTTTGCGTCCCTTTTTTTCTTATTCTCATTTCTCCCTTTCTAATTCCATTCCAACCAGTGTTGAAACAGAAATTTCACTTCATGTGGAAACAGTATCAAGGACCACTGGACAATAAGCACATTATTATAACCACTGCACCATGTAGGCCGACTAGTACACTAATCTCAATTAGTACTCCGGCAATTTGTTTCTTAATACAGCATATTTGCAGAAGATACAATTCAATATACAGGTGTATCCATATACGCTGTATAAAACACATGTTATTACTAACTTCGTTGACCCTGTACTGCTTGATCGTTATTCCAGGTACCCTTGGACGAAGAAACATGCCGTATGTTGTTCGCGAAGTTCCTTCTCCACAACGGCATGGTGGACTACGAGAAGATGATGGGCTACATGAACGGGTGCAAGGCAGATCCCCCGTCCATCATACGGAGCAGGCACAGTCCCCCAAGCGGAGACATGCAAACAGCAAGGTACATTTCTCCTTCCTACGCTTAAATTAGCATAATGGTCAGTTTATTTTGCATTTAACGTTAACGATATCGAAAATTTTTAAAAGCGCCGTAATGGATTCATAATTTATCCAGTCGAGCATAGTATAGTGGAACCACAAGCAAAAGAACCTGCGCAGAACCGTGTGTTGTATGCATCGTACTCGCACGTATAGGGTAGGGGCAGATTGGAGCAGGCTTCCTTGTAGCTCGAGTTGAATGGTTCGAGGGGAAGATGCGCGAAAGCTTCCGGCCGAAGGTTCTGTTCATGATCGCTCTATACCTATGGCGCCAACAGTGGCGGCGATTAGGGGGGGCGAGGGAGGCAGTTGCCACCCCCACTTTTTGCCACTTTTGCTCCAGCACTATGCTATTATGTATCAAAGGAAATTAAACTGTTCTTGCCCCCTCCCCCGGAGTTTTGGCACCTTGCCCTCTAGTTTTGGAACCCAATCGCCACCACTGGGCGCCAAATATCGCCAAGCGTGGGGTTGTATATTGTCTTGTACTTTGGCAATATAGGAAATGTACTACGTATTACATCTGTGGGTGCCAAATTAAAGTGTTTACATTACATCAATGACTGGATTTGGTTTAATTTACTTCGCTTTTCTGCCACTTTTGGCTAATCACGAAGATGTGGATGAGTGATGAAATGAATGGACACTCACTTCAGCGGGTCGGGATTCGAACCCCAGCGTCGTAGCGCGCTGTGTGGATCAATAATGGTTTAACAAAATTGATGAAGGCATACTCTCAAAGTAACACTCATGCTTCGAGACCAGGAACCTTGGATGGCAAGCTTGTGATTTCATTTTCGTTATTCAGCCTCGCTTTTCTTCCACTTTTGGCTAATCGCGACGATGAGGATGCTGTAGGGACACTCGCAGAGAACACTCATGACCAAACCGGGATCCGAACCCGGTACCTCTGGACAAGATTGGGAGTCGGTCGCTTTACGTGCTCGGCACCGAGGTGGCCAAAAGCCGAACAAGTACCGACCGTATAGAGCCAATACTTTTCATCACTGATATCGACTAATGCCGACACATCGAAATCGATATAGGTGCGTTAACATTGGGATCATTGGTAATCTCTTTTTTTAAAAATAAGCATAAGCAAACGGATGTTCAAAATCATTGCAATCAATAAATATGTTACCAATTTTTTGTCTTTTAAATTTGAGTTGGAAACGCCATGACCTGGAAATGTGAAATAACTTACCGATTTAATCTCCAAAGGAAAGGGAAGCGGTAAGAACTTCAACGGAGTTGAAACCAACTCAATCACGCGATTTTTCATTCAGGGGAGAAGTTCTACAACCATTACGAAACGAGGTCAGGACTCCAGCAACAAGTTGCTGGTGGTTCGAACCAATAATGCCCGCAGAAGATTAAAGTAGTCAACCGCAAGAACTTTTCACTACATGTTTTGCCAACACTGATCCTATCTGTACCAAAGTAAATTCTCGACCAACCAGAAACCACTGCAACTTGGAGCTGACCGCCAGGAAATTTTGAACAAGTTCACTTCTTACTATCGCATTTTGTTCATGTAGACACTTAGAAGAAAATAAACGTACTGGATACGTACAATTATTTGACTCATTCATTGATTTCTCTGAAGACTATTTACAGGGCCTCCTCGACGGCGTACTGGTTTCGATTTATTTTGCTTTGTAGGATGGGATGCACAAGTATGCCTCAGCAAATTGCCCACGGCCATTTTCATTAGTTACGCGTTTTTAAGGAATAAACTTTTACGTATGCTGCTGTAAAAGTTGTCAGCAGTTTGTTTGTGATTTTTTTCAATTCTTCAAGCTCTCATTGCGTAAAACAAAGAACAAATATGATGGACAATTTCCTTTGTGATACTTACGCGTCCACTCAACATTCCCAGGCAGGGGTGGAAGCAGGAATTTTACCAGTGGGGAAGGCAAGAATTATTTTTACAAGTGTGAGCAAGCAAGGCATCCCCCACCCTCCAAACACTGCTTCAGTTTGAAGCTCTCTTGTTTTTGCAGTGACCTGTGCCGGTCTTACTTGTATTTATCCGTCTTTTATAACTAACGCAAATTACTGTCACTGAAATTAAACTATACATGCAAAATGTATAATTATAGATTGGCATTAATTTTCCTGGGGGGAACGGTAGCCCTTTGGCCCCACCCCCTTGATGGCGCATTTGATCCCCCGTGGAGGAACATTTCATAATGTTTCCAATTCCACTTTCAATTGTAGGTCCAATCCCAATTAGCCTATCTGAGCATAAAATGACAAGTGATTATAGAGAAATAATGGACAGAGGAACTCTGGTATCTACTGGTTTGCACAGTCTAAATGTGCCCTCATGGGCAGACCAGTGCCAGATCAACAAACTCCAAAACCCCGCAGTGCGGGGGGCCCAGAGGCAAGTAAGCCTTTAGGGGACCCATAGCCATTGACATAGTAGAGGGTTCGTATATGCGTACATAAGAAACAAACTTAGTTACTCAGGAGTACAGGAACGAATACAATATATACAGGTAAAAAAAAAGTGAAGTTCCCTGTGCACATAGCACCGTGCCATGAAGGCACATTTAGGGAATGTGAGGGTAGGGCCCCACATATTTTCTATGTTGGTAATCTTGAAGGTGGTGTGATCAGCACCACGCTGCGGCCGCCTTTAGCCCCCATACTATTTGATTTGAGGCTGGGTGGGCCCTAGAGCCACTGCTTTATGCAGTGACAAAGCCGGAAAAATTCTGACCTTAGATTACCCACCCTGCGTGGCAAACAGACTAGAATCAAATCAGGCTAGAATTTCATGAGAAATGCAGTATTAAACGTTTCTTCAACCAATCTTTAATCAGGAAAAAGTTATGGCTCCATGATTGTAACAAATGTAACAAATGTATCATTTTCCAGGTGTGAGAAAACAGTGTCCTTTCACATAACCCCCATACCATTTAAAAAATTAGAGTTTGGTGTGTGTAGTTAGAGGCTTTGGTAATATTTTGCCCAAGACTTGTAGATCCGGCACTGGGGCAGACTGTTCTTTCATTAACTTTATTTATACAATGCGCCATTCAATAGTTAAAACGAAACCTTCAAAAAGCAGAGGATATCCTATTTAATATCAGAATTAAAAAACAATTCTTGCAAGCGTGCAAGATCAGTGCTCGCAATGGAGGGGGATGGAGCGAGCAAGGTCCAGGATGTAAAATAAAAGTGAATAAAAAAAAATATGATGGCTAATTTACATCTCTGTTCTTGTAAATGAGTTATTTTAAAAAAGAAGTGTACTGAGATTGGTCAATTGAAATTTATATTCTACCTAGTCTTACCATAAATACTGTCACAAAGTTTTAAGTAAATTGACACAAAATGCTGAGAGATATTTTAATATCCTAATAACATTACTGAAATGGATGCATGACAAATCAGAATCTAACTAACTAACTAACTCTCTAGCCTTCTTAAACCCGAAGGTTCATGGCTGCAGCAACACAGGCCTTCCATCTGTCCCTATCTTGAGCAAGATCTATATACTCTTTTCCATCCCTACCGATTTCCTTTAGGTCCATCTCAACGTTGTCCCTCCATCTTCGTCTTGGCCTTCCTACAGGTCTCTTACCATCTGGTTTCCCAACAAGAATCCTGTAAACTCCTCTTTCCTCTCCCATTCGTGCCACATGGCCTGCCCACCTAAGTCTTCTTGATTTAATTATTCTAATAATATCTGGACATGAGTACAAATTATGTAGTTCTAAATTATGTAACCTTCTCCACTCACCTGTCTCCTCATCCCTTCTAGGTCCAAAGATTTTCCTAAGGATCTTATTTTCAAATACTCTCAATTTATGTTCCTCTTTCAATGTAAGGGACCACGTTTCACACCCATATAATACTACAGGCAAAATTACTGTTTTGTATATTTTAACTTTTAGTTTCTTAGATATTAAACGAGAAGACAAAAGTTTATGAAGAGAGAAGTAACATGCATTTCCTGAATTAAGCCTATTTTTTATTTCTTCTTTAATATAATTTTCACGTGTTAATATTACTCCTAAGTATTTGAATTTGGAAACTGGTTCAAACGAGTTGTTATCAATAATTAGATTTTGATTATTACCTAACACTTGGTTTCGGCCTGTAAGCATATATTTAGTTTTCTCTTTGTTAACTTCCAAACCTATCTCTTTAGCAGTTTTGAAAAATATTTTAGCATTATTCTTAATTGTATTCACATCATCCCCCAGTAAGTCTACATCATCTGCATATGCTAACAACTGAGTCACACCATTTAATTTTAGTCCTTCTTTAGTTTCTTTTACCTTCCGAACAGCATATTCTAAGGCAAAATTAAAGAGCAATGGAGATAATGCATCTCCTTGTTTTAACCCATCATGAATTATAAATTTGTCAGACATATTATTACCCACACGAATTTTACTTTCTGTTTCACTGGTGCATATTTTTATCATACTAACAAGCTTCTTAGGTATTCCAAACTCGACAAATATATTATATAATTTATCTCTTTTGACCGAATCATATGCTTTTTTGAAATCAATGAATAGCTGATGGACATTTTGATTATATTCCCACTTTTTTTCAAGTGTCTGTCTGATGTGAAAAATTTGATCTGTAGTTGATCTGTTACGTTTAAATCCACATTGATAATCACCTATAATTTCATTAGCATATGGGGTTAGTCTTGTTAAAAGAATATTAGACAATATTTTGTATGTTGTTGAGAGTAGAGAAATTCCACGGTAATTATTGCAGTTCATTTTATCACCTTTTTTAAACACAGGAACAATTATGGATTCTTTCCACTGTTGAGGGATTTCTTCTTTATTCCATATTAAACAAATTAATTTATGAATTTGACATATTAATGAATTTCCACCATATTTAATTAACTCAGCTGGTATTAAATCAATGCCAGGTGCTTTGTTATTCTTAAGCCTTTTAATAGCATCTTTAACTTCAGTCAAGTTAGGTTCTGGAACTAAAGGTTCTGCTGTGTGTACTTCATTCACTTCTGATTTATCTCCTACATGGACATTTAAAAGGTCATTAAAGTAGTTCTTCCATCTATTTAGAATATCGTTTGGGTCAGCTAGAAAATCACCGTCTTTATCTTTTATCAAGTTTACTTTAGGTTGCCACCCCTTTCTAAATTCATTTACACCTTTATATAAATCTCTGATATTTTTATTTTTGCTGTTTGTTTCAATTTCGTTAATTTTGCTTTTCAAGTAATCTCTTTTTTTACTTCTAAACGTGCGGTTAACTTCTCGCTTTATTCTATTATAATTGCTTAGATTTGTATCATCCGAGTTATTTAACCACCTAAGTCTAGCCTGATTTCTTATTTCTATTAGATTATGACATTCATTATCAAACCATGGCTTACTTTTTCTCGGTTTATGGTATCCTATACTTTCCTTAGCTGCTGATTCTATTGCATTACGTATGTGCTCCCAATTCTTGTTTACGTCTGTTTCATTTATATTTTCATCATCATTTAAATCCTGCAAAATATCAAATCTATTTGACAGTTTAATTTGGTAATCTTTCTTAATTCTTTCATCAGCAAACTTTCCTGTATCAAATTTTAGAACTTTTAGATTTTGTTGCTTATGATTTATCACTGAGAGTCTTTCTCTTAATTTAGCAATTACTAAATAATGGTCACTGGCACAGTCAGCACCTCTATGTGTACGAACGTCAATTATACTAGTATGCCTTCTCTTATCAATGAGAATATGATCTATCTGATTATGAGTTTTACCATCTGGAGAAGACCAGGTATATTTATGGATATCTTTATGTTTAAAATTGGTACTTTTCACAATTAAATTCTTTGAGGTTGCAAAAGTAATCAATCTTATACCATTATCATTACTTAATTCATGAAGACTTTCTTTACCAATCGTGGGTTTAAATGTCTCTTCTTTGCCAATCTGTGCATTACAGTCACCTAACAAAATTTTCATATCATACTGAGAAAATTTATCAAAGACCTGTTCTAACTCTGTATAAAAATCATCTTTAGTATTATCATCTTTATCTTCCGTTGGTGCATGTATGTTTATTAAAATAATTTTACACCACCTACCCTGTAAAACTGCATATGATATCCTATCATTAATAAATTCTACTGTTTTAAGAGCCGAGATAATTCTATTATTTATGAAAAAGCCTGTTCCAAAATTATGATTTTCAGTACCACCATAGAAAAAAGTATAATTTTTAGTTTTACAATTCCCTTCTCCTGGCCACCTAACTTCCTGGACAGCTACTACATCTAATTTATACTTCCCTATCTCATTAACTGTACACTGAAATGCCCCAGGCCGGTAAAGGCTCAGAACATTCCAGGTGCCTAATTTAATATCCTTATTCCTAACGTAGATCTTATCCTTAGTCCAGGGACCTCCCAAAGTAGTCCCCACCCGGAGATCCGAACGGGGGACTATTTTACCTCCGGAATATTTTACCTTGGGAACATCCATGGCCTTATATTGCTGTTTCTTGACATGTCTTTTTACAGTGCAGAGTTGTCAGCTCTACGCCTAACCCCCAATATGAATGGAGGAACTACTACACAAGACAAACACAAACATATTAGACAGCACAATTACTACACAAGACGAACACAAACACATTAGACAGCATAACTACTACACAAGACACACACAAACACATCACAACTATAACACAATATAAACACACACACACCACCTCTACTACACAATATAAAAAAAACAAAAACACACACACACACACACACACACAAGAAAAAAAAATCCACACTATATTACATCATACCAAAAATAATACTGCTTTTGGTACATCAGTTTTTTCAAATATAGTTATCAGTTTTGGTTTATTGATTTTTTCAAGAGCTCTATGCAGGTCTGCTTGGTATTGAGTTTTAGATATCAGGTTTTGGTATTTGCTACATACCGAAAAATACCAATATACTGAAATAGCAGGAATACCAAATTATCAAAGATACTAAAATACTGACCATAATGAAAATAACAATCAAGCCAAAAAAATCAGAATCACAAATCACTATTCAAAATGGCCACCCTTAGCACGCACACATTCCGTAAGTCTTTGTGGCCACGCATCAATTGAATTACACAACACATCGACTGGAAAATCAGCAACTGCCTTCAGAAGAGACCGAACATTTGCTATGAGGGCACGCTCCATTTCTGTGAAAAAGGGGTAAAAACATCAGCCAAAGTGTACCAGCAGACAGTGCTTGAGAGACTAGTCAAGAATCTCAACAACACTCTCTTCCATGGTCAGAACTGGAACTTCCAGCAGGATTCAGCCCCAGCATATGAGGCCCGAACAACACAGCAGTGGCTGGAGGCAAATGTTCCAGACTTCATTTCCACTTCAGATTGGCCTTCTGCAAGTCCGGACCTATACCCTTTGGACTACAAATTGTGGTCCAAGCTTCAGGAGATAGCTTGCAAGAAGAGACATCCCAATATTGAAAGTTTAAAGCGGTCGGTCTCTTCTGAAGGCAGTTGCTCATTTTCCAGTCGATGTGTTGCGTAATTCAATTGATGCGTGGCCACAAAGTCTTACGGAATGTGTGCGTGCTAAGGGTGGCCATTTTGAATAATGATTTGTGATTTTCATTTGTCATGCATCCATTTCAGTAATGTTATTAGGATATTAAAATATCTCTCAACATTTTATATCAATTTATTTAAAACTTTGTGACAGTATTTATGGTAAGACTAGGTAGTAGAAAACACATTTTATTGTGAACACATGAAATCACGGATAACAATATTATGTATAGTTAAATAAAATTAAATTTAAAATGCAAATGTAATCTTACAGGAGAATGTTTGCCGAACGTGATGTTGCAAAGCTCATCATCGACCTCGAAAGAACACTGATGACCTCCGAGATTGATCGATTACGACGTGCCATGACAGAGGTTGACCACGAAGGGAAAGGATTCATTTCACGTGGTCAGGTAAATCAATTTATGGTCATTCAGCATATGTAATGTTACCATCCATTGAGGTCAAACACTTTGAAACAAGTAGTGAAATCTTATGTTCCAATTTCATTTTTTCTTTCACATTATAGACCTTGCTTTCATGATTCTGTTCCTGTTTTTATTACATGACCTTCATAAAATCATGATCAAGGTATTACGATAATTATTAGGGCTAAACCGATACTACTTGGAACCGATAGTGATACCACTGCTGATAGATACTCTTACCGATCAATTGTTAAAAATTGTAACAATTGAAAATAGGAATGTCTATATATAAATTTATTTTCCATTGGAACTACATGTAGCAGTTTACCTGAGTTTTGCTTTAAAATATTCATAATTGCACGTGAGATAATCATTTAACTGTAAAATTAATTTCTTCCTGCAATGTTGCAAAAATAATACAAAATTGGGTATTTTGCATAATTTCCAGGATATTGAGACAATGCAAATGTGTTGTGTGACATTTCTACACACTCAGGAAAAGTATCAGTCGGTATTGGTTTGATAGATTGATAGAAGTGGAAATTATGGGTGTGTCAGCACTAAGACTATTTGCACCAGTCACATTATGCAGGGTGAAGCTAAAATCAATTAGTTTGTCTGAGGACAAAAATCTCCTTACTTGGGTTAGAAACTGAGGCAGTAAAGAAGACCTCCGCATACATAAGGACACAACAGCCTCCAGAGGATTCTACTGGCAGTAGGTCCAGATGACAAAGCTTGCAACTTTGCAGTTACTGGTGTGTATTATGTGGAAGTGAGGTTGATTTTGGGTGCATTCAGCATGTCACCCCTTACACCCCCAGTTGGTACTAGGATTAAATTCCTACTGGTACTTTCCGATACTGACACCACTGGTCAGAATTCGCTGTCCTAGATATTCAGCAATATTTCAGCAAGGTTTGTACCACGATAAATATTTGCAAATTTTATACAAAATTTCAACCTGATAAATTCATTTTATGAAATGAAGGGCTTGGGTGTGTTTTCATGTTGTGTTTACCAACTTCAGAAGGCTTCTTCACTGAGTCCAATGCAAATTGTATGACATGGCAGTTTCAATCGAAAATTGAAGGATGGCCTATTTTACTTTGTAACTCAAAAATTACCAAAATTTCACTTAACATGTTTTACACCTAAGCCCTTCAAATATAATTTTAGTTAGGGATGGATGATATGAAATTTTGGCTGATACCAATAAAGTACTGATATAAAATTTACTGACACCAATAACAGATATTCTACCAATCCGATATAAAATACTAAATGGCCCTTGAAGAACCTGAATGGTTCATTTACCTTCTTAATAAATGTGTTTTTTGATGGCTGTAGTGCAAAACAAGTTGCATATTTAGACATTTACTTTTTTAAAAAGTAGGGCATGGAAATTATCCATAAAAAATATAACAAAATAGGGGAATTTTGCTCTAAAATATCCAGTAGATTTACCGATAAACCAATATGCCTATATCAGCTGATACTGATAAGAGTACCGATTAATCTGTTCCATCCTTAAGTATTACAGTAAAACCTCGTTAATCTGGACTAATGGGGGGATAAGTTGGCCGGTTTAACTGAAATAACCTAAAAGAACAGTAGAAAGTGCATTAAAACTCCCTTTATAGCAACAAAACATGTTTATTATGGTGTATTTAAAGGGCATAGGCCTAAATACACTATACAGTACAGTAAAATGTAAAGCAATACAACAATGCAGTACGATTGTTGACTTCTAGCCACATTTAAAACCTTGCATTCTGCTTTTTTTTTTTTGCCTGTCCGGATTAAGCAAAGAGGTTTTACTGTATATTGGATAGCACTTTTATAACGAGAATAAATGATGAGTGGATTAAATAGATGCAAGAACAAATATACTGAAACACAAATAGGCTGACCAGGACTCAAATCCAGACACTTTGGAGGAAGATCGCAGAGGTGGCTTCTCACTTCAGTTTTGAATGATGTTTTCAAAGTTACCAAACTTCTAAACTTGATGCTTCTCTTTTAGATTGAAATGGCACTGCGACGTATAGAACTGAGCCTTCCTGGAGATTTACTGCACAGATGGTTAGCTGCTACGGAAAAGTCTCCAAACAACTTGTATCCCATCCTAAACCTCCTGTCTTTCTTTGAAAGAGTTCGTCCAGATGCGCACAGTCTCCTCACAGGTAAGAGCCTTTCCAGTCCATACAAATTAATGAATTATTTTTATGATAAAAAAGTTCTATGTTCCACGAACAAATTTTATTTTATCAAGGAGGTGGTCGAGCGAGATTATTTAAAACTTAGCAGATTGTTCTTGTAACTTGAGGCATTAATATATTAACACCAATATAAAAATGCACTTCTGGTAGTTAAAACTGTTTTAAAATCAGTTACATTATTTACATTTCTCTCTCTTTTTATTAATCTATTGGATTGTTAAAATGGGTTTTTACGAAATAAGATTAGTGATAAAAAAAGGCACTTTGCAGCATGCCATGAAGGTGTATAAGGTGTGTGGAGTTAGAGTCCCACACTTTCTTGATCGCAGCCGAAAATAGGGGTGTGTGATCAGCATCACGGCCCTGGCCGGCTTTACCCCCCCCCCCCCAGTTTCCTCCAGATACATACTTTATATGATGCTGGGTGGGCACCAGAGCTGCTTGAACAGGTGGAAAAATCCTGGTGATAATTTGTCAAAATGATGAGGTGATTTCAATCATCATTTTAGATTTTGTTACTTGTTTTTTAATGGTTAAGATGCATTTTAGAGAGAGGGAGAGGGGATGAAAGGAACGAGGACCAGAAGGGCTAATAACAAATAAGAAGGAAATCGGGAACACTCACCAGACACTGCAAACATCTAAATTTTCTTGCTCATATAAGATGACCATCTCTACAACTACAGATGCAGACGATGAAAATTTCAATTTTTCCAGGGTTCAGTATTTCCTATTTTTTTCTTAGTTGTTTGTATATGTACATAAAACTTTGTACATGTCTCTGGAGATTTTCTATATGTAAATAATTTACCACATGTGAAAATAATCAGACGCCATTTAATTACAGGGCATGGTCCAATGTCTGCAAAGAAGAGCCCCAAACGATCATCGACATCTGCCCCTGATGGTGCACGGTGGGAAGATGGAAAACGATCTTCACAAGGGGTAAAGAATACATTCTTGTATAAAAAAAATCAAATGTCTTGTTTGTATCTTTATTTTATGCACCGATAGGCTAACCGGGACTGAGTGTAAAGTTCAAAGTGGGATCCAAACCATTATGTGACTTCAACAGGAATCAAACCAGAATCCTCTCAATTACAAGGTGGCAGCATTACCATTATGCCTTCAGGGAGGTCCTAAATGCCTCGTCTTCATAAGCAACGTGATTATTCAAAATTATTGTTGTATTGGTCAGAACATCCAAGTGCCACTGTCACTATTAGCTGGCTTTCTAGACCAGAGTAGCTCTCCACTTGTACTCGCAATGAAGGGCCTGAACCAAAATTTGGGGCTCCCAAATTATTGGGGAGTCTTTTCCACTCAATCCACCAGATGGGTGAAGAATATCCAGCACAACAGTTTTTCATTTTTTCAGTTTCTTTGACAACAGTTCTGAAATACATATTTATTCTATTTTGTTGTTAACTTTTACATCCTTAATTCAAGAAAAGGCTTTAAAAGTAAGGGAAATTTTAGTCATAATGTTAATGTTGTTTGACCTTTAGGACAAAACTCTGATTTTTGGAAATTTGAAAACTGTAGAACCATTTATTCCTTGGATTAAATGGTAGAATGTGAAATAGAACTGGTTCCTGCATTTTACACTAAAATTTTCTCGATCTAACGTAGATTTTACTTTGGTTATTCTGTACAAATACTAACTGAATCTTATTTCTATTATTAACAATAAAAATAACAAGCTTTCTGCTTCTTTTGTAACTTTAAATGAATGATGCAAATTTCCAAGAGGGAATTAACAGACTGGTTCAATCTCCAGTCTCTCAATGCCAATCCCTAGAACTTGCCTGGTTTATAATGTAACAACCTAATGATCAGTTCTGTGTATACAAAGGCCAATAAGGAGCCAATCATCACATTTACACACAACTGTACAATGCAAATCATTAATCCGTGCCTTTAACTCTTCGTTAGGAACGTCATTTTCTGTAACATGCATATGTGTGTGGTGTCAAGGAAAAAAATACTTCCTCTATAGAGACTTAATACTAGTGATCTTTTGGGGGAAGTATTTGTTTCCACGACTGTTTACCTGTCCCCAAAACCTCTTTAAGGTATGAAATACACTGATCATGCGTAAAAAATGTTTGTTCCTTGTCTTTCTTCTAAGATCAGCTGTAATTTTCTGCTGCTCTTTCAAAATGATGTAATATTATTAGAGACTGGATTTTAAAGGGAAGTCCGTTTTTTATTTTTGAACACAGATCATGGAATGAATAACAACAGTGTTGATAATTATCTTCCACCAACAAGATTACATGGTTTTGACCCATTTTTTTTCCTTTTTTCAGCCCACATTTCCTTTTTCAAAACATTTCCCTTTCTGGTCTCTTTATTGGCTAGTTTTTCAGTCCACGTCCCCTTCTATTCCCTTTTCTAAAACATCTTCATTGGTCCCTTTATTGACAAGATATCAAATATTTTGTACGAATGAACAAAACATTCAACAATTGTCTACTTGGTGCAGCTTAGAGGAAAGACAGAACAAGCGGCTTCTACCTTCCCTTCCTTCCATAAGTGTTGGGAGTACCTTGCAGCGATTGTTGAAACAATGCGATCTGGGCTTATGCAGCAACAAACACATTGTAAGTGGCATGCCTGTTGGGTTGAAAGTATACTTATCTGCGAAATTTAATGTATCCCTTTTTATATATGAATGTTATGTATTGAGCTTTCCTTTAAAGTAGTATTTTTAGTGGAGTGTAAAAAAATTATAGTCCTTCACCCCCACCCCCTTTTTGTCCTTTTTAGAGGAAAATTTTTCCCCTTAAAATCCGGTCTCTAAATATTATAAAGTTGATGCTTTGATATTTTTCTTTATACATATTTAGGCACGTGGGGGACAACTGTACACCAAGCACACAACTGACATTATCACTGTAATATTACATGGCTTAGAAGTGAAGTAGAACTGTGCTTAGAACAAATAAAAAGAAAGAACGTTCAGCTACACAAAAGCACTCATGTGCAGTACAGTTCACAGTGTTGCAATCTCGCAATGAATATTGATGGGGGACACCTGTACCCCACATGCCTAACGGAAGCTTAAGATATGTTAATGCAAATAAAGCATCAGTTTTCCCTCCTTTCTTTCAGAAATTCTTCGATGACACAGAAACTGCTAGGTCAGCACTGACTTCACCGTTGTCTTTTAAGTCCCATGATACGATGGCATCGAAACCTGATGTGCAATGGCTTGCAAACTTCCAGATGCTGGCTCAAGGGCTCATGACCCTTGCCCAAGGCAGCAAAGGTAAAGGTAAAGATAAAGGTAAATATGGACCAATAATTTCATGCCTACACATATGTAGCATTACAACACATGGCACGAAATTACTGGAGGAGGCAATTTTGCACAGTAATGAGTACAGTGTATTGCGTAAGTTGTACTTATGTACTTCACTTATTTTAGAAGGTAAAATACAAGCAATGTCACCAATAGAGTAGATTACATTTTAGATCACAGCTGTAAAGTATAATGCATCAATGTTACATTTATGAATGTATATAAAACCGACTGACATGAAGTGACAATTATATGCACAATCATTAATCGTAAGTCCTTGTGTACTTTTAAATGTTAAAATTGAGGCCTGGATTCTTAAGCAGTGAAAATATGTGAAATTTGTACATAAATGTGCACAAAAATGTACAAAATTCGTTAAGTGTATTAAAATTCATATTTTTCACTACATTCTACTGACATTACCATCAGTGCCAACATCTGAAGCGCAGACTTGCAGTCGCTATTCTGGAAATCAGCAGGGATTATTTCCATAATATGGCTGTAGTGAAGAACAAAGTATGCAGGTAGCCGGTCCCCATGGCCGAGTGGTTAGTACATCCCGGTAAAATTCCCGGCCTGGGCATGAATGCTTGTGAGTGTCTATTCATCAATTTCATCATGATGTCATCACTGGGTGCGGAAGCTCCAAGAACACTAAACATCATGCAAGAATAACTGAAGCCACCACGGTGAAACACTATTGATAGAGATGCTTAGAAGTAAGGATAGATAGTCTGTTACTTGCTTTCAGCTGATCATGTGAGTGTTGTGATAGATTATTGCTGTGATGTCACAACGGATGTGAAACATTTGATGTTTTAGCAAATATCTCATTAGATTTTTAATAAAGCCATGGAGAGGTGTAAAAACTTCCTTACAGCATTTCAAGTAAGGGAAAAAACTCATATCCATCAAAACAAGGAAGGTCATTTTTTACATACATATGTGTTCAAGCAACCAATCATGTGATACAAGGTAGCATGACTGTTCCCAGGTTAATCATGATCCTGCAAGAAGAAACATAACAGGCAAATCTGAGAAATTTTGACCCATGTCTGATCTATATGCCCCATGCATTTTTATGACAAATTTTCAAATGTTTCAATAATAACTTATAAATTCTTTCATGTAAATTTCGTTGTTTTAAAATGTGCACAAGGACTTGACTATGACCCTCTAATAAGTGCATAATAGCATTAGAAATAAATCACCTTCATTCATCTGATGCATGCCTCATCTTTATCACTGTAAGAATTGTGTGATGTTCAAAATATTATTTAGGCAAGATTGAATTGTTCATTGATTTTTTTAAATATATTTGATTGGTATTCAGCTTGTGTAAAAATAACTAACATGTGGAAGTAATCATATTTGATAATATACAAACAGCTTAATTATTTTTACGTTTACTTCCAAATTATTTGTTCAGATTAATTTAACTCTTTAAGATGACCTCTTTATTAAATTAATGAAAATTTCAAAGCAATGATTCCCAGTGAATTTCGGGAATGTATAGAAAGTAAATAAAAGCAGTGACAGTAATAGTTCAGAATCTATTCAGCTTCATTCTAGGAATTTGAAATAAAATATCAAAGAGCAACTACAACTATTAGCTTAAGCTGTACCTAGGTTTTATTGCATTATTTTTATGACTTGCACTTAATTTCTAATATCTTCTATTTTGTTTTTCAGTAATTGGAACAGCTAAAAATGTGGAAGTTGTTTTGAAAGATTCATGAAATTTGTGTGAGATAGTTAGCAGCATCATCTTCTCATAGAAGGCCTGTGGCGCTGGTTGGCATGGAAAGCATTTTAGACACTGAATATGTTGACGGTCATGTTTCAAGAACAGCAGGTTAATCTGTTCTCTCGACTTGAATGGAACAACACCCATTTACATTCATCAGCTGTTGAGTATGGGTGTGGAAGGTCAAAGAACACTGAACATCATACAAGATAACTGAAGCCACCACAGTCATGCACCACCAATCAACATCAACTCCAAAGTCGACATTTCTTTTGGATCTGAGGATGGATTTGAGGACATCATCCAATGTGAAGACCTGAAAATGCAGAAAGTTTCTTCAAGATGGGTGTCATGAATGTGGGCCCTTCTTCAAACTTCTGCACCCAGAAAATTGAATAAGGGTCTTTTCACTTTTTTCTGCATGTTTCACTCAACCGACAATGAATGTTGATGGGTGTCATCCTGTGCAAGTGAAGAACAGACGATAACCTGCTATTCTTGGAATGTGATTGTCACCATCTCTAAAACACTTCCAACACCAGCTGGAGACAAGAACCTTCTATGAGTCAGACAATGCAGCCAACTGTCTTGCACAACCTTCATGAATGCCAGTATCTTCTAAAACAACTCTCACGTTTATGTCTGCCCCAATTCCTGAAAAAAGAATTACATCTTAGAAATTGAATTCACCTTGTATCCTTGTCAGAAACCCCAATTCATAAATGTATATATTCTTTCAACAGGACTTGTGCCAATCAATCGTGTTCAGCAGTTGGTCAGCACCTACGACATTATCTATGGCATGAAACTGAAGGAAAGTGAAATAACCAATGCAATCAGTCAGTCAACTGCTTCGAACGACAGAGTCAACATTGAAAAGTTTTTACAAGTCTTAGGCCAAGATCGACTGGCTAAAGGATAAATATTTTGGGCAGTATTAAGAATTCTTGGTGGATTCAGAAAATATATTTGTACAGATATCTTAAGGTGTACTTTCATACCTGTTACTTCAAATTCTCTCTGTATGTAAATACTCAAATTATCTTCTATATAAATGTGTTCTAAATTAATTTATGACTATGAAGTATGCAGTTAAAAGATTGTAGCTCATGTTCTGCTACCTCTGTATTATATCCTGTATCAGGCATGTTTTCATAATTAAAATTTTGAATGACTATCTCTGCATTTTTATTTCTAAAATGTAAAATTATTTTTAAAAACTTTTAAAAAATAAAAATTATAGTGTACTGGATGTGTTTGTATTTTTAAATTTTTATGCCCTTTTCTGTCTCTTGAGGCTCACCACAACTGGATATTTATTACGTTCTTCACACTGATGGCAGCAACAAGCAGACTGTACATGGGTGGGGTGATTATTTTCAAATAAAAATCTACTCTTTTCAGATTAGTTCAGAAGTGTTATTCTTTATCTCATCCCAGTTATATGCTAGCATCTTTTCACTTTCATTATTTCATATCACTTGTCCATTATGCAATTTGGATTCATGTCTATATTTTACTGATGATTTAATTATCACTAGAGGCATGCATACGTTGAAAACACAAAACATGAAGTAACCCATTGTAATGTTCATTAATCATGTTTTTGAATGGGGTGATGTGCATTTTCCTAACATGTAGTCACGAAATGATGCAAAATTAACTCTGGAACACAAAATTTAGTTTATTTACTGACACATTTTCTGAAGTTTGAATAGTCCTATGCAAGACGACTGATAATTTCTACTGTAAATCGTTCAGAAGCAAAAATGGATTCCTCTACACAGGTATAAACTTCATACTGTGATAACTATGAATGTGATATTAGATCTTTTAATTTTTAGGTAATAAGTGTAGCTTCTAAATCAAATTTAGGCTTCTAATAACCATTTTAAAACTGAAATGCCATATTATATCCTGCTTTTGACCCCAGTATGTGCTCAGTTTTTTAATCAAAATCTTGATCTTTTATTCACCATGATTTGATTGATTTGTTTCTTTTCTAAGTCCACTTTATGCACAAATAGGCTAATCGGGACTGGACCTAGAGTTTAAAGTGAGAATCGAACCACTATGTGCCTCCACCTAGTATCGAACCTGTGACCCCTTGATTACAAGGCAACAACATTACCATTACACCATCGGGGAAGTCCCCTTTCATTCACCATAAGTTTATGGCCCTAGTTATCACACAGATTGTGGCGATGTTTTAAAGTTACAAATTATTAAGTAAAACAAATTCAATGAAGGAACATAAGTATAATTACATATATATTTTACATAGATGTATCAAAAATTGGCAGTGGTACAAAGTTACATGTACAAGTTTACATACATACATAACTAACTCATAAAATATAAACTGACGATGGCATACTGTTCACAGCACTCAAGCAATGTGAACAATAGGTTTCATTACTTACTGTTGGCAAGTTCCATACACTCTACTTAGTTCCACACTTAAGACTTCGCACGGGAATATATAATCATCTCCTCCGACACTCTGTTAGCTATATTCAGGTACCTATTTAATTGCTGCTGAAGATCTTGATGAAGCTGAAATAAAAGAAATTTGTTTTGTAAACATACAATTCAACCAGTTAAATACCTTAAAATGCTTCTAAAATAGGAGGAGGAAAATGTTGTGTACATTGCAATTTAAATACATGCACAATAAAACGAAAAAAAAAAAGTGAGATGGTTAGTGGCTTGAGAGAGGATAATCAATGAATACAAGGGTTGTCCCAAAAGTTTGTGGCCTGACCATGATGCACATACCAGCAGGGGTGGCCACCCCCCCCCCCCATCCAAGGCCATTGGCGCAATATCCCACAAATCTCGTCATACACCCCCCCCCCAAATCATGTGGTAATCCACATGAAGTATTTAATTTCTGAAAGTAACGTCTTTTTTTTAAGCTTTATTCTGCCCGTTCTCCGTAAACAGAGGTTTCCATCCCCCAGCTAAACCGTGGATGCATTACCCCTCAAAATATTTTGGGTGAATACGTAATAATTCCTTTTATTTGAATACAAGCCTCTTAAACTGTCCATATTCTTTAATGGTTTGAATTTTCGAAATAACGGAAAGCTAGCAATCTCAAATGTCATAATTATATAAATATGTATTTAAACCGTGTTTGTGGTTGGAGAACAAGATTTTAATAACCCACAATTTGGGTATTTAACACAAAGTCTTACACAACTTAAGATCAAGAATTACAGAACCCTAGCTAGAAATTCCTAAGGCCTCTTTCAAAGAACTCACCCCCTCTGCTTGGGGTAACTATAATTTTTTTTAGTAATCCATAGTAATAATTATATGGATTTCATCTTCAGTGAAAATTTCACTCGCTAAAGCAAAATTACCCTGCAACAATAACTTAGAAATGCAATTTGACACTATTTATTTTCCTGTTTTATCGAGTAATGTGCAAGGCGTTACTATGAAGTACACAGTTAGTACAACTATTGCAGCATAGCCTACAGGGAATCAATAATACAATAATATTGCTAATAGAACCATATCATCAAAATGACTCACCTGCTTTAAATTAAGCTGCTTTAATAAATACCAAGAATATTGTTTATCTTGTAATGCAGGTACAGTTAAGAGTTCCATATCTCCTTCCCTCAAATTTAATATTCAATCCTCCAACCAAAATTTTGGACTTACTGTTTATGTTGAAGAATACCTAGATATTCGCCCCTCCAAAAGAAAAAAATCTCCGTCCACAAACCACATTTTCCGCTACAATATCAGACGTAATATTAATACACAAGAGTTGGATATCCCCCCCAAATTTAATGCTCAGTCCCCTAACTAAAATTCCCAGGATAATCTAAGGTTTAACACTGATATTCGATAGTTGAATATTGCCCCCCCCCCCCTCCCCCAACGTTTAATCCTCAATTCTCACACCAGAATCCACGTTCAATTGAAGACCCAATGCGTAAGAGTTGGATATCCCCTCTTCCTTAATAATAATATTACCTGTTACAACTTCCTTGGCAGTCTATAATTTGGTATTTATATAACAGCAATGGATAGTTAATAATGTAATTCAACTTGTGCCAAATGCTGTACTGTTTCACATCAAATTTCCATCACAAAAAATCATCCCCCCAAAAAAGAAAAATTGTTTGGACATAACAAGAGCCCAGAAACCTACCTGTGGGCATCGCTACCTCTAAATACTTCATTTTCTTCATCTAATGGATTAAATATGGTGTACCTAAGATGTTTATATTTATTTTGGAAAAAATATATACATTTTATATTACAATAAGGAAAAAATTCCCCCCCCCCCCCCTGAAAAAATTCATTTCGATGGCGCAATCTGCACCATAATAAGAACCTGTGAGCATCCCTGCATACCAGGCTCTGTCAATGTCATCACTGTTTCAAAGGCAACAAATCCCGTTGCAGCAGCATTGCCAGAGACAATTCCACACAGGTAAAACAGCAACAGTGAAAAATCAGGCAAAGCCAGGGCAGGCTTCGTAGCTCAGTTGGTCAAGCAATGGGATGGTATGCTAGAGACCTAGGATCAAATATTGATCAAGCCTGCATTTTTTCTAAAATTTCTACATAAGAGGGTCATTTCATAAATAAAGGACACATTTTCTTTCTTACACATTAATTGCATGTTAGGCAGTATCTCCTTACATTCCTTCAGTGTAGTCGCCCTGCTTCACAATAACCATAACCCATTTTTGGAGATTTACTGTGACGTTTAGGGCACCACTGTTGATAAGTCCACAGAAGACTCGGGTACCACTGCAGAAATATCATCCAGGGAAGTTAAATAAAATGTTCAAGCATGGGTTCTTTCAACTTGGGAAATAAGTCGAAGTCTGGAGGACTCATGTCTAGACTGTAAGGCCAGTGTGTCAATATTTTCTATTTATAATTGCTCAGCAAATCATCACAACCTTCCCCATATGCGGGCATGTGAAATGAGTGGCTCATCCCGAAACAAGCCAGGTCAGTTTTTGTGCATTTTTCTGCATAATTGTTGGATCCAGGCATGATCAAATGCTACTGTGACACTAGTTTCATGTGAGATTCTGTCAGTCATGGTGATTTCTTGGTGATCATTTGCTTCAGTTTGTCGTAGGGATGATGGGACTTCCACACTAGTTTGATTGCGACTTCAACTATGGTTCAAAGTTTGTGGTCCACTCTTTGCTCACCACAAACGTCAAGCAAAGCACCGTGAATTTCTGTCGGGTTCTGGCCACAAACTTTCAATTTTAATACATGATCTCTGATCTTCAACCATCACAGTACCCGAGGCTCCTGCAGATGGCACTTCTAACACTTGTCATTTCCAATTGGTGTTGACTAGGGAAGTGATGACCATACGCACTGTTTCCAGATGCCTTCAACTGCAAGTGGCATAATTTTTATTCTGTGAGATTGTAATTATACAATCCACTCTGCAGTGTTGCCACTTTGTGCAATATTTATGAAATGACCCTCATACTACAATACATCTTCTGTATGTGCCAAATCGCAAGATCAATATTGGTTTTAACCTTCCAACAGACACAGATTTTTAGGATATACAGCATACTAAATGTTATGATGTGCAAAAAAAAAAAAAAGTGCTCAAAAATGTAATGATGAGTAACTCGTTGCAGCAAGGTTCGGTACATTAAAGCTTACCTGCTTGTACTCCTGATTGCCATTTGCTGCGACATCTTTCAACTCCAGAAGCAGCTGGTCGAACGTATTGTGGGGGAGCCACACAGGTGCGGAAGTTGCATGGATCGAGTTCTTCAGGCCAAAGTATTCCTTCCCGATGCCCAACACTGCATTTATATACTCTATCGACAGAACAACTGCTTCCTCCAATCTTCCGTAACATAAGTAAAGCCGTAGGAGTTCAGCTGGATTTATTTTCTGTGAAATTCAAAAAAACAAAGCAAAATGTAATGTATTTACAATTTTGCCAATACTGATTACAACTCTGCATCTTTTTTTGTAAGGTTGATTTTCCCTGAAGTATGTAGAAATTCACGTTATGGAAACTTACTAAATTAAGGTGCAAAGGGACCAATTGAACTTAATACGAGAGAGTCATCTGACATTAAAAACACCGGAAAACTAAAATGAATGTGCAGGACCAGTAGATAAAGGATGGCAATTATTACTAGAAAGAACTATTATGAGGGTGGATCAAATGAAAGTGGAACAGTGGATCTACTGGGTTATATTTCTGTGTGTGTGTGGCAATAACCCTGTGTAGAGGTAGAGTGAGAGGTAAGGAAGGAAACCCCTACTGCATAATGGACTCGCCCTAGATAGTCGCACGTGAGCATATGATATGCGTAGGCAGTAATATCGTCCGAGTAGCAATCAAGGTCCTCTGGAGTGGTTTTGCTGCATGACAACGCTTGGCCACATATGTCAGCTGTTACAATGAACACATTGGTGATGTTTGGGTAGACAGTGTTGGAACACCCACCGTATAGCCCATATCAATTGTCATGCGACTTCCATATCTTTGGTCTGTTGAAAAAGGCATTGAAGGGTCGACACTTCAACTCGGACAATGAAGTCGTGGACAATGTTTGCAACTGGTTCCGATCTTAGCCAAAGGAGTTCTACGAGCAGGGCATTCACCGCTTGGTGAAACAGTGGGACAAGTGCTTGTATAACAAACCTTGTTGACTTCATTCTGTGGCACCTGTTCCATTTTCATTTGATCCACCCTAATAAAAGGCAGTGTTTCAGTGTGGAATCCAGAAAAACAAAAGACAGTCATACAGTGGTGTATTTTGAAAATTTGACTTGGTTTACTGCAACAATTCTTATTTATTATATGTATTTATTATATATTACTTACATATAATAGAAATACAACACCAATGCAGGCATGCAAGTAAAACGAAAACAAAAGTCTGACAACTTCAATTTTCCTACAATTTCTGTGTGTATGGAAAGAGTTGGTATCCGAACTGAGGTTGTTGGTACCCAACGAAGCACCGCCTCCCCCCCCCAAAAAAAAGATCATTGGTAGACATATAAGTTATATAGTAAAAAGTAGATCAGTTGGGCCTGTGATCAGTAAAATTAGAGTTTACATGAAATTATGTAACCCACTGATATAATATTTTGCTAGCGAATGTATTGCAAGTTGCTCATACAATGAAATTTTCACATCACATTCAACAAAATTCAGGTCCCTACGTACAATATTCAAGAGATAGGGAAAAATTAAAAATTTAACATATGTCACATTATAAACCTACCTTGTAAGAATCCAATAACCACTGTGGTAAGAAACTGCCTAGGCTGCACAGTTTGTTGGCTACAGTTCTGTGTAGAATACTCTGACAAGGCCTCTCGTGTTTCTTCAAATAATACTGCAACAGTGCCCAAGACATGCCAACAACTGTGTTGTCGCTTGAAATTAAACCTATGAAAAATAGAAGAGAATGAAGATTCAACAGAGAAAATAATTTCCATTTTCCAGACTTGAAATGTTCAATGTGACCAAGCATCAATGTGTCAGAATTGGCAGTCAGCAATGTAATTGGTATACAGGTCATATTAATTCAAATTTAATGACCGGTAGTCTGTAATATGAGCAAAAAACTGTCCAACAGAGATGGGGACCAAATAAGCTTGGAATGATGCAAAATGCACAAATTCTGTCCACAGGGTGTCTACATAAATAACAAATTCAAATTTCATGACTTTTTCTTGACCTTCTTGTCGTTTTAACCTTTATTTATTTGACCCCTTCTTAGGTACAGTTGGAAATTAGCAATTAAGAAAATAAATGTTTATTTAATGAAAAACCCCTACCAAAAGGCCAGTTAAGATGAAACCTGAAGCTGTATTTAACAAGAGAGTTAGACGCTATATTTATTAATGCATCCTGCACTGCAATTGGCAGACTAGCATACTCTTATATGAGGCTTATGTTGTTATTCCTATATATTTGTGATTGTCCCTTCATCCATCTTATCTTACCAACATTCATTCTCATCTTTGAGATTAGTCGAAAGGGGCAGAAAAGTGTAGCAAAATACACTAAATCAATCAATCAATCAGTAGAGGCATGCATATTTCGCTTTTGATGAAAACACAAAATGTGAAATAACACATTGTAATGTTAATTTTTCATGTTTCTGCAAGGTGTGAGTTGCATTTTGGCAGTGGTCAGAAATAGCACGCTACTTGTAGCGTCGCTACAGTAGCTAGCTACAAAATTTGTAGCTCTAGCTGTAGTGATGCTACGTTTTGAAAATTGTAGTTGTAGTGGTAGCGAAGCTACAAAATTCCTGTCGTTGTAGCGAAAATTTCGCTACAGCTACATTTTCTCTCAGCATTTTGAGGTGAATTTTGAATGTGGCAACAGCGTCAGAAAAAATCGACAATAACCTTTAATTTTGCAGGAGGTTCATAAAGACAAAGTCTATTACATGGAAATACAGATTATCTAGATTGTAGATTATAGATATCTGCATGTTATTTAATTAGTATCTGAATAATTCAGATATCCAGATAACTAACTGACATATATGAATATATTCCAGCTTGCAGCTACGTTTTTTTCAGCTGCATCACTATTTTGGGGAGAAACATGCCTCGTTTGCTGCACCGCTGGAAAAAAGTGCCTCATTTGCATCACCTCCGGAACAAATCCTGTGAATATCCATGGTGTAAGAGACACCAAAAAGTCATTAATTGCTGTGTAAAAAACAACCAAAACGAACAATGTTTTTTCCGCTGCACTGACAAAGGAATAGTGCCAGCAATAAATGGTTCAGTACGTTAACAGCATTGATCATTGTCAGTATATAGGATCTCACCAGCAAGAAATTATTGTTACAAGAATGATAGAGTTTTTGGAATTACAATTATTTTCGCGATAATATTTGTTCACAAATTTTAAAATACAATACGTTTAGAACACTTGGGTTTACATGACAGTTTCCTCAATATATTGTATCATATTGTAAAAAGTACGTATGAGTTATTGACTTTCCTGCAGAAACGACCATTTTCTTTAGTTAATATACATAGTTTTCAAATTTATGTATTTTTCCTACTTTTGCATCACTTTTCTGTAACTTTTACTAATCATGACATCATCATCATCCTCCTTCGCCGTTTCCTGCCTCTGGCTGGGTCGGCATAGAAGTCAAGCCTCTCCATTATTTCCTGGTCTTCCACCACTCCTCTCTTTTCACGGTGTTCCAATCTTGTCCTCTTCTCCTAAAACTCTCCACTATCTGCTCTTTCCACAGACATCTTGGTCTCCCCCTTGGCCTTATTCCCACTCCTTGTGCATTGTAAGCTCTTACTGGTAGTCTTTATGCATCCATCCTCTTCATGTGCCCGAACCATCTCATCTGTGTCTGATGTATCCTGTCCTGAAGCTTCACCACACCCACTGTCTGTCTGATCTCCTCATTCCTTATTCTATCCCTTATAGTCTTCTCCCATAGACTCCTTAAAAATTTCATATCCACTGCCTGCATCTTTTTCTTGTCCCTCTATGTCATGTAATTATTGGCACATAGTATGTGTTATATATTACCTTCTTGCATTTCATAGGTACATCCCTGTTCCATATTAATCTTCGAACGCTTTCATATAGTCCACCACCCATTTGTGCTAGTCTGTTTACCTCCTCATCTATTCTTCAATTCTTCTCAATCATGACAATGAGGATGAATGGTTTATTTAATTATTCTCTTATCTATGGTCGCTTTCTGCCACTTTCGGCTAATTGTGAGAACGTGGAAGAATGATGAATGATGAGCAGTGTGGGGAATGGAGGAGCAGGAGGATCTCATCCTCCCAACTTGGCGTCTTTCCTAGTTTTTGTTTTGAGTCCATTTTATGTATAGATAAGCTGATCGAGACTGGATCCGAGCTCTATGTGCCTCCGCTGGGTATCGAACCTGGAGCCTTTGTATACAAAGAGCCCCAGGTACTTTTCATTTAAAATGCTGCCTTCATATCAGTCTATTAAAAAATGAAATATTTATTCTCAAGAAAAAAATGTTGATGTGAACATAAATACGTAATCCTACCAAATTTCATTGGTGTATAGTTGTAATCATTAATTTGGGTAACACCCTAATTGCAATATTCATATATCAAATTTGAATTGAAATGCCACTTGCATAGGTATGTTATTCTCAAAAACTATAGTAAAAATAAGTAACTGAAGTAACACTGCTATCAAAATTATCGAATGACGGGAATCATGATAATAAATAACAGAATCTATTTACCAGTAGTAGGGGATTTTTTTAATATCCACATGGTTATTTTTAATTTTTTTTATGCAGAAGTAGCGCAAAATGTAGCGAAGTAGCGAGTAGCAAACAGGAGTAGCGTAGCGAGCTACTTTTTGGTAAATGTAGCGGTAGCTGTAGCGAAGCTACATTTTGGAAGAATAGCTGTAGCTGTAGCAAAGCTACTTTTAAAATGTAGCGTTCTGATCACTGCATTTTGGTACCCTGTTTTGTCACAAAATTATGCAAAATGAACTGCAAAATGTTAATAGACTCTTAAACACGAAATTTAGTGTTTATTTAACGACACAACACTTTCTGAATTATCCTGAGAGTTAAAAAATTCACAGAAAATTGAATAATTCTGCTGTAAATGTTTGAGAAGCATAAATGGGCCCCTTTATACAGGAATAAACTTAATACTCGGGTAACTACATAAATGTGCTATTACAAGGGATACGTTTATTTTGTGCAGTAAGTGCAGTTTTTAAAGCAAATTTAGAAATTTATTCACAATTTAATGTCATTTTATATACCGCTTTTGACCCGATTTTTCAACACTATAACACTGAAATGTCATTTTATTTTTTATTTACCAAAAATATGTGCCTCTATCAATCAGTCATTGTGATGAAAAATTCTTGACAACAAGTATAATTTCTTGACTTTTTATCGACTTCTTGACCTACTAGACGATTGCTTTACTTTATCTCGACTTTCTTGACTGGTATACGCCCTGGTCCAAAACTGTGCTACAAGATCAAATGACAGTTACTGCAATTTTCTGGTTATCTTACAAGAGAATCTTAGATTACTTCAAAGCACAAATAACAAAGCTCCAATGTGATATTTTATTTGCTACAATGTTCAAATATGTGTAACAGTTCATCCTCACGTCTTATTAAATGGAAAAATAGCTGCTTATTTACATACTTCTACTACAAGGTACACAGAACACAAAAGTTGGCTATCTCGATTCAGGAAAGAATGTGTGGAGTAAGGTGATTCTCAAAGCATAGGTTGATCACCTTATTGCGAGAGAGGAATGGTTAAGGTGAATGCCTGCATGACGCAGGAACATGGAGGATAAATAGTATGAGAGGGAAGCAAGAGGGGTCTTTTTGGTCTGATCGAGAGTTGGTGACAGGAGTAGAGGAGCAAGAATCGAGGTAGTCGAGAGGCCATTACCTATTCCTTACAACGAGACGGGTCAGAGCAATTCCAAGTGCCTACTTCAGTCTTGAAGGTATAAGCGTAATATGAGGGGCAGTCAAATGAAAACCAAAGACCCACCATAAAACACATTCCTCACAAAAGTTGGCAACACTGTTGTTACGTATCGATACTGCCATCTGTAGGGTAGGAGAAATGCATAGTGAAAACGCACAGGTCCACACAGTTGCTTCGTCATTGCTCAGGAGGTGAGGGTAGTGAAAAGTGTGTTCATCCAGCATTGGAAATGGAGGCAAGCAAAGAAGAGCAGAGAGGTGTGGTTCGTTTCTTGGTGGCTGAGGGTGCTAGAACATGCGAAATTCATCGTCGCATGTCTGCAGTGTATGGCGAACACTGCATGTCCCTGACAAGTGTGCATGAGTGGTAGAAGAGATTCCGCGAAGGACGCACATCACTGCAAGACGATCCGTACCCGGGACAGGCCCATCGAGCCATTACGCCTGATGTGATTGCGAGGATCGACGGTCTGATCCGGGAAGACCGACGAATCAGAGGAAGAAATTCGTGTTCAGGTTGGCATTAGTCATGGCTCTGTGCATGCCATTATCAAATATCACCTGCAGTTCCAAAAAAGTCAAAATGCCCTGGAATTATGTCGGACGGAATAATCTTTTTGCATGATAATGCCTGTCCCCATACTGTCAATCTGGTGAGGGATAAGCTTCAGACATTTGGCTGGGAAACGCTTGAACATCCTTCGTACAGCCCCGTTCTTTCCCCTTTTTACTTCCACATATTTGGTGACCTGAAGAAAGACATTCGTGGACGTCGGTTTCATTCGGACGAGGAAGTGCAACAGTGGGTGAGGTTGTGGATCCGTCAGCGACCTACCTCTTTCTACAAGACTGGAATTGATTGTCTCGTCTTCCAGTGGGATAAATGTCTTAACACTTGTGCAAATTACTTTTGAATAAAACAAACTCCATAGTCACTTTGTAGCGGGTGTTCGGTTTTCATTTGACTCCCTCTCATAGTTGGGTGTCATTCAGTTTACATTACGGCAAAGTGAGTAATTGTGAACCATGGCATCATGTACCCCAGAAATGATCCCAGAACCTTAGGGTTCCACATGTAAGCGAGAGAGAATGAAGGCTGATAGAAGTGCTTCTACATTAACTGCACTATGTACATGAAATAGCTTACGGAATACAGATATATATAATAACTTGATGTAAGAAGTTTTAAAAAATTCTCATGTTACAATGCTTTCTGGTAAATATTAAACTGCTATGACGACAATGAAATGATTCTTACATAAAACTGATGAAGAGAGACATACAATGAATGCCTAGGCCACAACTGGAACCCAAATTGTGAGTTGACAACTCGATGTACTCAGGCACTATGGCAACTTCAACTAGGGACCAAACCAATCTTTGGTTTTCCAAGATAATGCTAAACCACTGAGCTAATAATCTTTTTAAGACATCTTGGTGGTTGAGCATGTTAAGTGGTAGACTTTCGAGCTTGACAACAAAGTTCCTCTTTTCGAGTCTCAGCCTGAGCATGGATGTTCTTTTTGAGTAGTGTTCATGTAATTGTTACTCATCAGGAAATGGATTTATATGTAGTTTATTTTCACCAAAAATATGGAGTTAAATATGGACTTAAAATTGTAAAAAAATATGTTTGTTAATAATATGACACTACGTACGTAATTCTTGGGAGTTTTGAAACAATTTATTGCACTTCTCTCTGCACTATGACTGTCTTGAAGAGAAACCAGAAGCAAATTCCGTACGTGTGTCACAAAAATTGTTGCTTCTCGTGCTGCTGTCGGGCATGCAACTAGTAGCAAGGGTGAGGTTAGCAATTGGCTGCTCAACTTGGGACACTCTTCCAACGTTGCAAAAATAACGAGCCCTCATTCTCATTGTTGACAACAATTGTAAATATATAAGAATTTCACGTGTTTTACAATAGCAAAAGCAAACAGTTGAGTGGTGAAAAGGAAAAAGGTAAAGGTAAAGTGTTCCCCCGTGCTTAGCACCATGCTATGAAGGCATATAGGGGGTGTGGGGGTAATGCCCCACACTTTCTTGATCCGGTCTAGAGTGGGGATGATGTGATCAGCATCACGCCCCTGAATGCCTTTACCCCCCAAGGTTTCCCCCAGGTACCCATGTTATTCAATGCTGGGTGGGGGCCGGGGCCGCTTCCAAAGTTAGAAAAGTTCCAGGATTTCAACCGGCCGGGGATGATCGAACCCGGGACCTTCAGCATGGTAGTCAGATGTGTTACCGACTGAAAAGAAAAGAAAAAAAAATATTGTTCGGATGACACAAAACTTGTAATTAATGCAATTGGAGGGCATAAAAAGGTTGTAAACTTTTGTTTGTTTAATGTCGCTTCGGAATTTGTTCACAAAATATTCCCCAACTCTTTCAGTCACACGGAGCATGTGTTATTGCTTGAATATGGAGTATATGTTGAGAAATGTTGTGAAATATGGAAATAATATGTAAAAATAACTAAAATATGACCCAAAACCTAATATATGTACAAATAGGGAAAATAAAAATGGATTATCGAGTCTACATGCCATGATGCACAAAGATATACAAAATATAACTGATTTCAGCATCATACATAAATATGTATCTACATCATCACTATTTGCCAAAAGTGGAAGAAAAGGGGAGAGAGGGAGGGGGAGAGAGAGAGAGAGAGAGAGAGAGAGAGAGAGAGAGAGAGAGGGAGGGAGAGAGAGAGAGAGAGAGAGAGAGCGGGGGGTCTTAATTATACATTTTTAGCTAGAAAACTTTCAATGCAAGAAAATTGAAAATCAAGGACATTTTTATAACATACAGTGAAAATGCATACGAAAAGAAAATGGAAAATCTTCGAACATAAATTTGTAGATGCACATATTTTTGGTAAATAAAAAAGCAATATTTTGGTACAAAAACAGTGTCAATTTCAGGTTCAAAAGCGGTAAATAAAATTAAATTTTGCTGTTATAGAGGTGAAAAAGCGGTATAAAATGACATTTTGGTTTTAAAATTGTGAATATAATCCCAAATTTGATTTAAAAACTGCATTTAAAATAAACATATCCCATTGAATAACACATTTATGTCGTTACCAGAATATTAAGTTTATTCCTATATAAAGGGGCCAATTTTTGCTTCACAAATAGGCAGCCAAGAAAGCGAAGAAAATAATAAGGAGGGAATGATCTTATAGCGATAAAGAGAAAGAGGGAGATGAAACTGGGATAGGTAAGTGCGGAAATGAAACCTATTTTGTCGGAATTCCCTATTGTAAAGGTGTCTCCGAAAGAATTGAAAAAACAGTGCGAGGGTATTGTGTAAAATGTGGGATGAAAGCCCCTTGGAGCATTGAAAAGCATTTCACTGGATATAAAAAGGAGGGGGGGAATCTGCAAGATAACCCGGAAGGGCAAAAGGGAGTTTATAGGATTAGATGCAAATGTGGGAAGGAATACGTGGGGCAGACGGGAAGGAGCATGCGTATCAGGTGGGGTGAACACAACAAGGATATAAAGGAGGGAATACCCAAAACTGGACTTTCAGAGCACATATTAGTTAGTGGGCATAAGATCGGAACAAAGGAAGTTATCAGAAATGTGAACAACCAATTGGATAGGAATGTTTATGAAACAGCCTATATATGCACTGATAATTGGTATAAACTTAATAGAGACGACGGGAATTTGGAAGATGGATGGATTGCACCTTTCAAAAAATGGGATAAATCTGTGAATAATGATGCCAAGTTGGATTTCCATGTTACGTCCGAAGTCAGGAAGGCTGCTGAGGCGGAAATCGAGTTCACCTTGGACTGGTGACGCATGGGTTTCATGAGGGAAAAACCCAGGAGGGGAAGTTTGCTTCCTTCTCCGTGTTGAGCATACGCTGCACATTCGCTTCTGCTAAGCACTGGCCAGGTGGCTCCTAACAGCCGCTTCGGATGTTTGTTTTATGAGGTTTTAGATTGTGATATGCGCAGTTTTAGATTTGTGTGTGCACAGAATGACCGTTTTTATAGCTACAATGCAGGTTCTTCAGTAAGTGTTTTTTTTACCATAACCTTTAACCTGTATACTCAACTAACACTTTCTTAACGTGACACCATGTTTGGTGCCTAAGAATATGCATTAACCTGAAGAAAAAGGCAGTCTTGACCTCTGAAACTTTGTTTTGATCGACAAATCGTACTAACACACATAAGAAATTGATCTTAGATCTATTTAAAGTTCATCATTATTTAGCTGTGAGTAATACGCACATCACAATGTGATAAACTCTAAATTTCGTATTTAAGAGTCTATTTCGCATTTTCCAGTTCATTTCGCATTACTTAGTGGTAGGAAAATGCACCTCACATCCTTCAGAAACATGAAAAAATTAACATTTCAATGTGTTATTTCACATTTCATTTTTGTCAAAAACGAAATATGCAAGCCTCTATAAATTTGGTATTGCACTATGTACATCATATTTCACGACATTAATGAAACAGATAGAGGAATTTCTTATGATGTAGCTATCCAGCTCTTACCTCTAATATCACTCTCTACAAGCCAGTCCCATACTTTTGATGAGTCAATGCTTTTATCTTGGCGACCCAGCTTCACGCAACAAGATGCCAATCCTTCAAACACCTGTTGGATGCTCAATTCATACAGCTCGGCTATTCTCAGTGCAGTGTCGAACAAGCCTACGCTCGTAAGCACACCCACAAGCTCGCCAGCAGACATTGATGGACCTGAAAATATGTACAGGATGAATGAGAATCCATGATTCTACTTTGAAAAAGTTGTGGGAAATACAAGCTGTCTCAAGAGTCACTCTCCCTCTTTCTGTTATAGTTTTTTTTTTCCTGTCATAGAGATGTGTATTTTTAGAGCAAATTTGCGTATTTACAAAACGTTAATTGGTTTGTATCAAATTTTGTTTAATTGTTAAATTTTTCATATCAGACTCATATCATTTATGATGAATGTGGAAGAATTGTTGATTTAATCAACAAAATTCTGTTCAGTGATGAAATAGTCAATGTGGAAAGGTTAATTGACATAATTGTCGCATTAGGGCAGGAGAGAAACCAACAACTGAAAGTGAATGTTTGGCTTATTACTTTGAGCTCTGTAGACCCACTAATGGTCGACATTTGTGGAGCACTGATTCTTTGTGGCATACACATGAAAGAAATATATTTTCATGTCTTAATACCTATTTTTCAAAAAGCCAATTAATTTTCAAAATAGATCATGACTTGTGAGACACCCTGTATATAAAAAACACTGGAAAAATGTTGTAGTGGGATACTTCATTTTATGTCTGTACAGTAGCTTGTTTTCCGTGATGACAATGTGGTATGAAATAAAAAAATTGCAACTATTACGTATACCTTATCCAAGTGCTTCGTTTCTCTTTACATAGATATTTGTTAATGGTAAGAATCTTATATCCATACATACATTAATATATTTAAAAAGTCTTCAGATATAAATAAACCGGACACAATAAGTAATGCCTCATTAAAAAGTTATACAAACCTCTACGTGATACATACCTATGACTCTAGCATTAACAGGACTATGTCTAATTAATCGTAACTTTGCATTAACGAGTTCATATTCCTTCTTTATGTCAGCAAGTTCCCAGACCTCCATTTGTTTTGTGACTCTGGGTTGAAACACCTACAGGAAGAAAAAATTATTATAAATGTTTTCTACGTAAATATGTACAAGCAAAAGTGAAACTAATGTGCATATATATACGCAAGGGAGAGTCAAATGAACATCTTCATTTGTCTTTATTTTTTATGTAGTCTATTTCTTCGTGTATGGTTGTAGAAGTTTGCTGAATTTGAACATAGACCAATTGCTGATCTACATATACAAGGTCCGCCCATAAAGAAACCTGTCAAAAAAAAAAAGAACCAAACCAAATAAAAAGGTACTGTATTCTGGCAACACTGCAAAGAGCTATATCTAAACTTCCCTTCAGTGCATGTTTCAACCTGTTACAGACAGTCGGTATCGGGGCAAGCATGCATGAGATGCAGGTCGTGTGCAGGCGGCATTCAAAGTACACGCACCAAGATGGAACAACGTTACAGGACAAAAGACAAAAGTTAAGAGTGCTGTGAGGATTTGGTGGCAACTGCGGACCAGGACAGCACCTTCCCAAAGTGCATTGTGGCGGAGATGAAACCTGGTGTTTACAATATGACACCAAAACAAAAAGACAGTGTGTGCAGTGGAAAGGACAGTTCCTGCCCGTAAAGAAAAAAGCACGGATGTCGAAATCGAAGACAAAGGTGCTGCTGATCAAATTTTTTGATTCTCAAGGACTGCTCCACCATGAATTTGTCCCTGAAAACCAAACAATCAATCAGTGGTATTACAAGGAAGTGCTTGGTCGACTCAGAAACAGGATGAAGCGGGTTAGGAAGGTCCTCTGTGATTCTGGCCAATGGTTTCTGTTACACGATAATGGTCGGTCTCATACTATACATTGTCTGTACAACAATGCCTTGCTAAGCATTCAGTGACAGTGATCAATCACCCTCCAAATTCTCCGGACTTATCGCCTGCTGATTTTTTCCTTTTTCCCCAAGCTTAATATGGCTATGAAAGGACAAAGATTTGACGACGTCGCGGATATTAAATTAAATGTTACGCGTATTTTGCGAACACTTACTGTCAATGACTATCAACAGTGTTTCCAAGACCTGTACAAACGCTGGTCAAAGTGTGTCTCACACTTTATGGGCGAACCTTATAATATCAAGTCTGAGTTAGTGTTCAAATACCTCATGAATAAGAAGCTTCGAGATGGATGCGCAGTCACACATGAGCCACTGAAAAGGTCCTTCCATGCATCTGACTTGCAAACTGAGGCCATTGTCGAATTTCTTCCCACCATCCTTATACTTGACGGTGTGGTATGCATGATAGAGATATTTTATTTTCATTTGCCGTAGAATTTCTATTTGTTCTAGGCTTCCAGAGGACAAGAAGCCACAGCTCTTCAGTGAAGGAGGTGCCATATTTAAAATGACAAAAATGACATTTTGAAATTCACTTGATCAGTGTTGCAACCTTGAGGTTGTTCTGTGAATTATAGTTGATATCTTGTTACAATTTGAACTACATACAGTCTATCATACAATTTTTGTCGGACTTTCAAAGTTTTCATTTCATTGTAAGGGGTGATCTTCCACATAGTACACCCAATTGTCAACCTCAATTCCATGTAGTACAGCCAGGACTGCATTTTGCAGACTAACAAGGCTCTAGCATCTGGACCTACAGCCAATATCATCTTCGTAGGACTGTGTAGCATTTTGGTTACGTGCGGGTTACTCACTATCTATAAACAAAAATATGTTAGAGTATTAAAAACCCTGCGCTTTCAATGGCCACTCAAGTACACCGTGGTGGTGGTTTTAACATTTTTTTCGAGAGTTTTAAAGGTTTTTAACAAAGGTAGTTTTAATTTTGTATATATCGAGCACTATGAAGTGGTTTTAACCCAAACCTTTCACCTAGTATCCTCGCATGACACTTCTCCGACGTGGCTTGATGTTCCGAGCCTAAAATACAACCACCTGAAGAAGGAAGCAGTAAAGCTTCCGAAACGTAGTTTACAACGAATACATAATCACTTATGTAAGTAGACGAAATTCAATACTCTGTGTGTGTGTTGTCCTGAGTTTTGTCCTTATTTGTGCTGAGTGCCCCTTTACAGCATCCACTTTTAACCGAAGTCAGGACTATTTTAATATTTTAGTTATACAACATTACAGTTATCTTATTTTAGCTCTGGTAAGGGGCTGGACCCTGCATAACATGACGGGTGCAAAATAGACTAAGTGCTGATGCACCCAAAATTTTAAATTCAAATTCAAATTTTATAAAACTTAGCTACAAAACATACCAAATTTTATTTGTATATAAACTTGATATTACAAAGTGCATAATATAGTAAATGTGATTAGAGAGGTTTTCATTCTTGCTGCGATGTTTCGTCATGTCTTCATGCTTTATTTCACACATATTTTTATATTGTTAACAGCAGTTTTAAACTACTATTGTAAAGTGGATAAGTTATAAACAATTTGGCAAAAAAAATGGACTGATAATACTGACTGTATTATAGTTTGAACAAAGGCAAATCAATAATTTCCTTAACTTCTCAATCAATTATTTCTTCAGGATAATCAATTCACAACATGGACATTCCTTGCAGTTCATTTTCAAGTCACTTTATTTACAGAAAGGGAAATCGGGACTGAATCTACAGTTTAAAGTAAGATTCGAACCACTATGTGCCTCCGCCAGGTATTGAAACACAGGACCGCTTGATTACAAGGCAACAACGTTACACCTACAGCATTGAGAAGGCTCCACAATGCTGATATATGTTAAGGTATCAATCATTTGCAGGACAACTTACCTCTTCGCCATCTGCTTTTCTCTTTGGACTCAACCCTGGTGGCACATTTATGTCTTCATTGTTGTCAACAATAGGAACTGGTTTAACTATCCATGCGTACTTAGGATCCACTAACCGAAGTGCATTAAGGCATGCCAAGTAGCACTTTGCCTGTTTTTGCAAACTGGTTTTTCCCATTCCTTCTTTGCTAAGCCTCAATGCCTGTTCATACATAACAGATGCAGCTGTAAAGAAAAAATGCAACATGTACAAACAGCCTTGTAAAATACAAAAACCTGTGGTTTAAAACCATGAGAGCATGGTGTGACTCACAAAGGAAAATTTCTCTCCACACAGGGAAATTCAGGTAACATTTTTAGGGGGAAAAAGGGAGAAGGAAAATCTGAAGGCATCTGAACTAAATCATATTTTCATTTTATTTGGGAACAAATTATACTTTTCCATTACCTAACTTTTCAAATTTTTGAAAATGCTAATCTAATATTATGAAAATGTTTGTAATTCAAATGTTTTCATCCTGCATACAATTTTATATAATTGATCATTTTTTCTTTCATCTTTATTTTCATTCACTCGATCCTAGTATTTCTGTAAAATTGGTGCTTTCTATTTCTCAATGGAAATTACAATACTAATAAAATAATAATACCGTAAAATTGGTGCTTTCTATTCTTCAATGGAAATTACAATACTAATAAATTAATAATACCGTAAAATTGGTGTTTTCTATTCCTCAATGGAAATTACAATACTAATAAAATAATAATACCATCTAACCGCAGTTCTTTTTCTTCTACTACCAGTACTGCAAGTAGCAGTAATAGCTATTGTCGTCTTATGATCACGATTCCAATTTGTGTGAGACAAAGAGGAAATTTTGGAACTAACAGGAATTATAATACTGTTAACTCATAATAATAATTTAAATAGCACTAATCTCTTCCTTTGTGATTTCATCTCTTTATACAGGGTTTATATATATTTGTGAGTAATTCGCACAACTTTAATTGAATTTGTGTTTTATACAGGGTGTTTCACTTGCTCTTGGACCCCGATTTTAGCTTTTAAAAATGAAACTACTGGTCATAATGTAATTAAATTTGCTACGGATATAAAGCGAGTGTTGGAAGTGGTTGCCATGCATGCCTACAAACACCATCATGTTACAGTTAACATTTAATTATCAAAAACAATTACTTTAGACACGGTGGTCTAGTCAGTAGGGTGTCTGACTGCCATGTGGAAGGCCTGGGTTCAATTCCTGTGGTGGGTGATCTGAGGTCAGAAATTTCCCAGCCTTGTCCTCGTATAAAGTGGCTTTGGGGCTCACCCAGCCTCAAATCAATGGGTACCTGGGGGTAAAGGCAGCCAGAGCATGGTGCTGATCACATGACCTCCAAAATGGCAGATTTGGTGTTTTAAGTCCACTTTATGCACAGTAAGGCTAATCGAGGGTGGACCTACAGTTTAGAGTGGGATCCGAACCACTATGTGCCTCCACCTGGTATCGAACCAGGGACCCCATGATTACGGCAACGACGCTACCACTGCACCATCGGGGAGGCCCTGATTTAAGACAAGAATGACCTACCAACATATCGCTGAGATCGAGAATGTGTGGGGCCCTACCCTCATATCCCCTAAATATGCCTTCATGGCTTGGTGCTAAAGGCCTATGTATGTACAAGGGGCCACGTTTTACATCCATACAACATTACAGACAAAATTACTGTTTACCTTTCCTCATGTTTCCTTTCATCACATGAAAAGAATACAGGAAATCATAATAATTGTTGGTCATAAGATCAAGAGATCTAGCTCGAGCCTCTATTATCTTCTCCACGTCTTCGTACATCTCGTCATACGGGTAGTTCATCAGTGCCTTCAGCTCCCTCCAATCAAAGAGGGTTATCAGAAACTGGCGAAGGCAGTCCTTGCGTCGAGAGACATCTGGGTTGGCAACCATGTCATGGTACGCTTCATCATAATGACCTAGCTTCAAATTATAGCTGAACATCAGCGAGTACAAAGTAGCCTGGAAGAATGGAAGAAAAACAAGATAAATTAGAAATTAGAAACTCATTTCACATTAAATTATTATTACAGGGTTCCCCACTCACTGTGCCGAATAAAATTCATCATTTCTTTTTTAGTTTTCCAGGTATTTTTGCTTCCTTGATTGATTTATTTTACTTCCCTTTTCTGCCACTTTTGGCTAATTGCAAAGATGAGGATGGGTGATGATATGATGAAGGGACACTCACAAAGAACATCCAGGATGGGATTCAAACCCCAGATCCCTGCACTCTTACCATGCCATGCTAACCACTCGTCACGGAGGATGGCTCCAGGTATTTTGAAATTACTTTCCAGGACACTCCATAGTGCTTTAACATAGCAACAAATAGATGTATTGCATACTGCATACATGAAGTTCATTCACAAATACTAAAAATAAACAAACAAAAATAAAATGTACAATTTTTTGTACAAAATGAATTTTACGTTTTTTGGAGATCAAGCTGAAAAACTTTAAAATGCAGGAAAATGTAAAAATTAAGGAAAATTCTATAAGATTTCGCAATGTTGGGAAGATTGAGTACATAATGCGAGAAAATGTAAAATCTGGGAACTTAAACTCGAGGTTCCATGTATCTCTGATTAAGAAGCCATTTGCAGGAAAAGGTGAAAATGTGAAATTAAGACCGCAAGCTACATTCAAGGCAATAATAATTTATTATTCATCCAAAAGCTGTGCTTACCATTTCAGGATCTTTCGGATTTCCAGTGCTGATGGCATTCTTTGCCAGTTCTATGACACAATGAGGATAATTTTGCTGCTCAAACAGTTGAATTACCTGAAAGGATACATAAGTTGAAACATTTGAAACAACTAGAAATAAATGTAAACTTAATATATACATATCATTTTTTTTATCACCTATCTACTATGAAGGTCACTGTAATTTACTTTTTCCAACCTCACTGTTAAACATTCCAAAACATTTAATCTTTTGCAAATATATTGTTAATTAAAATAGCTCGTAACATTTTTCTTTTTTCCATTGTTGGAGCAGAGGAGGATGCCAATCAGATATTATCTTAGAAATTGTAGCTATCCTCGCGATGTGATCAGAGTAAGTGTTCTTGGGTTACCAGCGAGGTTAAATCGGCATTAGCTTCCAATGTTTTGAGTGCATACATTGCTCTCATCATCAGGGAATGTCATGGTCTTGTCTAATTCTCATTACATACATTTATTTAGAAGATGAAGTAAATGTTTGCATCTGTGTACTGTGCACTACTAGTTAGGTGCTGCAAGGTGCTATATTGCATCAGTAGAAGCATACATATTTTGTTTATGACGGAAACACAAAATATGAAATAACAAAATGTGAAATGAACTCTTTAACACTAGAACTGCAGGAGGGGTCAAAATGACCCCAACCTTCACAGTTTCTTTAAAAACTATCCTGTTTTTCTTATTTTTTCCTTGAAATTTTGTGACTTCTCATAATTCATTGTCCTTTATAGAACGGTATATTGAAATGTACAAAATATAATTTTTTCTGTGAAATTTCATGTTATAGCTTCAATAGGGAAACTCACTTTCAGATAATACAACACACACATCTTCTGTTCGTTAACATCACCAGCTTGAATAAATTTATTGCAAAGGAAGTAATCACTTTTGACACCTTCTGCAGCCTGGACCACACAATCATAAGCCTTCTCTGGTTCTCCCATATTTAGGAATGCAGCTCCCAGGATAAATTTTCCTGTAACAAAGCATGAAATAATTATATCAAATATATTTTCATTACAGCTAAGCAGATAATACTTTGAACCAATGTATAACTTGATTCCTTCTTATATCTAAACCTTTTCTTGAACACTGAAGTAATTTAATATATTTTTTTAAACATGTGCCTGTAAAGTAAAAAAAGTAAAGGGCTCCCCTGTGCTATGCACCATGCCATGAGGCATATAGGGGGTGTGGGGTTATGGCCCAACACTTTTTTGATCACGGCCGAAGGTGGGGGTGATATGATCAGCACCACGCCCCTGGCTGCCTTCACCCTCCAGTTTCCTCCAGATACACACTTTATACGATGCTGGGTGGGCACTGGAGCCGATTGAACACGTGGAAAAAAATCACGGTTCTCCCCTGCCGGGGATTGAGCCCGGGTCTGTTGAATGGTAGTCAGACACCCTAACAACAGCTACTGCGGCTCATATAACATGTGCCCGAGGTGTAAATATTGTCTTACCCTTCATTTCAATTCATGCAGGTAAGATATTTTTATACATTATGCAAAATTCCTAGTAACTTCTTTCGTTTACATATTCAAATATCATAAAAATTATACATCACCTGTATAATATGTGGCAAAAGTAAATTTCATGATAAATCAACGTGTATATATTATGATTATGTGATATATCTGAGCCTTCAAACACTTGATGTTGATCATCTCATCAAGTTTACCAATTCAGCTGTGTTTTTTTTAAATTTATACTCTTAACTCATTATAAGGTTATGCAACACAGACTTTAGAGCACATAGTCATTTAATGTCACCTACACAGACACTTGCGGAAAGGATCAGTGCAACGACTGATATTCATAAAACAACTTCACATTGCAGCAATTCAAAGATATTTTATTTTGTGACTTATATATTGACTTTCCCTTGTATAAAAATAAAAATATTACTGTGCCATATCAATCTATAAGTTTAGCTTAAAAACATGCATCCATTTATGACACAATATGTAAATTAAAATAGTGGCCATTTTATAGGAAAATCCAGTTTACACACGCAGCTTTGGAGAATTATGAATGGAAATTCTGCAAGACAGCCCAATTCCGAAAAGCATTGGATGCTATAAGGCCAGAACTTTCTTATTTTAAATGTAATAACAATCAGTTTGGTTCCAAATGCAACTATGTATGTTGGAAAATTGAATACTGTTATATCTTAAATTTCTTTATGAAAGGTTTTTATTTACTGAATATAATATCCCCTAGCATTATTTTGGAGCACAATACTTGAGGTGCAAACTATAATTGAAGCTGGGAATGGAATATATGTATTTTTTTGTTAGTTCTTTGTATCTATAGGTGCATCAGTACAATTGTTTATAATTTTACTGGCAAGATATTTCTACAAATAGGTTGCATTTTAGTGCAAATTTCTTACATTTTGTTGTATTTTATTGAATATAAAGGCATAATTAATGTACGTGAGGTTTTGTAAATGCTGTTTCTTGTTGGAGGATTACTTTTGTTATTTAGCATAGCTTTTCTGCCAGTTTTGGCTACTTGCGACAATGAGGATGAATCATAATATGCTCAATTTATGAAGGAACACTCACAAAGAACATGCATGGTGGGATTTGAACATGGAACACGGGATATCAGTGACATCAAATGTCGACCAGGTAAGGGGCTGGACCAACAAGCTGGTAAGATAAGGAGGTGAATGTACAATTGTATTCTTCGTGAAACAATGAAAATTTATCAGAAGTTTATTATCATCAAGAAAGATTCAGTTTGTCCCTAACAGAAAAGTTCACCAATTTGCATGCAAATGAAAAAATAAAGAATATGTTAAGTTCAAGCAGGAAATTGCTACAATTTCATTTATGTAATTTGCTGGTCCATTGAAATAAGTTGTTATTGAAAAGTAAAACTCACTTGCACAGCTGTTCCACTCACACCAAGTTTGAAGCAGGCGCACGTACTCTTGAATTTGTAAGTACTGGCAGGATGCCATTAAAAATTCTGGGAAGACAAAATTTCGGCTGATTGGCCATCTTGATTAACATTAAGGAAACCACAAATTAAGACATTGCAATAAGAATAAAACAACAATGCTACTGTTTATTATCTTACATTGCATGCTCACTCAATGCAGAAATATTCTTCAACATGCAAGCTATTTTATCTCTCTTTTCTTGCACAAATATACAGGGTGTTCATTACAAAAACCTATTCCCTGGCCACCACGCTCTCCTGATATCACACCCTTGGATTTCTTCTTCTGGGGGTATGTGTTTACTGCACTCCTTTTCCAGAAGTTATTACTCCTCGAAGAATTGGATTGGATTGATTTGGTGTTTTAAGTCAACTTTATGCACAGTAAGGCTAATTGAGACTGGACCTACAGTGTAAAGTGGGATCCGAACCACTATGTTGCTCCACCGGGAATTGAAGCAGGGACCCCTTGATTACAAGGCAACGATGCTATCACTGCGCCATTGGGGAGGCCTACTCTTTGAAGAAGAATAACAGTAACTGGTGATATTTATTTATTTGTTTGTTTGTTTGCTTCCTACAGAGAGAATCTCCAATTACAGGAAAGCTTACATAAATTCAAATAATAAACATATAAAAGTGTAGATTACATATAAACACATACACACACAAACGCATTTATACACACAAGATAATAAGTGAAGTACTACAGGACATATATCCAACCATATACACATATATTCATAGTTCAAAACATAGCCTTTATATAGTATTAAACGGCAAAAAATAATTTTAAAAAAATGAAAAATAGCATAGAAGGTAAAATACTTTCAGAATAAAGGAAAATAATGCACAGTACAGTAGAAAATAGAAAATAATGCACAGTAGATGGATTCACATATAGTCTTTTTCAAAAATTGGTTTTAATGTTTTTAGATATAAGGAAAGTGGTAGACTGAAATCCAGATTTTCATGCTTTGTAGAAATATTATTATATATAGAACAAAGTCTGAATATAGGTGATGATTTGTATTTTTCTGTTCTCGGGATATCACAGAGGAAAAGGTGTCGCAACCGAAGATTAGATTTTCTAGTATACTGGGGCATGTATGGGCAGAAGTGGATTACCGCCTTGATGTTCCTAGAACTAGAGGGGCGCACATTGAGGTGTATGGCATATAAACGTGGAGAGTTGTAGCTCATTTTGAAATCAACAGCGTTGTTCTATTGCATGTAGTTTCCAAACTATTTTTTTTGTAATGGTATCAGGACTTTATAAACACCCTGTATAATATTTCTGTGTGTCTTTGTAAAAATATTACTTTATTAGCCTACTGATGGCACTATCTCCATTCACAGAAGACTTACTTAAGGGGCCCTCCATTCAAACTCTGGTGGAGGAACATTGCACAGTAGTTCGGACCCCACTTTAAACTTTAGGCCCAGTGCCTTTACCTGGTACCGAACCTGGTACCTCTTGATTACAAGGAGACAACATTACCACTATACCACACTGGCAGTGATGATTAGCCAAAGTTGATGAAGGTAAACATGTAAAGGAACACTCATGGGTTTGAGTTTCAGAGATTAATGGATAATCCCCTGTGGCTGGGCCAGCCAGCATGGTTGTACACAGGATGCAACAGAAGTAGATTCCCATTGATAACTCTGTATACAACAACTACCTTATGACATGCAATAATTTTTGGATTGGCCAAAATTGTAATTTGATCCACTCCTACATATTAAAATTGTGCATATACATATGAGGTTCACACACACTAAAAGTAAAGGATACACAAGCTGTCCAACTAGAGTGATGTAAGGCAGCATTGACGAGTGCCACTGGTACACAGCATCTTCATCCAGCTGCAGCTGGGCAAATAATGAATGTGTGTGCACTCCTCCTGATGACTGAAGGAATAGTTCAATTAAAGTCAATGTCTTCTGAACTCGTTTCGAAACTCTTGCCAAGTCATGAACACTTTCTGAGATCTTCAAGACAGACATTTGACGCACACTTGTTTCCCTGAAATTTGAATGGAGAGGAAATTATAAAAATATATACATTTAGAGGAGACAAAAATGTAACATATGTTGATACAAATACATAATTTAAAATTAAAACACAATACTATCAAAATCTAGGTATTTAGTTCTTACTGCATATCATTTTAATTGCACTGGTACACCTTGGAAACAATAAAATAAATTCATGCTTGTGCCTGTGCTATGATTTGTGATGGTCAGTTAATTGGTAATAAAGGTAAAGTTTCCCGTGCATATAGCACCATGCCATGAAAAGGCACATTTAGGGTAGAGCCCCATGATGTTGGCCATTTTAGAGGTCATGTGATCAGCACCATGCTTCAGGCACCTTAACCACCTGCCCCACCAGGTACCCATTAATTTGAGGCTGGGAGAGCCCCAGAGCCACTTTATGCAGGGACAGGGCCAAAAAAATCAACCTCACATCACTCAGCCCAGTAATTGAACCCGGGTCTCCAACATGGCAGTCAAACACCCTACCAACTAGACCACCATGGCTCATGGTCAGTTAATTTGTTGATTGAAATTAAAATCATGAGTGCTCAGTGTTTAGGCTATTTGCACCCATCACATTATACAGGGCCCAGCCCCTTACCATAGCTAAAATCAACATCTGGCTCTAAGAACTAAAATCTTCTTATGTTAAAAGCTGATGCTGTAAAGTGGCACTCAGCACATACATGGACAAAACAGGACAACACACAGCCCTGCAGAGGAGGATTATATTGGCCGTAGGTCCAGATGCAAGAGCCTTATTGGCCAGCAAGACGGCAGTTAGGGATGAGTTCTCAAAGGTCACACCTTACACTACCCCTGGTGATCAGGTAAAACCAGGCAAAACAAATTTGTGCTAAAGAGTTATAGAAAGTGACAGAGTAATAAAAAATAAGTTTGTACATGTTCAAATAACCACTGTTGGTAATTTAAAAAATTGAAAGTTTTTGTACTATTCTTTAACTTCTCTTTAGTCCAACATTTCATCATTAGTTACAAAGAAGAATGAAAAATGGTTTGATCAAGGATGGCACCTGAGAACAATCTGGTATTCCATACAAGCACACTAAGCAAAAAGCCCCACACAAACCATTAAATAAAATACACAAGTATAAGACTCAAACCGTGATGGCAAACTTACAAAGCACTTCCGGAAACAGGCGAAGAAGGTGATTTCAACACCCATAACACAACATAATATGCTTGTGTGAGCACGACTGTCCTAGGTTTAAGATTAGATCGGATTTTCTCTACTTCTCCAAGTTCAATTCTAGAGTCATCCTGACATGCTATAATCAGCATTTGAAGGAACAGCAGATTCTGGCAAATAGCAAACCTGTGAAGGCAAAGATTAGAAACAATTATTATGCTGGTATAAATGAGGGCTCAGCCGATACCGACGTATCGGTAATGGTCAATACGAGTGGCATTCTAACCTAATCTGACCAGAGGTATTGGTATCACAAAGTAACAGATGGGTTTTATTCATTGATAATAATAATAATAATAATAATAATAATAATAATAATAATAATAATAATAACAACCCACGGTGCAACAACCCTTGAGGACCAAGGTTGTCCCACTCCCACATGCCTAAGCAGAGGTGCCCGATCATCCAACCAGTTACAGGGTGATGTGTGCAAGACAATAAACCCCTACTCTTTGTACGTTGTCAATGACCGGGTTACGCTGCTCCATAGCTCCCTATCCTCATGATGGTGGGTGGCCACCTGTCCCATACACAGATGAAATCTCAGGAGAAAAGTTGTTATGCTTCCCGAGAGGGGACTCGAACCAGCGGAACTTAAATTGTTTAAGAAGGTGCGAGTTACTAAATTATTTCCGCGAAACTTAAATGTTTGATAATTTCAGTGGCCTCTGCCACCATCCACTTGGAAATTTGTTGCTTCACTGTTGGGTTGACTTTCGGTTCCTGTTTCCTCACTTCCTGCTAGGAGTGCCGGTGTAGCTAGTTCGTCTACTGTGGGTGATAGGTTTCAGTTGTTGCAATAGTGGGAGCCAAACATGATGTAACTGACCACTGTTGATATTCAGAAAAGCAACAAGTTCTCAAGTGGATGGTGGCAGGCCACCAAAATTAATCGAACACTTAAGTTTCACATAAATAATTTAGTAACTCACGTCTTTTTATTATCAACCACATTTTTTATTCCCCCTAACATGAATTAAATTGTCTGTAAGGGGCCACTCAAAACAAACGAGTTAATACAGCAAACAACAAAGACAATTGCAGTACCTGCAGTTTCACATACCAGTCTTATTTACCCACAACAAAACGCAGTTTCCTGAATCCTCCAAAATGAAAAAAAGCTTGACAATTGAGTGCCTTGTAAAATATCATCACTTACGCCTAGAGGTGGTCATCCTCCAGAGGGTGACCCTCATGAGGGCAGACCTCACCCCCACCATCCGAAGACTTGTGAGGGTGAAAGGCAAGTCATGAGGGTGAAAGTTGAGTCGTGAGGGTTTGCAAGGATGAGGGTGAACTCGAGTAGGGTGTGTGAGGGTGAGGGCAAGATCGAGCCGTGAAGGAGGTTGAATGAAAATGACCACCTCTGGTTACGCCACTGAAGTGCATTTCAAAATGTTACAGGAATTGGATTTACCTCACTTCAGCAATTTGATGAAGAGAACTGGCGATCGTGCTGACACCCAACTGGCTGCTGAACAGGGTTCCAACTGAAAGGACCATTCGGGATTCTTCACAAGCTGAAATGAAGAAAATAATAATTATGTAATATACTTTACCTTCAGCACTTAAGCAACTTGTGCAATTACACTGGTCAACAGCCAAAATGCGACATGAGTGATATATACAATTTCTAATCAATATTGGCCCCCTAAATACGAAACTGTCGTTAAAAATCGCAATTGACTAATTATAATTGAGTTACAGGACATTGTTGAATTGGAGAAGTTCCCTATGTATATGGTATTGCATAGCTGTAAGAAGTAAATGTTGAGTTTTCTCTTTTCACATCTTATCTTTGCTTATTTGTTGTAAGGAAAGGGGGAACTTAACCTCTTTATTCATTGATTTGTGAGGTGTTCGTTTGTGCAGACGTGATTGTGGCTTTATAAAACTAGGTTGAGTGTGTGCATTTATCGAAGATTGTGTTTGCGTATTACGTGGTCCGTTTATGGTAAGGTTGGCATTTAATTAAATTGCTGAGTGATTTGGTAAAAAAAAATACTACGTAAATGCATTATCAATGCTAACAATTTCTATTGTTTGTGGTCAAATTGTGTTTTCTGGACAGCGGAGAAATATTACCCCTGCTGTAAGAACACCCTACAATCTGTATTTCGGTACATACTGCAAATTCGGAGATGAAGATAAGACTTGGGCTCCACATTTCTGTTGTAAGACCTGCTACACGAATCTGCTGGACTGCTTGAATCACAGAAGACCATTGATGCCATTTGTTATTCCCTTGATTTGGTTGGAGCCCACTAATCATACAGACGATTTTTTTTGTTTGTATGGTCCCAGTAAAACAACTTATGTCCAATACTAAAAAGAAGACAATTGTATTTCCAAATATTCGTTCTGCTACTCGTCCTGTGGCGCATAGCAATGAACTACCTGTTCCAACACCCCCTGAATCCTATTCCGTAGAATCAGAAGACGAACCGTACAATCCACAACCTTCCACATCTACAGATCCTGACTTTGCAGGTGAAGTTACAGAACAGCACAAGGTTAGCCAGAGTGAAATGAATGGTTTAGTGAGAGATCTTGAACTTTCAAAAGCAAAGGCAGAGCTATTAGCTTCCAGACCTCAACAATGGGATTTTCTGGCTAGTAATGTGAAGGTGTTATTTTATCGTGACCATCAGAAAAAGTTGGAAGAATACTTTTCTACAGAAGGAGATCAAATAAATTATCGTCAATCCCTATTGGTTATTCTGTGCAAAAGAAAGAATCGTATGATAGCCTAAAATTCCTCCTTCAATCAATTAAATACAACTACAAATGAAAAATATGTGCAGATTTGAAAGTCATTGCTATTAGATTCCAACACAGCTATACCAAATATTGCTGTTTCCTCTGCGAATGGAATAGCAGAGACTGAGTTTCTCATTTCATTAAAAAGGATTGGCCATTACATCAAAAGTATGAAAACTGGAAATATGAATGTATAAAATGAACCTCTCGTGGAATCTGAAAATATTATACTTCCTCGACTTCATATAAAGCTAGGATTGATCAAAAACTTTGTCAAAAAGTTGGATATCCACTTAACAAATTTCCAAAAACCAGTGAACAGAAGATCGAGTAAGGAATTTTTGTGGGCCCTCAAATTCATGAACTTCACCAGGATGAGATCTTCCAACACCTGCTAAGTGATGTTGAGAAAGGTGCATGGAGTTCTTTCAGAGAAGTCTCAAACAATTTCTTGGAAAACAAACGTGCTGAAGACTATGAAAAACTTGTAAATAATTTGGTTTCATCGTATCAAAAAATGGGTTGCAATATGCCCCTTAATTTGCATTTTCTACACCCTCATCTGAATTTCTTCCCGAAAAGTTGTGGGGAGGTAAGTGATGAACACGGTGAGTGTTTCCACCAACAAATAACTATAATGGAGAAAAGATACCAAGGGAAATGGAGTACAGGAATGCTTGCCGACTATTGCTGGGCAGTAACCAGGGAACTTCACTACAAGATGGAAGCAAAGAGGAAGCGGATTGAATTCCACGTTAAGTATTAAAAGAACAAATCATACAGTAGTATAGTAGAATATTTGTATTTTGTGATTAATGTAAAAATTTTGATTCGTGAATTTACTTGGAAAAGGCAAATGGAAATGTACCCACGTTTTGTACTGTTCGTATAATACAGTTAAAGCTTAAAAGTTACATGCACACCAAGCATACGTCATTCCACTACGTTACAACATTGGGAAACCAGACATTTCGACAATACCTCGTATAATTCTTAAACTGGAAGTCGAGTGGCATTTTCATTGTCAGTTTCGTGTTCAGCATCATGGATTGATAAAGAAAAGTGATTTTTCATCCATGTCGCAAAAACAAAATTAAAATTTGTTGACCAGTGTTATTTAACACTCTATTAATAATTATAGCAATTAACAAGTGAGAAAGTCAGAAGTACAAACCATGATTCGCTGATATTTAGGCCCTCCCCAAGTGTTTCCGTACTCAGGTTTTGGGGGATTGGAATAGAGGATGGAAGCTCATTACCCAGAAGCAGATGTTGAAAGGTGAACTGTGACTGTTGGTACAGACAGCAACAGTACAGTCAAGGTTTTGGGTAGAAGATATGAATGAAGTTTGAGGTGTGATAGGTTTCTTTTGGGTGTGGGGTAAACTTTCCTGTGACAATGTGATTTAATCTTGGTAAAATTAGTAAATACCTGTTTCATCCATAGTAAGTTCCTCTGGCTGTCCTAAATCCAAACTCAATGCCTGAAGCAACATTAAGACTGCAGGGTAGATGTTGTCCACATGCTTCAAAGCCACCCACAACTCATCCATGAAGCTGCAGTCCACACCCTGAAATTATAAATAATGCACAGAAACATGTATATTTCATTTTTGACAGAAACACAAAATGTAACATGCTGCATTTTTTATTTTTCATGGTTTTGAAAGATTAGATATGCAGTTTTCTACCATGTTTTTTCACGAAGTAATGCAGAATGAACTGCAAAATTTGAAATAAACTCTTAAACATGAAATTTAGAACTTACTTCCCGACACAACACATTCTCAATAATCTTGTGAATTATGCAAAATCATGGAATATTGATTACATCTGCTGTAAAAATGTGAGAAAGTAAAATGGACTCCTTTACACAGGAATAAAGTTAACACTCTGATAACTACATAAATGTGCTATTAGAAAGGAAATGTTCATTTTGTGTAATAAATACAGCTTTCAAATAACATTTGTTATTTTTATTCACCATTTTAACACCAAAATCTTGATATTTTATTCATCGTAGTTCTAATAATATAACAGTGAAGCCTCTCTAATGAAATATACTGAGACTACAGAAACATTATTAACTTAAGAGTTCACAAAAACATTATCATTACATAAAAGTTGAAAACATATTTTTATAAAAAAATGGATAAAATATAAATAGAATTCAATTTACTCACAAGATCCTCAGAACTGTCTGAAAGAATTGCTTCTACTATATCTTCCATGATCTGGTCTGGACTCTTTAGGTAAAACATACCCTTCTTGAAAGCGGACACAATCTCTTCAGTCAGCTGATTTCCAAGCATCACCAATATCTTCATAAGCTTTATAACATCAGAGCACACTTCTGAATCTGGGAAAATAAGAAACACATGAATATGCTGCTGTGAAAATAACAAAAGAGATTCCTAACAAAGTTTAACTAAACATTCGGGATAGATTAATATTTCCAAGGATACTGATAAAGTACTTAAAAAATATATTGTTCTGATTTAGTATAAAATGGGAAACACATCAGGCAGAAATTGAATGAATAAATTCTCCTCCTTAATTTGCTTCAAAGAGAAGCTGAATCGAATGTACAAAAACAGTGCATATTAATTTGTTTTTGTCAGAAAGAGCAAGAGACAATCAATTAAAACGTAGATACAAATGGCTGTCTGAGCAATGTTAGCCTCAATGCCCAGGCTGTTTTTGCCATGTAATTTGAAACCAAGTACTACACTAAACAAAATTTGATCCCTCTCAAGCAAATAATGGAAAAATTGTAAACCACATACTGTTTCTTCAGCATCACTATAGATAGGGTCATGCTCATAAAGGTAATTTGAGGAATAAATCATGAAAAATTAACTTTGGCCTTCCTCTGTGGGAAATATTGGGACTTCAGGTTTGAAAAAGACTAGTTGGCTAGTACATGTTACATAGAATTATGTAATTTTTACTTTCTGAGTGTAATAATTTGTACATTTCGTAGGGATGGGCCGAAATGAAATTTCGATATAAAGTATCGATATAAAATTTACTGATACCAATTACCGATATTCTACCGATCTGATATGAAATTCCAAATGGTCCTTGAAGAACCTGAATGGTTTGTTGACCTCCTTAATAAATGTTTGCTTCCAGATGACTGCAGTGCAAAAGAAGCTGCATGTTTAGACATTTACTTTTTACAAAGTAGGGCATGGACATCATCCATAAAAATTACAACAAAATGGCAGAACATTGCACTAAATTAAAGATATTTAATGATATATAAGATCTGTAAAATAACCGGAAATTTTACTGATAAATCAATACACTGATATGTCTATATCGGCCAATGCCGATTAATCGGTCCCATCCCTAATATCAAATTTCACTCCAAAAGCGGCCACTGTAAATTTAAAGTTAGACACTTTCCTTTTCTCCATCACATCTTATGGCCATGGCAATGATCAAATTAGTCATGACATACTGTAAAGTTCATGTAACAAAGCAAATGCTGCAGACAGAGGCTGTCTAATGCCTGAATTAGCACAAATACCTTTAAGGGACATATGTTGTCTTGTGCCAGTGTTCAAAAGTTAAAGAATATTTATAGAAATATTGTATTGGCAAATTACTATAGGTTTTATAAATAGATACATGTATTACTTTATTCTTCAATAATGATACAGTATGGATTATTAATCTGATTCATTACTAAAAATTACGAACAAGTGATCTTTCTTAGTGAAACTTATATTAAAAAAATTAAAAAATTTAAGGCTAAGTTGATACCAGTACTTTCCTAGTCCAGGTATCTTGCAGAGTTTGCAAAAATGCTATTCTACAGTTTTGCAGAATATCAGCTGGCCCTGACATCAATTTGAGCAAACACACCAAGAAAATGCAGTGTTTACCTTCACAAAGAAACGGAGTAGATGCAAAATATGATGGAAGGCAGGTTTCCTGTTGGATGGTCATCATATGCTCCAGAGCATCCATTGGACGCAGCAACGAAAACTGACTTTTCTTGATGATTCCCAACATTGCAGAATCCATTCCATAAATCAAGCCCATTGGTTTAGTTCCTGCCTGTGAATACAAAATATTTAAATATGACTTACATACAAACAGTAAAAAACAAAGTAATATGGGAGGCTTCCACTTTTCACCGTGTGTGTTTTAGACTCAAAAAAATGAATTTCAAATCCTGATAATTCAGGAATTCACGTTTTCCGTGAAGCTACTTTAAGTAATTTTCTATTAATTTCGGCACCGAAATTAATACCAAATTACTTAAAACACCTTTGCAGAAAACGCGAGTACCTGAATTATCTATTACCACGTCTCTCATTCCCATAGTATGAATTTAAATCATGACAAATCAAATTCCTTGGTTTCCCAGATGGTTTTAAATTAATTTCCAGAACTTACTTTAACTTGGTTTAGAGTATACTACAAGTGGAAATATGAAAGTAATTGCTCCAATTGCAAGAAATGCCATATTGTTAGGTTTGTTTTTTTTTACATACATACATACACATGTAGAAAATTTCATATTTAAAACATTTTGTTCTACTGGGACCATCAAGATTGAATGTATATATGTAGGAAAATGTAAAATTCTGGAACCTAAAATCAGGTTTAGATTGTATAGTTAAAAATAGTTACTAAGCTATGTGTCACTGATTTCCTTTGCCATTTTCAAGGTATAAACAAGAGGCTACAAACAGGCAACGTTGATAGATACAGCAGCATTGTACTACCTGTCATCACAACCAATCTTACAGCTGATGCTTGGGAGCAGTTTGTTTAAGCATTGTGATGAAGTAAATTTCCATGCACAACATTATTATTAGTTTTTACTAAACTAGTGTCTTCCTTTATGGCCCGACCCTGTGGCCGAGTGGTTAGCACATCACGCTGCGACGTCAAGGGTCCCGGGTTCGAATCCCAGTCGGGCTTGGTTGTTTGCGAATGTTCAGTCATCAATTTCATCATTTCATCACTCATCCCCATCTTCGCAAATTAGCCAAGAGGCACAAAATGTGAAGTAAAATAAACTAAATCAAATCAAATCAAAAATCAAATCTTCCTTTATGGCCCTTTCAGAATACAAAACAGAAAAAAACTACAGAGAATCCTGGCAACACTTAGCATCAGCTGTGAGGTATATGTTCCTCCTTTTGTAGAGTACAGCCAACACATTCTGTTGAAATTACTAATTGGAATTTTTAATTACAGACCGATTTCATGACTCAGGTTTTCAAGGTCAGTTGTTCATTATTGCACATGTTTCAAATTGAAATAAATACAAGATGACTTATTTAAATAATATTCGTGAATGTTTATTATTAGCTTGTAATTTATTTCCATTATTTTTTTATTTTCTTTTGTTCCTCTATATTTTATTGAATTTAATTATTTAAGTAGTTTAAGCAGTGGTGATTGCAAAGTCCTTAAATCAATGGTTTTTAAGTTTTCTATTACAATTGTAAGTTCAATTATTTTGTTAATCAGTCTTTTAATTTTATTATTATTAGGAATAATATTTTTAATTAAAGATATTACAAATTTTCTTGAGTGAAGTATTATTATTTTGAATAGTTCTAATATTATTATAACAATGTCATTTGATTGAATATCTTTAATTTTTATAGGATTAGTTATATACTGCTGGACAATGAAAACCGGACACTTTAATATTTGACATCTGAATTGCAATAACAGTTCGCAGGTATATTACAGAATGTTCGGCAGATCATGTAGTACCATATGCACCATTCATAGGCTCGGACTTTGTTTATGCATTCGTACTTAATTCAGTTTCTGCAACATTTAGTTAGCCCTTGTACCAGAGCTTTTATCGACCCATTGCGTTATCACAAAAAATGCAAGTGTCCGGTTTTTTTTGTCCAGCAGTTTATATAGAGGCACGCAAATTTCGTTTTTGACGAAAACACGAAATTTGAAATAACATGCTATAATGTTCATTTTTCATGTTTCTGAAAGGTCTGAGGTGCATTTTTATACCCTGTTTTGTCACAAAATAATGCGAAATTAACTGCAAAATGCAAAATTGACTCTTAAACATGAAATTTACTGTTTATATACCGACCAGACACTTTCTGAAGTCTGAAGTATCCTGTGAGTTATTCAATTTACGGAAAATTGATTAATTCTGCTGTAAATATTTGAGAAGCAAAAATGGACCCTTTACACAGGAATAAACTTAATACTCTGGTAACTACATAAATGTGCTATTAGAAGAGATAAGTTTATTTTGTGTAATAAGTGGTTTTTAAATCAAATTTAGGATTATATTCACAATTTTAAAACCAAAATGTCATCTTATATAGCACTTCTGATGTGATTATTCACCGCTATAACACCAAAATTTTATTTTATTTACCGCTTTTGAACCCGAAATAGACTATTTTTGTACCGAAATTTTACTTTTTTATTTACCAAAAATATGTGCCTCTAGTAATACATATTTATTCAATGGTTATTAATTGTGGTGGTTCTTATATGGAGGGGATTATAATATAGGTCATTTTATTATTTTAGTTTTATTTGTGGGGTCTATAATGTTTTTATTATTTTTAAATTGCAAAACACTCCATAAAGTTGAAATATTGAAGAAGAATTAAAATTTATATACTTGTTAAAATCCTTCTTCACTGAATATGGAACATACCTGTTGATACTGCACCACACAAGAATAAAATCTTGCCCAGCACCTTGTGGCAATCTCTCTGAATTCATCATTGGAGAGCTCATAATCAGTTGCTTCGTTCTGAATTTCTGCCTCCACAGCAGTACGAACCCTCTCCTTTAGGATGCTGGCAGATGGCACTTGAGTCCTGGTATCGGATATACTGCTCAGAGACCTGCAATAAATCTGGAAACAAACAAACAAAAAAAAATCACAATATTTCAAATTATTTGAAAAATGTACTCAAATTTTTATACAATCTCTAACAATATGTTAGTCTGGACAAGGATAGAAAATATATTGATGGGATATAATTTTCTATGTTGTTCATTTACACATGTAAATCTTAACAGTAAGAATGTATAATTATCTCACAAAATAAGTCAAAGGATCAGAAACGCTAATGTTTTTTCTACAATTCAAATCTAGGACCACTAGCAACGACAGAAGCATCAGAAATTATTTTACAACAATGAACGTAAGTTTCTAGAGATTTCATGCATCAGATGCATCCAGCAAAACTTCCACATATTGCATTTTAAATGTAACCCCAAGTGCTCTAAATAATGTTACTGATTATGTTTCTGGGATTCAAAGATGTGGTAGGAAATTAACTCATTCGCTGTGGGATTTTGGCATGCTGATATAGCTTTCGCTGTGTAGTTTTTTGGGGAAATTTTCAGAATTTCATAAATTTGTAATAAAAGTATTCTGAAGTACTAATATGAATTCTTCCCGTATTCTTTCAAAAAGGGCCATAGTCGAAATTTATCCTTGGTGTTCGATTATCATTGTTATTGAAGTGGATACAGCAGCGTGCCCAAGGGGATGGGGAGTGGGTTGGTAGGGCTCATAACCCTTCCTTTTTGTCCATCATTAGTAAATAATAATAATATTAAAAGTAGGAAAGATAGTGAAATTAGGGTGATTACTAAAAAAAAGTGTACGTACCCTCACCACATTTCAAAAATCTTGGAACATGCCACTGAGTAGATAAATGATCCTTGTCGCCATTGTTGTTTACATAGACACAACAGTACACATTTTTCATTTGTTCAGAACAAAAGCAAGTTATTTCCTTTGAAAACAGTTCAAATGACAGCATGTTCTGGTAATGCTTTTTCTTATAGGGCAATTTTGCTCGACACCAGTAGTGACGAGAAAAAGTTAGGCATATTGAAGCAAATTGCCTGAAGTCGTTTGCCGCAGCGAAAGAGTTAATAGCAGGTGTTTCGTAAATAATTGATGGGTTACAAAAATGTATTGCAAGTAAACTATTGAACTTTCATTAATAAGAGCAGTCCCAAAACAAACAAGGAACTCAAAACAGTTTTTTTTAACACCTACAAATGTTCAATGTATGCACCTCGGGTGACACGGTACACACCAACATGAATTAGTTGAATTAGTTTGTTTCGTTAAGACTTAAGAAATGCACCCATAGTGCTCTTCCAGTTTTTTTTTTTATTAAAGTGAACCAACAAGCAACGTATACTAAGCATCTCTTTGCATGTTTGAGTCCCATCATCCCTCCTCCCTCTTGAACAGAGCCTGTTACTGTTTCATTTCATGTAGCTCTGCAACTGCCTTCACAAAATAGGGTTAACAAAATTTTGACGCTCACAATGTACAAGGTCCGCCCATAAAGAAACCAAACTGTCAAAAAAAAAAATAACCCAGCCAAATAAAAAGGTACCGTATTCTGGCAACACTGCAAAGAGCTATATCTAAACTTCCCGTCAGTGCATGTTACAACCTATTACAGGCAGTCAGTATCGGGGCAAGCGTGCGTCAGATGCAGGTCGTGTGCAGGCGGCATACAAAATATGCACAACAAGATGGAACAACATTACAGCATAAAGTTTTTGTTACAAATTGGGTAAATCATTTACCAAAATGTTAGATGATACGGGCAGTGTATGGTGAGATGAAACCTGGTGTTTACAATATGACCCCGAAACAAAAAGACAGAGTGTGAAGTGGAAAGGACAGTTCTCGCCCTTAAAGAAAAAAGCACTGATGTCGAAATCGGATGTCGAAATCGAAGACGAAAATGCTGCTGCTCGCATTTTTTTGATTCCCAAGGACTGCTCCACCATGAACTTGTCCCTAAAAACCAAACAATCAATCAGTGGTATTACAAGGAAGTGCTTGGTCGACTCAGAAACAGGATGAAGCAGGTTAGGAAGGACCTCTGTGATTCTAGCCCGTGGTTTCTGTTACACGATAATACTTGGCCTCATACCGCATTGTCTGTATAATACCTTGCTAAGAATTCAGTGACAGTGATCAATCACCCTCCACATTCTCCGGACTTATCGTCTGCTGATTTTCCTTTTCCCCAAGCTTAATATGGCTATGAAAGGGCAAAGATTTGACGACGTCGCTGACATTAAATTAAATGCTACGTGTATTTTGCGAACACTTACTGTCAATGACTATCAACAGTGTTTCCAAGACCTGTACAAATGCTGATCAAAGAGTATTGCCTCATCTAGTGATTATTTTGAAGGTGATAAAGTAATTTGAAGGTAATTACTTGTTTTCTTTCGTAAAAAAAAAAAAGTTAGGTTTTTAATGGGTGAACCTTGTAGTTCAAACCTGGAACAGCTTGCACTAAAGGCCATCGTGCTAACCGTTGTGTTAAGCAGGAGACGGCTGGGGCAATAGTCATGACAACTATATTTTTTTCTCAAATTGAACGGCGGTAGCACATGGCACCCATAGTATGTGGACACCACTAGATGGCAGTGTGATGAACAGTTATTGTACAGAGAACAGTGGTATTCCTTTGTTGAATTGACCAGCGTTCCATGGCATGAACAGCGTTTGTAGTGGATGTTCTGCTTGCTTCCCTATCCTACAAATGGTACACGTCATTTGCATTGTTCATACATTACAATACAATGTTCCCTTCTATTTGCATATTTACGATTTTCGTGCCAGTCCAGCATTCTAGAAGAAAAATAAAAAAAGGTTGCCATGAATTATGCCCCAACCCTCGAATATGAAAAAAAAAGTTAGTTCACCGGCAGTAAATCAGATAATATAGTAGAATACTACACCGCTATATACTTACACTGAGAGCTCTTTGAATGACTTCAAGAGCGAACAGCCCAGGCTGAAAGATGTATGATATGTATGCATGCTGGGGATCCATCATCGGGTCAGGTGGTATGTAGTCTCTATCGGGAGGCACTTCCAAAATGGCATGCTGCCAGTCGGTTGGAAATGCAGGGTTCCCATCGATCCGAATGTTGCTCACCACAACCTCGCCCTGGACAGAAAACCACATCGCCCACAAGTGGCTTCGGGTGAGCAAGAAATCGACCAGGTCGTACTGCAATGTAATGGCAAAATATTCAACATTATCAAAAAACTAGTTTTTCATGCAAAAAAAAAAAAAAGTTTGATTTTTGCATAATTTCCACGGAGCATTCTTTCGTACCCTGTGAAAGACCAATATGCTGGTAAAGTATCGGCTGGTACCGGAAGATGAATTCCAACCGATTCTTTCCTATACCGATACATCGGCATTGGTATCGGCTCAACCCTAGTATTTATTTTATATCAAATATAATAAGTCATTATAACAAAACGTGGCAAATTAAAATTTGTTGAAAGAATTTAATTTTAAGAGCCTTTCTAATAGGTAGAATATTCTTCACTAGTTATGCTTATTGTGTGGTGTACTGGCATCATACATTATGTAAAACTGTAACCTATATATGGGACAATAGTTATTTCCTCCGCCAACTGCAATTCAATGAGAAAAAAATATGTGGCTGTAGCTTATTGATCCCCAAAATACCTAAAATTCAGAAATATGTACAAGAATAGTCTATTAAGAACAATCTGTAATTTGTATAACATGCTTACAACTAATTATCAAGAGTTCTTCTAGATAAATGATGAGAAACTTAGTTACATGGTAATTTATTTATACATGACTACGTATGCTGTATTCATTTTTCATTTTGTGAATGTTTAATTGAACTTTCGAAAATTTCACATTGTCTCACTGTTTCTGTTTTCTTTTATACATAGGATCTTCATTTTGACAGTTTTAAAGCACATGGGTAAGAGTTTAAATGTTGATAAAGATGGGAAGTGTTACATATATACTTGAGTATTCATTTGATAGAAAGGTTATATAAATGCTACATTTGACTCACTTACCTCAGGTGCATAGATAGTGTACATTTGTGTTAGTTGATATGCGCCATCCACCAATTCAGGCTTCAGCACACAAAATTCACACTGGCTGGCAAAGCATAAGAATGCACCCAAATAGAGATCGTTGCCATTCGTCCCAGTTGTCTTTCGAAGTACGTGGTTCTGGGCTGTGAAAACATACATGTATATATTTGCAACTGATCAATTAACTTATGAACAATAATGATCAAACTTCAGACTGAGCTGATATCAATGCTGGTACTTTCACCAATTCTAATGGTACTGACACCTGAACACTGCAGTAATTTAAACTTGTTCAGGATAATTGTTAATATTTACATCGGTTGGTTAATTTTACTTCGCTTTACGTAGGAAGGATTAATGAAAAGTACTGTCTCTGATGTAACTCATCAACACATGACTGCAATGATGAGTCTGATATCATAAAAACAATATGTTAGAAAACAGAGCATGAGTCTTTTACATATGGTCTTAATACTATATGAAGTTTATTTCAGATCTCATAAATTCTTTGCATGAAAACAACCTCAACATAAAAAAAAATGCAATAAATATTATGAAAATGGTATGATTGATTGATTGATTTGCTTTATTTTACTTCCCTTTTGTGCCACTTTTGGCTAATTTATGAAGATGACGATGAGTGATGACATGATGAAATTGATGAATGGACACTCACAAACATCCATGCCCATGCCCGGATTTGAATCAGGGACCCCTGTCGTCGTAGCACGATGTGCTAACCACTCTGCCAAGGGGGCCGGCTTATTATGAAAATGGCTTTGAAACATTAACAGAAAAATAAAAGTCACTTTGATACTTAGATTTAGTATATGTTTCTGTAATATAAACAGTGGTTATGTGAAATTTTAAGAGCACCTTAACATAAATATGCTTCCCGCTAAAAATCACAAAAAGAATGTTAAACAACAGACTACAACACACTAAAACTAAGTTTCATGGATTTCCTACGTGCATTACCAAGGATGGAAATGGAGGACTAAGAACTGGTGTCAGCTTCATTTGACCTCCACCTGTTAACAGGTATCCACAATATGGAGTTAAAGAGATACTTAAGTGAATTAATGCATACCTCCTTGCTGAAATCTCCTTCCACTGTCTGCCGTGCGCTCCAGGACGTCTGCCACCATTACACACTCGTGGCTCTTGCACGACCACATTCTTATCCGGGCATCTCGTGACAGACTGAACAGGTAAGTATCCAAGCCCAAAGAATGAAGAACCAAACTCAAAGACATATCATCACCAGTTGTTTTGCCCCTGCATAAAAATAGAAAAATGATCAAAATCAATACAGAATAATTATTAATAAAATAATAATTAATCAAGACAAAATTATATCACTACGACTTTGGCGCAAACTAAAAATATCACTAAAAAATTGATTATACGAATCTGATGAAAGTGCACCCATTTCCCTTGAATGAAATTTGGGATAAGTCGTATGAATTTTATGAAACGTATTGTTGCAACAAGAGCAGGACATGACTCATTAATACCATCAAGCAAACCAGTGCATTCAACTTGGCAAACATGAGTTACAGTATTATACAGCTTACCACTTATCATGGCCAGGCAGGCAGAGAAACACTGAGGGATACAAACCAATGACGTACCCAGATTTCCTGGTGGCCATGCCTTTCAATACAAGGGATGCCAACTGCAGTCATGTGACTTTCCACTCTATTACATGCATACAGATTCATTGGCTATCATATATAGCAAGCTGTATAGCAAATTTAAGAGTATAGTTACTTTTGTAAAAGTACATTAGTTACCATTGTAATGATACAGTAACATTTTTTTCAATTTTCCAACACTGATTTACTGTATTGAAAAATGTTATTAATAGTGTGACATATATAACATGTATCGCTTGTGTATGCTAATAAATATTGATTGTAGAAATGGTTAAATGTTTTTTGTGTATTTTCCTTTCAAAATGCATTTCACTGAGTGATGGAAGGTCAACACATTTAATTTCATCACCATTGTTACCTTGCACTCTTCGTCAGATTCTGCCATTTTAAGTATATCCTTAATTGTTCTCATGATAGTACAGCACTGAAATTGTGGAGTTTCCACCAAGGATATGAACCCAGAACCATTCACAAGAAATGCAAGAGTATAACCACTCAGTCATGCACAAACACTAATGTGAGGTAAAGTGTCCCCCCTCCCCCCGGTACCTATTGATTTGAGGCTGGGTGAGCCCCAGAGCCACATTATGTAGGAAAAGGCTGGAAAAATTCCAACCTTAGATCACCCTCCCTGGAAATCGAACCAGAGTCTCCCGTGTGGCAGTCAGATGTCCTACTGACTAGACCACTTCAGCTCTTACAAACCCTTATGTTTAGGATTAAAAAAAGTCTTACAAGACCTTGTTATTTTGAGGGGAATAGTTGGAGCCTGAAAGTGATGTGCTATGAAAGAGGTTCCACGAAAATTCTGCTCCAAGTGTGATTGCAATGTGACTTGTCCATCCCTAATACACAGAAAGTGATATAGGGTTGTTGGAGCTGCCTGGAAACAGCGACTCTCATGCAATATTAGCTTCCTTCAAATGTACTACCACTGCAGAGGTCAAACACGTTCCCTAAGACACAGAAACCAGATCAAGATAAGTCAATATGTTAACAGAAAACGTGACGTAAGTCAGAGATTCATTCAACTGTCAACAGACGACAGTTTAAGGTCTAGTGATGCTGTGAGTCAGGCTCTTTTTTCTAAAACAAAAAGTGACTTTCACCACTGTAACTTTAACCCGTCCAATTATTGGGTAAATCATGGCACATGTAAACTTTTTTCTGGTCAATCCTCACATAAAAATCATTGCAGAGGTTAGTTATCATGCACAAAAACAATTAGAAGTTCTAACCCTGGCTGAGTCTGTATTGAATGAGTACCGATGTATGCATCTAGAAAGTATTGGTTCGAATTTAATTACCGATACTTTTCTGAAGACTGGGTGTTACTGAGTCTGTAAAAATGTCACACGTCTCTTTCACAGACTTTAAGTATGTTGGAATTTATGCAAAATGCAGTGATATAGCTCAAGCAAAAAACTTATATACTTATGCACGCATAATGTGTGTGCGTGTATAGCACGCATCCTGGTTTTGATAGGGAAAAGCAACAAAATATTATACCTCCTCTATATATATAAAAATGGATGTATGTGTGTGTGTGTGGGTGTGTATATATGTTTGTTCCGGCATAACTCTCGAACGCCTGGAGCTTTTTCAACCAAACTTGGTACACGTATCACTTGCAATCTGGAAAGAATATTTTGGGGTAAGACATCCCTGGCACGCATAGGGGTGGGGTGGGAAGGGGTGACATGTAAAAATAATCAAGAAGGACCGATATTAAATTCTGCACAGACAGACATCCATGACTCTATGCAATCCAGCACAACAATAGTGTTTCTCGGGTTGTCTAACATTTAGACTGTGTTGAGAATGGAATCCATAGTTTTCGTGACAATCCCAATGCAGTTTAACTTCAAGTTCATCACCAATCGGCATGGGGGGGGGTGAGAAATAAAATGCCACAAATGACCTAGATTAGTATCGAATCCGTAGTTTTCGGAGTCGCTACACTAATTGGTGACATTCACGATCACATTTAAAATTAGTTACATTTTACACTGTAGTTAGAATTCATTATTTTCCTGTCTAATATAAATACCCGAGCAATGCTGGGTAATCAGCTAGTACATAATATGCAGCACAATTTAGGATCAAGAAATAGTTTTCTTAGGTGCAGGTTGTCATGTCAATCAAGAACAAATGATATAATGCTTAATCAGTGAGTCACCAGATACTAGGTGGACCAAGATGATGATGTGCGAAGTGTAAGAGAATGTCAGAAGCAAGATAAAAGCTGAAGGCAGCTCAATTCATGGGAAGCGTTGCAAATATCCAGAAGTGAAAGAGCAGCTATATAAATGAATTATGGATTTTCAGTGCTTGGGAATTTATTTTCCATCATTTCTCATAAAAAAAAAACACCAATGATTTGGCTCCTGTATGATGGGAGGTGTGAATTTGATTGCCACCAGGATGGCACCACCTTGCCAGGTGGCGCAAAACGTTCTGATTGAAGGCGTAAAAACACCGCAGAAGCAATTTTTAATGAAGTTCTTTAAAAAAATGTCCTGCAAATGTTGACAAACTTGTGGGCGTAATTTGTATTTATGCCTTTGGATATATACGTGTTATATACACACTGGCATACTGAAAGCACCCATGGTTTCATGTTTCCTGTGGGATCATTCCGTGTAGAGGCAGGAAACAGGCATGATGCTCATAACACACAGTGCAGTTTTTTGAGCCAAAAATTTTAGTGTGCATTATACTCGAGTAAATATGGTATATTAAAATTTATAAACATTCTGCACTACTTTGAAATATTGCAATTTTCAGTGGTATACATAACTAACCTCAGAGCACCTGGAACTAGCCCAGTCCAAAGCCTATTCATTATAGAGGACTGTTTCAACTCAATTGTCTCCACACATGTTGGCATAGTCAACAGCTTCACAAGCAACACAATTCCGGTGCTGTACCCTAAGGCAAAAATAGCTTCCTCGCTTGCTGTCAACCAGGATGCTGCCGTGTGAGGTAGAGGTGTATCTGTAACAAACGAAACTAACGGTTAATTGTGCACACATTATTATTGGTTTTTAAAGTGAACACATTGTAACAGTGTATTACAATTTATCATTAAGAATTATATCCACTAGGTCAGTGGTCTACAACCAGCATGCAGCCCCATGGCTGTAATTAAGCTGCCTGATAAAGCCTGCAATGAAATAAAAGAATAAATGAAGAAAATGTGAACCAATGAAATCAAACTTATGTGAAGAGTCAGAATTCCTGGTCTGCACCATCATGCCCCATTCATTGCCCTCAATTCTAATATCACTTGTGCCTGCAAACAGCTCTTTTCCAAAATGAAGAATGTGGAATGAAAATTGGAGAATCGTTTGACCGACACATGCCTTCAAAAGTGAATGCTGGTAGCTTCATCAAACTTCAAAGCAAGTATTGACTTGCCGCTGAAGAAAAAGCAATCACAGTCCTCTCATTGAAGGGATAAATGACAATTCTTGTGTATGAATGGTTAAGGTGCTTTCTTTTTTACCAATATCATACATACAGGCATGCATATTTAGTTTTTGATGAAAATGTGAAGTAACACATTGTGATGTTAATTTCTCATGTTTTTGAAAGGTGTGAGGTGCATTTTCCTACCCTGTATTGTCACGAAATGATGCAAAATGAACTGCAAAATACGAAATAGACTTCCAAACATGAAATTTGAGTTATCCTGTGAGTTATGCAATTCACAGAAAAATGATTAATTCCACTGAGAAGCAAAAATGAATCCCTTTATACTGGAATAAACTTAACACTCTGGTAACTACATAATGTGCTATTACAAGAGATATGTTTATTTTGTGTAATAAGTGCAGTTATAAATCAAATTTAGGATTATAGTCACAATTTTAAAAACAAAATGTTTTGTATACCAGTTTTGATCCAATTTTTTCACAGCTATAACACCGAAATTTTATTTTATTTACTGATTTTGAATTCGAAAGTGACTGTTTCTGTACCAAAATTTTGCTCTTTCATTTACCAAAAATATGTGCCTCTAATCATACAACATGGTTTTATGATGCTTGTGCTGCAATGACTAACCTCAATTCAGAACGTGACTGTGTTCTTTGCAATAGTCATAGTGGCACCACAGGCAAAAGGACCAGTGTAGAACCGTGTGTTCTGTGCACCTTACTCCCTCCCACTGGAGGGGAGGGGTAGAGTGGAGCAGGCTTCCTTATGGCCCGAGTTGAACCGATGGAGGGGAAAGTGTGCAGAGAATTTTGGTGGAAGGTTCTTTTTAGAGCTGAGCACATACTGATACCGATGTATTGGTAATGGAAAGTATCAGTTGGAATTCATCTAACAATATTTTCCCGATATTTTGGTCTTTTACGAGTTCGCAAAAATGCCACGTGACACTTTCGCAGTCTATTTATCCTGGAAATTTGTTGCAAAACAACCGGCTTTTTTCTGATAAAAAGCCAGCTTTTTTGAAGACAGTGACAGTGTACAATTGGTTGGTAATGATTGTAATATTTGTAATTATTGTATTTAATAAACAACTGCACTTCTACAAAGAAAAAAGCATTAATAAAAAAATATTTTGGATTTTGTGAGTTTTAGTGAATGAAATATATGTGACACTTTCATGCAATAATTGGTTATTATTTTTTATTAATGATAGTAATTTTTGTAATTATTCTAATTAATAAAGTAATTTTTGTAATTATTATAATTAATAAATAACTTCACATATATAATTAGCAAAGGAAGCAGTGATTCAATAATAAAATGGTTTATTGAATTTTAGTGATAAAACACCCCCGGTACGTAAGTTTCTTATACGGTTTGGGTAAGCTAGGGTTAAAACTAAACGTGTAGTCCTGATGAGCATATCTGACCATGAAATGGACTTAAAACAAGCTTTTACATGTTTGTATCTCAATTTAAATGTTGATGTCATAAAATATGAAACAAATGTTAATATCACAATACGTATTCGATGTTGCGGGACAATTATAAATCTTTACTGTTCACAACACATATGCAGAAATATACGTATTACGTGAATGTGTGTACATCCTGTTTAATGGAGCTGTAAGACTGAAGCGATACATGGCTCTTGGAAACCAACACTTAGAAGTAAATGTAACCTTTCGAACCGAAGCAACAAAGCTGCAAGTGTCGCTTGTCACTTGGCCTCTACAGTTTTCTCAGGGAACTTTCAGATCGAAGCAACCAGTGACATGTGTCACTTGGAAGCAGACTTTTCGACTCAAAGTGCGACAACGAGCTAAACATGTCACTTGCATGTTGCTTACACTATACTGTTTTCTCAATGGCGTGTATAGTGCCGCTTTGGTCTGTTGATCTTGCATGCACAATGAATGTTTTACTTTATACTGAAGGAGACTGTGTTGCTTGTCATCTCTGACTTCAGTCTGAAAGCTCCTTCAGCAGCGCACATCATGTCGCCTAAGTCATGTTTGTGCACGCGTGTTGGATGCTTGCTTACAGACTGAAGGGGCACAAGTCACTTGTTACTTCATTCAATGTAACACCCCCACACTGTCATGTGTTGCTTCAGACTGAGTGTTCTCTATACTTAATAACATTGTTTGCTACTTCATCAGAGATTAAGATTTAATTCTGCCTGTAAAATCACAGAGAACAAATTACACGTACTGTTGTTGGAAAAAGGCCGGCTTTTTTTTATAGGAGGTTCTATTCATAATTACGAAAGGCCTCTAGAGTGGAATAAAGTAATGCTGTTGCCTTGTAATAAGAAGGGGTCTGAGGTTCAATCTTCAGTGGAGGCAGAGTGCTTTGGATCTCATTTCAAACTGTAGGTCCAGTCCAGATTTCTTAAATAGATCTTTTTGCCATTTGCGGCCAGTCTTATTTGCTTCTGCTTCAGTTTTAGTGCCAGTGTTTTTCAACTGACAGGCTGCAAACGGTCTGTTGCACCCAGCGGTTAACGACTAATTTAAATCTAATTTTTATATTTGACAGCAAGTCTATACATAATTGAACTATGATTATGCCATAGTTGATATATCAATATTAAGGCTGCATATTAATTTCCATATAAACTTTAAAGATCAGAAATGTATCTATGAGTGAAATTATTGGGATCAGGGCATCGACTTGTAAGAAATAAATTTACTGGTCTGTGGCCTCACAAAAGTTGAGAACTACTGCAACAAGCAGCCAAAATACATCACTAGTTGCTCTGTGGCCAGGTTTAGCAGCCGGCCATTTAACCAAATTATACATGATGTACTGGAAAGCCAGAATACAAATATATTTTACTGAACACAAAATTTAATGTAAAGAGATTTGATACTAGATTTTAAAAAGATAGAGCAGTATTTTTTTTATTTTTTTTCCTTCATGTACGTATTCGTATAACAAATTCAAACGTTGAAAATCATATCATATACTATTAGGTTCTATTAGAAACACATACAAAACTATTCTAGTTATGTGAATATGTTTATACTTCATAGATATATTTAATAAGCCTATCGAAATATGAAGATAACACTCGGAAAGAACCAAACATTGAAAAAGCCAGCTTTTTGAAAACACTGTTTATGTCTAGCTACGAATTTCATATTGTAAATTGTATTTTATATTTAGAAATGAGTGTCTATTTTACAGTAGGGAGACAAACAAAAACCATGGAACATGAAAAATACTGCCAGCTCCTGTATTTTCATCGATTTGAGATACTTTGGGAAAAAAAGCCGAAAAAAAGCCCAACAAAAAAAGCCAACGTTTCATTTTATTTAGCACAAATTTTGAACGAAAACTGCACTTTGTGATTACATAACATCTCTTTTAATATTTTGATGTAATTCTTGAATATTCTAAAGCAAATTTCTTGATAAATTGATGCATATAATTGGAGTAAAATATTTACACACCAACATAGATCAATATTTTGAACAAATTTTAATTCTTGCAAATCTCAAGTATCGGTATCAGCATCGGTGGGAATCATAAGAGTATCGGTAGTAGTTCAAAGTGGTATCGGATCAGCCCTAGTTATTTTAGTTGTGGTCGCTCTATACCAATGGTGATATATAATCTCATAAGAAGAGAGTAGAGTAAAGATCAGGCATGAACGTGCAGCCCGTCAGTTCCTTAGAGAATGTAAATGTAGCCCGCTATAGGAAAACACTCAAGAACACAGCACTACACACCTGCAGATTAATCTATTCTATATCAATAAGTAATGTTATGTTTAATCTATTCTATATCAATAAGTAATGTCATGGATCATTGCAATATCACAAAGATATATAATTATAAATGGAGAAAAGGTACTTACTTGTAGCAGTTGTATTGATGACATGGAAAGTAAATGGATCATTGGCCGCCCCTTCAGTAGCCTCAGCAAAGATAGACTGCACGCAACTGTCCCTCCTCAGAGCAATACTTATATCCTGCAACAATACGAGAAATATCAGTGAATATAAGGATAGTGAAATAGTATTGACAAATCTGGGAAACACAAGCATATTGCTACCAAAATAGCCAAAATGTGTTACTGATCACAAATTAAAAAAGTACATACAGGTGTGTGTGTGTGCGTATTCAATGGAACATTGATTGGATGATTTTAAGGGGACCAAGATGGAAAAACTTAAAATGCAGGAAAATGTAAAATTTGGGAAAATATTATAACAGTTCGCTTTGTTGGGACCATCAAAATTGAATGTAAAATCAGGGAATGTAAAAATCAGAGTTCCTTGCATGTACAAGTACTAAAATATTTTTACTTATATCAAACAAATATGCAATGCTCTATGAGGTAGGGAATGAGGAAATGAAGTGTACAACTGCAGCCTTCACGATGGATATACAGTACTTACATCATTACAAAAAGCTTTAAATTTTATTTTACGTCATTTGCTAAATATATATTTGAGTACAAGAGTAGGAATGTTTTGTGTGTTTCCGTTAATGCAGAATTTCTGTTACTAATCATCTCCTCTAAGAGGTCTCTTGGCAAATGGGGAACTTTTTAAAACAGGATTTTTAACTGGTTTAGTTTTAGACAGGAATATTGTCTGGGATTGTTTCTTAACCAAACCTCTAACCTAACCCTTTTCTTTTATAACTTAGTGACACGGCATTATGATTAGTGCCTAGACAGATCATGAACTTGATGAAAGGGGCAGTTGTAAATCTTCATACTCACTCACGTAAGTAAGTTCAAATTTTTACTAATTTAGTATTCCTTATATCATCTCCTTGCTTGCTGTATAACACGTTTGAGCTGCGGATTCTAATAAAGCAGCTATCAATATATAATTCACAATAAACTCTCACACACACAAAATATTACATGGGTAGTCACAATACAACTGTGAATAAAAACCTGGGCTGAGTTGATGCCGATGCATTGCTATCGGAAAATATCAGTTGGAATTCATCTGCCGATACCAGCCCATACTTTTCCACCATTTTGGTTTTTCACGGAGTCGGCAAAATACTGCGCGATGGTTTTGCAGTCTAATTATCCTAGAAATTATGCAAAATTCAAACTTTCTCTTTATTTTGCACGAAAATCTGAATTTTTATGATTACATAACATCTATTTTGATATTCTGATGTAATTCTTGAATATTCTAAAACAAATTTCTTGGTAAATGGATTAGTATATGGAGAAGAATATTTATACACTTATACTGATCAATATTTTGAACAAATTTTTATTATTGCAATTTTCAAGAATAGGTGGGAATCTGTAAAAGTATCAGGATCGGCTCAGCGCTAACAAAAACTTAACTCTGTGACGCAACAGCCTTTTGAGAGACAAGGCCTGCCAAGAGGCTTTTTGTAGGGTGATGCTTGGTCAGTGTGTTCAGACTCATCACCACTTTTATCTGGCTTTTTGAGACAGAAGCTACCTTTCAAGTAGCTTTCCAATTGGCCTCACAATGTTGGATCAACACAGAATTTTTTTAGCTCCCACTAGAGATCAAAACGAGAACCACTGCCACCAAAGGCAACAGTGCTAAACATTTCGCTATGTGAAAGCCCACACTAATGAATAAAAATTATTAAAACATTATCCTTAATAACAACTAAGATATGGCAGAAATTGAATACAGATGTGTGCAAAATGTATTAATCGAAACACCTCAATTTTTGTATTCCAATCCACCAGGTTTCACAAACCAAGCTCAAATTCTGAAGAATTTTGACTTGTCTTTCCCGTCGATAAGTTACTTATAATACACTACATTGCACATCACTACCTCTTAACTAATTAATGAAATATATTAATATTAATGCACGGAAACTATCCAACATAAATAAATAAATTGACTTGTGGGTAACTTACCTTGTCATGTGCCTTTGGTGGAAGTGGGAAGGTCAGGCGATGAACGCTGGACACTGTTGCCACCAACACTACAAGGTGGTTGTACGCTTCGTGAATAGTAACTCCTTCCAAAATTGGGGTGTCACGGAAGATGTACCGCAAATGATTCCCAACCAAATTTACATCCAAGCTCTGCTCCACAAGTTCGAGGATATTATGTGAAATTCGCCTACGGGACAAGAAATATTTTATTTTTGCGAAAATTAGACGTAGTTATTGTGTTATAGAAATATCACTACTGAAAATATTTTGTTCTATAAGAATACATGCACCTTCAGTGGCCGAACACATATAGTGGTTGGCTTACAATCTCATTCCAAAGGTGCTGGATTCATGTCCTGGCATGAATGTTAATTCGTCAACATCAAATAATCAACTTTCACCTTCATCAGGATAATTAACAACAATGGCAGGAAGAGATATAAAATGAGAAACTGTTCATGTTAGTGTACTAATATAGCTCATTTATGAATCTACTTCAGGATTCTTTTCACTTACAACTGCGTCAATTACAAGCGAAGAACATGTTATACAGTCGAACCTAAATTTTACGTTTTTCAGGGGACCAAGCTGAAAAAACTTAAAATACAGGAAAGAAAATTGAGGAAAATTTACTAACATTTTACTATGTTGGGACCATTAGATTGAATGCATAATGGGGGAAAATGTAAATCCACTGTCACAAGCATCGAAAGCTCCAAGGAAGGTTCACACTGGGTGGTCCATGCAAAATACTACCTAATTCAGATAAGTTAATTTTATGCTCAGATAGGATAATCAGGATTGGACCTCTTGAGTTCAAAGTGGGATCCAAACCACTGTGCAATGTCTCTACCAGGAATCTAGCTCGGAAACCTCTTGATTACAAACCAACCAGGTTACGACTACAACATTGGGGAGGCAGAAATTTATAAACTACAAAAAAACATACATGTAGGGGTCAAAAATTTCTAAAAATTTCCATCATTAATCAATCAACCAAATTTCTTAAATAAGGATATCAGTGCAGCTAAGAATCAAACACAATGCACAAAAGATGTAATGCAAACTGCTCTAGTACCCTTGTAGTGGATAGACAAAAAGTGATGCGATAGATGTAGACTAAATAAATTTCCAAAGTAATGCCATGGAGAAGTTTATATATAGGAAAACTAAATCATTTTCATATAGACAATGATTATTTCAAAAGAAATGAGTATGAATTAAGTAATGATAATGGTATAAGATTGATTACTTTTGCAACCTCAAAGAATTTAATTGTGAAAAGTACCACTTTTAAACATAAAGATATCCATAAATATAACTGGTCTTCTCCAGATGGTAAAACTCATAATCAGATAGATCATATTCTCATTGATAAGAGAAGGCATACTAGTATAATTGACGTTCGTACACATAGAGGTGCGGATTGTGCCAGTGACCATTATTTAGTAATTTCTAAATTAAGAGAAAGACTCTCAGTGATAAATCATAAGCAACAAAATCTAAAAGTTATAGAATTTAATACAGGAAAATTTGCTGATGAAAGAATTAAGAAAGATTACCAAATTAAACTGTCAAATAGATTTGATGTTTTGCAGGATTTAAATGATGATGAAAATATAAATGAAACAGATGTAAATAAGAATTGGGAGCACATACGTAATGCAATAGAATCAGCAGCTAAAGAAAGTATAGGATATCATAAACCAAGAAAAAGTAAGCCATGGTTTGATAATGAATGTCATAATCTAATAGAAAAAAGGAATCAGGCTAGACTTAGGTGGTTAAATAACTCTGATGATACAAATCTAAGCAACTATAATAGAATAAAGCGAGAAGTTAACCACACGTTTAGAAGTAAAAAAAGAGATTACTTGAAAAGCAAAATTAACGAAATTGAAACAAACAGCAGAAATAAAAATATCAGAGATTTATATAAAGGTGTAAATGAATTTAGAAAGGGGGAATTTAGAAAGGGGTGGCAACCTAAAGTAAACTTGATAAAAGATAAAGACTGTGATTTTCTAGCTGACCCAAGTGATATTCTAAATATATGGAAGAACTACTTTAATGACCTTTTAAATGTTCATGTAGGAGATAAATCAGAAGTAAATGAAGTGCACACAGCAGAACCTTTAGTTTCAAAACCTAACTTGACTGAAGTTAAAGATGCTATTAAAAGGCTAAAGAATAACAAAGCACCTGGCATTGATTTAATACAGCTGAATTAATTAAATATGGTGGAAATTTGTTAATATGTCAAATTCATAAATTAATTTGTTTAATATGGAATAAAGAAGAAATACCTCAACAATGGAAAGAATCCGTAATTGTTCCTGTGTTTAAAAAAGGTGATAAAATGAACTGCAATAATTACCGTGGAATTTCTCTACTCTCAACAACATATAAAATATTATCTAACATTCTTTTAACAAGACTAACCCCATATGCTAATGAAATTATAGGTGATTATCAATGTGGATTTAAACGTAACAGATCAACTACAGATCAGATTTTTCACATCAGACAGACACTTGAGAAAAAGTGGGAATATAATCAAAATGTCCATCAGCTTTTCATTGATTTTAAGAAAGCATATGATTCGGTCAAAAGAGAGAATTTATATAATATATTAGTCGAGTTTGGAATACCTAAGAAGCTTGTTAGTATGATAAAAGTATGCACCAGTGAAACAGAAAGTAAAATTTGTGTGGGTATTAATGTGTCGGACAAATTTACAATTCATGATGGGTTAAAACAAGGAGATGCATTATCTCCATTGCTCTTTAATTTTGCCTTAGAATATGTTGTTAGGAAGGTAAAAGAAACTAACGAAGGACTAAAATTAAATGGTATGACTCAGTTGTTAACATATGCAGATGATGTAGACTTATTAGGGGATGATATAAATACAATTAAGAATAATGCTAAAATATTTTTCAAAACTGCTAAAGAGATAGGTTTGGAAGTTAACGAAGAGAAAACTAAATATACGCTTACAGGCCGAAACCAAGTGTTAGGTAATAATCAAAATCTAATTAATGATAACAACTCATTTGAACCAGTTTCCAAATTCAAATACTTAGGAGTAATATTAACAAATGAAAATTATATTAAAGAGGAAATAAAAAGTAGGCTTAATTCAGGAAATGCATGTTACTTCTCTCTTCATAAACTTTTGTCTTCTCGTTTAATATCTAAGAAACTAAAAGTTAAAATATACAAAACAGAAATTTTGTCTGTAGTATTATATGGTTGTGAAACTTGGTCCCTTACATTGAAAGAGGAACATAAATTGAGAGTATTTGAAAATGAGATCCTTAGGAAAATCTTTGGACCTAAAAGGGATGAGGAGACAGGAGAGTGGAGAAGGTTACATAATTTAGAACTACATAATTTGTATTCATGTCCAGATATTATTAGAATAATTAAATCAAGAAGACTTAGGTGGGCAGGCCATGTGGCACGAATGGGAGAGGAAAAAGGAGTTCACAGGATTCTTGTTGGGAAACCTGATGGTAAGAGACCTATAGGAAGGCCAAGACGAAGATGGAGGGACAACGTTGAGATGGACCTAAAGGAAATCGGTAGAGATGGAAAAGAGTATATAGATCTTGCTCAAGATAGGGACAGATGGAAGGCCTGTGTTGCTGCAGCCATGAACCTTCGGATTTAAGAAGGCTAGAGAGTTAGTTAGTTAGAATGGATTAGCTTATCTTTGCATAAAGTTAACTTAAAAACCAACAAAAAGTGTGTTTATGGACAGACACAACATAAAAATAAAAAATACAACAGTCTTTAAATATGAAATTAATTAATTTAAATGTACTAATTAATAAAATAATTAAACTGATTTTGTGATTATAAAATAACTGACAACAAACCACGTATTAAACATTTTTGTGATTCACAGTGTTGATGTAAATGAGAACAACAGAAACCCACCAGTATATAAACCTGTTCCTTGTGTATGGATTGGATGAGTCCCTGTAGCAGTAACCTCCAGCTCTTTCAGGCACCTTAATGTCTTGCAGTGTGCTTTGTGTAGCTCCTGTGTAAAAGAAAAATCAAATTCGTCATTACCTGCGTAGGGCAATTCCATGATTTTGTTACATCCGCATTCATTTTTTATGTTAATGGAACCCTATCATGTTACATATCGTTGTAAAGTTTAAATTCTGCAGTTCTGAATATGGCAGTGTTCCATTCAAGATAGTGACATTCACGTGCAATGGGGTTGAAATAAGCTCGTCTCAAAATCGAGGAAGCTTCTGATTTTTTACGATACTTGAAAACAAGATAAGAAAACTTGAAATGACCACATGACTTAATGGAGGAAATGTTGTGCTGCTAGCTGTTAGTTTGAGGGTCCTAAATGTACCTCATATTGATGTTACCTTAGTCACGGGAAAAGCATATTTTAAAATTTTTTTAGAAAAAATAAAGAAGAAACTGGCAAAACTCTTACACCAAAGTTAGAGCCTAAATATAACCAATAAATTACCTCATAAATAGGGTGATCATACATCCTGTTTTGACTGGGACAGTCCCGTTTCAGAGGCATGTCCCGGTTGTCCAGTCCATATGATTAAAAAGCACTATTTGTCCCGTTTATAAAAGTCTTTCTTGAAAAAAAGTCTAAATTTGACACACATTTCATGTTTAAAAAAGATGTATTGTTTTGTACATACAAAACAACATATGTTCTGTTTTTTGTAGAGCTTTGAATAAGCATGCAGTTTTTTTACGTAATTGCAACAAGAATTTAAATTTCCTGCATCTTGACACAACCTCAAAAGAATCTAGAGTTGTGTGTCTGATATGTGTGGTAAGGCTTTCGGGGAGATTTATAAACAATTGATGAAGAATGAAGCTGATCTCAAGAAGACTGGTTTTCTGATAAATACTTCTGGCACTTCTCAATTTCAGCGTGTGACTAAAATCAAAGGTTTATCAGATGGAACCACAAAAACACTGTAAGGCATGCCGAGATTATAATAATCAGTGGCGGTGATTGGGTTCCAAAACTAGGGGGGCAAGGTGCAAAAAGCAGGGGAGGGGAGGCAAAGACAGTTTACTCTCCCTTGGTACATAAGGTTTAGCATAGTGCGGGGACAAAAGTGGCAAAAAGTGTGGGGGAAGTCAACTGTCCCCTCGCACCACCCAACCGCCGCCACTGTTAATAATTAATACCTTTCGGCAAAGGGAGAACATAATTCATTTATTGTTTATGATGTATCATTTATGTGATCCATCCTTTAATATATAATTATTTTATAATTATGCCTAACCGATATTTCAGGAAAGGGAGTACACTGATCTCCTAGTGATGTCCCGTATTTAGCTCAAAATATTATGGTCACCCTACTCATAAACTATATTTGAAAATACTGCAGTAAAAATCTTAGTACTCGTGAAACGTATATCTTCAATATTACAGGAGAAAGTACTCGCTGAATTTATTTTCCCAGCAAATCATGTATTTTTCAACATTAATCTCTCTCCGATGCACAAAAGCTGTTCCCTTTATGTCCTTCTACTACGTCAGCCAAAAGTTGCATGTGTTTGATGATGTAACAACCAGTCAGTGTTTCCAACCGTGTAACAGTTAAATAACATTTTTAACTATGTTTGCCTTACCTAACCTAACCGTGCATGGTTCGTGGAGCTAACCGTGCATGGTTCATGGGGTTTTCGAACCCGGAAAAAAAATACGAAATCAGTAACACGAAAGTAGGTATTTTTCGGTGAAGGTTGCAACACTGCATAACCATTGATCATCGACAATGCTAGTCAAGATTTCTCCGCCATATTGCATGTAACGCAAGCGAAAACGAACAACTAAGAATTACTCGATATGTCGAAAAATGTTAAGTATCCCCGAAATGCCTTTTTCTTCTTTTTTTTCACATTGGTACTCACATATTCTGCATTCCTAAGGATTCTTGAAGGTGCCATTTCGATTTTTTTTTCATGGAAATAATCTATATTTTCGACGTATGAAGTAAGTTTTGTTCGTTTCTTTTTCCCTTCAGTAACACGCTAAATAGCGGTCACAATTTCACTACCATAGTCAGCATGCAGTGTTTCCACCCCACTCCACCAAAAAATACCTACATAGCCCCACAAACCATTTCCGGTAAGGTTAGGATAGGTAGGGTCACGTATAGGTTACAATAGTTAAAAATTGGTTTCGAAAAAAATATGCGTAGCCCCACACACCATTCTCGCATAGCCCCATGAACTATTGACACATAGTCCCACAAACCATTTGCGGAAACGTACCTTCTTCAGTTACAAAAACACGAGTTTGGAAACACTGGCCGGGATTGACTGGGATTACGTCATCACACACAGGCTACATCCACCTGGAAGTATATGGATGCAAGAGCTTTCGTGCATCTGTCACACATTTATATCGAAAAATAGATGATTTACAGGCAAAATTGAATGAACGATGCGAGATAACACTTCTCCGAACTTCCACAATTCTAAAGAAACTGCATTCGGTAAGTAATTTCAGTAACACTTTACTATACCTGAGACAGATTTCTTCAAATTTACAGGAGAAAGTACTTACGCAAATCATTTTCTGTAGCGTTGTTGATATTCGGGAATGTAATTTTGATTCATTTTAATGCGAATGCATGTGGTTTTGTACGAAAATCTATTTCCGACGTGCTATTGCAGCTGCCGCCATTTGCTTTCTGTAGGAGAGCACAATAGGCTCCCGTATTGTCCGTATATGCTAAATTGAACGAAAGGAGTGCTAATGGAAGCAAACCTACCAGGCCTAACCTAACCTAGTAGGCATACCTCGTCCCCGTGATGGTTTGTGGGGCTATCGTGAATTTTTCTGCTAACGTCAATGTTTTTTCTGGCTCAAGGAACGATCAACGGTAAGCTATCGCCATGTTGTGTGTGGAAATAAACAAGAACAGTAAGTACTCGTAAATGTAAGAAATATACATTACTGAATGGTACGTTAGCAATGTAAAAAAGTGCGAAAGAAGTGATTCCCAGGTGTCTCAGGTATAGTAAAGTAGTACCGTAATTTCTCTTGTAAATTTGAAGAAATGCGTTTCGGGGATATTTAAATTTTACCAGCAAATTTGAAGCCAAGTTCTCTGTATGTGCTTCATAAAGAAGTTACTACCAACGCTGGGACATTAGAAGATTTCTTTAAAACTATTCCACCTCTTAGTGCTATTCAACAATTCCACTGTGCAAGGGTATGTATGTAAGGTAGTTGTATATATCGCAATAAACATACTTCGTCCGGGAACTGACCTATTGGCCAACCAAGTGCAAGATTAAGGAACTACAACACATCTACAGAATTACCTGTGTTGATTTTATATTCCATCCATCGTTCTGGTAAAGTTTGGTCAGGTATCACCTCGCGATATCCTAGAGGAAAGTCTGCCATTCTTTTCTACTCACAAGATATTTTCCGTTCTAAAATATACCGCCTTTCGGCACGCTGATTTCATACACACTGCGACTACACAGACTACTGGCAGAAGTACATACAATCTTTAGCAAACATATCGGCTGTACAGTCTTGTACAAATCTCAAGGGATGTAGAATTCCAGAGTTTCACAGTGTCCCGTAAATTTCTCAACTTAGTCGGGAAATGTCGAAATTTTTCTCGCCCGGTACGTCTCTATCACTCTATGTCGTGATTCTTGATATTTCCTGTCCCGTCCAAACACCAACGGAATTAAGCCCCAGACAGGCAAAAAAAAAAATATTGTTTGACTGTGTGCAGGAATATTCGGTCGATAGTTTACGCTGTGTATACAAGTTGTAGGAGCACAGAGAGATTAATACGAAGATGGTTATAATATAGTGTGTTTTCGTGTATGTTGAATGAATTGTTTTGAAAACTACATGTTATCTCGTTTATTTTACAGTAGTAATTTGTGAAAAAGCATGATTAATATTTTGAAATGCCAAGCAAAATGAACAATTACATATCAGACGAAATGGGAAATACGAAAACTATATTTGTGTTAGGACTTAATATTGTGTTTTCCATTGCAATTGTTTTATTAAACAAGTGGGTGTACGTTTATGTAGGTTTTCCGAACATTACATTGACATTTTTTCATTTTCTTGTGACTTTTGGAGGATTACAAGTCTGTCAAAATTTACAGGTGTTTAAAGTTAAAACAGTTCAGATTATCGATGTGGTCCCACTGGCGCTGACGTTTTGTGGATTTGTGGTGTTCACAAATCTGAGTCTTGAGAATAATTCAGTTGGAACATATCAAATTGCGAAAGCAATGACAACACCGTGTGTTATTTTTATCCAGAGTTACTGGTATGATAAAACATTCTCCAAGGAGGTGAAAGTTACTTTGGTAAGTTATTATTGTTCAAAAACGTAATGTCTACATTTATTTATTTACGAGCTGATTGCCCGGGTATTTATTTATCCCAATCTTCTATTAGACAGGAAAATAATGAATTCTTACTATAGTGTGAAATGAACTTGGAGTTGAACGGCATTGGGAGTGTCACTATTCATCTTAGTGACCCCGAAAACTATGGATTCCACACTAATATCGGTCGTCTTCTATTATTTTTACATGCCACGCCCTCTCCTTAGGGGGGTTGTGGAGTTGAAGGGCACTATTCATCTTAACGACCCCCAAAACAATGGATTCCACACTAATACCAGTCGTTTTCAATTATTTTTACATATCACCCCCTTCCCAGCCCTAGGGGTATCTTACCCCCACAGTATTTCTTTCCAGATTGCAAGTGATAGATGTACCAAGTTTGGTTGAAATCGCTCCAGGCGTTTGAAAGTTATGCCAATACAAACACACACACATACATCAATTTTTATATATGGCATAGTCAATATTAATTCAGGCAGGGGGGATTACCTTCATAGTCTCAGATGTTATTGAATTTAACACAGGCCCATAGCCAGTATTGAAGGAAGGTAAATTATGTGTGAGGGGTCATTAACTTATATGAATTTTAGAAATATCATACAAATACTACATTTTTTCTATATCTTTTAAAACATCGTGTTTTTGAAGTGTTGACTGCTACTGACATCATCCCTCACTACACACACCATACTACGTTTGATGATACAGATATTTATATCACACAAGAAAAATTCACAATTGCCTACAATACATTCCACCTCCGGCGGAAGCAATGAAACTCCCCTTCGTTTCCATATGATGGGAGCTGTTAGTTGACCTTTGATGCAGATGGGGAGAGAATTTGCATGATGACATCAAAGTCACAGATTTCTGTCTAAACGGGAGGTCGCAACATGGGTAGCGAAGGTACAGATAAAGAAGCTGCCCTGTGAAAGAACCTTCTAAAGTCTAGAGACGAGAAGCTTCTAAATACTTGATGCTACTTATACTTCTTCTTATAAATAAGATGAACAAATGTATTAGCTGTTTTTCATGTCCTATGAATTTATCCTTCATGAAAGTTGTGAACAAAATAATATCTGCTGTATGCATTTTTACAGAAAATAGTTTTGAATAATATCCAGGGGGCTGGCAGCAGTTCCAGGGAGCTCATCCCCCCTGGCCCTTGCCTGGCTACGGGCCTGATTAAACATATGTTAAAATTCAGGACATAGTAAGAAACCCGTATTTTTTTGTTTCGTCCAAAAAATTCCTGGCCCGAGATACAGGCTGCCAAAATGGTGCCTCGGGCTTCATTTCTCACCTGCAATTTTCGGCAAAATATTAAAATGCTCTATCTCTGGAACGGTTCAAGATATTTTGTTGCTGTTTTTTTTTATTTGAAATAGAATAACTTTCTGATTAAAATGATAACCTCCGTTTGGAAATATGTGTCCAAGTTCTCTTGCTGTAGCATGCTGAAATTTTTTTGAAAAATCAAATATATATATATATATTTATTTTCAAAAATTTTGATTTTTTTACTGTTGATCAGCACCATACAGTACTACATTCCCTGAGAAGGAGAACTTCCACTTTTGAGTTTAACAGGTTTTATAAACAATTGAAAATTTTGCCATACATTAATCCAGTTTCCATTACCACATTCTCACATATTGGTCTCATGAAATCAAAATCTCCTTAGGGAGGACTTGCCTTAAAACATTTGGTCTGGGAAACATAGCAGATGACTCTTCCGAAGTTACATATGCAACATGGAAGGAAAGTAAACTCATTAAGAAAACTGTTGCCATTGATACCTTCATTGAAGAACTTGGGAAATGGACAGTGAAAGCAGTAACACACCAACATCTGAAGAAATTGCAATAACAACAACACACAGCAGAAGTGAAGGGACGGGTAGAGGCTGAACAACTATGTTTAGTGCTTCACTGTGATTTTGCTGAGAACTGGTGTGTGATTCTGCCACAAGAAGTACAAGGGTATCACTGGAGTAATGACAGAGTTTCAATTTTTACAGGAGTCACATATTTTCACAACAAGACCACAAGTGTTGCAGGTATAAGTGATGACAGAGGACTCAGTACATGCATTGTTGGCAATACACAAAATTCAACAACAGCTGCAATCACAGGCAGAAAAAGATCATCATTATTTCTGAGGGTGCCCCTAGTCACTTCAAAAATTGTTACCAACTGTTTGAATTGACTAAGTCGCTTGTGCCAGTGGTTTCCAACTTCAAAAGGTCCGAAGGCCAAAATTATATCCAGCAGTTGATTGGCTGGCTGCATTTTTGGGGGGGTGGGGGGGGGGTTAAAATTACAAAACTTGTAAGTACTGAACTGAAAATGTAGTACTTTCGCATGACCTAAATTTCTAAAATGAGGCAATAAAAACAATGGAATCACAAATCAAAATTACATAATTACAATTTATTTCACAAAAACTCAATACTTATGGATGAATTGAAAGAAATTAAAAACACACCATACAAATAATAATCCATCATACTAAGTGTTCAATGTGAAAATTGAGGCCGATCTGCTTCTTTTATTAAAGTTGGAATGTCCACTTCAATTTCTGTATTTGAAAGTCTCAGAAGGTGAAGCATTGAAGTATCTGCCAGTCGGCTTCTGTAGCGGTTCTTGATGAACTGCATTGAAGAAAAAACGCTTTCACATGTTTATGCACTGCCGAACATCAATGTCATTCTTTGCCAAAAACTACAAAGGTTTGGAAAGTGTTCCTTTGAAAGGTATTTGAAATTCTGTGGTCCCATTTCTTGCCAAGTTTGAAGGAACACATCGCCTTGCAAATCACACAATTCAAGTTGGAGAGAAGCTTCCTGTTCTTCGATGTTAATGCCAAGAGGATTGCTAAATAGCTGGATGCTGCTTTTAAGTTCTTCAAAATCTTTAAATCTGGAGTAAAACTCATCTATTATTTAATATTTGCACTGAATTGAGAAAAGTCCAGTGTCTCTTCATCTTCTGCTAGCCGCAGACAGCTTGGAAAATGGAGCAGGTCATTCCTCTTCAAAGTGACATTGAAAAACCTTCAGTTTATTACGGAACCCATTTATGTTTCCCTTAAATCTGACACCAGCTGGTTTCTTCCCTGCAGTTTCAAGTTCAGTTCGTTCAGATGACCTGTGATATCTGTTAGAAACGCCAGTTGTTTAAGGAAGTCCTTACTGTGAAACTGTTCCAGGTGTCTTGCGTCGGATGAGGCAAACTGTTCAAGGAACGCATAGATTTCATTCCTTATTGCAAAAAATCTCTAGGCATAAAGTCTTTTCATGGTAATCCTTTCCTACGCTCAAGCACCTCACATGGTTAAAAAGAACTAGGTCATCATATTCTGCCTCCTTATCCTCCAAAAACTCACGTAACTTTCTATGTAGAAGGGCTCTGTCCCCCCCCCCCCCTGGAATCTTGTTTATTATTTGTATAACTGTGTTAAGTACTTCATTTAGTTTCACTGATTTCCCACACAAAGCCATTTGGTGAAGAATGCAATGCAAGGCTGGACAATTAACTCCACTTTCCTTAAGCAATGCTACAAATCCAGATTTTTCTCCTATCATCAATTTTGCTCCATCTGTTACAATGCATGAACACTTATCAAAACCTCCGATCTTATCTACCGCATCATATATATATCCTTCCCTTTAGTGGTTCCATGAAGAGAGCAGAGGTCAAATAATTTTTCTTTTGTTGAAAAATCATCCTGCGTTACACTTATAAATATCAAGAGCTGACTCACATCTGTTTGATCTGTACTTTCATCCAGACACAATGAAAAATAGAAACTACTTTTAACCATGTAGATTTTCAGCGAAAAATGCAGTCTCGACCAGGACTCAAACCCGGGTCTCTGATAATCCGTGCCATTGCCCTACCACTGAGCTACCGAGCCAGCCTGGCTTCCCCTGTCAGAGACCCGGGTTCAAGTCCTGGTCGAGCCTGCGTTTTTCGCTGAAAATCTACATAGTACATCTCCTGTGTGTGCCTAATTTAATGAATACTTATAACCATGTTATACATTTTTCTGTTACTTGTTCTCCCATATCCATAACCCATCTTTGTACAGTCTGCTTAGAAAGTGACACAGATTCAAATTTGCTAACAACACTAGAGTCCCTGAAAGCCTTTCCCATTTCACTATGTTTCCATCCGAAAAAGGTTTCTCTGCCTTAGCAAGTTCAAGTGAAACTGCATAAGAAGCATGCAGTGCTGACGTTTGCCCCTTTGTAATACTGCTAAACATACCTGTCTGCTGTTTGACTTTTTCAGGTCCACAATTAGCAAATCCGTAGACTCTCCTTCATATTTTCCGTATCTTTCTTCACGTTATATTCCTTGAGCACTGAAATAATTTGCAAACACTGCAGCTTTCCATTGTTGTTTGTAACGAGGTAGTCTTTTCCCCAACGTTCTTGATAGGTTCTATTTTAAATTTCAATCTTACGTTTTTTGGAGATATTGCTAATTTCGATATTTGCACAAACTTTACGATCAGTCACAGTACAATCCGAGTTGGAACACTGGAAATCTCTTCGTACTTTGTGCGTAGCAAAACAGATCTCTATAGCGCCACTCTGCAGTTTGCTTCTGAAGACAAAGCAGGCGAGTTCATTCCGCATAGCGAAGAGATGGGAAGCGGGCGAGTTCATTCCACATAGCGAAGGGGAGGAACGCATGGTGTGAAGAGAAAGCTACGTCACTTGAGATTCTTCTGATGATCATTATTGACTGCAAAATCAATTCTACCTGTGATATTGCCTTTCTTCACAGAGCTTCCGTTCCTTCAGTAAAAATAGAACGTATTTTAATAAAAATACATAAAATTAATGTATTTTGCAAACTGGCATCGCGGGCCGCAAAAAGAGGCATCACGGGCCACCAGTTAGAAACCCCTGGTATACAGTGCTACTGGTCATGGGAAGGGGCCTTGCGATGGTGTAGGAGGCCTGCTGAAGCACCACACTACAAAACATAATCTGTCTAGCCCAAGTACAGCTGCAATTCAGAAAACTGAGAATTTTACAAGAGTGGTGAAGTCATACACATCAACAGCCCTCATTCTGTTGCCCAAAGAGGAAGTTGAAGAATTCCACCAGCAGAAAATAGAAGAATGGTCCAACCAAACTACCCTTGTGAAAGGAATTCAAAAGACACATGTCTGGACTCACAGTGATGGGCGAACCTATATTGCACAAAGTTTAAAGAGCAAGAAAGAAGAAATTTCATTTGTCCAACGAAGATCTCAGAAATGGCAGGAGAATATTCAGATTCACAACCTACAAAGAGGGATGTTTGTAGCCTGTGTGTATGGCTGTGACTGGTGGATTGCAGAGGTTATAGATATCAGTTGTGAGTTAAATGAAATCGTCGTGAACTTTATGCTACCACATGGACCAGCTGCTGGATATAGATTTCCAGCTGCAAGACATCAACACCACCACCAGTGCTCACTTCCAATTCGCAATGTTTTAAAGATTGTGGGTGATCCAGTTCCTATTGGTTCAACAGTAAGGCAACACTCAATATCAAAGGAACATACTGATGCAGTTGAACAAATTTTTAGTTCATTGAATTGTTAATTTCAGTTCTAAGCAGAGTGCACAGAAGTGGTATGCTTTGGAACCTGTACTATGTTTTGGAACTTGCACATATATTTTGGAAGCTTTAATATGTTTTGAAAGCTGTGTCTGTTACTTATCTTTATGAAGAATTAAAATGTCATGTCAAATAAGACTAGATTTTGATTTCAGGAGACCAATATGTGAGAATGTGGTAATGGAAACTGGTTTAATATATGGCAAAATTTTCAATTGTTTATAAAACCTGTTAAACTCAAAAGTAGAAGTTCTCCTCTTCAGGGAATGTAGTGCTGATCAACAGTTTAAAAAAATCAAAATTTTTGGGATTGGCATTTTTGAAAAAAAAGAAAATTTGATTTATCAAAAAAAATTTCAGAAGGCTACAGCAAGAGAACTTGGACATATATTTCCATTTTAATCAGAAAATTATTCTCTTTCAAATAAAGAAACAGCAACAAAATATCTTGAACTGTTCCAGAGATAGGACATTTTAATATTTTGCCGAAAATTGCATGTGAGAAATGATGCCCAAGGCACCATCTTTGGCAGCTTGTATCTCGGGCCAGGATTTTTTGTGGACAAAACAAAAATGTTTAATTCAATAACATCTGAGACTATGAAGGTAAGATTTTTTCCTTGCCTGCCTGAATTGATATGGATTATGCCATATATATATACCGTGCGTTCATTTCGATCTGCAGCCAAGAGATCGGGAGAAGCGTGGCGGGCGGCGCTGACGGAGATGTCGACATTTGCGGCCTGTAATGCCTGCTTATTTTTATAGACATATGCAGACATTTATATAAATATTGCAAAACGATCACTAACCTGTGTTATAACATGCAAAAGTTCTTCTGTAATTCATCCAAGTTCTGCTCTTATATACACAAAAAAATACACTTTAGAAACGATGTTAAGAGCCACAGATAATAAAACATTTTAATCATAGTTTTGACCAGTAACGTCCTGCTTAAGTTTATATCCTTGAAAGAGTTTTGTGCCGATGGGGATCGTTTGGAGGTTTTGAATGTGCAACACTGTATCAAGATTACGCTGTAGAAGAAACCTTTAAAAGTCAATAGTGTTCGTGAGCTTCCTTGCAATCCGAAATCTCCGAGCTCGAGTTTTTTGTTCCTTTGCGACTAGATGAAGACAGAGTTGTAAATATAGTGGCGAGCAATGTAAACCAAGAGCGTGTTAATTTCGTACTGTGCGCAAGAGTGTTATTCTTGGTTACTTGCAGTTACTTGTTTGTGTTATTGTAGTGTGTATGTGTGACGTGTCAGTGAGACGATTGGAATGCCAGCCGCAAGATTCACGTTAGAACAAAGATTTTTTTATGTATGACACGTACCTACGTGAAAACAAACTCGTGTCGAGACGTGTGTAGGTAATTTGTACAGAAATTCCCATGCTTTTCAACTCCACACAGAGATACGGTTAGACATCTTGTCCTTAAATTACGAGAAACTGTATCGTTAAATTTTAAAACACCTAAGCAAAAACGACGGATTCTAACCGAAGCAAAACTCGATGATATTGGTGCAGCGTTAGAACGTTCTCCAAACAAACCTCTACGCCGTGTTTCACAAGAGGTGGGCGTGTCAAAATCATCGGCACATAGAGTCACTAAGCTACTAAAATTAAAACCATACTCTTATAACACAGGTTAGTGCTCGTTTTGCAATTTTTATATAAATGTCCATAAAAATAAGCGGGCATTTCAGGCCACAAATGTCGGCATCTCCGTCAGTGCCGCCCGCCACGCTTCTCCCAATCTCTCGGCTGCAGATCGAAATGGACGCACGGTACAAGGGTTGATCAAATGAAAAGGTACGAAACGTCGTAACAACGGAATCATTTATATAATACCAATGCCGCAATGGGAGAACATAGCGTGATATGTAGGGGTGCGATTGGAGTCACCACGTGGCATCGGAGCGTGCAGGGGAACGCGCATGCACAGGAGAGAGCAGAGGCTCCGATACAGAGCGCCGTCCAAGTGCCGCGGCAGTGCGTGTTAGGACAGGATGGCGTTAACATTGGCAAATTCAACTGTTGAGGAGCAGCGAGGTGTTATCCGTTTTCTGACAGCAGAAGGTGTTAAAACGGCCGATATTCATCGCCGGATGGTGAACGTTTACGGGGAAGACTGTGTGTCTGGCAAATCAGTGAGGAAATGGAGTGCCCGTTTTCGTTCTGCTCCATGATAACGCACGTCCACACGTCTCCAGGGTCACACACGCGGAACTGCCCAGGTTCAAGTGGGAGCAGCTAGACCATCCACCCTACAGTCCGGACTTATCCCCCTGTGACTTCCATGTGTTTGGTCCCCTGAAAAAGCATCTCAAAGGAAAGAGCTTAACCTCGGACGATGAACCCAAGGACGCTGTGAAGGACTGGGTCGCGTCACGGCCAAAGGAATTGTAGGAAAAAGGAATCATTCGGCTCGTTCATCAATGGGATCAATGTGCTCAGGCCTATGGAGGATACTTTGAATAGAGTATTCATTTACACCGACAGTGTCGTTTTGTACGTTTTCATTTGATCAACCCTTGTATATATACATATATATATATATATATATATATATATATATATATATAGAGAGAGAGAGAGAGAGAGAGAGCTAGATTTGATCTCCACTCCGGGGGCGCTCACGGGTTATCAGGGAGGGGGGGCTTTGGAAAGCAAGTCCATTTTTCAAAAGTTTAAGAGTATTAAATTAAGGTAAATTGTGTGTGTGTGTATGTTACTGGGTCATTAAGTTATATAAAATTTAGGAATATCATACAAATGTTATTTTTTTTTCAATATCTTTTAAGACATCGCTTGAAGTGTTAATTGACTGCTACTGACATCATCCCTTACTACACACTCCGTACTACTTTTGATGATAATACAAGAACAAAATGCATAATATTCAATCATAGTGCCTACCGCGCATTCCACTCCTGACTGAAACAATAAAAGTCCCCTCCGTTCCCAAAACTTTGACGCAGATGTAGGAATTTGGATGATGACGTCAAAGTCACATATTTCTGTCTAAACGGGAGGTCGGAACAGGGGCAGCGGAGGTTCCTATGAAGGAACTTTCTAAAGTCTAGAGAAGAGAATCTTCTAAATACTTGCTGTTACTTAGACTTCTTCTTATAAATAAGATGATTGAATGTAACAGCTGCTTATTCATTTTCTGTGAATTTTCTTCACCAAGTTGTGAATATTATATCGCTGTGTACATTTTCAGTCTTCACTGCAAAAAAATTATACACAATATAGTTTTACCTAATGTCAAGAGGGCTGACAGCAGTTCCAGGGGGGCTCAGCTCCCCCCCCCCCCCTGACCCCTGCCTGGCTATGGGCCTGTTAATACATAATGTTTGCATTACATTTGGTGGGTTGGCAAAACCTCTCTGTTTTACACTGAGAATTTTAGCATCAAAAGGGGCAATGTAACAATGAAAAAATATGACAAAACAGTGAGTGGATGTAATGTTGTGCCGTGAACACCACCAGGTAAATTTGTGGTACTCAAAGAATAATGATGTTTCATCAAATTTCATAAAGTGTTACACATTGGAACTTGTGACTTTGAATCAGCTATTCCCGATCACCTTGGGTCCTTGTGACATCTTGTACAGGCTCAAGAACTATTGTATTCTTCTTTATTACTGTACTAGGTACTGACATTTTATACAATTTCCCCCTTAAATATCACCTTTGTTTAATGATTTCCAGACATACACATGGAATTGCACACCTCCTATCGCAACTATATACGGTTTGTTTCTTTCTCTCTCTTTTTTGTATTAGTAAGGTTCTCTCTTTATCTTGCTTCACTGCTATGACAGGGACCTTTTAACAGTTTGTTATACTAATTTGATTTCTTTATTAACACAATTGTAATGTCAAACAACTGGAGTATATGCAGTTTAACTATCCATACTTTTTTTCTGTTTGAGGGAAGTAATATTTCTGCATTCCCCATGACTAAAAAAGAGGAGAATATTCTGTTATTGTGGGTTCAATGTAAAATAAAGCTGCCAACATGTCACGCCATCATAGTCTGAGCCAAAATCTGAAATTTTAGGAGAAACAAATAGATGATTGTGAAGTGAATTTGGATCAAATATTTGTATACATGGAAGGAGTCTGCCAGAAGACTGCAAATATAATCATTAAATATATAGTAATCTTCATAACATAGAACATTTAAAAGTTAAGTTGATAATCAAATCAAAATAACCAAAACCAATTAAAGAACCAGGTGAACCCCATGTTGCTGGATAGCAGATTTTTTTCCCACCACTTTAGCTGCATGTTAATTGTAAAGAATTAGTCCTTCATGTTCATAGTAATCAATACTTTTGATTATACTATAGCCCTTGTTATAATTAACTGGGCCTATGTTTGCGTCACAGTTGTGTGAAGTAATGAAAATCTATGAATATGTAATTATGCCTCCTTTTTTCATTTTTTTAAGGTTTCTATAGTTCTTGGAGTCTTTGTGGTTTTTTACTACGATATTAGATTTAACATCATGGGAACAATATATGCAACTGTGGGTGTAGCTGTTACGTCTCTATACCAAGTGGTGAGTTTTCTTCTGTAATTTTTATGACTACATAGGCATTGCCAGTATATACATTTCAAAATATGTTGGAAATATAAAGAAATACTATTCTCTGTCTGTTGTAGTGACAAAGTGAATGTAAGCAAATACATGTGGGTACCGAAAGATCCTATTGGATGTTCAAATGAGAGCTGTGTGGGAATACAGTGCAGTTGGTAAAGGTGTACCAATTAGTGCTATATTGTAGTTCTGGAATCTTATAATGACCTGTATAGTCATGACCAATGTATTCATGGGCAAAATAGCACCAGAAGTAACATATAGAAATAAACTATTTCGCAGAACCAGAAGTCATGTGTTTTTGTTTGCATTCACTTTGTTCTTACAGTGGATTGAGAATAGTTCTGTTTTGATGCAGACACTACATGCAATATACAGGTACATGATCAAATAATGCATTGCAACTTTGATTCATAAAAATAGATTGACCGCAGAAAAAAATGATTGTAAACAAAATATTTAGGAAATGGACAGTTTGTTATTGTTAAAGATTTTGAGCAAGGTCTTTCTACTCCCAAATTTTGATATGCCACAACTCGGACAAATATTCTTCAGAATCAGAGGTTTCTTCACTACTTATTTCTTATTAAGTAGAGAACAAAGTAAATTTGTATAAAATGTAGGCATTAATATAAGCACTTGACTGTGCCTCGTACAATTTCTGTGTTTCTGGATAAGTTTCCAGACAGAATATTCCAGGAATTAGTTTTACCTGAATCTGATATAATTTGCATGATTGAAACATGCATGTAAAAGTCTACCTGACTCAAGTATGTATGCTTAAACCTGCAGTGTGAAACATTTCATAAAGTAAATCATGATTCTCACCTTTGCATTGTTAATGAAAAATTTTATTTTTGGTATATAGTTTTTCCACTATGACATAGTATTAATATTTTTGTATTTTCATTTCATGACGTCTGAAAAACTCCTAATCAGTATTATACAGGTCCAATATAGAATTACAAATGTTCCATGAGGCTCCTGAGTGGTTCATTTACCTCTTTCATTAATGTATGTAACCAGGTGACTGCCATACATTTTGTCTTTAAAAAAAAAAAAAAACTGCCTATTTAGATGTATAGTTTACACAATCAGTGTACAGTCATGGACACTTCTGGATTGTAATATTCTCATTAAAACTCAATGATGTTACAACCAAGAAGTGTCCGTGACTGTACATGAATTATATCATTGCATTCATTAAACAATTAACAAAATTGAAGGATTCTACACTAAATGTAGGCTACTTATAGAAATATCAGTCACTAACATTGTTGCCAATATGCCTGCATCAGCTGATATTGATAGAGTACCAATTTGCACTTTCTGATAAGTTGATTTCTGCTTGCAGCTAGTCGGCGAGAAGCAGCATGAATTGCAGATGGATTCTATGCAGCTCCTTTACTATCAGGCTCCAATGTCAGCTGTAATGTTGCTAGTCGTCATTCCAATTTGTGACCCTGTGTCTAGGATATGGTCTCATCACTGGAGCATTCTTGATTTGGTAAGTATCGGTACAGTATGTACACCAATCTAGGTTGAGGGGTGATCCACGTAGGACACCCAATTGTCAACCTCACTTCCACATAATACACCCTGGACTGCATTTTGCAGACTAACAAGCAGAGGCATCTCTAGCACAGCTCTTTACAGATATATGAAAATAATTTTGGAGTTGAAATTGTATATTATACATAAATTTCCCCTGCCACACTCTACCAGTCATAGTTTTTGACCAGTCTGGTGGTAGAACCTTTTTTTTTTCTCCTTGCCTACTCTTATATTTGTTTTGGAGCTGGCAACTTTGCATCTCTAAATAAATTCAAACAAACAACTTTGCACATTGAACGCTCACTTCCGTTTCTGCAATCTCTCTTTTCTAGGACCAAAGATGTAGGCATGAAAATTTAAATTTTTGCAGAATCTGATGAGTGTTAGTAATAAATTCTTGTCCCAGAGTGGCATTCCTAAAGAAGACAACTGGTAACAGCATAAATAACTATATGCAATACAGCCAGCCAGTTGCCAGGCAAAAATTTTTAGTTGCCCTATATTTTTCGACTCCTGGTTATATTAGATCTAAGTACAAAATACATGTTGTCAAAGAATTGAAAATTGAGCAATTCATAATAGACAAAATTCATTTTTGTATATTCTTCCATGTGTATTTGCTTGTATTCTTTCAGATTTTGGTGTTGGCTTCTGCCTTTGTAGCTTTCTTTGTCAACCTCTCCATATACTGGATTATTGGGAACACCTCAGCACTCACGTATCCTTTTCTAGCACGTCTCTTGTTTTCTCTCACAGTGTTGTGCTAGTATTTGTTGATAACCGCCGCTGCGCTTAAACTTGCAGAACGAATATCAATGCAAATAATATTAAGGTAATTAACCTTAATCGTTACATTTAGCAGAACGATATATTCATTATATTTAAAACAAATACAGTTCAGGTGCAGGAAATCTCACTACTTCCATCACTATGTTTGTACTTATTGATTTTCGTTGCTATGGTTACAACAATTTGTTTTCTTCCTTTTACTTTTTTAGATACAAAGTCTTTTGTACAGCACGACAAGAGCAATATAACAATATATATAAAAACAAACATGCATAAGTTAAAGAATCATTAATAACATAAATAATATTAACATTGAACATCACAGTTTGAGAATTGGGACAGTCTCATTGTCCAAAAACATGTGTTACAACTGTAGGTGCTAGTATGTGAATACAGTTTGGTTGTAAATGCTGTGTTGTCAGTTTTTCCACCAGCTTCTTTCACACACACACACACACTCAAAATAATGTATTTTTACCCTTGCTTCAGTAGGTTCAACTACAAATGTGCAGCAATGAGACCGGTAGCAGGATTTTTTTCTCCATTTTGAAAGCAACAAAAGGTGCTTTCTTAGTTGGAGTAGCCAGTATGTGACACTATTGCTTGCTGTGGCTGCCATTTTTTTTTTGTTTTTTTTTATTTTTTTTTATTTTTTTTTTTTTTACTATGTTTATAGTATTTGTATTTCATTAGCTACCCTTCAGTGTCTGCAGGATGTAAGGGTTGACCGTTCCACGTAGTACACCCAAATGCCAATCTCCATTTTCCAGACTAATGAGACTCTGGCGTCTGGATTCGCAGCCAGTATAATTCTCTATGGGACTTGTGTGTATGATTGTCACTTCATCACCTTTCATCCTCATCTTTGCAATTAGCCAAAACTGGCAGAAGTGCAAAGTAAAATTAATTAAGTAGGACATTCCACGAAAAGTGGTCCTACCCCATGTAAATTTCAAAGTGAGTCACTTTGAAAATTATTATTATTTCTCAATACATTAAGGCTTAGGGTTTGTAAATTCATATGACTTACATGAAGTTACCCATAAATTAATAGCTACTTTTTAAGGTTTTTACTAGTAGTTTGAAATATTCGATTTTTCCGGAGACTAACAGATTTACAAATAAAGAACAGTCAGAAGTACTGAATCAATAATATCTGGTAATTTATGATAATCGTCATATTTGCCAAAGTAGTACTTGCTATAAATCAACAGCCAATTGTTTTACATTTTTTGTAATCTCATTTAGGGGAGTTAAACAATGATAACATAAAAAATATGTCACACACATAACAATTTTAGTCTCTTTCTTGTGTTCCTCTGCAGAAATAAAAACTAAGAAGTAAAGTCTATTATTACATAAATTAAGGTTAATAGTCCTCCCAAAGAAATAAATTAGAAGTGTTAGAGTTTACTAGATTACACAAAAATATATAAAATTATCCTGTCACACAAGTAACAAATAACTGTTACTTGTGTGATGGTCTGAAATTCTGCCATATATTTCTTCCCCTTTTTTCAAGTCCCAATAAGTTTACCAAAATAACAAATCCAAAACTCTTGAGTTTTTCTTAAGCTTTATTTACCCCTACGTAGGTAAAGTTGGAAATCAGCAATTAAAAAAATAAATATTTATTTAATGAAAAGTCTGCACCAAAAGAAAATCCTCTTAATCATCAAGTCCTTTCAAGAAATGGAGAAAATGTATTGCTGGTTTTCTGTAACGTGGGAGGCTGACTAACCCAAGACTGTTATACAGTTTGAAACAAAATAACATACCACATGACCCCCTCACATTTCGATGTTTGAATCACTTGATTTTAGACCCTCTCAAATTTTGATGTTTGAAGCACTTGATTTTAAAGTAGGTGACTGGTGTGCTGTTCATTGTGATGGTAAAGTGTATGCAGAAGAAGTATGAAATACAAAGTGATGAAATTAAAACCACCATTAGTTGCAGGGTCTCGTAAACAATTTCCTTTCATAGAGTTAAACTCCACATGACAATATTGTAGGCTACACCACTCTTCATGTCCTTATCATTCTTTCTTGAGGTGCCACTTATTTGAAAATTTGAAATTTAACATAGATCTATAGAGCTATAGAAGTTTATTTGATATGGTTTATTTTACTTCAATTTTCTACCACTTTTGGCTAATCGCGAAGCTGAGAATGAGTGATGAAGGAACACTTACAAAGAACACCAATGCCTAGGATGGGATTCGAACCCAGGACCCCTGGCATCGTGGTGCATTGTCATAACCACTGTGCCACGGAGGTCTGCTTATAGATCTTGAGAAATTCTGAAGCAGTCAAAGATGTGATTTCTTTACATCTTAAATCAATAGCATGCCTAAGACAACCTTATTGTGTATTATTATTTCACTGTTGTTCGTAGGGAGTCACACACATGACAAGGTCTTGTCACATGTAACAAACATTGTTTCTGATATTGATATATCAATAGAGCTAGGACTTATTTCAATACCATACTGTATTTGTAACACCCCTACACAACATACTTCACAAACAAAAAATATTATCCTCTGTAATTGATATACAATGTGTTCCATTCAAACACCCCACATTTTAATTGATCATTGCTAAAAGGTTATGAAACATAATGGAATGCGAGTGGTACTAGACGAAAGATAAACTCAAAGAATTTTGTTGCATGACCTCACCGTTCTCTCACTACGCTGCACAACAATCGGATAAAGCATCATGGTGACTCCGCAGCAGTGCTCACAATCTGTATTCTGGTATGCAGAGACCAACTCAATCATTATACAGTGCAAAGAAATTACCGGAGAGAATATGGAGGTGAAGCACCTGATGGGAAAACCATTAAGGCATGGTGTGCGAAGTTTGAACTGCTTGGACTCTTGGCGAAGTGATTTACGCGGGTTCCTCCGAAATCCTGCTCGAATTTCTTCCACTTTCTCCTCCGAAACACGTCGACGAGAACCTCCAGATTGTTTATTAACACTTCCAGTCGCCAAAAACTTCGCATTATGTTTCATAACCTTTTAACAATGATGAATTGAAATGTTGGAGGTTTGAGCGGAACATGCTGTAATTCTAGAGAAATCAAATCATATGAATTTTAGACTGCTTTCATCTCTAGAGCCTTTTTTTACATGGGAATGTCACACACGTAACGCTGAAATGCCCCAATTCAACCTACAGTGTCTGCACAAATTTTGCTTGGCATGATGTTAGAACAAAAAATTCCCACTGTTAGAAGGAACACTGAATTCAGTTTTGTTGTCATGATTTAAAGAGAACAGAGAAAGTAGTAGATTTCTTCCATCAGAATAGTGAAACATAGATGTCCAGCCCTTGCAAACTTTTCCAATCATGAAATTTTTATCCATTCTTCAAATTCACAGTCTTTCTCTTTCAGATCTAACATTTCTTTTCAGAATCATGAATGGCCAACTTTTCACTAGTGAACTCTTGCCGCTTCTTAATGTCAGAATTTCACGTACCAACAGCAAATGAAACAACTTCTTCTAGCACAAATATCACTTCTCTATAGGCTACAAACCACTTACAAATCATTAAAAGACTCGATCCGAACAGACTTTTAAAACTGCATGCATCAAGCAGCTAAAGAGTAAATAACATTGGTTTTGCTTTAGTTGTTATTTTTTTATTGTATTACGTGTGTCTGTGTGGATGACTGAATCTCTGAAACATGTCTAACTACAGTTATGGCAGAAATATTAAAAATTAACTAAAAATCACTATTAACTTAATGTTTCAATATGTTTTAAACTATTTCTATGTTATATTCCCAAATATGAATATTTATAAGATGTTAGTGCAGTTTAAAAATACATAAATTATCCTTAATGCCACTTCAGATACAATGTGGTTGGCCATTGCAAGTTATGCCTTCTCCTGATTGGAGGATATCTTCTGTTTGATGACTCAATCCACTTGTATCAGGGATTTGGTATTTTGCTCGTGGTTGCAGGAGTGATAGCATACAGTTATGTGAAGGTAAGTATCATGCTCGGAAAAAGGAAGTAAAATGTTGTTCACAAAAGTACAAGTGTTAACTTTGTTAACAATACAATAATACCACACTTTTTTTGGGTGGGGGTTTATCAAGCGTAAACAAATTCATATTTAAACAGAAAATTGAAGCTAATATTTCTAATATTAGTTTTCTACAAAAATTGGGAACATTTCAGGATCAAAAGTGGTATATAAAATTACATTTTGGTATTAAAATGCTGAATGTAACCCTAAATTTGATATAAAAGCTACACTTATTATACAAAAACATTGCCTTCTAATAGCACTTTCAAATGTAGTTATCAGAGTATTAAGTTTATTCCTGTGTAAAGGAGTCCATTTTTTGCTTCTCAAAAATTTACAGCAGAATTAATCAATTTACCATTAATTACATAACTTGCAGGATAATTCAGGCTTCACAAACTGCTGTGTCTAAATAAACTCTAAATTTCATGTTTAAAAGTTTAATTCGCATTTTGCACTTCATTTTGCATCATTTCGTGACAAAGTAAGGTAGGAAAATACACCTCACACCTTTCAGATTATGCATGTCCCTAGGCATAGATTATGTCACCATCATGACTAGAGACGGGATTTTAAAGGGAAAAATTTACCTCTTAAAATGACAAAAAGGGGAAAATTATTGCCAAAAAAAGGACTATAGTTTTTTTGCAGTCCACAAAAATACTATTTTAAATGAAAGCGCAATATATACATTTATATATTAAAAGGGATACATTAAATTTCATATTGATGTATCCCTTTTTATATATGAATGGTATATAGTGTGCTTTCATTTAAAATAATATTTTTAGTGGAGTGCAAAAATAAATTATAATCTTACCATCCGCTTGGATGTAATCTTCCTTGCAACAGCTTACCGCATTCCATATCTTGCTGCCACTTGTATCTGGCTTCACCATTTCACTGACGCTCAATACTGTCATCATTGTCACACAGTTAAGTTAAAACTATTCTAAAAACTTCCCAATAAAAGTCTAAATCTAGCAGATAAGTACACTTTGAACCCAATAGGCATGCCGCTTACAATGTGTTTGTTGCTGTGTAAGCCCAGATCGCATTGTTTCAACAATCGCTGCAACATACTCCCAACACTCGTGGAGGGAAGGTAAGGTAGGAGGCGCTTGTTCTTTCTTTCCTCTAAACTGCACCAAATATGACAATTGTTGAATGTTTTGTTCAGGGAAAAAACAGTCTTGCAAAATATTTGATATCTTGTCAATGGAAAATGTTTTAAAGAAGGGGATGTGAGCTGAAAAAAGGGAAGTCAAAACAAGGTAATCTTGTTGGAAGATAATTATCAACACTGTTGTTATTTATTCCATGATCCATGTTGAAAAATAAAAAATGACTTCCCTTTTACAATCCGGTCTCTAATGACAATATAAAGCTAGGCTGTTCAGGTAAAAGTACTTAAGCCAAACACTGCAGTTTTACAGCAGACAGTAATTTATGTTTATTATTTTAATAGCAGACATTACAGACATGATGTGAATGTTGGATCATCACTGTTTACACATGCCCAATATACAATGATACTTATATAATTTGAAGTTGTCGGATTTATATTTTTGTTTTACTTGCATGCCTGCATTGGTGTTTTATTTCTATTATTATATCTAATTAATATATAATGAATAGATACAATAAATAAGAATTGTTGCAGTAAACCAGGTCAAATTTTCAGAATACACCACTGCACTGAAGTACAGGCACTTGTAGGGACTGCAAAACTGCTTTAACAGCACTTTATGAGGCAAAGGTCAGTCGGTCAGTTTTCACTGTCAAGTTCCATCACACCTATTTTCAGGCTTTTCAGGCCGGAGTCTGCTACTATTGTGTCTATAGCTTGGGATCCCAGGTTCGATAACCGGTAGAGGCGCATAGTGGTTCGGATTCCACTTTAAACTGTAGGGCCAGTCCTGATTTGCCTTACTGTGCATAAAGTAGACTTAAAATTACAAATGAATCTAAGTTACAAGCTGTAGAGTATTGCATGGGACCACTTTTGCTGGCTCATACTTGATTGAATCTCCCCGAATAGATAGAATATCAAATATCATTTCAATGTGTCAATAATTCTACAAATATACCATGTAAAAATTTGTCCTGGTAGTTTCAGCCAATAATCATCTGTTCATTTTCATATATTGCTATGTATTGGTAAGATAAGAGTAAATTAAATTTTAACGTAGAGGTGATGACTATGTTCACTTTGGTCTCAATTTCACTGCATCTTTCACTTCACGATCCATATTTGAAGGTCCACTACTACAGACAAATAACGGTTATACATGAACTACTGGGCTTCGAGTGTATACAGATTGTTTTCCTGTTCGAGCATTATTCGCTCGAGCGAATACTGTCAATTCTGTTAGCCATCTAGCATCATTCGTGCGAACTATTACATGATCAAGCAAGATGGCCTCGATGCAACACTAACAACTGGCATGTGGACAAACTGCCTTCACAGGAATAGGCACTCCCCAACCTCCAATTTGAAAAAAGCATCCCCTGTGCATGCAGGACCAACAGATGGAGCACGGCCATCTTTAATCCGAGGGAGGTCGGAGCCTTCAATTTGGCAACCCTGTAAACCGTGACGTCAGCCGGCCGATGTTACTCAAAAGAAACATTAGAGAATGAACTTACAGACATAAAAATTTAATAATTGAATGTTGCCTATTCATCCTGTAATCACTTCATTCGCCCTAATTTTATTCAAAGTTATTTTTTCTTAAGTAAAGCAGTATGTTAATAAGTTGTGAAAAATATACTTTACATTTTTTGAGCCGCATACTAGCATTTCACGGAGCATTCCGTACATTTCACATGTGGTGAATCATCAAATATAATAAATATCCAATATTGATGTCACAAATATTCTTAATTATCATGTGCAAAATAAATTGGCAACATTGAAGAGTATCCAAGACATAGAAGCTTAAAACATGTTTACGTAAAAAGCAAATTCTACACTGAGAAAAGTTGTGTGCATTAATCACCACACACTAAGCTTTTACTTGTACATACAAGGGTTAAACTACAGGGTCCTCTGTTCAGCCTTGGGCACCTTGACGGGGGCACGCTTAACGGCTGCCCGGACGCCAACTCCCGTCAAATCACATGCGATATCTCCGTTATGGAAACAGCTAGCTTCGAAATGACTTTAAGTTCTCAGAATTATAGTTACAATTACATTCAAAGTAAGCACGTTAATTGTGATGGGGGATGTTGGAAATGTTGTCTTCGTGCATCCACTCGTTTTTGGCACGGTTTGAGGAAATTTGTGGGCTGATCCCGGAGATTTGTTTTAAATTTTATGCAATGATAGGCTAATGATTTGCCATAAAATGCCTTTTCTTGTTTCTTGGCCAGATAATGTAGGTGTTTATGTTTAAAAATCGTTTTGTGACATTTCTGAGTGGTATTCATTGATTGAGTTGGTGTTTTAAGTCCACTTTATGCACAGTAAGGCTAATCGGTACTGGACCTACAGTTTAAAGTGGGATCCGAACCACTGTGCCTCCACTGGGTATGGAACCCGGGACCCCTTGATCACAAGGTGACGATGTTACCACTACACCATCGAGGAGGAGCGTAGAGGTAACTTCGTCACCTTGTAATCAAGGAGTCCCGGGTTCGATACCCGGTAGAGGCACAGTGGTTCGGATCCCACTTTAAAAACTGTAGGTCCAGTCCCGATTAGCCTTACTGTGAATAAAGTGGACTAAAAACAACAAATCAATCAATCAATCAAAAAACATCGAGGAGGCACAAAAGTTGTAAAAGAAAGAATGCATTGGCATCCCGTGAAATTATTTGCGCCTAATTAAATCAATATTGATTACAGCCTAAAAAAAAATTGGATCCACAAGTTTTCTTGCTCGCATCATTGTTGTCTGTAATGCATTGTAAATTACCAGAACCACTATGTGCCTGAGTGAGTGGTATTCATGTTTCACAGGCAGGGCCGGATAAGACTAAATTGGGCTTGGTGATTGATATCTTCAGTGAACAATAAACACAACGACGTTATAGTTACATCACAGCGCAAAGAATAATAGTAACTGTATAATAAGTAATGCTGTGTCTAGGCATCTGAAATTTGGAGCTTTCGGCTCCAAATTTCATTCTAAGATTTATTTTCAGTTTAATATAGCAAAACAAAACTGTTCAGCTTTCGGAAATTTCTTGTCTGTTTTCATCTAGGCCTATTTCAGGAATGGGCCAAATGCTGCAGCATCAATAGCACCCACCTTAATCCGGCCCTGTTCACAGGTATAGTGTTCTTTTGTGACTTTTAGTCACAACTGCTTATTTCAAAGATAACAGCTTTTTCAGTGTCTAATCCATGAAAATAATGAAAAATGTTCAGCACGTTTACTTTGATTTCATTTATTTTACTTCGCGTTTTGTGCCACTTTTTGCTAATTTGTGAAGATGGACATGAGTGATATGATGAAATTGATGAATGAACACTCACAAACATCCATGCCAAGGCAAGAAATCGAACCTGGGACTCCTGGCGTCGTAAGACATTGTGCAGAACGATTAGTACCTATTTTGTTCTTATTTGCCTGCTTATTTTGCAAGTTTTTAGTGCCTATCAAATCCTCATCCTGTTTATTAGCTGTTATTTAACCTCCCTTAGATTTGTAATAGTGATGACCATGGATGGTGTAAATTATATAGGACACTGAAAAGTCTCATAAAAATTATGTAACATTTTGAAAACAGTTAGTAATTAAACTTGTGAGAATTCTTTCAGTCTTGAATGATGAAAACTTTTCTTAATCGCAGAGACTTTATTTCTAAAAAAAATAATATAACAGGCAAATTATTGTGTGGATTCGAGCCCCACAGGCTCATTTAAGCTGATACCACCGGCACTGTCCCCTATTTTTGATTCACTAAACTACAATAATTTCTTTACGCTGGGTGTACTTATGGCTTCATGGCAATACTGGTGTCAAGAGCATAGGCACAGGAGGGCACGGCCCTTAATAATTAAGAAAAAATATTTTGGAAGGTGGCAGATCGGGCTTTCAGAGATGCCAGTTTTTACTGTAATGACCTACTATGTTATGATAATTATTGCAAATTCATTCTTGCAACAAATACAGTTACAATCATTAAAGTGTCAATTACAATTATAATCAAAATAAGCACGTACCTTGTCACAAGAGATGCTGGAAATGTCCTGATGCATCCACACGGTTTTGGCATGTTTTTCGGAAATATCCATTTACACACAACAGTTCAGCTTCTGAAATTGCTACAGTTTCTCTCCTGATATTCTTCTTCAGTTCTTCTAATGTCTGAAAGTTTGTTGCATTGACTTTATTTTACAATTTCCCCCATAGTTTACTAAAGCTAACCGATAAGTCAGGGTGACAAAAGAGGAGCGGGTTCAAGTTATGAGATGAGCGCAAAACACTTACGTCCATGTAGCCATGCACACTGGATCGGTTGATTTCGCTAATTTGGTGGGAAACTACGAAATGGCACAACATGCGATAAAAAGTGAGAGAAACATTGCAGAAATGAGAGATTGTTAAAGAAAGTAAAATTTAAACAATGGAACAAAAGGTCTCTCTCATTGATGAAAAACGACGAATGAAGGAAGACACTTCTTTAGATCAAAATGTGATAAAAGTATTGTAGACCAGTGAGTTATTTTCAAAGGAAATTACATTTGGAAAAGGCTAGATATCCCTTTTCATAACAAGTTCAACAATGAACGAAAGGTCCCATTGTTGCTGGGAAAGGAGAGTTAAAGTCACAGTGTGTGATCAAAATGTGATAAAAATATTGCAGGATAGTGAGTTTTTCCCAAAGAAAATTAAATTTAGAAAAGATTAGATATCCTTTTTTCAAAAAGAGTTCAACAATGGACGATAGGTCCCATTTCTGCTCAGAAAGGAGAGATAAAGTCACAATTTTTTATCAAAATGTGATAAAAGAGTAGTTTCTTTTCAAATAAAATTAAATTTAGAAAGATAGGCTAGATATCCTTATTCAAAATGATTTCACAATGGAAGTAAGGTTCCATTGTTCCCTGTAAATGGAACCTTGCTTTGTTAGAGAAGAATATTAATCGTGCATCAATTACCCCACCACTAACATTCCCCATAATTCATTTGCAGAAATTTAATAGACTCTCGTTCTAAATTTGTTCACAAGGTTTCGCACGGTATTTCTGTGTGCAACCACACCTGGGAATTCTGTTGAAAATCATCTATGAACATCCCTTCAAGAATTTTTAATCAGATACGAATCGTACATAAAAAAAGTTTTGTTGTATTGATTGATTGATTGAGTTGGTGTTTTAGGTCCACTTAAAGGCTAATCGGGACTGGACCTACAGCTTAAAGTGGTATCCGAACCAGTATGCGCCTCCACCGGAAATTGAACCCTGGACCCCTTGATTACAAGGTGCCATCGGGGAGGCCCTAAGTTTTGTTGTAATGTGTGCGTATGTGCCATTATTAAAACTATAGCAGAACACAAATAACACTTGGAACACTATATGCTTAATAAACACTGTTTAAAACAATATAAAATTGCAAGAACACTTGTAGCACGTACCCACTTTCAAAATACGACTGAACTGAGATCGCGAAGTTGCTGAAATGAAATGGGCTTAAGAAATAAATCCGCAAGTTATGCTCAAAGCCATGTGTTTCAGTTGGCACTCTGGCGCCACGAGGTGTTAGGTAACTTTAGTTCCCTTTTAGCGTGTCTTGTTACCAAAGCTATGCGAAATTTCCTAAAAACATGCCAAAAACGAGTGGATGCACGAGGACAACATTTTCAACATCCCCCGTGACAATTAACGTGCTTATTTCAAATGTAATTGTAACTACAATTCTGAGAACTTGAAGTCATTTCGAAGCTAGCAGCTTTCATAGCGGCGATATTGCATGGGAGTTGGCGCCCAGGTGGCCGTTAAGCATGCCACCTTCAAGGTGCCCAAAGCTGAACTGAGAACCCTGTACAACACTCAAACAAGAATTTGGGAAACAATACAAACCTCTAGAGCATAAAACTACCTAACCTAACAAAAACACTAATTCCTTAATTGTTAACCGCATACATGTCTCTGCAAGAGAAAAACAAACGCAAATGTAATACCTTCTAATTTTTAAACCATGCATAGTCACCAGCACTTTGCATTATTTTAGCCTTGTACATACATGAGCTATATGCTTATCACACCCACAACTACTTTGTACATCTTACTTTTGGGACTTTAAGGCCAGTGTGTTAGGTCATTTAAGTATTTAGTTGTTAAAGAGGTTCGAATGTCATTCCGAAATGCTAGCAAATAAAATAAGGGCAAACTACACATTATTGAAAAGTTCCATACTGTGTATGAAATGTAAAGTTGGCCTGCTTATTTGCAGTTATTTAATAGAAAATTTATATTTGTATTGTTAATGTATGTTTTCTACTTATATTGTAATGTCAATCTGCTGTACAGATTTGGAAAAAGAAAAACATTTTACACAGATTCCCTTGTTTCTTTAAGAGTCAACGTCAATTTTGCTATTCGCGCCCATGCTATGTAGCTTGATGTTTAGGCCGGCAAGACAGCATTGCCAAATTTTATGATTCAGGCCTGTGATGAAGCTGGCCGTGGATGGAGACGATGCATGTTGTAGAAAAACAACCCAATTTATGCACAGATAGGCAAATCAGGATTGAACCTACAGTTTAAAGTGAGTTGGAAACCTCTATCTCCATCAGGTATCGAACCTGGGACCCCTTCTTGATTACAAGGTGACGATGTTACCCCCTATGAAATTGGGGAGACCTGGTCATCAGAAGGATGCAATGGAGAACTATCACTGGCATACATAAACTAGTCTTTAAGTTCATTAAATAATATACTTAAATTCTGTTAGAAGCATGTTTTAATAGTTGCACAATATATAATGAGCAAATACCCATATATGAATCCTAAATGTATAAAAGTATATGAAAAAGTAAGTTTACAGGTGTCAAACTTAGAGAACATGCCACTGGATCGTTTCCAAGTAACAAATTTGATAGAGTACTTGCCTAGGTCTCTCTGACCTCCTGACAATTTCTCTATTTTCAACTGGTACATGCAGAATGGTAAAGATTTATTTATTCTTGTTGTATAATTGGTTTTCTATTCATGTATAATATCCAGTGCTCCAAGTGAGGGAGGATGCAAGGGGATGGTAACCCCCCCAGCTGGCAAAATTTTTGCAAAGCAACCCCCCCCCCCCCCCGGTCCCATTGTCACCATATTAAACCATAGGAGCATCCCCCAGCTAACTCCAAGGCTTGTCCAAACATACCCCTCCAGCTAAGAATTTTCACTTCAAGTGCTGATCATATTGTTGGTAAATATGTTTGTGGAGTGCATGAAATATATACTTTTCCTTGTGTTGCCACATTATTCACATTTCAATTTTAATACATTTGAGGAGAGTGAATGAATTAATTTATTTCAATCAAAGTTCTGAATTAGAAATTCATCTTTTATCTTATTTATATTGTTAAAACTTAATATCACTTTCCTTCAATAACTTAATAATGAATTAATTATTTTTCAGATGAAAGAGCAGCGAGCATATAACATTGCCAAAACACTAGAAGAAGGGAGTCTTTTAAACAAATCATGAATTTATCTTACAATTGATGAGTGATTGTCTAATAATTGATGAATGATGTGTCTAATCGGTAAAGTATTTATATTATCTGTGATTTTAAAGTTTTAAGTATTGCTAAGAAAATGAAATATCTTTTATAAACAAGTAAGCTGTACTGTTTTGAAATGGATCACTTAATAATACATTCCAGGATTCATATTTTTGATCATTTTTTCCCCCCCTCATGTTCTTGATAACTCATTTCGACAGTCGAAATAGATATTATAAAATCACCCTAGTGATGTCAAGCTGAATTTCTATCTTTCTTTGTGTTCTGTAGTAAACACGTTTTTAATGGTTCATTATTAAAATTGCAATAATTTTACACCAGTTTTTCATAAAATGCTCATAAATTTTCTCATATTTATCATTAATTTTCCCTAAAATAAATACCTTGCATGGAGGTTGTTTGAATTAAAATGTGGATAAAAGCAACATACTCTTTTAAGAACACTGCCCCTGTTTAAGGTGAAGATTGACAGTTTTGCACCAGGTATGCAGTTATTTCAATATCGTCAGAATGGGTACTGCTACTGGGAGAAAAAAAAATGGCTGTACAAGAGAATATGGATTTCTATCCATGTTGTAAGTGAAAGCCGTTTTTTAAGTTTATTATTAAGCTAGATCTGCAAAATATATGATGAATAATTATTTATAAACTCCCATGTATTCCTTATGGACAAAATCTTCAGCCTGTCCTCTTCCCATTCATGTGTTTTCTACTCCATCAGATGTTTAAATTTCTCAAGAGAACAAGTAAAATAATAATCCCATAAGCATAATGCTAAGTTTTCTTCCTCTCCTACAACCATCGAATGCACAGACCTCTCTCCCCAGCTCACCGCCAGGAAAGGTTGGTGAGTGAGGAGCAGTTTAGGGTCCTTACATCTGGTTGGACCTGTAAAGTGTTCCTAGTTGAATGAAAAAAGAAAAATGGAATAAAAGATCGCAGCGAGAAAGAATTGGGGCAGTTGAGCAGGGACAATGAAAGAACCTCAGAGAAGTCATAGTTTGCCAACTAGGTCCCGATTGAGGGGAGCTGTTTTGTCATCATTGTAATAAAATGGTAACTGAAAATAGTCAAAGTGGGGATGGACTCAAAACAAACTCTGTTATTGGCACTTTTCCAATGCTAAAGTAAACATGCTAGTGCACACAGTCCACTGATACTGGTGGAACATTAGCATAATTTAGTGAATAATGCATTTAATGGCAGTATGCAGGCCTGTAGCGAGGATTTTATTTGGGGGGGGCTTATCCCTAATCAGCATAGGCATTAAAATAATAATTATTATAAGTTATTTAAAAAACATTTTTCTTAAAATTTGTACAATTAGTGTACTGCAATTCATAGTTATTGTATTTTATTAACTTTTACACATTCCGTTCAAAAAAACTTCATAACTTATGGGAAATTTTACCCAAAGTTTATATTGTGTGACCTTTCACAAAGAAAACTATAAATTTTGGGAGCTGTGGATCCATTTTTCTTTGGATTAAATTTTAGAATATAAAAATATAAGCTGGTTACTCTGTTATACACTAAACGTTTTTCGCTCTAATGTTTAATCTTGCTAAGGAAGTAAAATGAATTACCACTATACATTATTTAAATTAGATATCTGTAGGATTTCAGGGGGCTTCAGCCCCCTGACTACATTCCTAGCAGTATGGAAAGTTTTCTGACAGAAACACATTGAAATATTTAGGTAAAGTACTGGTATCACATGAAACGAATAAAAAATAAAGTTGCCAGCTTTGATTGTCATTTAGAGTTTGAAAAATGGGTTGCCTGCCTGCACCATGCCTCCAAGTCAGTTTTCAGCCTCTTGCAGTTGAGGGCACAGGTTTTTTTTTTTTTTTGTCAATGACATAAATGTTGCTGCCAACTTTTAAAATAAAGCAGATGACAATATATCATGTTGTTGGTAGAAAAATATTTAGTAAAGATTTAGTGAAAAGTTGCATTTATACTGCCTAAAAACAAAATTTCAAATACATCTGGAGTCATGTTCTTTCATCACTACATTACCATAATTGCTAGCATATAAGATGCACTTATTTTTCCCCTTAAGAATGTGTCTGAAAACAGTGTCTCTTTTATACACCGATACTCAGGAAAACGGAAGAGGCCTAGCATTTCAGAAGTTTATGAATGGTAAAAGTTTCATGGGTTGCTGTGAAAACTGAGACTATGGTTAAATCTGGATTTTGACGAAGAAGATTAAAAGGTATTCTCTTTCCTAGTTAGATTTTAAGTTATTTCTTGATGGATTTGGTGTTTTTTTAAGTCCACTTTATGCACAGTAAGGCTAATCGGGACTGGACCTACATTTTAAAGTGGGATCTGAACCACTGTGCCTCCACCGGGTATGGAACTCAGGACCCCTTGATTACAAAGCGACAATGCTACCACTGCACCATCGGGGAGACCCATTTCTTGAATGGAGACCTAGATATTATTTTATATTTGAAATACTGTACAATAATTATAATAGTCAGTGATAAAAGTTTTTTCCTAAAAAGTCTGGTCAAAAAAGGAACAAAAAAGGATACATCCAGGTACATATCTACAAATATATTTAGGGGGGGAGGTCCAAACCAAGTGTCTCAGAAATAGAAATAATAATATAAACATTTAAATGAAACTATTACATTAAAATTGACTTTAAATAATATGAATTAAGATTTGTAAATTAATTAGTAGTTATAGAGAGTAATGTCTGCATAAGAACAGATATATATTCGTAACAGCACGTACTCATTATCAAGCGTATGTTTAGTTAAGATCGCAGAAATTAGTATGAAAAAATGTCCTGGCAAGGAAGGAAATTAATTGTGAAATAGATAAATAACATTATTGATATCAATGATATGATCCCAATGTAATTCTTGACTTGCAGCAAGTTCGGCAGAAATAAATAACCCTTGATGATATACAACAAATGCCAAACAAGCATATTTTCTTCGCTAATTTTAGTACATGGCAAGTCTTTGAAGGGGGCGGTCCAGACCTCCTCCCCCCCCCCTAAATACATCCTTGAGTGAATCTTATTTGTTGGCAAATGCGGTAATTGCAACGAGAATGGAATTTGAAGAAAATGCACTATGTACTAGTGGTTTTGTGATGCACATCACTGACCACCTACCCACCTGTGAAGAATATCGGTCATCACCTCTGAAGAAAAAGTTGAGAAGTCATGCCTCCTCATTTCTTTTTTATATATATATATACACACACACACACACAGTAGAACTCTAGACCCATGGTGAATAAAGGTGATGCGAGTATATAGAGAAATATACTATACTAGAGATCGTATACTTACCCATCATTTTATCAGTGCCTTAAAACTGCCAACAGAGGTTTTGAAAAGACAGGATGGACACCTCAGTCAGTTCGCTGGGTATCCATTGTAAGCACACATTTATTAAATTCAAGAGAGCCATGCATTATTGTGTAGGCTAAAAACACAAGTAAGCCCTACTGCAATCTCTACATTATTGTCAACATCAGGTCTGGATTTAAAATGCTGCTACCTTTGAAGTAGCTGTAGGCTGATGTTGCATTATAAAGGGAAATTAGTATTTTTCCACCTGTTTACACATACACACAGCAAAATATTTTGTAAGAGTTTCTGGGATTGTTAGTATTTAAAAATATACAGTTAATAATCAAGGGCTTCGCTACAATGATGTACATTACAACCACATGCATTAACTGGTTTTACATCTTTTATTGGATTTTCAGTCACAAACATCAGATGGTGAATTTTCTACCATTGATTTTGGGAAAATCTTAATTTCAGGTATTTGTTTATTTCATGCATATTCTTTGTTCTTGCCAACCTTTATGGCAGAGTGGTTAGCAGAGCACACTACAATGCCAGGGGTCGTAGGTTTACGTCCTGGTCTGGGCATTCTTTGCGAGTGTCCCTTTATCTTTGCGATTAGCCAGAAGTGGCAGAATTTTTTTTTCATAGGACTTCCACTTAAGGTGTGCATAAATTACATTCAGGTAGGGCAAAGTCATAAATCTGGCCCCGTTCGTCAGCTCGAATCATCACAATCTCTAGTACCAAACCATTCCTCATCCATATTTTTTTTTCCATCGTTGAGATAATTTTTGCCTACAAAATAAACAATAGCAGGTTGCTCTTCAATTGTGCATTCCTCCAGCATGGTGTTCAATGCTGAGCTGTGCATTGCACAGGAATTATCTAGCATCTACTATAGTGGAACCACGAGCAAAACAACCTGCGCAGACCCGCAACTCCTGTGCACCATACCCCCGCGGGTAGAGGGGAGAGTGGACCATGCTTCCTTATGGCCAGAGGTGGAGGGAAGAAGGGAAAGCTGCGCAGGGACTTTTCGTCCCAAGGTTTTTTTTTCCCTTGTGGTTGATCTATACTAATTAACTGTCATCAGCCTAGATTATAGTGTTATCTGCTGACACTTTTCGAAACTACTACCAACAGCTATCCCGTAACTGTGCAACCTATTTACAGGCGGGCTTTCAGTCATAATTTTGTTACCTCCACAGTTAATCTTTTGTCTGTCCAGAACAATTGACTTATGATCTTTCAAAAGCAAAACATCCAGGGTTTACTGGTCTTTCAATTTACTCCTCGTCTTTCTATGTTGTATTTCCATAATGCCCTAAATGAAGTCAGGAAGAATTTAAGGTACAGCAGGTGCAATATCTGAATAAGAAAATATGATTCAGATGGAAACCAAGACTGCTGCTCAGTTTTTCTAAGCATATTTTTATATTGCCATAGCCTTCTTTTCATAACTTACGTGAAAGTTCCTCCTGTAGTTTGTATTACTATGTAAACAGCATACAAATTCTCACAGGAAAAATACTCCCAAAATATCTCCAGCTACGATTTTTTTAATGTACAAAGAATCCATTTCAACAGTTACAGGTCTCTTGTTTTCATCACAGATTAGGAATTTCATTTCTCTTTTTATATTCTATTAGGGTCTCAACAAAAAAAGTGCTTTTTTCTTAGTATTTACTGGAGAGGTTATCTTGCGAATGAAAAAGTAGGGGGAAAATGCCTTTTTTGATCATTTTCCTCTTGAGCAGCACTGCTGCATTTGTCATGAAATTTGCACTTGCTTGTCATTATGTTTACCTTTTCAATATTGTAAATATTTTTTAAAAATAAATTGTACATTCATGTATATTTTATATTACACAAATTTAATAAATAATTTATTTGATGTTTACAGTTTTCTTGTATTAAAAATTTTGTATGTAAGTTTTAATTTAGTACGTTAATATTTTTCTACAATAGCAATAAAAAACTAATGTTCTTTTTTTGCACCTGTGGTTTAATACTGGCAGCCATATATACACTGTAGAGCAGTGATGCCCAACCTACGGCCTGCGAGCCAGATCCGGCCCGCCACGTGTGTTACATTACTTTACCATAAACATGTCGAAAAAAAGTTGTTTTATTTCTAATTCTTAATATATACATGAAATGAACTTTTCTCAACAGAGAAACAACAGAATGCAACACATACTCATAACATAAATCACATTGACAGTCATCAAGTCACTTTGAAGGAAATAATTAATTGTTCCTTATAGGAATGTAGCTGGCTGCCCATATAAGGAGAGAGCTTTAAAATATTGTTTCCTATGTCCCTGCTTCCTTACGTTGATGTTTACTGCTATAAAATCATTTCCAGACTAATATATACCACTCTGAGTTGCGTTCAGAAACATTACATTTGGTACATTACAGTCGTTCAGAAAGAAAACTGGAATGATGTAATTTCCCCATCTTTTTTATGTTTTCTAACCTACATTTTTCAGAATTTGGGTAATTGTGAAATCTGTATTCAATATTTTCGCTTATAAACCCACTATATTAGTTTCTGAACACAACCCTGATATTGACGCTCACACAAAACATATTGCATTGTTGAGCCATGCAAGGAAAACAAAGAAAAAGAAAATGAAACAATCAACATGGTTGACAGTTTCTTTCAGGCAGTTACTAGTGTGTTTTCGGGGTGGATAATTGTGAGGAAGATTGCTTCTGAGCGGGAAAAGCGAAAAGTGGATTCCAAGTGCAGAAACTTTCAGGAGAAATGGACAAGTTCGTACTTTTTTGTGTACAGCGAAGATTGTGCTAAATCTTAATGTGGCCCATGGGCAAAAATGGTTGGGCATCACTGCTGTAGACCATAATGAATTTTGTATTTGCAGGCCTTGAAGCAATCGTCAATTATATCTGGAAAGGTAAAACCATCTGGGAATAAGATTCGCTCAAATTGGCAGAGTTTGGAATACAGTTCATGTTATAATTTCTGTAGGCTGAGCTGGACATTTGACAATTACATCTACTTAGAAAATCTTTTAGAGTACCAGGTGTATAAGCTTAAATCTGCTGTTTTGTAGTCAGAAAAACACATGGTTTGTTCATAGAAAGCAACAAGAAATTTATTCAAAGTACTTGCCCTCGCGAGCTACACATTTTGCCCATCTCTCGGGCAATTTGTGGATACCACGCCAAAAAAAGTCCTTCTCTTTCGAGGCAAACCACTCATCAAGCCATTTTCGGACGTCTGCATACGAATCGAAGTGCTGCTCAGCGAGGGCGTGGCCCATCGACGAAAACAGATGGTAGTCGGAAGGGGCCAGGTCGGGTGAATAGGCGGGATGGGGTAGCACCTCCCAGTTGCGTGTCTCCAAGTAGTTTTGGACCAGTCTTGACGTGTGTGATGGGGCGTTGTCGTGGAGGAAAATCAGCTTGTCATGTCTTTCTTGATAATCCGGTCTTTTGTCACACAGAGCACGGTGCAATTTGATCAGTTGTTGGTGGTAGCGGTGGGCAGTGACAGTTTCACCAGGTTTCAACAGCTCAAAGTAGACGATGCCCTGTTGATCCCACCAAACACACAGCATCGTCTTCCGGCCGAAGCGATTTGGTCTCGAGGAAGATGTTGATGGTTGGCCGGGATCAACCCACGATTTCTTGCGTTTAGGATTCTCGAAATATATCCACTTTTCATCACCAGTCACAATCCGATGCAGGAAAGACTTTCTTTTTTGTCTGGCAAGCAAGATTTCGCATGTGTTTTGCCGTCTCTCCAGCTGCCGATCGGTCAATTCATGCAGCACCCATTTTCCGATCTTTTGAACCTTTCCCATGGCACGTAGACGCATGGAAATGGCTGCTTGAGTAACATCCAATTGCTCGGCAAGCATCTTTTGCGTTTGGGTATCGTCCTCGTCCAAAAGAGCCTGCAATTGATGGTCCTCAACCTTCCTGGGCCGATTTTCACGCTTCTTGTCGCTCAGGTCAAAATTGCCGTCTTTGAACCGACGAAACCAATCCCTGCACGTTGTTTCCGATACAGCACTGTCACCATAGGCCTCCACAAGCATTCGATGCGATTCGACAGCCGATTTCTTCAAATGGAAGCAGAAAAGCAGAGCTTCCCGCATATGCTCTTTTTCTGGCACAAAACTAGACATGCTTACCACAGGAACACTGTCTGTTGTTGTCTGCACCTGCTAACGATGTGCACTGATTTGTGTTGGCAGATGTCCAACTCATAAAAACACCAGGTATGGCGTGCTCATGGTAGCTTCATACGCTCACTAACGCCATCTATGAGCAAACAGCAGATTTAAGCTTATACACCTGGTAGGTGTTCCCAAACATTTTAGTTTCATGGAACCCTTAGTGTTTCAAGATTTTTTCTGTGGCCACTCAAGTCAGAATGTAGGCCTATGTAACACTTGCATACTCAATGTGATTAGGTTCCTTGCGTTAAGTTAATAAATACATATTTCAAATTCAGAAACATTACTAAACAAGTACATCTTTGGATTGATGAGATGGTCCAATTCAAAAGTGATTTCATTGTAAACCAACCATGGCACACACTTTGGGAACCACTGTTCTAGAGCATTCATTTGAATCTTCATATAGTTTGCTTTTGTCCAGATTTTTGCAATAGTTTCATGGCAACGTAAACCTATTCTTGTCACTTTTGCCAGCTGAATACTATTTGGTTGTATGTCCATCCGCACTGACTTTGCAGGTAGAGCTAATTAAATTTGACATATGAGGCTTTTTAATACACTGCAAGATTTGGGCAAACATTTTGTTTTTGTTGATAAATCACACCACTTGACAGCCAGATATGTTGCTTCAGAATGTGACACATTAACATATAAGAAACACAATAACATCAACAACTCACCTGTGACAAAAAGTGGAGATACAGCCGGCGTTTTGATATCTAGAAGACAGCAAAAGCAAGCCACACAAAAATTCACACAATTTAACATCAGAATTAACCACTTTGCATGAAAAATAAAATAAAAACAACTTAAGCTAACCGTGTATTATTTTGCATTTATTCCTGGACTCAAGGTGTTACTATTCCAGAGATATTGATAATTGCATCAAGGTCTACAAATGCAAAATTTATTAGTTCTTATTCATTATCCATTCTTAGTTTTTAGTGGAACTGAGAAGGGTGAAAGGTGAGTATGGATTGTCTGGTAACAATTTTTTGTTTTATTTAGAACAGACTCCTTTGTAGTACATGATACAATACATACACAAAATATACATATATGGAAACGACACTTCAGTGAACACTATTTATAACATAGCAGTATTATTTCTGTAATATATATATATATATTATATAATCCTATTTACTTTCTGCTCTTAAAACATTTTAGAAAGATAGTTTAAAATTTTAAAAAGAAAACCAACAGTGGTAGTTTCCACATATAAAATAATGTGTTTCTATTTATTTACCTGACACGTGAATAACCACAAGCTTATTCCTTCTGGATGGATATCTTTCTACTCCATACAAACATTCACATCATCTGAACTTGAACTAAATATTTTTTTCTTTTTTTTTTCCTTTAAAATTAATTATTTCTTTGTTTAAGAAAGTAAATGACGAAGTATTGCTTCCTGTAAAAGTGTCACTAAAACAGTTCTAAAATACATACAATGAAAGATAACCTACATGACAAAAAAATGTATAAGCAGGGTGTTTTGTACACAGGAAAATAAGGAATATTAAAAAAATAAGCAGAATCATATTACGTCCACAACGCTTAATACCACTTCAGTTAATATGTTGTGAACATGTATTCTGTCATTTCTGCCACTGTTGAATGCAACATGTATAACATGAATTGTTCATACAGTATGAATAAAGTGGGATCAAGAAGAGATGTGCCTCTCTGAATGTAAAAAAAAAAATCACCGACTTTTTCCTGACTAGCTGCAGCTTTCAATTCTACAAAATGTGTATTTTTCAGATCTATATCCTCCAACGTATTTACCATAAGGAACACATTACGATTCTTAACTAGCTATTGTCATATTGTTCTTTCTATAAAAGATGACAAAAAAAATGCATTATTGCGATGCAAACTACAGCAAGGAACTGCTACGGAAGTGGTGACACGTTATTTCTTGTAAAAGAAAAGGCACAGACTCTGCTTAGTATTTTTTTCTACCTGACTGTGATTGGCCCACTTCTAACGCAGAGGCTGGTTCTGCACGCCCTCCACACACGCACGCGCACTCACACTGAACAGTACTTTGGGGCTGCAGAACTTCTTGTACTTCAAATGCATGCTCAACATACTGTACATGGAGGAAAAGTTATAAAATGAATCCCGTCAAGTGACAGTGCAATCCGACTGCTGATCACAAACACCGGTGGCACTTTGGTCACTTTGAGTCCATCCTTGCGCGGAGTTTGGCGTGCACTTTCAGAAACTCTGGCTCACCCATGTCGGCTGGCTTCTCTTCATCTTCTCCCTGTTTTTCCAGCTGCAAAAGAAGTTACACTTTGTAAATTGTCCAGATTATATACAGGGTTATTTGAAATTAGTAACTTAAAACTAAAACTGACCAACTCCAAAAGTATTATTCAAATGCGATTCTAAATACATGCCATGAAGTTTCATTTCTAGGCCCAGGTGACTACGTGACCAATAAACAAGTTGACATGAGTCTAAGGCCTGCTTTAGACTAAAGCATTTTCCTTAACATTTGTGACATGACCAAAATGCTACCATGTAAAGTGAGAAATCTTATGGCTTTTCAGATGCCATGGCATTTCTCAAGGATAGAATTTGTCCTATTTCCGTAGCAGTTTTCATAGCATAACCGATCAGAAGTGACCTCTAGGCCACGAGTACAGATGTAATGGCGGCCAAGTGAGATGTAAACAATGTATCACTTCAAATTTTTGAAAGCCAATAACTATTCAAATAATTTATAGTGTTTACAGTAAAGGTATGGAAGAGTATTTTAGTTGGTTTCATTTGTAAACAAATGTGCACTCAGCATGGATGGTGGAACTCGACGTGCCTTTCATGCTGTATATGTTATACATTGTAATCGCAAAAGCCAACCGAAAAGTTACATGAAATAGCAGATAGTACTTTACATGGAAGCATGAGATTTTTGGAAGCATTTACATAACATTCTTGCTAGCATAAATGCTAAAGGAAATACTTTCGTATAAAAAAAGAGGAAACACACGACACACAGTCCATATTTCCATTTCAGAACTACGAATCAGAAAGTTCCGCCTCAAGTAAAGATTGTCAAATTCTGGTACGATAAGCAGCTTGGAGATAAATACTAACAGCACCAAACCTGGCCTGCCTACCATATTCCCGTACGCAAAAATGTGAATTGGTTATGCCGGTAAAATCGTTTGTGCTATTAGATGCATATGTGAGTAGATTAGGCAGGCAAGATTTGGTGTTAGCATTTATCTCCAAGCTGCTGTAGATGTCGCCAGTGGCTCGTGTCCTACACACAGCTGGTTCCTCACTCTGCTACTAGGAGCATGCAATGCAACAGAGTTTACTAGATAATATACATAATTGCATACATCCAACTGAAGAAACATCACAGGTACAAGTATAGCACAACATGCTAATGAAGTGTGCACACTTGACTTCTGGCCAACAGCAATAGACTTCAGGAAAAAAAAAGGTCCAACTGGGACCAGTGTGATTAGGTAAGAGTGTAAGTAGGGATGTGCTAAATCAATTTATCGATATAAAGCCTATAATTTCGATCTTACTTCTACTCACTGGTGAATGTGAATATTGAGAAGTTCGGACCTACAGGATTGTGGGGTGATGGAGAAACCCAGCAGCGGTGAATTAGAATTCTGTACTGTTTGCTGTTGCCAAGTACCATCAAGCGCAACAGAATTCATACACAGACCAACATGAATTTAACACCGATATCAACGTCGATATTATCGATATATCGACATAGATATTTTTACGATATTGACACTTCATATTTTTAAAATATCGACTATATCGAAATATTGTACTGCCCTAGGTGTAAGCAGTCCATCACCAGTTCACACACAACAGATTGCAACACTCCTTTCGGCACTCTGAAACAAATGAAAACAAATAGTAGCCTCTACAAACTACACACTTTAAACCTGACTATTACTGCATGGAGAGCCCTTTCGCTTCTTTCTATTTGTTCGAGTCTCCCACCCTTGAGCATATACAATGGAATATTTTAATGTGACAATCATACAGACACACGTGTAAAATATCCATCCTGGCAGTTTCAGCCCACAATCATCTATTTCATTTTTATGTATCACTGGCAAGATAGAGTAAACTACATTTTAATATATTATGAGTTTCAATTTCACTGCAACTTTCACATTACGATCCATATTACCACAGACAAATTACGGTTACACATGTACAACTGGGCTTTGAGTGTATACCACTCGTTTTGCCTGTTCGAGCATTATTCACTTTGAAGTAGCTCTTAATTCTGTACGCTATCTAGTATCGTCCATGCAAACAATTTGGTGCTCTAGCAAAATGGTCTCCCTGCAGCACTCAACTTGCCTATTCATTCCAATGTCATTAACTTGTGAAATAATGACAAGAGTTTAAGTGAAGCTATTTGTGAAATATAAACAGTGGAAAATAACACCTGCTACATATTTTGCTCTGTGGGACATTAAATCTCATTAATAGTTGCAATCATAATTTAAAATTGCCAACATATCCCTTGATGAAAGCGTCAAGTACCCACAGCATCAGAAATTCAGCGAAGATGACTCACCGTTTCCAGCCTCTTCGCCCTCTCTTCAATGACTTTTTCAAAGGCACTTTTGTTGGTAAGCTTTTGTTCCTCGAGTTCCTTTTTCGCCTTCTGGTCTTTGTGTTTCTCCAAGGCCTTTTGGAGTTCGCTCTTTTGGTTCAAGACATTCTTCCCTCTGGGAAAAAAAGGAATATTATCTGTATAGAACATCTAGAAATTTGTATGGATTACATGAGCTGTTTAGATATTTGTAACATACGGCTTATTACTTACTAACTATATAAAACAACTAAAGAAATCCACACCAAAACATCCTGAACATGAGCATAGACAGAAATTTTTGTATTTTTGATACAAATAATAGTATTACTATTATTATGATCATTACTATAAAATAATAACTATTATGAATAAAAATACTGTAAGCATTTTTTTTTATTATTAATATTATTATTGTCATAATTATATCCTTAGAGAGACTTCAACTCAATCCACCAGATGAGTGAATATCCAGAAGAAATGTTTTTCATTACACTTTTACATTTCATGCAGTTAATGCAATGAAATGCATACTTATTCTATTTTGTTATTAACATTTACACTAAGAACAATCTTTAAACTCTGGGGAAATTTTAATCATAAAGTTATTGTTGTTTGACCTCACACATAAAATAGTAACTTTTGGAAGTTTGAAAACTTTAATCTGGTTTAAATGGTGAAACTGAAAACATAACCTGGCTCCTGTATTTTTCATTCATTTTATTTTTTATGTAATGCAATTTTTACTTTGGTTATTCTGTTTGAATATTATTTGAACTTTTTTTGTTATTAACAATAAAAATAACCAGCTTTGATTTTTTTTTAAATCTTGAAATTATCCTGAACTGTTCTGGTTATGAAGTCTAAAAACTCATATAATTTTCCAGTATTTTGAAATCTGTTTGTGTATCAAAACTAGAGGTATTTTAACAGAACTGGGGTCAAGGTTTCAGGTGGTTGGGTCAACTGTTAAACAGGTGCGTACCATCATTTTTATGTGCAACTACTTTGCTTCCTGAGAATATGCCTTCTCCAACCTCAAGACTGCAGACAACAGATGAGGTAAGAGGTAAGAGACGTACTGAAGAGAAGAGTGCATTGGAGGACAGCAGAGGATGGGGAATGCTGAGGGAAAAAAAAGGCCTGACCCAAGTGCAAATCCACAGGAGGATGATGGATGTGATCACCTCTCCCAACTACCAGGCTTTTTTAATAATTTATCTACATCCCTGGAAGGGCCCTGGCATATCTCTTGACTGCCAGTCTCCCTGCCACAATCCTACCTAGAGGTGTGGAGATCTTCAACCGGTAATAAGATGATGTGTGGTCAGCACGTCGAATTCTCAGCCGTTATAGGAGAGTTTTGCGACCAGGTTACGCTATTCACTCTTAGCTCCCCAATTACCTCACGATGGTGGGTTGCCACCAGTCCTATACAGAAACCAAAAACTCAGAGACTCGACTCAGGTGGACTTGAGGTCCTGCAGTCTGAGTCCAAAGCACAGCACCTTAGACCACACGGCCACAGAGGAGGACTTTTTGAAATAAATTACTATGCTTAATATTTTTGAAGATTAAACTTTTTTTTTTATAACCAGGTCTATTAAAGTTTGATTTAAGTCCACTTTATGCTCAAGATAATCTAATGGGAATTGGATCTACAGTTTACATTTGGATCCGAACCACTGTGCCATGCACCTCAAAAGGGGGGAAGGGGGTCAAACCTGAGACTCCTTGAAATATTTTTTTTGTTTTATTTTATTATTTTTTTTGTTTAATTGCTTTATTCCTCATATCTGGTCGACCAGTTTACTGTGGTAATGAGTGGAATTATGATAACATACAATAATAACCACCTATTCCAGCCCTGGACCCCTATTTTTGCAAAACAATATTGTAATCTTTAGAACATGGAAGTCAGCTTGGTTCCTGTTTGTAGTATGATGTATTGTTTATACAAAACCGTGCAAGCATAAGTTAGAATTGGTTCTTGGTGAGGTGAGGTACCTGACAAATTCACCCCTCCCAAGTGTTTCCACTACTGGCCTGACCAACATCCAGTCTCTCGAGTATCAGGAGAGAATAAGGGGCTACACAAGTTCCAGATAAAATATGTTAATCCCTCTCCTCTAACTCCCAGGCCCACATTTAGGGGGAACTACAGCTGTAGGCTGCCACTGGTGAAAATTGCATTGGATTTTTTTAATGTGCTAACTAAACTAATGGGATTTTTTTTAAAATACAGGGTGGTGCATATTGTATTTACCAATATCAGCTGGCAACCCTGTTGGAACGCAGGTGCGCATGTGCACATGTCTTCTATGCTTAGGCAGATGCAAGTCTCGCAATCAGTCTGCCATGGAACGTTGGCTGGTTCAGACATGAATCGTGGCAGTGGAGGCGTTCATCCGAACATATTCTATTCAGGAGAAGCATGAATCGTGGCAGTGGAGGCGTTCATCCGAACATATTCTATTCAGGAGAAGCATCAGGATGCCAGAGAATATGCCTCCGACCTGGAGACTTCCGTTTCTGCATGCTGCCATTGGCTTTCTATTGTCTGACCCATTGTATTGTGTTGTGATGCTCCAGCACAGGTTTATGGCAACCCTCATTGGACAGTCATCGCAGTGCCTGCTGCGTCTCCTGAATAGAACCTGTTCGGATGAAACATCCACTGCTACGATTTGTGTCTGCACATGTGAACATTGCGAGACTTGCAGCTGCATAAACACTGGAGACTTCTGTGATGGCGCAGCTGCATTCCGACAAGAGTTACTAGCTGATATTGTTAGATACAATATGTGCTACCCTGTATGGTAACCATTGACATACCTTGGTCTAAGAGTTATAACTGAAACTGTATGTAGGAGAAGTAGGGTTCTCAAATTTGTTAGCCCTGGGTCTCTTCATATATAAATATAGGCCTGCTAACTGCTCAGTCACAGCAACAACATTGGTAAGACATTTTGCAGCTGCACATGAAGAGAGAATACAACAATAATTCAACATGGTAGCTACTGCATGTGTTTATATTATGTAAGTATGCTGTAAACAGCTGTAATTCTTTTCCAACTAATGATACATACATATTTCACATGCTAGAGGATGTAAATGTTGATACAAGAAAATCCACAAACTGTCTGCCAATTGTAGAGATTGTTCCACATATACGTAGATGCAATGCTAAGGAGAAACTCACATTTTTTGATTGAAGAGGAGCTCCCTGTGGAGGTTCTGTCTGTCTACGGAATCCATGCAGGGGTTTTGTGGTTTCCTCGGGAGAATCAATCCGTCAGGGTTGAATACTGGACCAGGTCCTGTGCCGGCTGATGATGTGTTTCGCCTGTTCTTTTCCTGCTGCCTTGAGTGGTCGCAGTAGTCTGGCTCTGGGATCATAGTTGGATACAGCAGGTCTGCAACATAAAAAATATAGTTTCCACCTGTTATAAATAGTTTAGTCACTGCATAAAGTTGGTATTTTATAATTTTTATAACATTTTTGCACATCATTTACTATTATCAGGAATTCACATACTGGGTGTTGCAAACCATAGAGTTCATTGTATCCAATTGCATTACAATTACACTGTCCCATCAGATTTATCATTATTTATATACACATTTATTTTAGTAAGGTAAGATTAGGTCGTAAATGTAGTACCTATGAATACCGACCGCATCAAACATCTTTTAAGAAGGGATCAAATCAAATTGTAGGAGTGAAGGTATACCCAAGGGCGCCTGCAGAGGGGAGACACAGATGTTTGTTAATCATAATGGCGTTTTCATAATTTATCTATCTAAGTAGATATATGTAGCAAAAATATGTCCCTTTTCTACTTCTTTAGGGTAATTGCAAAATAAATAAATACATAATTTGCTTTGTTTTCAAAAAATCAAAATAATGGAAACAGGAGTCAGAAGTGGGACATATTTTCAATGTGTCTGGTAACACTGAGCACGGCGGAAATCAACCTTCTCTTGTTTGTTGCAGGTAGTATGGACTGTGCACTGACAGTAGAGTGCGGCAGTGTGGTAGTGCACATTGTTCAGGTGTAGTGAGTGACCAGTATAGCCGACCTGACGGAGTTTGAAAGAGGTCGAATTGTTGGTGCCCATTTCACTGGAGCATCTGTGAGCAAAACAGCGAAGTTATGCGGTGTCGTATTGTGACGTTGCAGAAGAAAACAATGGCCTCCAACGTGCACCTAAACACCCCATGTCATGCAAAACAGTGAGGCGGGAACTGCATCAAATGGGTATCCATGGGTGTCTTGCTATTGCCAAGCTCCTAATAACTGAGACGAGTGCTCGAAGGCAATGTGCATGGTGCAATGACCACAAAACTTGGGACGTTGGAGGACTGGAAACATGTCATTTGGTCAGACTAGTCAACCTTTACCCTCTTCCCCACTACCGGGCGTGTGTTTGTATGGCGAACACCCTCGGCAGCATACGATGTGGACTGTCACCGCCCGACTGTCAAACATGGTGGCGGCTCTATTATGGTCTGGGGCATTATATCATGGTATTCGGCAGCCCCCTTGTCACATTACATGGTCGGGTCTCGTAAGCAGTGTATAGAGAACTCTTGGGTAACCAGATCCACCCAATGGTGCAAACCTTATTCCCAAACCGGAATGTCATCTTCCAGGATGATAATGTCCCCATTCATACTGCTGGCACTGTTCAACAGTGGTTTCCAGAGCGTGCTGATGAGGTTCAACATCTTCCCTGGCCCACCCAGTCCCCAGATCTGAATATCATCGAGCCTCTGTGGGCTGTTTTGGAAACCAGGGTTCGGCGTCGATTTCCACCTCCTTCGTCTCTATCTGAGCTGGAGGCTGTGCTGCATGAAGAATGGCTTCAAATTCCATTCACCACCATTCAGGACTTGTATCGGTCTATTCCGTCCCGAATCCAAGTTGTATTGCATGCTAAAGGTGGCCCAACACCGTATTAATACATGATGTTCCCACTTCCACAGGTGTTTCCATTATTTTGTCCAATACCTGTATATATATATATATATATATTTAGAAATTTTATTTTTATAATATATGTATATACACACACACATATTTAGAAATTTTAAAAGGAATAAATCTAAAGTGGAGAAAACGTTACCTCAATTAAAAATTACCCACACCTTAATTTGCAGATTAAGGAATAAAAAAGGTAAAGTGCTTCCCTGTGCATAGCACCACGCCATGAAGGCGTATAGGGGGTTAGGGGGTAACGCCCCACACTTTTTTGAACCGGTCGTGAGTGGGGTGATGTGATCAGCATCACGCCCCTGACCGCCTTTACCCCCCAGGGTTTCCCCCAGGTACCCATGGTATTCGACGCTGGGTGGGCGCCGGGGCCGCTTCCAACGTTAGAAAAGTTCCCGAATTTGAACCGGCCGGGAATCGAACCCGGAACCTTTAGCATGGTAGTCAGACGCGTTACCGACTCGCGGCACCTCAATGGCCAAGCGAGTTTAGTGTTCAAACTTCGATCTAGTCACTGATGTTCCCGGGTTCGAGTCACGGCGTGAGCATGGGTGTTCTTTTCATGAATCTAATCTGATCATAACACATCTTCGCGATTAACAAAAAGTTGTGGAAAAATTACGTCAAGTAAAAAATACATAAACAACAACCATGGCCTATCCTTTGATTGATTGAGTTGGTGTTTTAAGTCCACTTTGCGCATAGTAAGGCTAATCGGAACTGGACCTACAGTCAGAATTATTGGGGGGGGGGCTCTGATCATTGAAATAAATTAATGAATGACTCACTCACTCCCTTTTTAAGTTTTGGCCTCAGTGTTCGGAATCTCGTAAAAACCCATGAAATTTCCTCAAAAATATTAAATTTTCATTTACAGTTCAAATGCAAAATTTCAATTGTTCACGGATGGATATGTCAAGTTTCGTCAAGCATAATAGCAAAATATTCCCGACTTTTAATATCTGCTACTGTGGAGCGCAAAACAGATCTACCTAATATATTAATGATCTCGTTCTAAATGTCATGCGAGAGCAGTTTGTAGCCCGAACGTCCCATCCACTCCTAGTTCATGCACATCTTCTTTTGAAACTCTTTTTAGTAAAAATGTTAACAATACTCATAATTATATACTTTGGCATATAGTAATAAGTCGTGTGTTTTGCTGTCTCTGGTCATACCCCCCGCCCCCCCCAAAGTTGATGGTCTAGAACATTTCAAATGTGTATTTAAAGTTAAGTTCATGTTGCACAATACTTTACAAGAGAAGCAAAATTATTTTGGGGTGCTCTGCCCCCCACATCGTTAACATTGGAGGGAGGGGGGTCGAGCCCCCCAAGCCCCATGGAGTCTGCGCCTATGTCTACAGTTTAAAGTGGGATCCGAACCACTATATGCCTCCACCGGGGGCCTATGCCTTTGTTTCGCAATTTGATTTGATAATCACTACACAAGTGAGGCCGATTGAATTCCCGTTCTTAACGGTGGTCCGTTGACACACACACATACATTTTGAATGATTGTTTGATTTATTTTACTTCGCTTTTCTGCCACTTTTGGATAATTGCGAAGATGAAGATGAGTGATGAATGACACTCGCAAACATCCATGCCAAGGCCAGGATTCGAACCCGGGACCTCTGGCGTTGTAACGCGAAGTACTAACCACTCTGCCGCGGAGGCCGGCACACACATTTATATACGTATGTATGTCGTTTATTTTAAGGCGAATTGGATATCTACCTCTTTGTTTGATCGCCACGATAAGGATGAAAGATGAACTCATGAAATTGAGGAAGATAAACACATTGCTATATCTGTGCTTTACGAATGTTCGACCTGGGTGGGACCTTTGGCTTCCTAGTACGTTACCATGACCACTCTGTCATCGAGACTGGTTTATATATATATATATATATATAGTGAACTAAATTAGTCAACTATTTGCATGTAAATATGCCCATGTGCACTAAATTTCTCGTCCCCACACTCAGTGGCCTATAAAACTTTGACAACTACTTTTATTTAGGGTGTTCTATTATGTTTGTATCCTGTAAGGATCATTTACTCTCACTGTTGCGTGTAGAAGTGTAGAGAAATGGTGTTAAAGAACATAAGATACGGGGGTGAATTCATCACTAATTTATTCTGTTGTCATCCATTTCTTTACTTACGATTAACTCGAAACGGGACAGAAAATCTTTGAAAAGACAATATGTGTAGTAATCATTGCTTCCGAAGAGTTATAATTGCCTCAGATTTTAATTACATGATTTTCAGCGGCCCGCAGCTGAGGTCTATCCTTGAAGACGTCACCCCCAGCAGAAGCTATTCCCGCTCGCTGTAGCGTGGGAAGCTGGAATAGCACCCCTGGAGTATTGGGTCTTGGGAGTTTTTGGAGTCGACTTGAAGTTCTCTTTCTTGTGGCACTAGGAAGTCACTTCTCATGCCGACCCGAGGACGTAGGCAAGGGGAGTGAGGGAAGGGGGGGGGGTATCCTTCGTGACCAGCGCACCTGCCTCAACGTCCGACACGCACACATTCCCACATGCGGTCATCCACTCCTCCCGCCACACACACAAACACGATGCTCTCCCGAAACAAGCACTGGCACGCGAGTCGTTTCACGATATTTCGCATACAAACTGAACAGATTTCAGGCTCTTGTCACATTCAACTTCTACACGAGTGATCCATGACGTTCATCGCCCCGTTTGCACTTTCGAAAACAACCTATTTATTTATTCCACTACACGGTGCGACAATTGAGCTCTTGCGGACGATATACAGATATCACAGTCACCGCGTTTTTATCGACCCAGCGTTTGCTTTCATTGCAGGTGAAATCACGACATAAATTATTTTTCCATCATTTGGCTATTTAGCTGAAGAATACCAAAACATGGTTTAAAAATGACTCGTCATTATATATATATGACCATCTACGTTATCCATTTGTATTAGTACATTAGTAATGCTACACCTGTTAACGTTGTGACTAAAGTAATTTGCCACGCTACCAAATATGCCCTGAAAACAGGATGCGAAATCCTGGGGGATTTCCCCGCACCAACAATCTTGGCCTCAAAAAATCCCCCACCAAAAGTTTTCGTGGGGGAGAGTTTTTGTTACAACAAACAAAAGATAAACAATTACTTTTAATTTCAAATATACTGTACTAAGAATAATATCGAATACATACACAAATTAGTGTAGTTGTGTGTGTTCAATGCTTTTTCTCTCAAGAGATCATTAACAAATCTACATCAATACGCACAATAAAAGTAAAACAAGAATGCAAAACAACAATAACTATGAAATCTAATTGATTTATAGGCTATTAACATAAAGCAAAAACTTAATAAAAACCACACATAATAAAACTACTTCAACTATTTCATAATTTATTAACATTTTTAACCAGTTAGTAAAGGACGTAGGCTACTTTATAATATGTGATATATTTAAAACAAATTTATTTATTTTTTGGTAATTAATAACAATATATTTTTAATTTAGTAATTTACTTTTAATAAATATGTATATCGTATAATTTATATGTATGTTTGGGGGGTTGTAGATAAAGATCTTTCTCCCTCACCAGTCTTACCCTGACTGAAAAGTCACTTTTTTGTACACACTTTGAGGAAAAAGCTTTATCACTGAATTTATAATTATTTTACAGTATTTCAAATATGAAGTAGTATGTATGTATGTACTTCTACTTTCGACAAATAACTTACGTAATCTAACTAGGAAAGAATACATTTTAATCTTCGTCAAAACCTAGAATTTCACCTCCAGAGCTAATTGAAGATTAACTTGAAACCTAATCTGAATCTGAGTCCTCATACAACAAATTATCCCCTGTACCATTCAGTGTATTTACTAATGCCACACTTCTTCAATTATACAACCACTGTCTTAGTTTTCACAGCATCCCACGAAGCTTTGACCCCAACCAGTGGCGTACGCAAGGGGGGGGGGTTACCGGGTTTAAACCCCCCCTTGAACTTTTGAAATATTATGGAAAATGCTGTAGAAAAAAAATTAAAAATGGCTAATTTATCACAGTCAAAGATCTGCGACAGTAATAATAATAATAATAATAATAATAATAATAATAATAATTTGAATTATTATTCCCATGCAGCATGAAGAAAAACACATTCCAAACACAATCTAAGCGGCCGCAAAGTTCAATTTGCAAATTTTTTTTTTGCAAAAAGTCGCGCAGTGACTCTCGCGAGAATTGTGAAAATTCCTTGCTTCGTCGCAGTGTGCCGACCTTATTGCAAACGTTCTTCCCGGTATTGATTTCACATCCCCTTGTGCACTCTCAAGTGATGCTCAGTCTACATCCACATCATTAAATAATGTTGAAGAAATGCTTTGTGAATCACCTAGAAGTGATAAATGTGTTGGAATGTCTATAAACTTACTTTTCAACGAAAACATAGACTCAGTGGAATTTGCTTCATCATCATCCTGGGCGAGTTCCATAGGTAAAGGTAATGTAAATTCCTCCCTGCATATAGCATCCTGCCATGAAGGCACACGTAGTGGTGTGGTGAGCCCCAAAGATTCTCGATCTCGAACTATTTTGCAGGTGATGTGATCAGCACCATGCTCCGGCAGCCTTCATCCCCCAGGGTTGCTGTCAGGTACCCATTGCTATGAGGCTGGTTGCGGAGACAAGGCTGGATAAATTGCAACCAATTCCGGGAATCGAAACTGGATATCCCACGAAGTTGTCAGACTAGACCAGCGCGACTCCTTGAATGAGTTTCATATTTCGATTATTTCAATAAATTTAATATATTTGCTTGTTTTATGGATTTTCTTCACACTTAAAATGTCTCACTTATCATATACAAATAACCGTTGATTAGACAATTATTTTGTAACAAAGAAACAAAAGAAATGTAATTTTGTTCTATTTCTTTCATAAATAGCAGCTGCATTAGTAGTAATTATTAGTAGTAATTAAACTAATTAATTATATAAGAATTATTAATTAATTTATTAATTAATTAATTAAAGTATAATAAAACAATGGTAATGTGAATTTGTAGCAAGTTTTCGAAATAACACCCCCCTTGATGAAATCCTGCGTACGCTACTGCCCCCAACAGCGAAAGTTTCCAGAAATGAAGGTAATCAAAAACTGAATATCGGCGTATAAGACGCACCCTGTTTTAGAGACTTATTTGCAAAGGGAAAAAGTGTGTGTTGTACGCCAGCAAATACGGTACTTTTCACCAAGAAAGGTATACCGGTTTTTTTAAAAGGAGAGGAAACTTTAAAAACACTGGTTCTCTGGCGTTGACCAAAGGGCCAGCGCGGTCTTAAGAATTCAACTTCACTTATTGTTACAATTAACACTTTGTTTCACCTATTGTTAAGAGTAGAAAAACTACTTCGAACAACCTTTTCTGCGCTGGTGGTTGTGTGGCACCGCAGATAACATTTTCACTCGGGAATAATTCTCGTGTGGTAAAAGTAAATCGAAAATCAAAACTGCGTTATTTGATTTACATATATCCGCACGAACATGTTTAAAATCTTTATCAATGTTTTCTTTTTCCTTTGCACCCCAACCGCAAATTGTTAATGGTCGGGTCGTGGTTAATGCTTGCGAGGGAGGGATCCTGCTCCCGTATATTGTATTTTGCATGGGCGTCCGGAAGGGGGCCAAGGGAAAATGAAAGTCAACCAAAAATTATGTATTTCACACACATAATTTCATTTTAGCCACAATAATGTGTGTTAATTATTGCATGAACACCATAAATTCAAATTTAAGTAATGTTTTCTTTAGGGAACAACACACTTTTGGAGGAAAATGACTCGTTTGCCCCCTGGAAAAAAATACCTTCCTTGCCCCTCCCTGGAATAAATCCTGCGGACATCCATGATTTTGTGTATCCTATTCCATCAGTATATAGTCAGTCCATCTTCGTCGTAGTTAACCTACAAAGGTTAAGAACGAAACGGAATTTGTTAGTAATGAAAGAAACTCCACGTGGATAAATGGTTAGCTCTCTTTTGTCTTTGGCACGAACGGTGACAGGATCTACATCCGGTCGAAGTCCCGATATTTCCGTGTTTCGACTTAGTATCGTGACAATCTGGGCGCTCCTTCAAATAACTCCAGTTTAGAAACTATGATAGCGATAGGAGTCCACGCGCTCACCCAATGAAAAGTCGCCTGACATACCTATTTTCTGTCTGTTGTGAAAATTAAGTCAATGTAAATAAATACACGTGAAACCCAATTGATTATTCAAATGGTAGTTCTAAAGGAATCTTGCCGTAGCAATAGTGCATGTGATAAGGCACAACCACTGAACGTACGTAGATGACATATTGAAGTTGAGGAACCTCATGGGCAGGGTTAAGACAAAATTAAAAGTAATTCAGGCGCCAGCCAAGGTTTTTTTTCATCTTTTTTTTTTAATACGTGCTAAGAAAACCGTGAATCCAACTGAGCTATGAAACGACCTTAAAAACATTTATTAATTAATACAAGATTGGATTGGTCTCAACTTACGAATAACTATGCAAGACATTCTATAACATATGGCAGACTACCATATCGCTAACCTAACCAGATTTACATTTCGGCAAGCAAACATAATAGTATGTTCATTATTCTGATTTAATTATACACATGATACATAAACACCACACATTTAAAAACACATACTGTACTTATTTAAAAAAAAAAAAAGTTATGGAAATTTCCGAAAACGAACTCTAAATATTAATAAAGAAAAAATTAGAACAATTTAATAATTCTGGTACCCGGTGAAATGAATCCGCCCGTATATTATAATATACTATAGTACTTAACGACGGGTAGTATCGAGGAGAAAAGATTCAAAGAACATGGTAACAAAGAAGGGGGTTTTTTTTCATCTTTTTTTTTTAATACGTGCTAAGAAAACCGTGAATCCAACTGAGCTATGAAACGACCTTAAAAACATTTATTAATTAATACAAGATTGGATTGGTCTCAACTTACGAATAACTATGCAAGACATTCTATAACATATGGCAGACTACCATATCGCTAACCTAACCAGATTTACATTTCGGCAAGCAAACATAATAGTATGTTCATTATTCTGATTTAATTATACACATGATACATAAACACCACACATTTAAAAACACATACTGTACTTATTTAAAAAAAAAAAAAGTTATGGAAATTTCCGAAAACGAACTCTAAATATTAATAAAGAAAAAATTAGAACAATTTAATAATTCTGGTACCCGGTGAAATGAATCCGCCCGTATATTATAATATACTATAGTACTTAACGACGGGTAGTATCGAGGAGAAAAGATTCAAAGAACATGGTAACAAAGAAGGGGGAAAAAAAAACGGGCACCATGGCGACCGAGCGCCCTGTAGTTGGAGTTCTGACATAAGCGCGGAATGCTTTTGTGGCTAGGTTAGCTTGATAGGTTTAAATCTCTGAGCGCAAAATCAATTAGTCCAACCACGAAAGTATTTAGCCTGACGTCACAAGACGAAATAACGCGCTTCACCAAGAGGAGCTTTTGAGCTGAGTGCGATAAGTAACGGTAACGTTATTCCTTTTAAAAAAAATAGTTAATTCCAAAATTTGCCAAACCATCCACTTTCCCGGCGAATTTAACGTTCGACCACAAACTAGAATGAAAACATTGCTTCCTTGAGCAGAAAACAAGCTATTGTGTGTAGCGGTTGCCAAAATTAGTCGCCATCCTCTGTTTACAAATTTCAGGGAAGCAAGCGACCTGCGAATGTAGGCCCAGGCAGTGGGTCACGGGGCAGCCTGCCCCGTGGTCCCTCCAAGTGGAAGCCACGCTCCGCCAACAGAGGTCGTCCGTCACGCGCAGGGCGATGCAACCTCCTGCGCCACCACCAGAACGGATGGATTCTGGCAGAACATCACCGGCCGTGACCTTCCTTCATGTTTATATCGTGGCTAGATTCGGTGAGGAACCCATCAAGAACCGATATGGTAAGTCGTTCAGATGATTCACGACGCGTCCTTGTAGGCAACGTCTCGCTGGTCCTCTGCCTCCTATTTTTGATTTCGAGGTTGTTGTTTTTTTTTTTGTTGTTGTTGTTGTTTTTGTTTTTTTTTTTGTTTTTTTTTGTTGTTTGAAGGCATACTGGACCAACAGTTTAAAGTGGAATGCGAACCACTATGTGCCTCCACCGAGTATCGAATCCGAGACCCCTTGTTTACAAGGCGACGACGTTACCACTACGCCATCAGTGAGGCCGTCGGGCTCCTATTGTCAGCAAAGTTTACTGAGGAGTTAATTTTAGCAATTGGTTTAAACTACAAGAGTCCAATTGCAATTTATTTCAGGATCGGAATTAACACCCAGGATTCTGGCCCCAGTGGCGGAGTAGTCACATTCACGAATCCCAAGTTCGAAATTTGGTTAAGGCCCAATTCATCACCTTCGTAGCAATTAATCCAAGCGCGGAAAAATTACAATATCCGAAACAGAAAGAATTAGTGACAAATTGGTAGTGGTCTTTAACCTAAATCTTTGTGATAAATTAAAATTGAGTTATAAACAATCACAACACTAGGAAAGTTTACGCAAAAATTCCCCGGTTGTCTCCCCCAAATCACACCTATTGACTGACGGAATGATTTTTAAATTATGGGCACGGCAGCACACTACTATTTGTGTGCGTCACACAATACGGTGACAATCCTTTTAACTAAAAATAAACTGAGCACAGAACCCTAATAATAAAATGCATCTTTAAAGTCTTCCTGGTTTTCCACAACTCAAGACCCTTTATTACGAGGATAAAATCTTCATATTCTTGTTAAAAGCAGAGTCTGTAAAGGGACACTCAGCACACATAAGGTCAAAGACAAGACAACACAGAGGATTGTAGTGGCCGTGGGTCCAGGTGCCTCCTCAGGACACCCCTTTACACGCACTCACTCCCCCATCCCCCCACATATCGAACAAACCTCCCCTACCTAACAATTTCAGTTACATTTCTGGCTCAAATATCTAAGCTAATGTAATCGCAGGAAAGATCCCTCTGAATACTTTACGATCTCTAAATAAATTAAATTCTATTTTTTTTAAATTATCGGCGTGGTTCCTAGGAACTGGGAATGCTTTTGAAAGAAGCCGTTGATGGAGATCCGTTTATGTCAAATGTTAAATTCATCGCATGAAAACAGCAAGCAAGGCTTCTCCGAACGTTGAAAATTGAAAAATTATTGCCTCATACATTCCGGCGACCCAATTTTATAACCAGCAATATTAATTAACATATCAGGTATATTTTGTCTGAGTTTACCACAGTATGGCTTTTATAGAATATTGTGCGAGACTATAACTTCTGCGATAATGCGTCTACAGTAACCCCACGAATCCACGATTTCTGACTTGTACGCAGCATTGGATCCGGGCTGAAATGATCTTGCACAAAGGAAACCACCTGACAAACACGTCGCTGGCCCCGTTTTATGTGTCTGTATCAAAACTCGCAGTCATTTCCTTCTTATACCATAAAAACTTTTCAATAACCTATTCTTAAGATCTTTCCTTCCGACTATTTCATTCTTGGAGACTCTCGTGTTGACAAACATCAAGGAGACCTCGAATTCTAGCGTGTGCCAATTCTCACCAAATCAGAAACCGGCAAAGCTTAATTCAATATATGGTCAGATAACTTAATCGGAATACTTTTTCACGGCATATTGGACGGTATGAAAAGCATTACTCCTACATCTCTAATTGCTGTTATGGCTCCATCTAGTTCGCTGCGACACTCTGCGCTCACGTGCCTAGTTGGTTACACGGTGAAACACCGACTCGTCTATTTCGTTGATTTGGTGTCTGCACAGTATGCACTACGTTCTGGAGCGGTGTAATGTGTGGTGCGAGGTTACGTAGTGCGTGCTAACCAATCAAATGAACGTTTAAAGCAGCAGACGGGCATTTGTTGAATCCTCTGGACTTGAACACCGCTATTCGTCTACTTGATTCAACGTCATTTCCTTGCACCAACCTGACATCGGGATACATCTGCACTACACCTAGAAGTTGACGAGCTGTATCTTTCCGGGTGGCCTTGGCTACTCCGTGCAGAGTGTGAGCGATACGTTTATGTAGTTGCCACCTACTCGCCCTTTGGGTGGTCGACAGCAAGGACAGAACGCAAGGTAATAACGCGCAGCCGGTAGCTCCTCCCCCTTGCTACTGCGCAGCCGGGCTTGGGCAGGGTTCACTCGCAAAGATACAGCTCGTCAACTCTAGTGTCAAAAGTGGAGCGAACTAGACGGGGCTAGTAAAAGCTAGAACAAGAATGCATGAGAGAACATCGATAACCAATTTCTTTGGACTCCTAGCATTTTTGGAAATTATGATCACCTTGAATCTTCAATATCGTCAAGAGGTACAAAGCATAGGCGTAACTTGGCGTGGGCAAGGGGCACACTTGCCCCCAAATTTTTCAGGTTTATTAAAATTTACAAGTTAGGGGACCTGAGGAGCAAAGTAATAAAGCTGGTTTTATTGGATGGAAAACTTTTCCAATCTCTTCCCCCAAACTTAAGCGCTAGGTTTGATTCTAACACCTCAAAATTAGGCCCAAGATAAGCCCCTATCACACGGAACTGGATTTCTAGTTTGAATGCCCTAGTTGGCGATGAACTGACTTTCTGGGTAGTAATCATGGCCGCCTGGCTGACTGCTTGACTTGTTTTGAGGAATAGGACATGTTCTAATTGCTACTAACTTCTTCGACTAGATTCTGTGGAACAGCCAATCAGAGCAAAGTTTGGCCATGTGAAGATATTCTGTGAGTTTGTAAAGTAGCCTTTTTTTTGTCTGTGGCTTCCGAGTGTATACAACACGAAAGGCACGTTTACAATTGAAAAAGCTAAAATATTCTTCCATACGTGTATAGTAAACGTTGTAAAGTAAGTATTTTATCAGCGCCGTTCTTCTCTACCTAAACCCATTTAATGCGATGCGATATTCCTCTCGGTTGGATAGTTATCGTATTTTAAAAGTGTGAAGTGATACGTTGTTTACATCTCGCGCGGCCGCCATTATGGGAACGAAAGACTATCGATAAGTACGATATAACAAGTACCGTGTGAGGCGAAAACTAGCAAATGGGTAGCCAGTCCAGCGTCAACTAGAGCATTCCAACTAGAAATCCAGTTCCGTGTGATAGGGGCTTTAATTCTGCCCCCTCAAAATTAGGCCCAAGTTGATTCTAACACCTCAAAATTAGGCCCAAGTTTAATTCTGTCCCCTCAAAATTAGGCCCAAGTTTAATTCTGCCCCCTCAAAATTAGGTCCAAGTTTAATTCTGTCCCCTCAAAATTAGGTCCAAGTTACGCCCATGGTACAAGGGGTGATATTTTGAGAAGGTACCCAAATGTCAAACTCACTTTCACCCATCACACCCTACCTGCAATGTTGCAGGCCAACAAGACTCGGGCGTCTGAACCCATGACCAGTACACTCCTTTGGAGGGCTGTTTTATCCTGCTAGTGCCCCTTTACAGCCTCAACCTAGTAGATTTTAGTCCTCAAGAGGCAGATACTGATTTAGCTACGGTAAGGGCTGGAACACGTCCTTATAATAATGTGAGGGATGCAACTAGCGTGAGTTTTGACGCACCCACAATTTTAATTTCAATCAATCAATATCGTCAATGCCCCGTCTTGTTTCCCCATTAAATTTTGAAATTAAGCACATGCAACGTCATAGCATTAACACCATTCCAGAGCATTACATGTGTATACAGTTTCGCATCTACTGTTTTTAAAGCTTGTTCGTGGAGATCAGGGTGAAAACATTGACTTTACAAGTTGTTTGTGGCTTCGAGACACACTAGTTCACCCTCCCAATTGCCTTAAATATTCAAAGGCCTCTTTTTTGTGCTAAATTTACCTCCTGCCAAACATTCTTAACCCCAGTCCACATTGAAAATTCTGGACAAAACCCTTCGACGCACATCCAGAACAACGATCAAAATACAGTTTTAGCCCAGAGGAGAGAAACGCATGAGTAATGGCCCAAGAGTGACCAACGAACTGAATGAACATGTTTCTGGAAATCACTGACAGATGGAGCTGAAGTGAAAGTATCTTTCCAATCGCCTCCGATATGATCGGGTGTGGTCGTGTCCCACTTTAGACAACAGGACAATATTGTCCGGTGTACAGCTATAATGCAGTCCGTGGGGATGTAGCTCAGATGGTAGAGCGCTCGCTTAGCATGTGAGAGGTACTGGGATCGATACCCAGCATCTCCAAAGGTCCTTTTTTTATATGTATATATTCAAATCAGTCACATAAAAGAATAATCGGAAACAAAGGTGTTCTTTATTACAGTACATTCAGCTTGTGCTTACCAAGAAAGGCCAATTTCTGGATGAGTAATTTTTGTGCATGTGGCTCTTTAGACTGGACGTTCGCCTCTGACGGCAACTGGAGTGCAAAATGTTCACTCGCCTAGTATGAAGTGTGCTTTACAACCATTGCAAGCTTCACAGTTTACAATGAAATGCACTCGCGTGTTTTATTGCCACAATGCAACGTTAATTAACAACAGTACATGGATTTACAATCACGTTAACACGGCTTCTATCACAGGACAAAACGGTTGGAAAAATACCCACTAACGAGCTGTCTTCGAGTGCTCGTACGCTATTCCCGCCACCACGAAATGCCCAACGTGTATGTAACAAGTTTAAAGTTGCTCATCAAATCAAATAAGTATGTACCTGTATCCACGAAAATCACCGCGCCGTGTCATGCTCTTCACGGTTGTGCTGGCAGCAGACTGCCTGAATGTCACTTCTGGAGTGTTTTTTCGAAGGTGTTGGACTGAAAATCAGTGGCGAAGCGTGACATTTTTAAGTAGTCATCGCAAGACTTGCCAAACATCAGGGTCAATCTTTCAACCCGGGAAGAGGAAGGGGAGAGGGCATTCCTACATTGATAATGATGATAACAGTGTTCGTACATGACGTGTGAAGTAGAGAAGGAAAAATTGTTAAACTTCTCTCTCCGAAATTCAGAACTGTTTTTTTTTTTTTTGTTCTTTCTAGCACTAACCGTGGGGAAATTTATGATTTTGCTTAATTTTTTTCTATACACCATTACTTTCATCATGTATTCTGTGTAAGTTGCGCTGCGATGCTCTTCAACATATTTTTTTTCTCTTAAAAAACAAGAGCGTTGCATGCTTTACAGTGCTGAACATTCAAGTTTCATCTTGATGTCACAAACCCTGCCGTGTTTGTAAACAAGGAGGCGGGAAAAAAAGAAAGTTAAAAAAAGGTCATGGTCGCGATTAACCAAAAGTGGCAGAAAAGCGACGCAACACGACAAAAATACGAATATCTTCGTGTCGTGTCGTGATAGAAAATGGACTTGTCACGCACGAGAGAGTGTCATTAGCCGCCACTGCCTTTCAGTTTTTGTTTCAATTGTCTCGGTGGGGCTAATTTTTCTAAAATTCCCGCACAAAGTATTGAAATGCATTGAATTTCCATATTGCTGAAGTGAACAATATTAACCCAGAACAACTTTCCATATCAAAGTCCGCCTTCCCACGTTACTACAGTCATTGCCTAGCAGACAGCCTAACGATGACTCCCTCTGTCCCATAATTATAGTACGGTATGCCAAAATGTTAACTTTTTATATATGTTCTTTTGGATACTTGATCGGCCAATTTGTACTGATCCTTGAGTAATAACGTTGTATGACTCATTCCCGTGTTTCATTTTCTTCTTCTGTATACACAAATGTCACAGTTTGAATATCGGACAAGTATTTTGTGACAACAAACAAAAGTGTACCGGACAATAATTATGGGACAGAGGGAGTATTATATACAGCCAAAAGTGTAGCAATGTAAAGTCAAACAGAATGCGGAATTAGATCTCGCAATACGTCACTCCGCTTAACATGCAAAACCCTGCAGCGGCCTTAGCAAGTCTCGCATTGCGAACGATCGCTCCACTTGACTTGCCCTCGAACTGTTAACGCACTCCAGGTGCCGATTGCCACAAGGACGTCCATGCTGAACCATATGAACAGAACACTTTCATGAAATATTCGCTTGAGCATTCGCTGGAAATGACTCACGAGTTTTCGGTGCAAGATCACCTACAGTAGGAAGAAAACTGTTTCTAGGCACCCATCGCATGCATCGCCGACCTGTATCAAGAACATCTGCATGGAAGCTACCGACCGACGCGCACGCCTGTCGCTGGATGTGACATCAGTCTTTTTTGAGGCACTTGACGTCAGCGTCTGAAGGTCACCGAGGAACGGGGTCGGTCATTCTAGGTCAAAGTTGCGCCGAGCGTGACGCTGCCTATTTCGGAGTAGAAAGGTCGAATGGGATCGAACGAACGGTTTCGTGCTGGAGAGACAGAGGCACGCTAAGAACGAGTGGATTCTGTAATGGCAAGTTTAATGAGCAATTATAGATTCCCCTTATCGTCGCAGATCACCTACATTATAGCATTCGAACAAATTTGAACGACTGGAGGTCATGCACGTGAACACGTTTACTTCCATACTTAAAAGAGTAAACTTTTTAAAAATGTAGAAGTTAGTTTTTAGTTCATTTCATGCACATATAAGCTAATCGGGACCGGACCTTCAGTTTAAGTGGAATCCGAACCACACTGAGCCACCACCGGGACCTCCTTCATTACAAGGAGACTACGTTAACACTACGACACAAATACCAAATCAAGAAAGTATCCACAATGTTCGCTTTTAAAAATTCCACCTCGGTGACAGAGCGAGCTCAGTGGTTGACTTTCGATTTCGCCACCGAAGTTCCGGGGTTTGAATTCCAGACTGGGCATGGATGTTAATTCTTCTTTGTGTGTGTCCCTTCATCAATTTCATACAATCATCATTCATCGTCGCGATTAGCCCAAGGTGACAAAAAGTAACAATACAAACAAATTAATAAAACACAGAAATTATAATCGTTTAATGTCTAGTTTCGAAATACTTAACATTTATCAAAATCTACAAAACAACATGGGTTCAATGTCAAAAATCATTATATCAAAAAAGATGAATCAGGTGACGTTGTGTAACGCGGCGCAGATTCTGCAGATTTTGTGTACATAAATATTCCAACTGCTAGAAGAGTAAGAAATTTAAATACAATCAGCGAAAGGGGTTGGTACAATGAATAGTAGCAACCTTGGTTTTCACAAGAAAATCTAATTTTATGTTTTTCTGTGTTCGAAAATGTCACTCTAAGACTGCGCACAAGATGGAAGCAATGTGTAAAGAAAAACAGTGTTAGAATGTTCAAATGAGCTAATGAAACAATGTGATGCATTTATTTAAGCATATTAACGTGCGAAAAGTTGATTGGATTCGTTCATTATAACTCCTCTCGCTACATTACCTTTTAAGGCTGGGTGAAAACATCGACATTCAACCAACTCTATCGATTATGAGGTCGCCACGTTCCATTGCTGTCTCTCACACTAGCTCCGTCTGTGAATTCCGCTTAGAACAACATGCACGTCATAATGACTCATTGAACTTGCAAACATGCACTCAGGCGACTACGCATCAGGAAATGAACTACTGTTTACAAGAATTTCACAGTGTTTTAAAAAATTGATAGGTAAACGTTGAATATTGCTCATTTTCTGGAGTGCCGGTGAATAGTTATGTACGACGTAGTTCAGGAACTATACAGCAAAATAGTGCATTTTACTCAGTACACATTACATTTCATTGTTACTTTCTTATGTGGCTTTTTCTCTACCAACGAAACGTAATAAACCATGTAATTTTGTTTCTTGAAGGAACACGCGCACACACGTTACTCATATAGCCAAACAGGATCTGGGTTAGAGTCCAGCCTGGACATTTCTTTCCTAGTGTTTCATCCTCCTGTCGCGATTAGCCATACGTGAAAAGCGACGCAAAGTACGACTAAACTATACTTGTAGTTTTTTAAAAAGATATGACGTCTAAAGTGATAAAGATATAAAAAGGCCATTCCAGCGTTTCGTGTGTGACATTAGAACCTCAAAGTTTGTGTGTGTGTGTGCAGAAACTAGATTGGATTAATATATTCATAATGAACTGATTTCACAGAATTATGAGGCACTTTGTGGTGTATGTTAAATGAAAAACAACAACTTTAGTATGATGACATAGCCTGAATGCATGCAAAGCATTGACGAAAATGTGTTACGTGTGTGACGCTTTAAAACTGTAGCAAAGTTTGACTTCATTTGTCTGTGCAGCACATAGACTACAGATGATAATACAAGGGTTGGGGAGTAAGTCATGGCAACCCAGTAATAATTTGGCAATCGAAGGATGTATTAAAAATGTGTTATGTACAACTGAAACAGTATCCTTTATGGATATTTTGTTGGTAGGAATCAAGGAAGAAAACCCAAGCAACCCCGTGACATACACATATATTAGTGTTCAAGTTACAAAAACGTGTCTGACCCTGTGACACTCATGTGTACGTTACAAAAACTTGTCTGATTATGACAAACCTTCGAAATAATCTCCCGCATTGTCCACAGCACGCTGCCATCGATGTGGAAGACGTCGAATACCATCGGCAGCACCATCCTCTTTACCATGCCTGAAGCGGGTGATCTGTCGTCGCGCAGCATTTTCAATGCCCATGCAGGTCTCATATCGTGTACCACGGATTGGTTCCTTCACCTTGGGGATGAGGTCAAAATCACACGGTGACAAATCCGTTGAATACGCTGGGTGCTCCAACTTTTCCCATCCCCATCGGCGCAGTAGGTCCCGTACACAAGCTGTTTTATGTGGCCTTGCATTATGTGCAGTATGATTGCATTATGCACTAGATCTGGACGCTTCTCCCAAACGGCACGTCGTAGACCACAAAAACTTCAGGCATGGTGAAGAGGATGGTGCTGCCGACGGTATTCGACGTCTTCCACATCGATGGCAGCGTGCTGTGGACAATGCGACATTATTTCGAAGGTTTGTCATAATCAGACAAGTTTTTGTAACATGTGTATGTCACAGGGTCAGACAGGTTTTTGTAACTTGTACATTAATACATATGTATGTCACAGGGTTGCTTGGGTTTTCTTTCATGATTCCTACCAACAAAATATCCATAATGGATACTCTCTCAGTTGTACATAAATTTTTAATACATCCTTCGATTGTCGAATTATTCTTGGGTTGCCATGACTTACTCTCCAAACCTCGTATTTTTTGTTGGTGAAACATGCAAATTATATGCATTCACAAATATTTAAACCTTAACGTAATTAAAAACACTAATAATTTTCAGATTAATTAATTTTGTTATATATATTTACATGGAGTAGTGGCCACTTTTCGTGGAATGACCCAAAAAGAGAAAATGAGTAGTGAACAATAAACTGCTTATGATATGGTTATTTAACATACCAGCACCTTTGTTAGTTGCGTAATAAATTTCTGGGAAAGTTATTGTTTTAAAGCAGTCACTTCTGCCCATGAGACCCGCATATGTCGCGCACTTTACAAGCGCCAACATTTAGAAAAAGCCCCCTTCCACCCACCCACACACACACACAACTTGAGACTCGAGCAAACATTCTCCACTGCTTGAAACAATTCTCGTGTTTGTCAAGCGCGATAACCTGCAAAAACCCGGGCTGTGCATTACGCAAATATTTTCTACAAGGTTCATCCTACTCGAGAGAGATCGGCAAACGACGGGGAACTGTATTCTGTGTGTGCTTAGCTGTCGAGGAAGGGAAAACTGCAAATAATGTATAGGTGAAAGTTATGTAGTTTTAACATTTTCAATCAAGGTTGATTGTAATCTGATCTTGCACAAGCCATTAACTTCTATCTTTGCTAACATTCAACAAGTTGAAACACTGGTGTCTGCGACTGTCCTTTCACCTACTTCATCGTGCATTCTATCCATCGTTCAAGATAGAATTTCAGTAAATTAAACAAATTTTAGAATGATCCCAATGGACGACAAATGTTTATAGAGCTGAATTCCAGCAAAAAATTACGGTAACAGACCTTCACTTTTACCTTTACAAATGCCTCGCTTCGGCCCCAAGCAAAGATTTTTAATGATTTGATTATATCCCAAGATTAGTGTAATAAGGCTGAGCTACAGATTGCCAAATCTCATTCACAGGTCGCAGAGAAAAACAACTTTCGCCGCTTCTACCCCAAAACTCTATGATACATAGTTTTTAAATCTAGTTTGAATAATATTTAATTATTGGAACAATATCATTGGCCAAAACACGAGCTTCTTATCTTTCGATCACTGTCTACGTATTGGGTATGTAGTGCATATCAAAGTTTGTACTAAACACAAAACCTTCACCAGTAGGAATGAATAAAACGACAGATATTAAAAATAAAATATAAGCTTTCTGCATATATAATCCATACTCTTTAATTATTTATAAATCAGTGAAGAAGAAATCTCAAATTATCCATGTCCATAAACCACAAAAAAACGAAGTTGACGTTCTCTTGTCACATGTTCACAATGTAACGACTGATGTTTAAAAACGTTGTGCCTTCTACAGTGCGTTTCAAAAGTCGCGCAACCCCAACTTTGAAAAAAAAATATATCATGAAAACCGTAAGAGATATTTACACCGGATTTAATGCATTATAAAACCTCATGCATTGATATATTTTTCAATACTTAACATTATCAGTTTACTCTATACAGAAAATTACATAAATTAACTTGCGGAAGGCAGCGTTAAAAATTTTCAGAATGCCACTTTTCGGTGGAAAAAATACGTTAATTATCGAATGGTCATAATTAGATGTTTGATGCCATATCAATTTGTCATTTGCGACCAATGTTGGTCATGTGCAGCATTTGATGGATTTATGATTGGCGATTATATGGGTTAAGTGAAAAAGTGCCATTTTAGAGGCATATCACCTTAGTTGGCAACACTAGCAGGTCGAAATTTTGTCAGAAGCAAGCAACATGTGCCTAACAGAAGAACTGTCGCCATATTAATTGGTGCAAATTCGAAAGATGGCCTTGTGATTTTTATATTTTACGTTCGCGTGTTGAAAAAATTACATCAATAAACGCATCGAAGTTTGGAAATAGCGCAGTTTACATTGACCAACAAGTATTTCGTCATTTCGAATGGTATTGTAAATAAGTATGATTTTGAACCCAATGTTAAATCATTTTTAATTCATTAATTGATACCTTTCATTAATTATCACGGCGGCCATCTGAAAATACTACCAGACGTTGATATACTACAGAATCGTGGTTATGTAAGGCGATTACTGAATTATCAATTATTATGTACAGAATTAGTTTTAATAACACAGGAAACTACGAGAAGAAAGCCCCCTCCACCTACCTGTCCGAAAAGAACACTGAAAGCATGGGGAGAGTTCAACATTCCCAAAAAATAGAACCAAAGACTGGCAGAAGAAATTCTGTTTCCTCAAAAGTCTCACTGGAAGGTTCGGAACACCACCCCCCTCATAGCTCGGAAGGGTCGCATCGCGCAGCTGCCCTTTATTTTGATCCCTTGTCACAGGAATGCACCTCTCGCACGCCGCTCTTGTTCGACACGAACACCTGCTCGCCCAGGTGCCTTGATCACGTGACTACGCCAATTCATTCTTCGCCTCCCCGGCACCATAAGAAAAGGGTCATGTAGGATTACAAAATGTTGTTATGGAGAGACAAAAACAGTGGTGGAAAAGAGAAACATTAAAAAATGCAACAGAATTCTACTGGTGAAGTGCGATATCAGGCAAATTATCCGTGACCATATTCATTGGCGAGATTCATTTGTATTTGTTATTTTACGTCGCAGAAATGGATTTGAAAGTCTCTCCCCTCCCTCCTCATGTTCCTATTATGATAACAAGCAGTTTCTGGGCAACGCAATATGCGTATTTATTCGTCATCTGACGAGGGCATATCAATTATTATGTCCGATGAAAGTTTAAGATATTAGCTAGTATTGTCCGCACGGGCTTACACGAAGAACACGGGCTTACAGTGGGTTAAAATCTAGTTTCCAAAAACTTGTTATATTTCTAGTCAGTTGGAGGTGGAAGGGTTCGCAGGCAGAATCCAAAATGGGACGATGGAAGGGGGGCAGGCCCACTGAAAAAAATCATTTATATGTTAATTCTTGGAAGGGTGTTACAGCAGCATGATAACTTCAAATTGAAGGAGTGTTTTCTTAGGGGGCAACACTAATATGGTGGAAATACAGTGCCTTTCACGGTCGAGTCATCCGCGGACCGTCGGCCAGCTCGCCGGGAAGGTGGGTGGGTGCGCATTTGCCAGAATTTAGATCCACAGCTGACCTTGGCACTGGACGCGTCAGTGCTTCAGTATCCAGATAGCTGGTGTCCAGATTGCATGTGTTTGTGAAGTGTTAAGGTGTTTTAGATTGTTTTGTTTTAGTTTACGTATTATATACTGGTCCTTTCTGGAGTCTAATAATGCCACGCTATCCGTACAATTTAAAACAACGAATTTTTATGTACTCTTTACGTCATTACGAATTCTTGAGAAGTTATAAAGCGTTTCGCAGTAGAATTCCCAGATGTTCCTGTTCCACACAGAGACAGTGTTCCAAAACTTGTTAACAAATTTAGGGAAACAGGGTTTGGTATTGATAAGAAGCGAAGGGTGAAACGACGTGTGTTTACTGAGGAGAAAGTAGACGACGTTAGAACACGATTGGAACATAATCCTTAAAAATCCACCCAGTCGTCTGCGTGGCGAGCTACCAAGCTTTTAAACCTGAAGCTATACATTAGGAGAATTCAAAGAGAATGTCAGGAGAGAAATTGAAGCCATTTCGGAAGAGAAACTGATACGTGTTAGTGAAAAATACCGTAAATATTTGGATGCAGGAGCAGAACATTTCCAGGTAATTGCACGATCTTATTTCATTCCAGTTACACCAAGTTTGCCGGCAGATTATCTCAGGTGCACTTGCCACCGCTCTGCGGACGATTTGACCGTGAAAGGCACTGTATATGCCTCGTTTGTCCATATCCTGCGAACGTCCGTGGTTGGGACCAGACACTAAAATTCCATCAACTTTGATGAATTTCGAGTTCTGTCTATATAATGCTACGCCAGATAACACTTGCCTTACGACTGTGCATGTACAGTGGGATCCATGAGTATTACCGTTCAAATTGTCCATCACTATTTTTATAATTTTTTTCTCTTGCATCCTGTGTGTTTTTAAGCAATGGATTTTTATGTATGCTGGTGCAGAAGTTGCCAACAGGTTGTTTTGACTTTTCTTTTAATGCTTGTGTCACATAAAGTGCACGAACATGGTGATGGGCAATTTGCACGGTAATACTCATGGATCCCACTCTCCCACCTATGGACACTGTATTCCTACACGTTCACATCAGCGATCAAGGTTCGGTCCGGTCAAGCTCCGCTCACGTCAATATTGATTGTGATCGGAGCGAACCTTCCCCGGACCGCTAGGTGTGATTGCTTCTATTTCAGAATCATTCAACAATATTTGATCGGACCGTGACCTGAGCGTAGATGTGAATCATGACCTAAGTCTGAAATGCTGGAAAATATGACAAAATATAGAACTAACTGGCTGCTAAAAAGGGAAGACATCCAAACCCTTTCAAAAGTCCTGGGCACGTCACTGCCTTATACATTATGCACTCTTCCGCTTGCAAGAATAAAAAATATAAATTTGAGACGCAATATACAAACATCCAATAATCTGTCCGTGCCCCTTCTTTCCGTTTGGATGCGCTGTAACAGTATCTCATGCCACTCGCCAAGTGACGGGAGCGCCGTACGTTGCGAAACAAGATTCCCCCATCGCGGCGTGTTATCCTCTCCCAGTGCCTGGAAACTGGGTCGAGGAACACGCAGCGAAAATAGGCAATGCAATGCACCTCGGCTCTTGTACGGTTGATTTTCCAAAACCGGTGACCTACTAGCTCCATGCAGCATGCGATGGCGGTTATCACACATAGCACGGGCGAACGTCGTTCAATGCACTCGTCAAACTAACAAAGACTGTAACAAAAGAGTTGGTGCGTGCACGCAAGTCTTGAGCGAGAAATTCCACGTCCTCTAGAACTAAAAGAGAATTTCTGTTTCTAAAATATACAAGTACAATTGGTTTAAGTATACATCTGTAAAATCCTGATTTGGAATGTTAATTGTAACACTTTACCTCTTAGACATACGATTCTGCTACAACCATGACAAACGTAGATAATTCTGAATGAATAAATGATTTATTTTACTTGGAGTGTCTGCCAGTTTTGGCTAATCGGATGAGAATGAGTGATGATATGATGAAATTTATGAAAGGACACTCCCAAAGAACACCTTTGCCCAGACCGAGATTCCAACCAGAGACCCCTGGAGTCGTGGCACGCTGTGCTAACCACTCCGCCACGGAGGCCGGCGGAAGAGCTTCTATCTCTTGAAATATCCCGATACGGTCAGATTCCCCACCTAATACATAGATGACACGAAGAGAGTCAAAGAAGCAATTTTGGTTAACCAACACTCATAATTTCTGTGCGTAAAGTAATCTTGTTTCACTTTGGCGAGTAAGTTTACACTTTCTCTGTCCATGGGAAAAGGAATAGGAAGCTCCCGCCGGAAAAAGCCAATATGGAACCACAAACTGCGCACAGTGGCGCTCGTCCGTCGCTTCCCGCAAACATCAAGTTCATTACCACTTCCCCCGCGGTCTTCGCCGAAGACTTTCTCCCGTAACCGCGGGCGGGGGCCGGCGCAAAAACTCCAATCGGCCATGGAGGGAAATCTGTGGCCACCTCGTGACTTTCCTCTCTCGCCGCAGATGAAAGTGATGTTTGCTTCTCGTTTTCACTGTCAACAGTGCAGCGACCTCCACTTACTTTCGTTTCCCAGGACGTCCGCGGGGGACCCTGGTCGTGGCCTTCGCAGATGAAATCCTCCCTTGTGCCTATCGTCTCCAAGGGGTCGGCTCAATTTAATTGTCGTTGAAATGTTGATGATTTGGTGTTTTAAGTCCACTTGATGCACAGTAAGGCTAATCGGGACTGGACCTACAGTTTAAAGTGGGATCCGAATCACCATGTGCCTCCATCGGGTAATGACCCCGGCACCCCTTGATTACAAGACGACGTCGCTACCACTGCTCTCAATTTAATTGTTCTATTGCCGATTCCACCAAATCCATTTTCGTACGTCAATTTACTTCCAATACCACAATAAGCTATAGTTGACAATTGAATAAGACAAGGAGATCTTGTGACTGGACAGAAGATGTTCATGTATTTAATTTGCGGTTTACTTAATTTTTGCTTAATATGCATCACGTATATTTTTGTTGTTATTAATTTCTGTTTTGTTATATTTGGCGAAACTATTACGTTTAATTAATATAACGTATAATTATGATCACATTACATTTAATATAGAATTATGACTATTACAAAAGAAAAACGTATATGAATGTAAGCAGCTTTTTAAAGTTTGAGTAAGATTGTTTCATTCAATCTTCTATGCTATGCTTTCTTTAAATAGCGATTGACAACTAGAAAAAATTAAGACATGAGAGGCACAACAGCAACAAATATTGTGCCTAGAGTGACGAAATACTAATAATATCCAGAGCATGACAAATGTTGGAAGAAGATACCTCCATAAAGTTACCACAAAACTCGAGAAAAACATCTAAAACAAATTATATGAAAGACTCAAGAAATCCTGCAATTGAGAGATCAATTACACTCGAAGATAATACAATTGAAAATGTTAAATGCTTTTACATATCCAAGTTCGAAAATGAAACTGTTCGCCACCAAATTAATAATAAAGGTCAGATTAAAACTCTATAATACTGTAATAAAACCGTGCGTTACATATGCATGCGATTCATGGGCATTAAAGAAAAAAAATAGAACAGGTCCTAATCTTCTAAAGAAAAAAAATAGGAAGATATTTGGACCGAATAAGGTGAATAAAGATACGGAATACTGGCAGCGCCCTCTACCCTCCTCGGACAAGCTAGAATTAATACAAACAATATTTTCTATATTAATTTGGAGATGACGCCTCCCCCAGCAAGGGTTTATCGTCTGCGTACGGATTGGCGAACGAAAAAGAATACACCCTCCTGACAACTTATGCACATACGCACCACTCGAGAGAAAGGGGGTGAGCAAATGCGTCTACAGTCCCAAGAGTGGGCTTTGGAACAAGCACGCACCCTCATTAGGGACAACGTGTCTTTTTAGCTCATACAGGCGCGGTGGACCCATGAGTCCTATTGGGAAACCAACGCGACAGCTGGGCTATGACTAGAATATAATACAATGCGCATGCATATTCAAGGTTGCAAACTGCATGAAATATATATTTAAAATCAAGCCCGAAGACCAAATATCTCATACTTGTCCCGCAATAAGAACGTTCTGTTCCTTAACGGCATGCAACCAATTACTTTCTTTTAATAGTACGAAACGTGCATGAAACTGAAATGACGTCACGTATCAGAACGTTGCTGGAAGACAAGTGTTAGAGCAGACGTTGAACTTTGTCTACCAGCTGTCCCGTCGGACCTCATGGTCACACTATAAACGCTATAGTGAGGCAGAAATGTGACGTAAAAAGAGACCAAAACAATTGCATCAAACCTTACACTCACTACAGTAGGACCACGGAAACATTGCGTGTATGCCAGATTTACAAACACATTTTTTTTGGAGGGGCTCCCCGATGGCGTAGTGGTAATGCCGTCGCATTGTAATAAAGAGTCCCAGGTTCGATATCCGGTGTAGGCAATCAGTGGCTTTGATCCAACTTTAAACCGTAGTCCTGGGCCGTAGGCCGGGAGAGCAGAAACAAAAGGCTGCGTGCGCTTGTGGTTAAAAATGTATACCACGAGCACACAAAATCCATGGCGATGTTGCCACGTTGTGTCAACTGTTTTGCCTTTCACGGGACCCCGGCTGGGTCCTTATTTCCAGGGGGGGGGGGCAAACAAGGCACATTTTCCCCAATATTGGTATTGTTCCCTCAAAAAACATTGCTTAAATTTGAATTTATCATATTAATACAATAATTAATACATATTGTTGTGGCAGACCCCAGAGACATAGTCGAAGCTAACCTAACCTACAGTTGTTCCGGCCAGAGAATGGACTTGGAAATTCTATTTTTATCTTTTCTGTCGAAAGCCAAAGAGGGTCACATGAATCGCTGAACCAATCGGTTTTGTCCAATTGCCGTGGTGACGCGTTGCCAAATGTTTCGTTTCGAGTAGTTTTCGAAACAGGCAGCACCCTCAACAAGGCCAAGCACAGCATTAATTGTTGCCGCAGCGCAGCAAGCGAATAGGTCTCCGATTCACTGCCACTCTCTCAAATGCCAGCGAAGGGGGCATGTTGACAGAAAGATGTGTCGTGTTCGATTGGACAAAAATCAGGCGTATAGCAGCCCGCAGCCGGTATAATAGCAACACCGCTTTTCCTCCCTTGAACTGGAGGCAGAAAGTCTGGTTTTCCTCAATTCCAATCTTTGGCCGGGTGGACTTTTAGATATTACACAATCATAGATGTGGCAACGCAGCATTGGATGTTGTGCGCTCGTGGCACCTTTCATATACCACAATCTGTGCATGAAGTGGACTTAAAAACACAAACTTATAATTGTGGATGCCCAAAAGACAAATTCTCTTACGAAAAATACCCAGCAGTTGCCATTTAAAACTCACTTTCTCAATTTCAGTTATCTCTGGGAATATGCTATAATAGCACCGATTCATTTTTCATTTCTAGTTGCAGTAAAGTGAAATTTACGTAAACCTGCTTTTCCGAGAGCGTAGAGTCCTAACATTATGTTTGCTTTCGCTTTCAAAACGTTGCCACGAGCGAGCAGAGGACAATTTGAGTATCACCATACGTGTGTTTCACCTACGTCACAAACTGCTGCATTATGGTAAAATTGGCCGAAAACATGGCTGCTGTGAGCATCCTGACGTCACACGAAACCCACTGTACCATTCACGATCCTCGAGAAAAACTTACCACCACTTTCCAATAAGTTTACGGATGGTGGTATCTGACGGGGGTGGGAGAGTTCCCCGTCTGGTTACTACATCCTTCCCCTGTGGTTGCTAATTTTTGGCATTTGGGGCGAAACTATCGTGTACAGGGTGTGAAAAAATTATTGGTCGACTTTGTAAGGTCATATTTTCATTAATACCGAACAGAAATACATGATACTTTCACCATTTGAAACAGGAATATTTGCAATTTCACACAGACCTTAAATGCATTCGATATGCCACATAGCTACGTGGCACGACGATGACCAGGCGGTAGTTTCATTCTAGTCAAACCTCAAGCATGCCTTGTGTGACGTTTTCGATGTCTATTCACCTTTGCAATTCTGGCAGTGTCTGTGAAAGTGTAGGAACGCAAACATTGCCTTCGATAAAACCCCACAGGAAACGCACACAGAGTCCCATCGGAAAGCTTACACAAGGCATGCTTGAAAATGTTTAGCTGGAATAGAAGTACCGCCAGGACATCTGTCGTGCCACACACAGGGCGCTCGCTCATCGAATGCATTTAGGGCTTGCGTGAAATGACAAATATTTATCTTTCAAATGGTGGTCGTATCATGCATTTCTGTTCAGTATTTGTGAAAATATGGTCTTACAAAATAGACCAATAATTTTTACACACTTGTTAAATTTACATATCTATGATTCAAGATTTTTTTCCGGAATCCCTCCACCTCTCCCTGGAAAATGTTCATGTACGACCCTGGTACATGCATTGTAAATACAAAAAATAGATGTTCGGAAGCTGCCATCAACGCAGCCCAAAGAGTTGCTCTTCCAAGAGGAAGTTTCCCCCTTTTGAGAGCGCGACAGGATCCAAAGTGGGGCTGTTCACACCCCACTGGACGGTATCCTGTGGCAACTATCGGCCGTGAAATCTTTTACTAACCGCGGACGAAGAACGCCGATCCGACAACCCAGCATCCTCGTTGCCGTGGAAACCAACTCCTGACGGAACAATCTGTGTGGTGGGTGCGGGCGACCAAGACAATCGCCTGACAATGACCTGCGATCGCGATCAATCACAAAACGCCGCGTTTCTTGTTCTCTCTTACACACCAACTGTCTCGCGTAGGGAAACCTCCGCAAGGAAGGAAACTGCGCTGGCGTCAGATAAGGCGCCCATTGCTACTTCCCGTTCGCGATAAAATTATTCACTCGTGATGACATCAACGTGCAGTTGTCACTTCCCATTGAGTCACGTGGCATTCTGACGTAAAAAAAAAGGTGAACGATTAAGAATACCGAAGGAAAACTGTTTTTAATCGATTTTACCTAATGCTTGGCCAGTCACGTATCTAGAAATATATTTCGGAGGGGGGTCAGAACCAATGTCTCAGAAATAATAATAAATTTAAATATTAATAAAGTATGTAAATTAATATTGTATTGAATAACACAAAAGAAGTTTAGATCCAGTTGACGAAAAGTAAAGTTCCTGATTAATATTTTATGCATATTATCATAAGTAGTGCATAAATCTTCGTTAGTACTGCCCCTCAAAGCCGTATGATCCAAATATAATCCTTCCCTTCCAACAAGTGCAGAGGAAATAAATAAGCATCGATTATACAACTAATGCTATTAAAAGTATATTTTCATTATTTCATTTATGTACTTTCTAATTCTTTCGGAGGGCTCCCCTTAAATACGTCATTCTGTTTGGCATATTCATATAATTCATCAATGTAAAGATGAAGCAGAGATACCATTTTATGGATATAATTACGTTTACACTTTTTGCCCGTTTTTGTCTCTCATGCGGGGAGGGGACTCCCCCTTCTCAGAGAATAACTGATTGAGAAACGGGATTGTAGGTGTGCATGGCTCGTAGAGATCTTGATTGCTTAAGAACCAATCACAAAGCTGCTATCAAGTCGGTGTAAAATTAATTGATTGCTTTGACAAGTGTAAGACTATACCCTATCCCGGCTCTCTCTGGAGCAAGCGAACGAAAACCAGTCTCTGCGCAAGTAGTGACGCGAGACGGCTCCACAAATGAACACGTGAGAGGGGACGGGATTGCGTGGACGGGGAAAGCGACTGCCGTTACCAGCCTTCGAGCAGCGTGCACTGCTTCGCTCTGCCCACTTGGGTTTCTCCCCTTCTCTGCCGCTATGCGCGGCCTTTCTCCAGAAATATCCGGGACAAGGCATAGTTAGTTGCTTGTTGAATATGAACACTATGAGAATTACTTAAATTGTCACCGACGGTCAGGTGGGTGGGGCCACGCCTCCGAAAAAGCGCAAGTCGTTCGTACCTTCAGTTTTTAGAAAAATAAATAGTTTTATTAATCTTACGTTGCTTTAACTAATCGCGACGATGAGAATGAGTGGTGATCTGTTAAGATGAACGGAAGACAAAAGCACATAGATTAATCTGGCTGCAGGTCTAGGCGTGAAAAAAATAGGCGTCTTGCTCAAGATACAACACAATACGAAGCTTTCTTCGATCCCTTTATTTCTTGGAGGTGATGTGATCAGCACCACGCTCCGTTCGCCTTCAATCCAGAGATGCCCTCGGGTAATTATTGATTAGTGGGCTGAGTGAGCCTCAGAGCTGCTTTATAATGGATACATCGAGAACCGAACCCGTGACAATCGCGTGGCAGTTATACACCCTATCAGACCACCACGGTTAGTGGTACCAAAAAAAATCCATAAAAACAATGATTTCTTACAAGAAGTGTGTATCCCTTTCAGCTTCTAATATTATTCTGGCACACTGGCAACTTCGTGTTGTCTGTACATTCAACCAATGGCGCTCAAATATGCAAGCGTCGGTTTACAGTTAGAAGTGTCTCCATGAAGGCAAAAATTCCATCCGGCGCAACAAGTGATGTCATTATTATGAAAAAGTGGTAAACAGCTTCGACATGATACGGGGAACGGCAACTATTTATAGCACAAGTAAATAATGTTAAATGCTTGTATACACGGCGTATGTCTTATCGCGAAACAGGTTTTTGTTTGTATTTAGGAAGGCCAAACGATGATTCCGAGATGTGCGTGTAGAGCACGAGGTTCCAAAGGGTGTATCTGTATCCTCACTATACTATTTTTACGCACCTAGAAAAGTAGCCACTGGATAGGTAATTTAACTCGCATGGAATAAATCCCAATAGTTTCGTTATTATTAAGGACAGGTGCTGATAAAATGGCTTTATTCAGTACTATCTTTTTCTGCGCCTTCTGTATATAATGCGCGCGGACCGCATAGAGAACTGTGTGGTTCTGCCGAATAGGTTTTGTTAAGTTTGTGTTTTCTGTCGCGGGTTTTGCTACATTATCTTGGAAACTATTGGAGCTGCAATGATTATATTTTTACCATTTTATAGCTCTCGTTCTGCTCTACGAAATGGGACTATAGGATTTTATGTAGCTGTTGAAGAGTGGAAATAATTTATTTTTCTGTTCAATTTTCTTTAACAAAACATGAAAGAAAATTAAGAAAAAGGTGCTGAAGCATCATCAATGAAGGGGTAAAACGGGGATAAATGTGCTAATTTCACGACAAGGTGCAACAAAGTGTGTTATTTTTACTTGATTTCATCTAAAATACATCTCAAACGATCGGTATGAAAACAGCTACATATATTTCTGGAAAGGTGCTGCACCTTAAAATCAGTTCCCTAGTTATCATATCCACAGAGATCTATATCAATTGTCTTCCGTTACGCACGAAGCATTAGGTTATTGCTATTATGTTACGGAGATAATTTGAAGCATTGTTAAGAACAGAATATGCTACAATATGTCGGCTGGTGTTTTACGATCATCATAAAGTTGACGGAAGAGCTGCCGTCCGGTTTCTCCTGGTAAATCCGGTTTCGGCATATCGGCAGACGATGTTGCTGTTGGACATCATCTTGCAGGAAATGTGCCCAGTTTTCAATTTCAGCACATCGGCCAAACCTATAATAATCAATCCTATTAGCTTTTTGAGAAGAAAACTAGATCATGGCGTGTAACTTGTTTCTTTATCGAAACAATATCTTCTGAAAAATCTACGTAAATCAACTTGATCCTGTCATTCTTACACTGGACTGGATGCATAAACCTTGCTAAACTGGTTGAGTACATTAAAGTCTTATAATACTGAATGAAGGTCATTGCATATGGCAGTGGTTCCCAAAGTGGGCGTCGTGGGTGGCTTTCGGGGGCGTTGGGAAATATTCCAATATTTTCACTGAAATTACACTTGTTCCAAATATGTGCTTATTTAATACTTTTTACACATAAAATGTTTCTGAATTTGAAATGTGCTTTTTTTTTTAACTTAATGCAAGCACTCTAAGCACACTAACTGAGCGTTGAAAGTGTTAGATAGGCCTACATTCTGACTTAGGCGCTGCGCGAAAAATCTTCAAACACTAAGGGTACCGTGGAACGAAAACGTTTGGGGAACCCCTGGCATATCGGGGTATTGACGTCGTTCTGCTGCCACTTGGGCTACATGCGTGCACAACCGACTCGATGCGTGCACACATGCGTAACAGTGTGTTCTAGGAGCCTTACGACATTACGCTTGTCTAGAACAGCGAAAATGTTAAACAAGGGCTATTTCTTGAGATGCATGCCCCGTTTTCTGAGTTTTCCCGTTTTCTGCAGTGCCCAAGTACGCATTGTTCTCATTACTTGACAAGTGCTGCAAACTGTTACATTATCTTCAGTAGGCCTATTTCCTTTGCATTATTGTAAAGACCAACAAACTATGAATACCAATTGTTTGAATGCCCCGTTAGACGCGGCAAATTCTCTTGCTATTATCTACGACTTCCCAGATTTACAATACGCATTATCCCCAACCCAAAAGATAACGTAATCTTTACCGACAGACATTACATCAGAATTAAATCTGCAACGCCTCCAAATGCTTTGTCTTTATACAAACAAAAGAAATGAGTGGCTCATTGCCTCCAATAACGTTTACCGATAACTATATTGCTGTCGGTGCAAACGTGTATATTTGACATTTAACTTTAACTACAAGTTATTTAGAATCCAATTTTAATCCAAATTTATTATTATTATATAAATTGAGACACTTTGCTACTCGATCCACCGTATGAGTGAATGAATATCTAACACAAGTCCATACTGAAAGTTTATATCGAGTGACGTCTCACAAAGAAAATTACACATTTTGAGAGCTGTGGATCCATTTATTCTTTGGATTAAATGGTAGAATATAAAATTACAACCTGGTTCCTCTATTATACACCCCATTTTTTTCGACCTGATTAATCCTGCTAAGGAAGTCAAATTAATTACCACTATACACTATTTAAATTAAGATATTTGTAGGATTTCGGGGCTTTTGCCCCCTTAGCCCACTCCCTGGCTACTTGACTGATAGGTTGGATATGGATCTATCGAAAGACATGAATAGAAAACAACGTAAGCCAAACTCGCAACGCCTTTGATCCAACAAAAGGATGGTTTCGATTCAGAATCATTGTTGACGATCAGAACAGGATATCCTGATCATTGTGTTAATTGCATTCGACGATGACACGCACAGGAAAATGACCCATATATGTGTGTGTGTGTGTTGTGAAAACAGGGAAAGAAAGTTGAACTCGTGTGCTTTCACTGCTGAGGCTACATGCGCAAAGTTTACCTCTTGTAAAATATAACAAGGGGGGTTTTGTTACATTGTATCCTAACTTCAACGCAAAAGTGGTTTCCTTCCCTTTCAAAATAGAAAAGCAACAACAAAGCAGGCTTTGATAAGGAATTTGAAGAGCTAGCACTCAAAATACTTTATTTTTAGTACACATTATTTACCCTTGCATTCATCTCACAGATATAAACACTGAACATAATGAGATAGTTTCATCCATTAGCCTATAGTTTCTTCTACTGGACATGCAAGACACTTGCAAATGTTTTTCTATTTATTACAGACCATTCAGGTTAACATTAATATGTCAGCAATATAGCACTGCATATATACGTCATGTTTTTATTATGAGTTTTGATTTATGCACAACTAGGCTAATCGGGACTGGGCCTACAGTTTAAAGTGATATCCAAATCACTGCAATGTGGCTCCGCCGGGATTCGAACACGGAACTCCTTCATTACAAGGCATGACTGTATTCTCGTAGATCCTCGGCAATATTTCATGTGTTTATTTTATCTTCATCGTCACGATAATGGTGCAAGTAGAAAATTGGCGTAAACTAAATACAAACAACATGTCCCAAGTGCTACACGCACCGTTCTACACACGTTGAGAAAACCGTTATTAACAAGTTAACTACATATTTCACTATCCTCCTGTCCTGTTAGTTCCAACATACAACTGGGAGTTGTTTTGTTTCTTATGAGTGACATAACTCAAATTTTGGGTTGCTATTAGCCCTAAGCACAGTATGACTTTCCATCCTGTGGGAATTACGTAATTTTCAAAAACCGGGTTCTCTGACATTTTGAAATCCGACCCTGTTACAAGCGTTACGCTTTATATTCAATTTAAAAAAAAAAAAAATGTTCGACCTTGGGCTTGTAACGACTTTTTCTCCCGTTTTGAAGAATCATGCTGGCTGTTATTCGAAATGAAAAGAATTGAAGTTCTGCAATCTTTCTATTACTTCCGTTCATCTATATATTTGTAATACACAAACACGGAAATACTATTTAATAGCAAACGTTAGCGCATGCTATGAAAGGGTTTGAGTTTTCTGTTTGGCGTAGTATGATTTTTCGAAACGACATTTTCGAAAATATCACTGAGTTTACATTATTTGCAATATTTCTGTCTCGATTTCGCCGTTGCGGCGTCCATGAACTGAGAAAAATCATAGTAACGTCAACACAATGCTTGCCGGCTCGTTGACTTACCCATATTCATTTGTTCCTTTCGCCTCTGTAGACTCAAGATTACCTGCCGTAGCAGCACTCACAAATATCACTTCACAGAACAATGTACACAGACAGCACTATCACTCGTCAGTACTCTTTAGAGGGAGTCTTTACAGCATGTATGCGTTCTTGTCACTAGAGCAACCCCAAGTACGACCTACCGAGTCGTATACAACTCTTGTACTGCGCCGCGCGCCGGGAACAAACGTTGGACTTGGAAGGGGGCGGACGCTTCTGCTTGTTACACCACGCTGTGACGAAACGCAGTGTTGCCAGGACACAGAATCGCCTTCTCTTGCCATCACGGAGAAATGACATTCACCTAGGGGTGTGCGGTACAGAATTTTTTGGGTCTCGAGACGGGAAATGTTCGAAAGTTCCTGAAGCTCTGGAAATCTCGAATTCTACACGTCATTTTCACCTTAAGTGATTGTTTTTGCATTTCTGGAATAAAAACTAATAATTTCCGATAAGTTCCAGACACTTGCAATGTAGAAAACGTCGAGAATTAACTTTTTAAAATGACTCTTCGGCATTTCCCGAAGTCGGGATCGCCTCCCGCCCCCCACCACACACACACAAACAACAAACAGCTAGTTTTGGACTGTAATATATATTTTAATATCGAAAACATACACAAAGAGCCTCCTCATCTGTAAGGACACTGAACCTAGCAATCTCCAGAACACAGCAATGAGCCAGACTTATTTCTTCTTCATTTTTCATCACGTTTAATCAGCCACCGCAAAGTATATAAACATATAAATAAAACACGTAATATAATTTAGATGTGATTTTTGTATAGGAAACTATTATATTCATTAAGTCTCTTAATTTTTGCCCCTCCCCCATTAGTCACGCCAATCATTGTTAACGTTCATATCATTAGAAGTATGTTCAAATCTTTAATTTGCACGAATTTTAAACGAAGGACAGTCGATATAATATATGTTTGATTATTTAATAATTGACACGTATAATGATATTGTACACCCCATATACAGTATATATACATAGATATGTGTGTGTGTGTGTGTACGCATATTGTTACCCTGCCCCCGTGTCAGGGCAACAGTGTTTTTCCATTATTGAAATATTTATTAATATGTTAATTAATTGGGTAATCAAGTGTATAAACATATATACCTAGGTATGTGTGATTAGTGTAAATCAATTTATTATGGATTTTTAGGTTCGTATTATTCCATGTATAAATACCATGTAGCTCTCTGTTCTTTCTTCGTGTTTCGAACGTTCGAGGAAAAGGCGGGCAGGTTAGCTGTTAAAGATTAAAAATTTTGAAAGAAGGGCCGTTGGCAACAGACGCCAACAAAACCTATATAAACTCCCAGATGAGAGTGGGGGAGGTCGGCTGTTGGAACTTAGACTTGGAAGGGAGAGGCTGTTTTTGCTTCGGTCAACTAGGACCGGAGGACAGGTCTCCTGAAACGGATGCTGTAAGAGATTGGATTGCCGGGCAAGCTAGTGCCTTGGTGTCCGGTTTACAAGTAAAAAGGTGGTTTGTACTGGATGTTATTTTGAAAGTAATTACGGTGCGCCGGCCAGCCTAGTGCCTTGTCACCGTGGAGGTTGAGAAATGTACACGTCGGGCGACCTCGCGCCTGTTAAGACGTTTCTTTGGGTAACGCGAGTCTACCTTGTGACAAGCGTACTCCAGTTGTAATTCATGAAATGTAAACATCCAGGCACAAACAATAGAGATTTCCAACATCAAAATTAGAGTTTTGGCCCGACAATTAGAGAAAAGAACGTTCGGATACGACTTGTATATACTTCAAATTTACGTTAATTAAACTATAGAAAATATCCAATATTTCAGTTTTTAAATTCACAGATGCTGGACAAGGTAATTTATCCCCCTATAGCAATAAGGTTTCGCAAAGGTTATCCGTTGTCTCTTGTAGTTAATTATATAATTATGTTGACTTGTAGCAACCCATAGCAACCCACGTGCATTGTCGTAAAAAGAAAGATACCACTAGACAAATCTGAGCCGAGTACGAAGTGTACCGAACCTCGAGTGCGGAGGTAAAGTGTGGGGGGCCAGACAAGTAACAATATGTACACGTACGTACACACACACAAAGTGTTTGCGTTTGTCTTATCCTCTCCCCTCCCCCTACTAATCTGCAGTGATTTTGCACCCTGTGTAAGACAAGTTTTGCCAGGATCTGACACATTTCACGCTTCGAGATTGGCAGGCTGCAAAAACTTAACTTCTATACGGTCAATAACAGCGTCAGTCCCAGAAATGGTGAAAGATGTTTTCTGCGGTTAACATGCCTGCGACTGGCAACTCTGCAGCAGCCGAACCGTGTCTAACAACAAGCTTCACGATTTCGTCAATTCTCCGCTGGTTGTGCCAATCGTCCACGTTTTTGCGCCGGAAACACGCAGAAAATGGAAAATCGATTACTTTTACTAATGAAAAATTCCGATTCGTTCACCTGGTTTTCGGCGAGATTTCGAAAGTAATGGCTGCGAACAGTGGCGGCGATTAGGGGGGCGTGGAGGGACTGTTTCCCACCATTTTTGACACTTTTGTACTCGAACTATGCTAAACTATGCTATAATATCCTTGCCCCAACACCCGGTTTGAGAACCAAATCAACGCCACTGGCTGCGAAGTTTGCGAACTATGCTTATGATTTCATGTACACTCACTCCTAAAAGTGTATAAATATACACTGTATAACACACACCTTATTACTAACTTCGTTGTTCGTACAAATTACACCAGCGACTTATTTAAGATTTCATTTCGGAAGGGGAACGGAGGATATTTATTTAACCTTAAAACTATAACGGTCAAATATTGAGTAACAGGTAATTTGGTCCGGCGGCAACACTTTGCGTTGAATGTGATTGTTGGAGCTGGTGGGTGCGCTATAGCAACCGCACCACTTCTTGTCGCAGGCTAAGCAGGCCTGGGAACACGGTCGAATAACAATCGACAAAACGACATTTGCCACAAGCATTCGTCGTGCTCTGTTACAACAAAAAGCCCCTGAACAATGGGACATTAACAGTCGGTGGACATTCTGCGCAGTCTTATCAGCAGAGATTTATGTAATGCAATCATAACGGCGATATGCAGTTACAGAAACTTCTCTTCACAGCTGTGCTGTTGTCGTTGCTACTACGATGTACGTAAGTCCAGAAAATTTCCAAGGTGCTACACACTGAAACACAAAAAGTGGTAGCTGCGCTGTTGCCATATCGCTCGCAGTTCGGGAGTTTATTAGAATATTAGATATTATTAGAATAATTAAATCAAGAAGACTTAGATGGGCAGGCCATGTGGCACGAATGGAAGAGGAAAGAAGAATATACAGGATTCTTGTTGGGAAACCTGATGGTAAGAGACCTGTAGGAAGGCCAAGACGAAGATGGAGGGATAACGTTGAGATGAACCTAAAGGAAATCTGTAACGATTGAAAATATTGGATTGATCGTGCCAAGGATAGGAACAGCTCTTGTAAAAAAAACATCGGGTTTAAGTAAGAAGGTTGGAGAGTTAGGCTAATCGGGACTGGACCTACAGTTTCAAGTGTGATCCGAGCCACTGTGCAATGAGTCAACTGAGGATCGAACCCTGGAACCCTTGATTACATTAGCGATAAGTCTTTCGACGAAGTGAACGTGAATTCGCCGCCGAGGAGACTAAATGCCTTATTTCACTGGAGACAGAAAGGTGCCGCAAGCAAAGGGACATGGAAGACATCAGTGGCGCAGGAACGTTTTTCATTTGGGGGGGTACAAAATTCAGCCTCCTGTATATGTGTGTGTGTGTGTATATATATATATATATAAATATATATGTGTGTGAACACACACACACCTACTACTACTATACCTAGCAGGCACGTATGTAGAAATACATTTGGGGAGGGGTTCCAACAAAGTGCCGCAATAATAATAATAATACATAATAATAATTAGAATAATTATATTTAATGAAATTAAAATATTAATTAAATATGTAGATTAATTAATGTTGCATTTTTATTATTACATGAATAGGTAAAAGATAGTAAAAGAATAGATATACAGAACAGCACGTACTCATTATCTAGCGTTCGTGTAGTTAAGATCGCCAAGATTTGCATAAAAACAACTGCCCTGGCAAGGATTTAATGTCAAATAGAAAAATAATTGAATATTTATTGAGTATCAAAAAAGGAGTTAGATCCAATCAACGAAAAGTAAAGTTGCTGATCAGTATTTTATGGATATTATCATTAGTACTGTGCATAAATATTTGGAACCCTTCAAAGCCGTATAAGCCAATTTCCTTGCCTTCCAATAAGTTCAGCGGAAATAATCATCGATTATATATCTAATGCTAAACAATTATATTTTGATTATTTACGTTTACTACTTGGTAAGTCTTTCTGGTAAGACCCCTTGGACCCACACCCCAAATAGATTTTAAAACCTGATAACAATTCTGAAACATATAAAGCTCTGGACCTCGTTCTGGGCTTATTTGGATTTAACGGAACGGACAATCAGGAGTATGAAATGTGAAAATTGCGAACAAAGATACATCTATTCATTTTAATGCAGGTTAAGATTAATGGGGATGAGGAGGATTTTTAGTCAACTCAACCAGGAATAATCATCTCCCACGTACTGAATATAGAAACCACATTATTGAATATATCATACTTATAGAGTTCCACTTCAGTTCAGTTCATTCTAATATTAAAGTCCCATAGCTACGCATAAAAATATCTTTAAACAATTTATGGCACATGTGTACCACATCCAATGCCCTTTAGAAGCCATGTATTTCGTATTTTCTCAGACATCTATAGGGCGTTGTATTAAAAAAGAAAAAAAACTGAGTTGAGATGGTTCCCGATCAACTCGTAAGAAGTCTAACTTTGAAATATTTGTGAAAAATTTGCCAAAGCATTTATTTGTTATATATTTAGCTGTACGTAATGACACTCTTCAAGCACTGAAAGTACTATCATTACTAGAGCCCGGAAGTTTGGCAAAATGCCTCTTTTTATCTACTGCATATATTGATAAAATTTTTCCGGATATACGTTTCTTATTTTGTTTCGAATGTTTTGGAAGCCTTTTCATTTTGCCTATTTTGCCTATTTGGGACCCCACTGCCTATTTTTAATTATAATGCCTTTTTTTTGCCTTTTTCAATGAAATTTGACATTTTTTTTAAAAAAAAATGTGTGTATATATTATTTTTCTCCCAAAAAACGTTGCTGGCATTTATTTTTCTTCCGTTTATTATGTGAATAATTTTCGCCTTATTTAAGTAATATTGAACTCACGCATGTTTCAACATTGCTGAAGGAGAAAAGTGTGAGAAAAAAGTATTTCATGCTGAGTTAGGATATTGCCTATCGGTCAACATTTCTTGTGCATGATTGACTGCTGAAGTGGACAGGTTGATTTCGAACACAAAGAAAATATTTCTGAAATCTCCCTCTCGAACCCGAAAATTTCAGGAAGTTGCGATTGAGCTTAGTTTACCTCAGCTACCAGTCTTGACGAGATAGGGAACCTGGATATCAGCAGCTATATATTATGCTAACAACTTTCAAAAAATCAGTGAGGTGATCGATGCTCTTATTCAAGTTTACTTTTGCACATTATGGTGCATTGCCAGAGACAATTACAATTATAGCATCCATAAAAATCTTCGAGGAATCTATGCAGCAGATGATGGAAGTGCCAGGAGAAAAGGGGTGAGCTGTTGCGGAAAAGTGCTAACGGGTAGTGAGTGCAAATGAGGACTTGAAACAATTGAAAACAATTTGTGATATTCTAAAAGGTGAAAATGCTGTTACCAAAATGAGTCCAGCTACATTAGCTTGTTATATGTATGCTCCAATAACTTCTGTCGAAGTAGAAAGATCATTTTCTATTATGAAAAACATTCTCTCTGACAGACGACTATCAATGAATGTTTAGAACTTAAAAAGCACCTTGTAGTAGTTATGTGCAATCAAGACGGAGAAAATTGAAATGCTCTTCCCAAATTAGATTTTAACATTTTGCCAGAAATTATAGATAAAAGTAAGCGACTTCTAAATGTGCCTTTTTTCGGTTTATTTTGCCTTTTTTTCATTTTTAGTGCCTATTTACCACATTATAAATGCCTTTTTGCCTGCCTATTTTAACGAAAATAAATGCCTGAACTTCCGGGCTCTAATCATTACATATACAAAACCTACATCCTTCAGATCTCTGAGAAAGCAAGGAAAGCCATACGCTCAAAAGTTGTTTTTTTTGCAATCAATCAATCAATCTTTGGTGGACAATATGAAGAGCTGGCCAAGGCTTCTTTTCGTATGGAGTGGTATTAAATGCATATACATGCGTGTTTTAGGGTGACATCTCAATTTCTAGTATATGTGAAAAGGTAAACTTTAATGTAAACAAAAGCATGCACGCCACAGTTAAAGATTTTTGAATCTACAAAGAAAATCCGTGGTGGAAGGGTTAGCTTAGCGCGCTATGATGCCAGGGGTCCCGGGTTCGAATCCCAGCCTGGGCATGGATATTATTTGTGAGTGTCCACCAATTCCATCATATCATCACTCATCTTCATCTTCGCGATTAGCTAAAAGTGGCAGAAATTCGAAGTAAAATAAACCAAATATATCAATCAAACATTCCCGTCTCACTCAATGACTTTGTGAATCCAATCCAAAATCTACCAATAGAACCTGAAGTGTCTCATTTATCTCGTGCATTCATCTGACTAATGGAAATTTTCTTACAGTTTGACTTTAGGGTTTAACTTAAAATGGCGTTGTGTTTGTGTTGCATTCGATACCAGAATCAGATTCTAAGCAATAATGTCCAATTATATTATTAGTATACCTAATACATAGGTAAAAATAAGCCCCCCCCCCCACCGGTCTGATATAATCGCAGATTGCATCCTGTTTAAATGTCTAGGAAAGATTCATTTCACCTAGGAATGATATGCCGATGCGATGAGTCTAGAATTGTCACAGCCTCATCTAGGCTCATGTGTGGTGAGGTCCTTCTCGTTCTTGTTTCTGTTTATTTTTCTTTCGGTTTCCACTCTGAAGTTATTAAAAACACATTCTTGATCCACTTCATGCTCAGATAGCCTAGGGACTCTATTTTATAAAAAATCTCTTAACACAGTATATAGGTTTAAATATAGTTTTCCGAACACCCTCTTGCAAAGTTATGAAAAATATATTCGTGAGGTACAGTAGTAGTACATTGTACCCCCCTCCCAAGTTGGTCTGTCGTGTCTCATCTCATTCGGGTAAGTATTTTGTTTCGGAAAATTCCATTTTAAATATTCAAAAGAAAATGGGATCAGTCATATACCCTTCTGATGAAGATTTGTATCTTATCTTCGAATCGACGCGACCACCTCTTTAGAAAGGTGTACCTCCTTACGCAAGGGAGCATTCGTCTGCAGTGTGATTTTCTGAGAGCAAATCTGATTCAATCGTTCCACACACATTTTAAACAATTTTCATTTCCTTAAAGATGTTTTCAAGAACATAGGTCAATGAACTAACTAGTAGCAAGCACAATGTAGTAGAATCAGTTTACAATGGTTTGAATTTCTGTGGTAAGAAAGATTAAGTTATACAAAATATTCATTGGGCGAATTTAAAATAGGTTCCTTTTAACAGTAGCACCTTGCGTCTGCTGTCAAATTACCAAAGGGGGGTACAGGGGGTACAACTCGATTTGCGGATTTAGGGGGGTACAGTACCCCCTTCAAAAATTTGAGGGGGTACAATGTACCCCTGTACCCCCCCCCTTCCCGTTCCTGCGCCACTGGAAGACATGGCTATTGCAAAATCAGATACCAGGGCAAAGACCGCCAGAAGCCGGAAATGGCGAAGGAGCTTACGTGGCAACACTGCCTTATCTCACCCCAGCGAGCCAAGAGGGGGTAGGGCTGTGGTTTCCCCGTTAATAAGGGAGCCAGGGACACACATGCGCGTCTCTTGGCAGCCAGTCCCCGCGCTATCACTTAATTTGCAATGTATGCTCGTAAGTCATGATAAACGCAGCTCGAAAGGGAAGCTCTGAAAGTGGCTCCTGCCAGGCTGGAAAGAAAGCTTTCACTCCTCGCCTATTTGACATCTTGCCATCATACTTTCTTGCCTTCTCTTTGCTCCTGTTTCATTCCCAGTTTCTTTCATTCTTGGTTTCCAATTTTCAGTTGTCCTACTTTAACAATTCTTTAATCCTAAAACACATTCCCTAATTCTATCGAATCTTTGATGAAGTCTAAAAGGGGTGACCCTTTCTAAAGACGGGTATGACTCATCGCACGTAAGTCAAACACCATCTCGGTCAAGCGGCGTATTTAATCTTCCGACGCAAGCACAGAATGTTTTCGTGGTTAGGTTAGGCTTCTTAGCATAAATACACTACATTTAGCCTAACAACGAAATCAATTAACACGACGTCACGTCAGAAGAAATACAGCGCTTGACCGACAAGGTGTCTGACTAAGGTGCGATAAGTTAACCTTTCTTCCACGCAGTCCACCCTGGACTGCATTTTACAGACAAGCGAGGCTGTGGCGTCTGGACTCCTAGCCACTATAATTATCTGTGGAACTTGCGTCGTTCATTTGTGTTTGCGGTTCACATTATCACCATTCATCACAAATTCGAATTAGCCAAAAGTGGCAGAGAAATGACGTAAAATATCCTAAATCAAACTAAAAATAGAAATTCGCAGCTAGGCTAATCGGAAGTGAACCTACAGTTGAAAGTGGGATCCGGACCACTATGTATCTTCACCAGGGGAGACTAGTGTTGTTGTTGTTCTTCACAAATATGTATTACTACTACGATTTAAGGACATCGTTAAGGGGGAGCTTAGGGGCACTGGTCCTCCAAATTAATAATGTAATAATATTTAGCTGTTGTAATTGTTGAGAATTAGCCCGACCCTGTGGCCGAGTGGTTAGCACATCGCGCTGCGACGCCAAGGGTCCCGGGTTCGAATCCCGGTCGGGCTTGGCTGTTTGTGAATGTCAATTCATCACTTTGATCATTTCATCACTCATCCCCATCTTCGCAAATTAGTCAAGAGGCACAAAACGCGAAGTAAAATAAACTAAATCAATCAATCAATCAATTGTTGAGAATTAGAGTAAGTTGAGCATAAACGTAATAATGTGTGTGCCTTGAAAGCATTCGAAAAAATGGTCGATGTGTACTTTTTTCACAAAGGCCTACCCATGACCCCCTAATTCGCCGTTCATGATACATTCTCTTGTTCACACACGTGTATATATATTAAAAATACTACCATATATTAGTAAACTTCATATGACAAATTATACGTATGTCTTTTGACATATTACGTAATGAATTTTACTCCACTATATAAAATTTATATCCAAATTTGTCCCCGCCAACACATTAGCCTAGCTACACCCTGTTGCGAGTGTGTACTTGGTGTGGGAGGGGTCCGGAAATCAACTGGCTTATATCCAGAGAAAACTTCATCATTCGCCGCCAGGAAAGCTTCAAGAATATTGAAGTTTGACAAGTCCAAGAGAAAATAGCTGTAAATTATAATTGGGGTGCATCGATCAGAGCAGATAAACGCCATTGATATTCAGTCGAAGTCTATGAGGTCTCGTTCTTTTGCAGAGTTCAACCACCTCCCGTCGAAGAGACCAGACGCCAGATGACCGGTTAGGTGTCAGGGGAGAAAAAAATGGAATGTAATCAATCGGGCGAGGGTTCTTCTCCAGTTCCAGTTCAAATTACTTCTTTCACTTTCGAGCCTCAAAACTTCCATCCAAAATGAAATGAGCGCTTTCCCCGAAGGGCGGGGTAAACGCTAAAAGCTCGCGCCAGAAAGGATCAAATTGCGAGTAACTTAGACGCCATTCTCGTTCGATAGGCTCTGACGTAGGAACTTTGAGAAGCGCGTAATTCAATGTCGAATTCTCAGGAGGAGCACGGTCTTCTCACATTGTTTTCCACTTAATTTCAAGTGTGTGTACGCTACTGCTCAGATAAACCAGCGATGTGTCATTGAATATGAACAGACACCACACCAAAGGACGTATTTAGGGGGGGGGGGTTCCGGACCCCCCTCCGAGAAAGGCTTACCAAGTACTAAAATTAAATAATGTAAATATGCTCGTTTAGCATTTGTTGTATAATCGATGGTTATTAATTTCCTCTGAGCTTATTGGATTATATTGGGATCATACGGCTTTGAAAGACATTACAAAGAAGATTTATGCACTAATAATATGCATAAAATATTAATCATAAACTTTACTTTTCTCCAACTGCATCTAACATTGCTTTTGTTATTCAATAAATATTCAATTCTTCATGTATTCGACATTAATTTCATTGCCATAGCACTTGTTTTTACATAAATTATTCCGATCTTAACTATAGGTAAGCTACGTAATGAATATGCGCTGTATATCTTTATTCTTATACCGTATTTTTACCTATTCATGTAATAATAACATATTAATTTATATATTGTAATTAGTATTAATTTGATTTAATGCAATCAATTTAATTCAAACAATATTATTATCGAAACACTTGGTTCTGACCCCTGACCCCCACCGAAACATACGTGCCTGACCACACTTCAATTCCTGTTCGCCAAATTTGTTTATTAAAGTCCACTTATATTCAGAAAGACCAATTGGAGGCTCAGTTTAAAGTGATCACCTCACCCCACAGGCGGATATAGAATTCTATTCTGAGAGAAGTATGGTAAGATGTAACACTGGCAAAATAGTGTGTAGATTTTCTACATATTAAAAGAGTCTCAAATGTGTGCTTGTGTGTGTAAACATAAGTTAGAAGGGTTAGTTTTAGGTTCAATTTTCTCAAATAAACTAATCTGGACTGAATCTTCAAAGTGCCATTCGAACCACTGTGCAAAGTACCTATGGGAAATGAACTTAGTATCCTTTCATAGGATTACTACATTTTGCAATGATTACTAGACAATGTATTTCCTCAGGGGAACGAAACTGCCACCAACATGGGGAATATTCGACCCAAAATGCTCTACGTCATCAGTTAACGTGATTGCCTTGTAATCAACAATTCCAGGATTTAACTTCTGCTGTCGACTAATTTAAGGGACACACTTACCCTCGTGCCCCTCACCTCCCACAAAACACTAAACCCGCTAATGCCCCACCCACCCTTTTCTACCGCAGCCTCGTCAAACAGGAGCTGCGAGATTTCGTGTTGAACTGTAAAAGGAACTTCGTAATGTCAGACTGTTACCGTGTTGTTATTTTAGCCTGGATGTTGAAGTGTTCTGTGTGGTTACGTGTTATTTGGTTTTTCGCCCCGCCAATTCTACGTAGCGATAAGTTATCGGTTGAATAAACAACCTGTTCATTTCCCCGGTGTTACGCAACTGTCGCAGCACGTTCCAAATTTTCACAATTTTCTACGCGTTTTCGCTTGTTGTGTGGATGGGGGCAACGTGGCATGCAAATACAAACGCACCCTGAAAGTTCGAGCTCTCAAAATGTGTGAAAGGCAATCAGAGGACAGAGTGCAATCGCTACGAGGGCAAAAACACTAATCATTGTTGTGTCTAACGCTTGCTATTGGTGCATTGGTGCATAACCACTTGAACTCATTTGGTAACGTGTTGTGCATGAAAGAAAGATATGGATTTGACCTAACAGGTTGAAAATAAACATCTCCCAGAAACTTGACCTGAAGTTCGACTACTATTCTTTGGTGTCTGTTGAACTACATTTTTTGTTTCTTGTTTCTTCTTTATTATTCAGCATCTCTGGGGCCTCCCCGATGGCGTGGCGGTAACGTCGTCGTCTTGTGATCAAGGGATCTCGGGTTCGATACTCAGTGAAGGCACATAGTAATTCGGATCCCATTTCAACCGCAGGTCCAGTACAAATTAGCCTATCTGTGCATAAAGTGGAATTAAAAATACAAAAAATTCAGAATCTGCTACCCACTTGAATTCGCAGCATTTTCTTTTCCTATATTTGTTGTTGGTGAACTACTACTGCCCATTCACGTTCTGTTTGCGCATTTGGCATTTTCGTTACTCCCTTCCGTTCTCATCTCAGTCATTGTTCTTCTTTCCCAGTTCCATTCTTCTCTCATCTGCTTTCCTTATAATTCTTTTAATCTACACTTTTATCATCATTTCATTAAACATGCTTCTTACACTCTAATTGCCACTTTTTCAGATTCTATTGCTTCGTCACCAACACTTTCTTCTTTTTCTTCTTGCATTCTCGCCTTTTTGTATCATACTCAGTTTCTTAAAAGTTATGTCCCCCTGCCTCACGCTTTGACCACCACACTCACTCGAAAGCTTTCGGTCGAACGACCTGGTACTGTGTACACGTGAAAAATCCTGGGGAGACAGGGGTAGTTCCCCCACGAACAATATTGCCCTAAAGAACCCACCCCAATCAAAAGATAAGCAATTATTTTGATTTAAAAAAACTTTACTAATGACAATATCGAATATACACACACATAGTTGTGTCGTCGTAAGTGAACGCACTCTCTCTCTAGCTTTCAAGAGATCATTAATAAGATCTACACCAATAACAATATAGGGCTTCCCGGATGGTGCAGTGGTAACGTCGTCGCCTTGTAATCAAGGTGTCCCGGGTTCGATACCCGGTGGAGGCACAAGTGATTCGGATTCCACTTTAAACTGTAGGTCCAGTCCCGATTAGCCTAACTGTGCATAAAGTGGACTTAAAACACCAACTCAAACCAAACCAATACACACACACAATAAAAGTTAAATAAGAATGCAAGACAAATATAATTATGAAATCTAACCGATTTATATTAATAGAAAGCCAAAATTAAACAACAGCATAAACATAATAAAAATATTACAATTATTTTCTAATTTACTGACATCTTTAACCAGTTCCGGTCTCCCACAATCCTTCCTAGAGGTGTGGAGTTCTTAAACCGGTAATGGGGTGACGTCGGGTCAGCACTTCGAACCCCCAGTCGTTATAGGAGATATCCGTGACCGGGTTACGCTACTCATTCGCAGCTCCCCATTTTCCTCACGATGGTGGGTTGCCACCCGTTCCTTACATAGGCCGAAATCCCAGAGACTGAACCCAGGCGGACTCGAACCTAATTCCTTTATATTTTAACAATAACGTATTTTTACACGAAAGAATGACAGCGGAACCTCTACAGAGCAAATGCGCAAACGTTCCAGAGAGGGAGGGGGCCTCAATCATGCGGGTGACGTTTGCGACACAGAAACTCACAAACTTTCCCCACGAAGTCCCTATCACCTTGCGTCACGCAGGGGGATTGATAAGGAAGTGATGACACATCATGAATAATTGTCGGGCGGTCACGACCTCCGTTGCCTTGTAAAAACACCCAGCAGTCTCCACTAGCGTCTCAAAATAATTGGAAAATTCAAACTGATTGTAAAAAGTAACAAGTGTTGTACACCCGCCGGCACTAATATGGGGCACTCAGATCCTGAAATCCTAAGCCGCGCGTCAGGCTAAGTTTGCAGCAGGTTTTATGTATCAATCCGCGCGGGAACTGAGCACAGAATCTTCCGTGCCAGTCTTGCCTCAACCGCCGAGCTGCTTACATCGCAGACACTGAGAAAATCCACAGTATTGTCAACCGCACAACACATCAAAACCCGCATGCATGTCAAGCGGAATATATTTGTTTCTTTTTGTCTCCTGAAACATAACATTTTAGAAGTACTTTCGGCGCATAAATTATTTAAAAAAATGTGTCATTACTTAATATAAATGCGAAATATCTTCGAAACATGAGAGTATTTTTCCCAGGGGGCAAACAAGTCACATTTCCCCCAAAAGAGTATAGTTCCCTAATAACATTGCTTAAATTTGAATTTATTGTGTTAATGCAATAATTAACACATATTATTGTGGCTAAAATGAAATTATATGTGTGAAATACATAATTTTTGGTTGACTTTCATTTTCCAGGGAGGGAACGGCCCCCTTGCCCCCCCTTCCGGACGCCCATGAGCATGTGTGTATATTTCGAGCACGCAAAAATAAAAATAAACAAATATATAAGTAAACAACGACAGGCCCTCTTGAATTTAATGACAAATTATTGTTTTTGGTTTATAAAAAAATACGTTTATGAAAACCTTTGTTACTGTAAGACACACGCACTTCAAGTTATACCAGCAAAAAAAAAAAAGTATGATTTGTTATTGTGGATATATACAATCAGGTGCATTGTCTGCTGCTATTATTCTGGTTACAATTTATGAATCACTTCACTAAACCAGGATTCAAATCTTGGTCTGTCCATTTCTTGCTAATCATCCATCCCTTTCCTTGCACGGAACAGTAAATATATGCGCCTTCACCAAAGACGTCATTGCCGTCAGTGGGTGAAACAATAAGCCTCCCCCTTCCCCTCTCCCTTTCTCGTCGGTTTCTTCAGCCCTGGCGGTGGTTTTGCATGGTGATATATATATATAAAAAAATCAATATAACGCCCACGACCCTCCCAGAGTTAAAGCACGTCTGGTCCAAATAATAAACATGTTTCTTCTCACGGGGATATCTTTTAATACCGGGGACATTCTTTTGTAGTCAAACAACAAACAATCGTTTCCTCTTCCTAAACTCAAACCGCAAATCATTCAACACCCGGGATACAGTTCGTGCCCCCATTGACGGCAAATCACCTCACGCCCTGTTTTACTTTGATCTTGTTTCCGTAAGGAGGATTATGCATTTTAAACAACTTGCTTGATTTGAAGAGCTTTTCCCTTCGGATGAAGCCCACAATAACACTCGCTGAACAGGAGACCTTGCTTGATTCAGCCATTCTCGCCGCTGTATAGCACGATTATTAATCACAATAAACATAGGGTTAAAATAGTGGGATGTGCAACATTGGTATCACGGATTCCACGCGCTCTGCAACGTATTCAGTCTTGCTCGACTCGCACTTGGGCTTCAGGGATTCCTCAGCTCAATACAAACTCCAGTTGACGAATCTGCGGATCCAAGTTCGTCTGCACAGTGATTGCAACCGATCAAGTCCACACCTGCTAATGGATGTATTATTTTGTCTGTATTTTACAAATTTAATAACTGTTTTCTTGCAAGTATGCAGTTGTGTCGGAATAGAACCCGTCTCAGTGGAACTATATTCTTGCGCGCACGTTTGGATCTACATATGCGAAAACCTGCTGCAAGGTTAACCTGACGCTTGGCTTAGTTTCCCTGAAATGCGTCATGCGTGTAACTCTACGACGACAATAGCAAGTTCTACTATTGCCGCTAAGTTAGGTCTTGCAGGGAAGTCAGTATTTCAGGATCTAGGTGTCTCATTTTTATTGCTGGTGGGTGTACACTGCACAATTTATACTGCATTCGGACAATGACACCTTTCTACAGTGAAACCACAAGCAAAAGAACCTGCGCAGAACACCATATCATTTATGTACGGCATACAACACTGACTTATTTTATGTCGCTTTTAGTCACCTTTGGCTAATCGCAACGATGTGATATGAAGGGACAATCATATAAACCTATGTGGACGACAGCACAAGCTCCACAGAGGATTATACTGGCTGTATGTCCAAACGCCACCGCCTCGTTAGTCTGGTAAATGCATGGTGCACTCTACGGAAGAGAGATCAATACATTACACAAGAAAATCGCGTCTTAATAGATGATAGGAAATTAAACTATTGAAATACTAACCTGGAGGGGGAAAATCTTCCCTATACCTTTGGCAGTCCTTCAATGCGCATGCGCAACATCTGCTTGGAGCATGAGCCTAGCTATCTATTCTGCCACTTGAAGGCGCTTGCCCGAGTTTCCCTAAGCAAATAAACTCATCCTAACCTACAAGCCAACCCTCGTATATGCCCTCACTACACAATTCTGCCACCTAAATACAGTTATAATCAGGAGTTTTACTTACGAGTAAGAAACGGTGCATTACGTCATACTTGCAGGAATTCAAATCATAATGCATACTATTTTACATGCGAACATTGAAACCGTTCCTAAACCACTCGCTGCTCCTTGTTGGAAATGCTTGCAAGTCCGTTTCACCATTGAATGCCAGTTCGCCGCAGTCCATGGCATGGAATGTCTCCGCTGTCTTTCGGCATGTGGACGCGGCTGCTGAATGCATCCACGCTTCTGAAACAATAAAATGCAACTTCGGAATTCATGATTTTGACATAGTTCCTCAACGGTGTGGTAATCTGGTAGTACTGCAGTGTGGCGAGTTATGTGTCATTCTAGAGCACGGACGAGACGAGATTCTAAAAATCGAGACAATACCAAGAGTATACATCTCGTTCGAGACTTTGGTATATTTGAAAAGTTTACGAAAACGACATCTTCGGACATACCAAGCGGGTATCTACTTTATTAATTAGATACGTCACATATTTTGTTGTACTGAGAAGACAGTACATAGTGGAAATTGAGAACTTGTACTGCGTGGTTGTATACACGTTCAGGATAAAATTGACTTTTGGAGGACTCGCATGGTCGAAATTGAGTTGAAGTTCATCTGTACAGTCCCGTTCAGTCAAAGTGGCATATTCTTCAACTGTTCAACCGTATAAAGTGTGCCTCTTTCTTGGATTCCATTCTTAAATGGGGCTAACCTCAGCTTATTTCGTATTTAGTATATCGCTAATTTACTTTTCGATTGGCCAATCTCCATAGCGCAGTGGTTAGCAGAGAGTGCAACAACGTCAGGAGTCCAGGGTTCGAACCCTGGCCTGGGAATGTGTGTTCCTTGCGTTAAATAACAAAAATCAAATCAAATTGAATTCTGTGTGTAAACTTTCTGTAAAGCTTCAGCAACCTTCCACTTATCCCCGCCTCGGTGGCAGAGTGCTGTGTTCGCTATCTCACCTCTGGGTGTCCCCAAGTTCGAGTCCTAGCGAGTGTGCGTCTCCGTCAATTTTATGTAATCAGCGTCAATTTATTCTACGCGTAATTTACGATGCAAAATATGAAAACACAAAGTACTGGTTTTTGCGGGGAGACTATTTCAAGACGAGGATGCGGGAAAACCGTGAAGCAAAAATATAGCACGGAAGAGCAGCACTCACGGTGATGTGCATGTCCACGATTGGGAAACATGTGGCTATAAATCAGGAGGGGAAAACTTCCCACTTTCGAGTCGAAACGTCCGATTTCTCTGCTTGGAGGTTATTGAAAGCTAGTCCCAGCCACTGACACTCCACTTTCTTTTTTTCTCTCTCGGATGCTTTGGAACGAGGGGAAATCGCTTCGAAGTTCACGACCGGGGGTCAGCCCCTCATGACCCGTGAAGAAGTCGTCGATGGACACCCCAGTCTCCCACGGGGCCCTCCCTGCCGCACCTTGCAAAGTCAAGCTTGTTTTACCGTGGGGTCAACAAGTGTCCCATCTCCTTCGCTCTCCGTTCGGAGCCGGAAAACATGCGAGCAGAGGCGCAACCAAGAATTTTTATCTGGGGGGAGGGCAAGTACCAGGATAAATGTACCAATAATAATAATACTAATAAAATAATAATAATTTTAATAATAATAATGTTAATAATAATAATAATTTTAATAAGCATAAAGCTAATAATAATAGTGTTATTATAACATTATTATTGTTATTATTGATTTGCTTTATTTTACTTCGCTTCTTGTGCCACTTTTGGCTAATTTGCGAAGATGGGGATGGTGGTTTAGCACATCGTGTTACGACGCCAGGGCTCCCGGGTTCGGATCCTGGACTGAGCATGTATGTTTGTGAGTATCCATTAATCAATTTCATCATATCATCACTCATCCTCATCTTCGCAAATTAGTCAAACGTGGCACAAGACGCGAAGTATAATAAAGCAAATCAGTGAATCAATACATAAATTGTCTCAAATGTGCACACTCCCTTTCCTCGAAACAATTGTTCATGCATTTAAAACAAAATCAATTATTTCTCTGTCTGGTAATTTACAATGCATTAGAGGAAAATGATAAATTCCGAGCGAAGCGAGCAAAGACGTTTTTGGATCCAATTTTTTTTGCAGGCTGAAATCAATATTGATTTAATAGGGCGCAAATAATTTCACGGGACGCCAATGCATTCTCTCTTTTACAACTTTTGTGCCTCCCCGATGGTGTAGTGGTAACATCGTCGCCGTGTGATCAAGGGCTCACGGATTGGATACCCGGTGCAGGCACAGTGGTTTGGATCCCAATTTAATGATTGATTGATTTAGTTTATTTTACTTCGCGTTTTGTGCCTCTTGGCTAATTTGCGAAGATGGGGATGAGTGATGAAATGATGAAATTGATGAATGGACATTCACAAACAACCAAGCCCGACCGGGATTCGAACCCGGGACCCTTGGCGTCGCAGAGCGATGTGCTAACCACTCGGCCACAGGGTCGGGCAGGATCCCAATTTAAACTGTAGGTCCAGTTCCGATATAGCCCTTTCCGTGCGTAAGTGGAGTTACAACCACAAATCAATCAATCTTACAATTTATTTTCATTTAGATCCATCGGCTCCCAGGACCGACTTCCGCTGCTACCTAGCTACGGTTCTGAACTTGATAAGGCTAAGAAAAGCAGGTATTGCGAGCGAAGCGAGCAAGACATTTTTTTCAAAAGTATTATTATTTGCATAAAATTTGAAATTGTGGGCAGTAATTGCCCCCTGCAGGTACACTTGGCTTGTTTAGTTTCCTTTCAACAAGCTTCCCAAAGTAACTACATATACAACCAAAACTCTACTACTCGTACCCTTTTACATTATAATGGTATTGTGCGAGTGAAAACCGGGCCAGTGGAAAGGAGGGGCGAATCGGGAAATCGTTTAGGGTGTAGGCGACTAAAGAGGCCACCTGTTGACCGCAAAGAAAATAAATTATTAAAAAAAAATGAAATATTAAATAAAATTATCATTTTTAGCTCTATCAATAGTTATAGAGATACTGGGAGTTTAAATTTACAAATAGTAAATTTAAGATTCTAGATATCAAATCATTACCTCCTTACATGATTAACATGTGCTACTATGGTATACTCCCGGTCATGGAAACCTACAACTGGGAGGTTCGTCGTGCTGACCACACGTCACCCCGTAATTGGTTGGATGATCGCCCACATCTACTGAGGCATGTGTGAGTGAGGCTGACAGTTGGTAGGTAGGCTTTGACCCTCAAAGGCTGTTTTTTCACTGGGTGGATGTGGTCAGCGCAACGAGTCTCGTCGCTCCTGTTTTCTGGGTTTCGACAGCCGAATCCCATACTATTGCAAGTCTCTCCCCGCCTGTCCTCACGATGAGACTTGTAGATCCTATCCGGGATCGAACCCAACGCGCAAGAACACTAACCACACTATCAGTTTCTGAATGAGAAATAGTACGCTAGATGCTGTGCCAGGACGCAAACTATTGCCTGCTATTGGTGGGTACAGGGGTGCAAGAAGGACCCAATTTTCTTTACATAACACAGATCTTTAGAATGTGTACTTCTGGTCAGATGTAGGTGTGTCAAAAGCATATTCACACTCCCTTACACTAAAAAAAATGCATCTGTGTCAAAAGCATATTCACACTCCCTTACACTAAAGAAAATGCATCTGAGTTGCCACCAAAAATAGTGGCAACAGGAATCTAGTTTTTGTGTTTATGCGTAATTGGCGTTGATTAGCACCATCTTTGGTACCTTGTTACACTATTTACTCTCAAACCACACCGAGTGTTGTGTTACACCAGTTAGGGAGTTACACCATACCTGGTCTCTATCCCTAAATATCAATATATGAATTATGGCATAATCATAAAGAGTAATAGTTTATTGACAAATGTGAAATTAGGTTTAAATTAGTATGTCAACCACTGGATCTAATGAACTTGTCACGGGCCGGTATAATTGTTACCACGGCCCTGTACTGGGCTGCGGCCCAGCGGTTGAAAACCACTGCTTTAGAGCGTAACTTTTGAGTGCCTCTCCCCTGCGAGTGGAGAGAAAATTTTAAAATGACATTTAAAAAAATGCAATTTTACCAAAAGGTAAAAACCCTTAAAAACACACATAATATCTTCTAAGTGTTTCAATTGCAGGGATGAGAAGGGGGGACAAAAGCCCACATCCTACCATGTAAAATCCGTGACTTGCTAATACCGTGGAAAGCCTGGTTCTTATGGTGCGCTGTCCTTAGAATGCCTTCAGGCATATCTTTAAAACAACTGAATAAATTAAAGTGAAGCATGCTTGTTTATGCGAAATTAACATTTTTTCCACAACTACTCGACAAAACACTTTCTTCCAGATTCGCTTCTACCTCCTGAATAGTTCAAGTCGAGAGGTTTCGTGGCCTTGGATGTAAATGGAGGAGTTTCATGTTACACCTTGCTTGCTTCATCGCGTACGCTCTTCACTTGTTTCCCTTTCGAGTTACGTAAGACTTTATATAACCCTCTCCTATAGTTACACGCAATTATTTCGACGGTTACCACCAGCAACACGACAGCTTCTGCACGAACCTCTTCACAACGCCAGACAACAAAGGCTACTACGTCAATACTGCAATCGCAGAAATTAGTGGACTGTAGAGTGATCTGGTTATACAATCTGCTCTGTTCTGTAGACGCAAAATAAGGAAATGCTTGTTTCTTGTTTTGGAGCGTATTTGCTCAGGGTGCAAGTGAATCTGATTTCATTCCGTTCCCTTGGCAACAGGCGGTGTTCGAATTGAACGGAGGGAAGTCACCACCACGTCTTGCTGATATCCTTTCGAAGTCGCTACATTTCTAAATTCTTTCACAACTGGTAACTTACTTCTTTCTACCATCTTCTCTTTCTATCTCTCTCCATTTTCCTGTTCTCTCCCCCCTGTTTCTTATATATATATATATATCTCTGTCCTTTATTTTGTTTTTCTCTTTTTCCTACCACCTTCCCCCTCTCCCATGTTTTGCTCTTTCCTTTTCCTGGATTCTCAATATCTATCTTTTTGTTTCCTTTTTACCTTCTCTATCTCCTTTTCCTGGTCTCTCTCTCTCTCCTTTTCCCTATGCTTTCTCTCCCTCTTCTTTTCCCCGTTCTCTCTCTCCTTTCCTGTTCTCTTTTTTCTACTTTCTCTCCTTTTCCTATGTTATATCTCTCCTTCTTCCTATGTTCTCTTTTTCCTACCTTCTCTGTTTCCTTTTTCCTGGTTTCTCTATCTCCTTTTCCTACCTTCTCTCATCTTCTTTTCCCCCTTTAAAACTGTCCCTGCCTTCTCTCTTTTCCCTACTCCTCTTTCCCTACTTTTTTTCCCACCCTTCCTCCTCTCTTTCTATCTCTCCTGAAAATTTCTCACATAGGCTACTGCGCGTTCAGCATCCGTACTCGGTCCAGATCATTCCATTCCGCGACCGCGCAACGCAGAGAAGTTCGAGAAGAGCCAACAATGCGGCCTTGGTGACCTTGAAAACGCTGGTGCGTAACGCTCCCAATCGATACAGTAGCCGACATTTTCATGTTCCGGGCAATGCAGGATCCGATGCGGAAGTTCTGTCGCTGGGAACACGATCCAGCCCCGGTTAGGCATTCAGAGAAGTTGCAGCAAGCGATGTCAGCAATTCAAGCCGACTCGCTCAAACTAACTTCTACAAAAGCTAACGTGTGCAGGATGGACTTTATATTATTTTCGCGCTCAAACCAAGGTTCTTCCACTGCTTGCACAGTCAGTCATGAGTAGACAATGGAACTGTACACAGGGAAAATATCCGGAAACACGTGTGTACATTTGTGTTCAAAAAGTGTCAAATATGCACTAAAATTTAAATACATACAATAAAAATTATCTGCGCCAATATTATATCTGTCAACAACAATGTATTTAAATTGACCAAGATAGTCAAATCAACATTTTGTGAAATGTCATTATAGTACAGAAATGAAAGTTCCTCTTTTATTATTTTTCGTAATTTTCCAGTGAAAATCCACCTTCGGTAATCTTTCAGTACTGAATAATCCTAGGTGAAAGATTTACGAGTATCGTAAATTCTCGCTCAAACCTGGTATTTGGATGTTTGGGATCAAGGATTTCGAGAGCAATTTTGCAAAGTGGTGAAATGCACGACATATATTCTGAATATGTAAAACAGAAAAATATGCAGACACAGCCAAGATACCACAAAATATGTAAACAAAGTTTATCGCTACTTGAGCCTACTTTCATGATAGGTGGAATTACCATTTCCAAACGAAGCCACTGAACTGTATAAACAAAACAGCCTAGTTGTTGGTTTCAGGATCACAGGCAGAGAACTTGTCAGCGATGGCAACACTGATCCTTATCTGCTAGCTACTTGTTTGCTTGTGGCTATGTTTACTCCAACGCGTAATCTCGCACAATCGGAAAAATATCTTGAGCATCAAATTCAACAATATGGTGGCGGGTGTCTTAGAAACAACTGGATTACAAGTACACGGGATGATAAGCTATCCAAGGATACATCATCCTATGCAGCAGTCTGCCTTTGACGAACATTACCCACATGTCGAGGTGGGAGATCATCCAACCAGTTACGGGGTGACGTGTGGTCAGCACGACGAATCCCCCCAGTCGTCGCTGAAGGTTTTCCATCACCGGGTTAGGCTACTCATTCAGCTCCCCAATTTCCTCACGATGGTGGGTGGCCACCGGTCCCATACACAGGCCGAAATGTAAGGGAAAAAAAAGTTGTTACAACCCCCAGGAGACTCGAACCTGCGCGCGTCCCGTAGCCGGAGCCCGCACGGCCACGGTGCGGGACAAATAAGCATATACGTTCCTCAAATTTCAGCACATACATTCCTTAAATAAATCACGAACAAGTCGTTGAATTGAACGCAATTGAAAAGTCGTTGAACAGCGTTCCATTTGGAAATCTTGAATGGTCTGAAATTGGACAAGTTCACATTTTTACCAAAACGTGGGAGTGTGCACCGCATGAAAATAAATAGACTAGCGATTAGCCGTAACAAAGACAATAATTTTATTTCCAAAGGAAGAAGTAGGGCAGATTAGATACTCTAAAGAAGTGTGATGTTGATGCATTTTCTAGATATTAATAGTCTAAATGTAATCTGAGACACCAGAAAACCAATGTGAAGACAACTAAATAATTTTATAAATATCTCATTCCTACAGATATACAGATAGTTAATTTAAGATCAACACAAATATTATGTTCCTCGGTTGGTTGTCGAATATATTTTATTATCACATTTCTCACTGCTGTAGAAATATTCATTATTATTTTTTGTATAAATCCGATTATATAAATACAGACGAGAATGTTCCACCGCTTAACCTTTCCTTTCTCCCAAGCCACAAACACGCGTTTACACTTCCAACAATGCTTGCTCTTCACCACAGAATAGAAATAAATAGCATTCTGTACCCCAATGCTTGTTTCCGATAATCGATTTCAACAACATGTGCTCTGATTGGTCGACAGTCAGGCTTGGATGGAGTTACATAGAACTGCTCGTAAATAGGAAATCTTGGACCTAACGTTGCATCCAATGAGAAAAATGACTGTCTCTGACGTCATTTTCTTTTAAGCGTTCAATTCAACGACTTGTTCGTGAGTAATTTGATCGTGTACAAACAGCTTAATAGTATGCTCAATTACATTTCTTAGATACTTATTTATGATTCCATTGCGATTTTGACAGCATATCAGTGGAAATTAATATTGTTGGCCGCTTCAGGAGTAAAAATTAACGTCAAAAAGGAAAATGCTCTTCTGCAGCTAAGGTCAATGAACTGTTCCTATTCCTTCACCCTTTTCTGCGGGGGTGGGGGGCAGTAAAGGGGTTTCCAGCCTTCAACAAACACCTCTTGTGCCACTGGGACGTGAAATGGTCTGTTGCGGATGCGCAGACGTCGTCAGCAGTTGCCCGGTCGAATCCCCCGCAGCCCCGTCAGCCAACAGGTACGTCCACTTGGGGTGACCTTGAATGGCACCAGCTGAGTTCGCTCACCCAGCGACCCAGCGGGGCCGATCGATGCGGCGATAGGTCAAGGGCTTCCAGCTTCTCCCGTTGAGGAGGCTGCGGTTATTATTCCGCTCGCGGCGTTGTCATGGAAACAGGAGTTGCTCTTCTCGGAACAGAAACCATCTCTTCCTACACCACAAAAAGAGCGGCACGGTCCATGTGAGCATATCGTTTCAATTCAGGGGGAACCCACACAACTTCCGTTTTGTTATTTGTATTTATCTTCTTTCACGCCACTTTTCTTGCCTGTTTTCTACACGCGACGATAAGGATGATTGATGATGAGTAGCAACGGATTTCTAGCTCTTTCCTTGTATCACTGATCGGGTTTATTTTACCTCGATTTCTGCTACGTTTGCCTAGTCGCAAAGATGAGAATGGGTGATTAATGAAATTGATGAAGCACAAAGAACACCTATGCCCAGTCCGGGATTCGAACCTTTGAAACTTCGGTAACAACATCGAAAGTTGACAACTTAGCGCTACCACCGAGTCGGGCCCTATATAAAAATTGGAAGGAAGGACGAAATACCATGGGTCATGTGTGTTAGAATGTTCGGGGATGACATATCTTGAAATAAGTTTTCCTTGCTTGACTGGAAGTTAATTGACAATACTTGATGACGGTAACAGTAGGGATGGACGATATCGGAAATCTGCTATCACGATGTATACCGCCAAAATATCGTAACGATATATCGTCGACACTATATATACCGCCAAAATATAGTGACGATCTAACGTCGACACGATATACACCGCCAAAATATCGTGACGATATACCGTCGACACGATATATACCGCCAAAATATCGTGACGATATACCGTCGACACGATATATACCGCCAAATTTTCGTGACGATATACCGTCGACACGATATATACCGCCAAAATATCGTGACGATATACCGTCGACACGATATATACCGCCAAAATATCGTGACGATATACCGTCGACACGATATATACCGCCAAAATATCGTGACGATATACCGTCGACACGATATATACCGCCAAATTATCGTGACGATATATCGTCGACACGATATATACCGCCAAAATATCGTGACGATATATCGTCGACACGATATATACCGCCAAAATATCGTGACGATATATCGTCGACACGATATATACCGCCAAAATATCGTGACGATATATCGTCGACATGATATATACCACCAAAATATCGTGACGATATATCGTCGACATGATATATACCGCCAAAATATCGTGACGATATATTGCCCAACATTAGTAACAAGCACTACGCAAGTGTCAAAAAGTATTGCTATTTAAAATGTTGGTTACTATGCGGATACAAGCGTGGTGAAGAACTGCAAGACTGCTGTAAGACAAAAAAAAACGACAATCCGATATTTCACGCCTCATGGGAAGGAAGAGGCTTCAGGAAGTCGTTGCGTTGGCGCCTTGAGAGTGAGAACTCCACGCTTGCAACTGGCTTTTACATAAGCACCAGGTAGACAGGGAACGCCATGCCTCAGTAACCACATCAAAGGGACTTGGGCGCCACTTTCCCCGTCGGCGACACCTTCCTCCTCGGAGGACTCACGCTCCACATCCGACAAACCGTTCCCAGCCGGCAAATCCATGCGAAATTCGCTCGGAACCCAATGAGAAGGTAATGGCTGCCTTTGGAACCGCGGTTGGGAATTGTGTTCATGCAAATTGAATTATTGGTTCTTACGGGCGATTTCTGTACGCTACCGCCTTACGGGAATCCAGGAAGGCATTAAGGTGTGAACGGTGGTTTCAATGTGGGGAAATTTAAGAATTAATTGACAGTTGCGTGAACGAACTACTGTATGTGCAAATTCTATGATAGTTGCGAGTACACCTTCGTCGAGAAAGGAATACAATGCCCTTCTTGAAATTTCTGCACGTGAATTCAGTAACATGACTCCAAGAGGTGTTAAATGTCCAGGAAATTCAATTCCAGTCCAGGAGAGAAAATCAGCAAGCGTAAACTGGTTCTGGACCGTAAATAAACTTTTTATGTTTAAAGTTTATTTCAATTCGGCCCAGGAACCTTTTTCCCGGATCAATTTACATTACGGCCCAGGAATCTTTTTTTTGGATCAATTTAAATACGGTCCAAGTTCCGTATTGAAATGAAACAATACGCAACTTGAAGTGAATTTAAATTGTGTGTCAGAAGGTTCCGGCCCAGTTACGGAACCCAGTAGAAGCCATTAGAATTTATGGGTTCCTGGACTTTAACATGACTATAAAACGAAACTGAACTCTTTACACTACAACCCTTTGGAGGGCAAAGCCTTTACCTTGCAACTTCTTGCCACTGTTATCTGGGTAGGGCAGTGCAAAATGGAATTAAAGTACAGACTATTTGAACAATTCCAAGGTGTAATATAGAAATTTGATCCCATACTCAACATTTGGTCAGCAATTTATTTAAATCCAACATGGCTGGTCGCCAACATTGTTCTCAGAGACAATTGGCACAGATATCGTCAGTTCACTGTTCTTTCTCAGTCAAGTCGCAAGCCACAATGCAACCGTTACCCACAATTGTCTCTGGAAGGAAAGCATTATTGTTGCATCAACAGAGATGCAACAATTAAGGACTCACTAGAGATACGCAGAGTTGCATTTCGTCACCGGACGGCCGTGGGAAAGAGCACGGAAGCCATGTCACCCCCCCCTCTCCTCTCGCGCACAAAGGTGGTGCCTTTTGACTTCGACCTTGGAGCCGACTGATTCTGTAAACACACCTGAATAGGCATGACGTCAGACGAACAACACGACTCAACGTACAATCCGATCCAATCCTCCTGGTTGGCAATGGCTCCTTGCTAGTGGCGTGCTCCAAGGTGGCTCTCAGACCGAAGCGACAAGCGACGCGGACATGTTTGTTAAAAAAAAAACCAATGCCCTCATTGCGCATCCGCGATCACCAGACCGAGGCGACACGCGATGCACGATATCAAGGGGACTGCGCATCCGATCGAAATGTGTAGCTCGTCGCTTCGGTCTGAAAGCTCCATAAAACTCCAAATACCATTAAAAACACTGATTAGAGTACTGCATGGGACCACTCGTACTCGTTCCAGTCTCCCACACTCGTTTACAATGGAATTTATTTTAATGTGACGATAATCGTAGTCACACATGTAAAATATCGGCCTTGGTAGTTTTAGCATTGGTAAGATAGACTAAAGTACATTTTTACATGTAGATAATGACTATGATTACTTAAGTTTCAATTTCACTGCGTCTCTCACTTCATGATCCACATTTGAGGGCCCACTAACCACAGACAAATTACGGTTATACGTGTACTACTGGGCTTCGAGTGTATACCGCTCGTTTTGCCTGTTCAGAGTTATTCGCTCGAGCGAAGAAGTTGTCAATTCCGTACGCTATATAGCGTCATCCGTGCGAACTATTGGAAGCTCGAGCAAAATCCTCTCTTTGTAGCATTCCATGGAATCAACTTTCGTAGAGTTAGGTTATGCAATTGAATCAGAACTTAAGCACAGAAGCCTTGCGCTACCAATAACACAATTCCTGGCCTACGTTTGCTTCAAGTGTTTTACCTAATCTTGTAATTTGAATTATTGATACTCATATTATATAAAAGATAAATACCCAATATACAGTGCAGTGCATCTCTCGATTTTGAGGTCTCGTCACAACCGTGCAAATTTAGTGAAAAAGTGAAACTTGCTTAAATTGTGCCTCCAGAGAAATCGTGGCTCTTTTGTTTTTGGTTCTGTCCCATGGCAAATCCTCAATCAGCCTGACGAGATCGGCTTTTGTACTCGCAAACTCATGTTCTAATTCCGATTGACAAAAGAACCAAACAAAAGCCGATCGGAATCTCATCGCCAGTTTAGAAAAATAAACGAAAGAACCCCCCCCCCTCCCACACGAGATGTCGTCACATGGAGCTCTTCCAGCGAGAGAATAGCCCGCGTGGCCTTATTCGATGTAGCGGTTCCAATTTCCAATTGGCAGAGCACTTTTTTGTTCTTCGACTTCCTGGTCGAGCGATGTCGACAATAGCACGCACGAGGAACACCGATGGACATCAGCTTCCAAAGGCGGAAACGGAGATGAAAAGCTGGCACACACTCTCCAGGAAGGCCCACCCCACGTACGCAGCGTCCCCTCCCAACCTGCGCCACATACGAGGGCATCCGGTGTCATCTAGTCCGTCCCTTGCCAAAATCCCCCTCGCAATCACAGCCTCTCGAGGGAACACGTGAAAATAAACCGTCTACAGCGTGGGTTCAACAACGCCAATTGTCCTCCCCTCTGTGGGGGAGAGTAAGGGCAATGAATCCACAAACTATACAACGCAACACACTCGCGTGAAAGTTCACTGACTGGACTGCGAAAGAGCTAAACTGCGTCTGGAATCAAATTCGTGGAGGTAATTCACTGAGAAGTGTACCAGTCTAACCCAGGCTTTACACGCTGTGTCCTAGGCAAGAGGCTGATTTGATTTGGTTTATTTTAGTTAGGTTTTCTGTCACTCTTGGATAATTGTGAAGATGAGGATAGGCGCCGACTTAGGGGGCAAGGCACTTTCTGGCACCCTCAAAAAAAAATTCACGTAGAGGGACATATTATATATATTTACATACATAAAATATTGTTCATGCCTATCTTGCCCCCCTTCCCCCAATTTATTTCAAGTTAGCGCCTCTTTGCATGATATGATGAAGGGACACACAAAGTACACCCATGCCCAGGCTGGGATTCGTACCCGGGACCCCTGGCGCAATGGAGTAATTTGTTAAAGTTCCAGATTTGTAGTAAAATCACAATCTCACAGGTTCGATTCCCACCACTGGAAAACGAAATTTCATTCTCTCGAAGCTTAGTGTTAGAATAAGTCTAGTTGGAAGCACTAGACAATGGAAAATGTCCAAATAACATTGCCTGCTAATGATAGAGGTTGGTTGAGAACATACTGGAATTCATGCTGAGGATAGGTGGCTCCGGAGGAGAAACAGGCTCAAACTGCAAATGGTTGACAACCACGTATGCTACGAAAATAATCGTTCTCTGCCCCCTCTACCCTTATCCTCTGATCCAATGGTAATTTACTCTACCCAGCACGTCTTTGTATGGAAGCTACACTACTACGCTAGTGTTTTAGGTTCGAATCCTAAGATGTGTACTGTCCCGTCATCTACTTTTTGTCAGTTCATCACTCATCTTCATCGTCGGGATTGACGTAGAGAGAAAGGAAACCGATGTAAAATAACCAAAATAAAAAGCTACTTCAGTAGAGAAAGGCAAAAAGTGTGTGTGGGGTTGAGAACTGTAATCACTAGACCTCGGATAGTTAGGTTACAAAAATGTGCCTTTAGGTTCCTAAAATAGGATCTAAAAATCCTAAAATAGGTTCTAAAAATTTTAAATTAGGTTCGAAAATTCCGGATTTAGGTTCCAAAAAAACTTAAAAATGGTTCAAAGTTCCTGAAAAAATGCTGATTAGGTAGAATCGTTAAAAAAAAAATCAGAAGAAATTTCTCAAAAAATTTCAATAGCGAAAGTTACTTGTTGATTTGAAGAATGAATTATGTATGTAAAATTTGCTGCACAATACCGGGGTGACTATTCACCGGGAATACCGGGAAACGTTACTTCACAAGCTGTGAATGCCACAAAGGGCCGAACATGCGCGAAAGTGAGCAAGACCACATGGATCAGAAGTTTGCTTGCATTTTGGACCATGCAGGTAACATTGGCGCCAGACATTTTGCTTTGTTTAGAACTTTGAAAAAACAGCATTGACTTGGGAGGGAGGGAAATCGACAAAAAGTAAGTTTCAAATACGTTAGTCATTGCACTTTTTCGGCACCAAACCAAGCAAACACCTCTGTGCGATGCAACAATTCTGAAAAAAAAACTTTAAAAAAGGTTTGATTTAGGCCCATAAACCTAAAATAGGTTCTAACAAGCAAAATAGGTTATTTTAGGCACTATAAAACTTCGTCAGTTGTTGAGTTTTTTAAATGAAATGCTGACGTAACTTATTTGTTATTTACCTGCGAAGGAAAAAATCACATCCACAGATATCGTTGGAAATCGTTAGAACACAACCTTCCCTCATCTTATTTTTGCACATTTTTATCTATACTACCTATCTTTTAAATATGCAGTAAGATTTTAGATGCAATTGCAACGTATTCTACACCCTTCTACTGAGGAAGCCAACAGGGGTTGGCGAAAATTTGATAGAAAAACGCGTAAGGCACGTGTCTGGTACTTTATTTTCGATGTGATCATGTTAATGACACGAGGCGTGAAATGTATACAATTTTATTGAAATTGTTGCATTATAACACTAGTACCAACACAAAAAACGGAACTCTGTTCATGGCGATAGACCCCTTTGCCTTTCCAGCGGCTTTACATTAGGTAATGCGTCATCGGTGCATAAAATGCTAGTTTGTTTTCTGGCTTTCGACTATTATTGATTTCAACACGCGTAATATTTCAATCATATATGTATAAAACTATAGTTTATTAAAAAATATATGTGTCTACGGAAAAAGCAAATCATTTTTTTTTAATCTCTCGTGTTTTTTTAGAAACTGGTTAAAATGTTGCTGTTGCAGATGCCTACCACAGTTCGGCGGCCGTTTACACTGAGGAAGTTTAAATGGAACGTTGAAAATTGAGCTCTCGTCTGCTTCCAAAGTTCATGCTCGTAACGGTACTTTTCCTATCAATATCTCAATTAAGGACGATCTCCCGTGAGAAGCCATGCTCTCGGTAGCAGTCGCTACATCGGAGAACCTCGGGATGCTGGGGAAGATGACGGCGTAATTATCTCTGGTGGAAGATGTTTTCCCTCGCTGGATTCCCTTCTTGGGACGAAACCAGATAACAAAAGGAGGAAGGCCTTTATTACGTAAATTGCTTCTTCACCGCAACCAGGTCGCCATTTTAAGCTAACTAAAGTTTATCGTTTCATCCTACACATATAGTATGTCCTTTTTATAGTGCTTTTTCTTGATTCTGGCAGGCCATTTTGAAATTAGGAGTGACCCTTAAGACACCAAAATGTCAACCTCACTTCCACGTAGTACACCCTGGACTGCATTTTGCAGACCAGCGAGGCTCTCCAGTATAATCCTGTATGGCACTTGTGTGCTGTCCTTATGTGTTTGTGATTGTCCCTTCAATATCATCTTTTCACCATTCATCCTCATCTTTCAGATTAGACAAAAGTGGCAGAAAAGGTAAGTAAACTACCCTAAATCTATCAATCAATCAAACCATATTGAAATGAAGCACGAAGCTCTTTTTGTCCTGCTGCTAGCACTACGAATTTTGGCGCAACGTGGTCTTACAAATACTCAAGACTTAGTATGCACCATTGGCTGTCGAACACCACCAGGTCTGGAGGACTTAACACTTTTACTTGTTTTGCTAAGCCAATTGTGTTGGCCACTAGGTTCCATCATCTACAATGTGCGGGTCTGAATTTCAAAATTTCTCTAAAATTGTTCAAGAAGGCCTAAGTCGTGTTGGTGCTAAGTTTACCCTTAAGCTCGCAGAACGTTACTCCTCCTCCCAGATCAAAAATTCTGAATCAATCCCCGAGTGAACAACCGATTCGAACCTGCAACGTATTGTTTACATGCTTGATCTTAGAATCAAGTGCAGTAACGGTATCTTGCCCAAGAGACCTTATGTCCCCCAATTGTCACCAGGTTATCTGAAGATGATCAGAAAGGACATGTAGAGACAAATATGAAGAAATAAACACTAGGTATAAAACTGTTCCTGTATAAAATAGATTTAGCGTATAAACAGAGAAAAGTAAATAAATTTCCACAAGTGTGTTTGATATTATGGATGGAAGGGAACTAACATGATTAAAATTGTCACACATTTCACGTACACTCGCCTCAGTGTCTCGATTCGTTATTTTAATCACACACACACAAGTTTTGTCAAAGGTTCAATTCGACAGACATTTTTCGATTTCTAAACTAGTATTTCTATTACTTTAGTTAATTGGACTTTTAATTCTTCTCAGTAAGGGTGTTTAAGCAATAAAACTCATCAATTAAGTTTACAAACGTTAAAATGCATGCTTCACTATTACGCTGTACATTTTACACATTACTACAAAATTCGTTGATTGCATTTGCAGCTTAGTCATTCAAAGCAAAATAAAGTATATGTCAAGATAGGCCAATCGTGACTATAACCACTATCGACTATAGCCTACCTCCAATAGGATTCGAACCCGGGACACGTTGATTACAAGGCGATAGTTTTAATCACTACGCTATGGGAAGACCTGTAGCCTTATCATGAGAGTGCATGCATGTATGCAAGTGTACAGTGGCACTTTATCGCTCGTAAATTCTGCAGAATCAGAAAAAGAGGGAAAATCTCGTAAAATGCTGCGTTACACAAGAAGTAAATTGGCTGAGGAGCGACCCGAAGAATTCCCCACGGCTTAACGAACCAGGTTGCCTTGGGAGGCAAAAAGCCTGGCTATAAACGGGAATCCGAAGCTCATGCGTGCTAATGCAGATTAATGGAGCCGTGCTCCCATGACGAGGGACAAATGTCGCTGCTCTTTTGTGTTGCGGCTCCCTTTGGCCTTGAACCTCCGGGCTAAGTGCTCCTTACATCATCGCCAAGCTGGGGATGAAAAGTATGGGTGGGTGCTTCGCAAGTGGAAGATACAAGATTCTCTTCATTGCATGGATTTTGTTACCGTACAGATTCTGACTGGTTGGCTGGGCTGGGATAGCAAGAGACAAGGAGACAAAAGAAACAAGGGGTATAAAAGGGAAAAAATGGTAGGGAGAGAGAATAGAAAAAATACTAGAATGGGACAAAACAGAAAAAAGTGCGATAAAGAATGACAGAGTGAGTGGAGAATGGGAGATAGAGGTAAGTAGTAGAAGAAAGATAAGAAATAGGAGAAAGAGTGGGAAAGAAAATGAACAAAAACAGAGAGATAGAAATAGAGATTGAGAAAGAATAACATAGAAAGAGCGAGAGAATGAGGAAGTAAGACCCAGAAAGAATTCCAGGTGTTGGAAACGCAATCCATTTCGTCCTCGCAATGATAAAACAGGACACGGACATGGTGTTTCATTTTTCCAAAGGTGTGATTTTCATATGACTTTGCTTACGCCCCGAGTCTCAGTGATGTAAAAGATATATATGCCAAATTTCAAGAAGATTGGATAATATTTAGGGGTTGCACACATTGATCACTTTTATCTCAAACTAGAGAAATTTCTAATATTGAAGTGCTTTGTACTAATGGGAAGTGGACCGATTTGGGCTACGTGACAATATCATCGGTATGTTTTGATACTACAGCATCTAATACAGGACTGATTCAAGGGGCATGTACCAGAATTGAAAGGAAATTCGGACGAACATTGTTGTGGTTGGCTTGCCGTCATCACACCCATGAATAAATATTGAAAGGAGTGTTTGAGGAGTGTTGTGGCGTACCATCAAATGGTCCTGACATCCAGACATCCAGATTTTTCGGAAGTTCCAAAGTCTGTGGGCTTCACTTGATAAGAAGTCATATACGACAATGCTGGATGAAGAAAGTCCCGTTCAAGGCTTTCTAGAAGAACAACGAGTGAAAATGGTTAACTACATCCAAAATGTCCTAAAAGACGGAAGTCATCCAAGAGAAGACTACAAAGAGTTATTACAACTCTCACTCCTGTACCTAGGAGGTTGGTCTCAACACGACTTCAGTTTCAGGATCTCAGGGGCTCTGCATCAAGCAAGGTGGATGGCAAAGGCAATATATGCACTTAAAATTGTCCTCTTCATTAACAGTTGAATATTCCTCAACGAGAATTGAAAGGAATGAAACGGGTTGCACATTTTGTCAGCCTCATATATGTTCGCTTTTGGCACGAGGCAATTGTAAGTCGATGGGCTCCAAAGAATGATTTGGATATGTTACAGCTTCTGAGCACTTACCCAGATGCAGACGTCAAAAAGAGTGCTCTCACAGTTGCTAAGAGACATCTTTGGTATCTGTCAAAAACAAACGTAGGATTGGCTTTTTTGGACGAACGTATTACTCAGGCTGATAAGGAAAATATGACTAAAAATTTAGAAACCAAATCTGAAAAGAAAAAGGAAATGAAACGATTAGAGGGTAAAAACCTAGTTTTTGAAGGAAAAGACCTGAGCCATTTCGTTAATGATAAAACAAAGACGTTCTTTGAATTGTTTGGCATCCACGACATGACAGAATACTGCAGTGATTCTCTAAAAAGCCATGAGAACGCTCTTAAGGTGGTCAATGATACCGCAGAAAGAGGAATTGCTCTGATAGAAAAGTTTAACGAATCGGTCAGGGACGAACAAGAAAAACAATTATTGTTGAGGGTAGTCGAGCATCACAGAAAAGTCGTCACCAAGCGAACAAAAGAAGGGATTGCATCGTTCAAAGTTCATTAATATAACACATGTTTTGCCTATCATACTACCTATTAATATTAGTGTCTAGTTTTAATATTATTTTAAGTTTGTGATTTCTAGTTTTCCCAATAAAAGTAATTAACATTGAAAAATCGTATTTTTTGCCTACTTTTACAAAACTGATCAAAGTGTGCAACCTCTAAATATTATCCAATCTTCTTGAAATTTGGCATATATATCTTTTACATCACTGAGACTCGGGGCGTAAGCAAAGTCTGCAAACATTTTGCATTTTATTTTTTGCCTTACAAAATGAAACACCCTAACGGACAACAAGAACTTCGTCAACACCGTGACTCTATATCATCACCGTAACCCCCAAGATGCATACGACAAGCAAAGTCCTGTATTTACGCAGGTGATATACGACCAAAGGGATTGTAAAGCAACCTAGTCACCGAGGTGGAAGACGCGCCGAATACGAATTACCCGCAGCCTGGAACTTCGAAGCGATTTTCCACACACGACTTTCATGCGTAATGCAACCCAGATTTCCGAGGAGGTGCAACCGAAAATTTTTGCACGACGCGTTAACGGTTTCCCGTTGACCTCCCGGTGTGGATCTCTTCCAACGACCTCCGGCCGCCAGGTGACGAGACGAATAAATTGAAATCGTGATTGAAAATTGGGTGGAGCGCTCGCAGCCTGATGGAATTCCTTGCTTCGATTTGCGGATTCCAGGCCACGGGGAAGCGTTTCCATGTTTGCAGATTTCGCGGAAATCGTCACCAGCTTGGAATCACGGTGGATGCTCTTCTACCCGCAAATTGCTTCTGCCGAGAAGTCATTGTTTGCGAGAGCTTCATGAAAGTTTAATGGCTACTTCTATTGAATAAGGAACAGCGTTGGGCCATCGGCTCCTCATTAACGTAACATTATGGATCAGAAAGTGTTCTCGGGCGAGAATACCCGCTTTCCCACCCTCCTTCGACTCTCTCACGCCACTGAATCTCAAATAACTGGAACATTTCTCAAATTCTAAAAACCACGTTAACTCATAACTTAAAAATTATATTGACTAGATTTTGGACTCCAATTAAAAATTAACCAGTAGACCTACATGAAAACGGGTTACATCAAAATTTAGCTTATTCAATTCTGTGTTAATCTACGCTAACCATTTTTTTACTATGCCTTCTGTTTTATCTATCGTCGTGAGAACAAAAATGTGCACTTTTCTTTTAAAGTTTTGCAAACGATTGCTTTTTTAAATTCTATATATAAAGAACAGGTGGTCCGATCGTCATGCATGACATTTTAGTACGGTGCAGGTTTTAAACACATTCTTAATTTTCAGATTTTAAAATTTGTAAAAAAAAAGTTCTTACTAAATTTGCGAAACAACTTTTTTCTTAGTATTGGGTAGTCCTGCAATACAATGTTGGTCTTGTTTTGATGTTATTTGCATCTGTTTTTAAAATATTGTCATTTCACATTGAGTAACCGATTTTATACAGATTTTTATTCAATGGAGTAAAGATGTACGTGGAACGTGGCAACACCGCTCGAACTGACTTGCAGTGATATTTCCGCGGTTCAACGGACATCGCTGTGGGCAGTTTTTACCACGTTCCACGTACATCTTTACTATGACTTATCCACACACCACTAGTAGCGCCTGAAATTTCACAGGGTCCGATTTATGGGCATTTTGGCTCTAAATGTATCCTCCTAAATACACTCCCAGATGGAAAACTCTGGATCCAGCCCAGCATCCAATGACGGAACACCCAACACAGACAAGCTCCTTGCCATTCAAGAAGGATGCTTCTTCCAATTACTATATTAATTGCCGTCGCACTTTCACTCGGCGAAACCGAACCTTTCACTCCTCCTTTGTTCGTTCGAAAACTCCAATCACGTTTGACAAGGCAAAGAATCTGCACGAAGTTGAGGCTTTTTTGCTTTAACGGGCTTTAAAGGACGGATTGGTTGGTCTGGGATTTTCTGGTGACGAGTTTGGAAAATAACATGCATGAAGGCAGCACTCCAGGGGTGTACCCAGAACTTTCCATCTGGATAGATTGTATTTAAAGGTGCGTAAAGACACAATCGCCGGCAATAAAAATGGGACATCTGTATCTACGAGTAGATAGTGAAATTCTCGCTTCTCTGCAAGACGTTATGTGTGTTGCCTAACTATACGGCGGTGGTAGAAGTCGCCATTGAAAATCTGCTATTAAAAATCTATCTATTGCCGTACAGTTAGGCAACACACAACGCTTGCAGGGAAGCAAATATTTCAGAATCTAGGTGTCCATTACAGAAGAAACAGCCATAAATGTGGACTTTATAAGAAATTATATAAAAGCCTCGGCGGTCTAGCCGGTATGGTGTCTGACTGTCACGCGGGAGACACGGGTTCGATTCTCGGGGTGGGTGATCTAAGATCGAAATTTTTCTGGCCTTGTCCACGGATTCAGGGCTCACCCAGCCTGGGAAACCCTCGGGATAAAGGCGGCTGGAGCGTGGTGCTGATCATATCACCTCCAAAATGACCGAAATCGAGAATATGTGGGTCCCTACCCTCACACCCCCTAAACTTGCCTTCATGGACGGGGAACGTTACCTTTAAATAAATTATATACAGCGTTGGGTAAATTTGTGGGGTGTTGGGGGCGAATGGACAAATCACGGTTCCCAAGACGCTCTCCCACTTTCACTTCAAACACTGATCGATATGATTAAGAATATTTGTTTACCTTCGTCATCGTCCTGCTGGAAGATGGACATTTTCTCCAGAATCCGTGGAGTAGGTTTCTGAGACGAGCGCAGCATCTTTCCTTTCCGTCGTCCACCAGCATCCAAATTGCAAAAAAAAAAAAACAAGGGCCTCGTCACTCAACGGAAGCCCGCCAAGCGCCAAATCGTATTATACCACCAAGTCTTCCGGAGATTAGTGACGCAACCGCAAGGGGGGGAAGCACGCACAACTTCCACGGCTTCTCCACGGAACAACGCAAAAAACGCACCAAGAAACTTTCACGCACAACGTTTCGCAGCGCTGGCTGGAACGAAAACAAGCAGCGGGTCGTGGAACTCCGGCTGCGAAAGGTTGTCGTTGGGACATGCGTGCTCCGATGTCCGTTGCGTCACTGGGCGAACGCTTATGCAACGCCCCCGCGCGGGATTGCTCCCTGTGGCCAGGGGCAAGGACGCGGTGGCTATCCTCCTACGGAAGCCTTCGTATCCTGTACAAACTGCAAGCAGAACACGTAGTCTCTTATTTCTAGTGGTGCAAGAACATTTTTCACTGAGGATCCAATGTTGAACCTTCATTTCTATGAAAGCATTTTTGTGTGTGTACGTAAAAACACACACACTCACTATAATATAAGAACAAAAACTCTAGTCTGCACTACATTGTTTTGCACTCATTTTGAATAGTTTTTATAAAGTTTTCAGAGAGTACAAAGATATTTCTTTGTGTTTAACTACTAAAAACGTGTGTGTGTGTGTGTTTTTACGTACGTGGCAGAATCTTGCTTCTGTAAAATTAGTTCAGGAGAATAAAGGGGTATATACGGGTCAAAGCATTTAGGGGGTACTGTACTCCCTTCCAAAAATTAACAGGGAATACAAGGTTCCCTATAAAAATGAAGATAGGTTTCATTTATAAAATCAGTTTCCAGGTTTTAGTTTTCAATAAAAAAAATAAAAAAGAGTATAAAACAATTTCAACAATAATAATGCCAGATTCCAGTAACTTCCAGTACTTCTTCATAATTAAAATATCATATATGTTGTTTCCTCCACCCCAAATAGCCCAAAAAAATAGTAGATGGCGGTACTTCCCCTCATCTCCCTTCCAAATATAGTCGACCGGCTGGCTTGGTGTCCACGGAGCGCGCCCACAAACTGCGACAATTACATTCAACGCACAGTGTTGCCACACATCTACTCTACGCCACCTTGTCCCTCCCCCGCATTAGCACCTTCCCATGGTCTCCACATTGAAGTTGCAAACTACGGCAACAGCGTATCCGCAGTCATGTGACAGACTCCACGTGGAGTAGACGAGCAGAATGACAGACAGCTGCGCCCGTTGACTGAAGGTTGAGTGCGAATGAACGAATACAACTCGCCCGCTGTCTAACCCCACCCACGTTCGTCGCGGCGGTTTCCTTCAGTTCTTAGACGTTAACGAAGTAAACACCTTGGTTCTAACTCGATCCGTGCTCGACTTTAGATCTCGCTATCGAAATTTCCGCGTTTGAGTCCTAGGCTCATCATGGGTGTTCTATAGAAACGTCTCTTCGTTAAGTTAATTTAATCATCACTCAACGTCAACATCAGCCAAAAGCGGTGGAAAAGCGGCGCTAAGAAACAATACAAAAGATCTAACTTCAAGTAGTCCTTTATTTTCACACGAGATAAGAATATTGTTTGCAGGGTTTTTGCTATAGCCCGTAACCATGTCTGTTCCAGTGTGCACACCATACCATGAAACCAGTAATGTATTTGTATTTTTGTTATTTAGCGTCGATTTTCTTCCTCTTTTGGCTAATCGCGACGAGGATGAGTGTTGATTTGATGAAACACATGAAAGGACACTCTCAAATAACATCCAACTCAAAGCCGTATTCGAACCCGAGACCCTTGGTGGAACAAGTAACGATTAGGCTGCATCTTGACATTACGAGTTTTCATAATACAAAACAAAATGAACTGCTTGTAAGATTAACTCACGAGAACTTTCTCTTTGGTATTTTCAGTAAAAGTAATTGATCGATTGATTCCATGTTTTAAATCCACTTTTTGTACAGTAAGGCTAATCGGGACTGGGGCTATAGTTTTAAGTGGGATCCGAACCACTATGTGCCTCCACCGGGTATCGAACCCGGGACCCCTTGATTACAAGGCGACGATGCTACCACTGCGTCATCGGGGAGGCCCCGTACAAACAATAATTATAGATGAAACCGGAGATCCAAAACCACCCACATTCACCAGTTTTCTCTCGATATTGCAGCTTCATTTCCCCACCGCCATTTTGCAAGTATGAAAACTACTTTCGTAGCGAGCTCAGTTATGTCCTCAAGAGACGAAAACTCGACTCGCGGGGGTGATTTGTCTTTCTTAGCAACAGCGGCAAGTGCTTCTCTTTGAGCCTCCACGCAGCGAAGTGCCAGCCCCACCTCGCAAATTCATCTCCTCGGAATCAGAGTTGCAAACTCCCGCCAGGTGACTCGTAATGAAATCTCCCCTCTCCTCCCCTTTTTCCTTGGAAACGCGGAGGCAGTAATTCAAGCCTTTATCCTCAAAGTTATGCAACAGGTGCATCACGAATGTCGCCCGGGGAGCCGTAACTCGCAGGAAGGACGCTGCGAATCCTCGACCCTTTGCCTGTTGGTACGGTGGCCCAGTTTCTGGAACGGGCTGTAAATTTGACGGCGCTTCCTTTGAAACCCGATGCGTCAGTTTCGGGTAACTCTTGAGCTCGTCAAAAGGGGACTCTGATGGAGCTTTGTTTTCTTTTTCGGGTCGTCCTAAGACTCCTAGAGCAACAGTTTACTGCCAAGGGTTCTGTTTCTGTGTGGAAAGAAAGAGCTACAGTGAAATTTTATGTTTAGAGACGAGACTGACGTAACAGTCTTTTCGGCAGTATTACTTCCTCCTCTTGTGTCACTGAAACTAGAAAATACTTTCTTACATGCCCATTGGGGTGTTTTATTTACCCGCACACCTTTGGTACCTTATATCTCGCACTTTTATGTTATTTTATACAGTTTTTTGCACATCAGTGTTAAGGTGAGGTAAACCCTGCGCATATAGCACCGTACCATGAAGGCACATTTATGTGATGTTGCGATAGGGCTCCACACATTCCGGATCTCTACTATTTTGGAGGGGGTGAGAGGATGTGATCAGCAACACATTTAGTCCACAACCCAGGGTTGCCTCAGGCAGGTTTGTTAAAGGTTTAGGAATTTAAAAAAAATCAATTCCGGTCCAGGAGAGAAAATCAGCAAGCGTAAATGGTTTCTGGACCGTAAAGAACCTTTTTATCTGCAAAGTATTTCAATTCAGTCCAAGAACCTTTTATCCGGATCAATTTAAATTCGGTCCAGGAACCCTTTTTCAGACAATTGATATACGGTCTAGGAACTTTTTTTCAGAGTGAATTTAAATACGGTCCGAGAACCTTTCTTCAGACTGAATTTAAATACGGTCCGGGAACTTTTTTCAGACAATTTAAATACGGTCCAGGAACTTTTTTCCGGATCAATTTAAATACGGTTCAGGAACCCTTTTTCAGACAATTTAAATTAGGTAAAGGAACCTTTTTCAGACAATTTAAATACGGTCGAGGATTTTTTTCCTGATTAATTTCAATTTGATCCAGAAATCTTTCTTTCAATGAAATCAATCGCAACTGGGATCGAATTTAAATTGTGCGAGAAAAACGTTTCCCACCCTGTTACGGAACCAAATACGTAGAACCCATTAGAATCTATGGATTTCTGGATCCTTAATAATTCCAGGGTTTCTAATTTCCAGGAATTGTAAATAAATTCAATTCCCGTCAGGAAGAGAAAAATCAGCAAATGTAAACTGGTTCTAGGCCGTAAAGAACCTTTGTATGTATAAAGTAGTTCAATTTGATCCAGGAACCTTCTTTCAGGATGAATTTAAATATGGTCCAGGAATCCTTTTTCCGAATGAATTTAAATACGGTTCAGGAATCCTTTTTCCGGCCTCATTTAAATGAGGTTCAGGAATCATTTTTTCCAGGATGAATTTAAATACGGTCCAGGAACGTTTTTCCGGATCAATTAAAATTCGGTCCAGGAACCTTTTTCAATAAAACAATACGTAACTTGGACAGAATTTAAATTGTGCGAGAAAAATGGTTTCGGTCCTGCAGCGAAACCCAATAGAACTCATTAGAATTTATGGGTTCCTGGACCTTTAACAAATCTGCCTTCAGGTACCCATTTATTTGAGGTTGGGTGAACCCCAGAGCCGCTTTATGCAGGGGCAAGGCCATAGAATAACAACATCAGATCACCAACCTCGAGAACCGAAGCTGGATATCTCGTTGGCAGATGCACTACTGACTATACCACCGTGTTTCAACTTCTGTGTGTTCTTGCTAAGAAAGCCAGCGCTCCTTCCACTTATTTCATCGACTCATAATGGTGGAGGAGTACTAGTGAGAGCAGGGTGCTACGACGCCAGAGGGTGCAGGTTGGAACCTTGTTGGAACCATTGAAAATTGAATCCTCGTTTACAAGGCGAGAGCGTCCGTCACAATCGGGGAAGCCGAACAAGATTTGCATGAAAACACTCTTATACAGTGTACGAATCTGGATTTCAAGAAAGAAAATCGATCTTTATTTTTCTCCTATGTGTCCACTGCTCGGGACAACTGATTTGGTTTACTTAACTGTGCTTTTCTGCCACTTTTGGTAATAGGTTATCGTTATTATATAATAATATTCAGGACATAATGATCAGGGATTTTACTTTTATTAACAGTAAAACCTCGGTAATCCGGACCCCGATAAGCCGGACTTCGCTTAATCCGGACAGGCAAAAGGCCAAAAAAGCAGAATGCAAGGTTATAAATGTGGCTAGAAGTCAACCAGAGAACTTCCCAAAGAAAAGGCAGTCAGCCACTAATGAAATTGTTTCCCGCAGACTTTGTACTGAATAGTGTATTTAGGTCTATGCCCTTTAAATACACCATAATAAACGTGTCTTGTTGCTATAAACGGAGTTTTAATGCACTTTGTTGTTCTTTTATGTTATTTTAGTTAATCCGGACTTTCGTTAAACCGGTCAACTTATCCCCCCCCCCATTAATCAGGATTAACAAGGTTTTACTGTAGAATAATCTATTTCTTATTCTATATGTCTTGCAGTTTTCTATTTATTTTGACGTTAATCTCTGATAGAACAGCTGATTTTATAGAAATGTTAGTGGTCTTAATTAGAAAACCGATTAATGAATCATGCTGTTACGTATTTCTATATCTTTTTACTTACTAGTGTAATAATACTAACTAGGCCCTAATATTATTGATCGTTAAACCGGTCAACTTATCCCCCCCCATTAGTCCCGATTAACAAGGTTTTACTGTATATATCCATTTCTTATTCTATATGTCTTGCAGTTTTCTATTTATTTTGACGTTAATCTCTGATAGAACAGCTGATTTTATAGGAATTTTAGAATTGCTGAATATGTATTCCTGTAACCTTTAACGAATAAAAATTATTCCATATATGACACTTGGTTCGGGCGAGCGAGTATCCCTCCCAAAATATATTTCGGAAAAAGTTTCTTTACCAAGACCCCAAGGGTAACTTACTAATTCATACTGCTTAAAGGGACCAGTACACTGCAATTGATGCAGACCACACCATTGAGAGGAATCACAAACAGGCCAACCTGCGAGCCTTCGTACCATGATGATCACAACAGGTATCTCTCATATTAATTAATCATAGCCGTTAAATTAACCGTTATACGAACGTGACGTTAAATAACGCACTGTGGAAATATTTCATAAAATTAAAGAAAGGGATGCACAAAAGTTTTGTAACGTTATGTTTCTTTTTCCGAGAAAAACTTCTAACAGTAGCGGGATGTGAGAAAATGGTCCTCCTTCACAAAGAACAATGGAGAATCGCCCCGCTTCCTGCTTCCAAACAGTATGAACACGGAGTTTGCTTAAACGCAAACGCAAGCTCCTAACGTGTCGCTTCCCCATGGCACAGTTTTAAATACATCTTTTGTAAGCTAACCCTTCCAGACGTACACGCTAGCAGGTACTTAGCTTCTTAATGTGTTTAATCTGTTCCTTGATTGGATAGTAACATTTTCAAGTTTGTGGGCAATACTCGAGGTAACGACGGAAGCAGAGTGTTGTTCGTGTTGAGAGTTTAAAGATGTAGACGCAGAACTGCCCAAGGCTTATTTTTATTTGTATTGCTTTTATATCCTGTACGCTTACACGGAATATCCTCTGTTTTGTCGACGCTTTTGTTGCAATTCTTGAACCTCATTTTCAGCACAACAAAACCATTTCATATGGTGGGTGACATTTTGAACATACGTATCTTTGAACGTGACTATAGTTTCTTGAAACTTAAAACTATTGCAGTTTGCAACACTGCCGGAGCATTCCCTACAGGGAATTAAAAATAATTAAATCAACCAGGGGCGTATATTCAAGGCTATCTAGGCTACCTGCGGAAGCCCAGACTCAGTGACCAAATTACAGAAAAATATATCTATCAGAAATGTGCTTAAAATTGTTTTCTTAGGAGTTCGCACCTTGATTTCTTAGGAGTTGGCAACATTGAGCGGTTGGCGGTCAACTCCACGGGGTGACGGGCGAACGTGACAGAGCTATCTTAATCAATGTTGCAAACCAATTTTTCCCAGCATGTAATTTCCCAGGAACGGGGAATTATGGAGCCAAACTGTTGCAGGAGAGCCCTCTGAACTACCTCAACAGTCTGGGTCAATGTTGCAAACCAATTTTTTCCAGCATGTAATTTTCCCAGGAACGGGGAATTTTGAAGCCAAATTATGGTAGGCAAGGGGAAAGTGTGGCATCTGGCATGGGCAAGAACATCACTTAACGCAAGCAGGCAATTGAAAAAGAGGTCGTTGACCTTCAAACAACTAGAGTTAGCGTAGGGAGGGGAAAATTGTTGGCTGACCAAGAACGGTTTATGAGTGCATCTAAAAATTACCGAAATGACAAGGACCAGTTCTAGTCTAGATCGCGTCGAGTGGTGTTTAAGGGTTCCGTGGTGCGTGGAATTTATTTAGAGGCAGCGTGTGAATACAGTAGTGAGCGTATTGTATTTTTGTGAATGATATGAGCTGTGTTGTGTAGGGAACTGAAATGAGGGACATAATTAACAAGCTGTCTATTCGGCTTACGTATGACGACAAGCTCCAAATTGTTGTGGATTTTTCTTTTATGTCCACTTTACGCACAGATAAGCTAATGGGGATCGCGGGACCCCTTAGTTTCCAGACAACGACGTTAAAACTGCGCCAAAAAGGAGATCCCGAACTTCAAATCGTGAAAATAGGTAGGTAGAAGTTTTATATTTATTCTCGTATATGAGACTACATAAATATTTCACAATATGTGCTTCTTACTTATGCAAATAAGAATGAAATTATTTCCTTACTGACATAGTGTACATTTCCATATTTTATTTATGAGGTATATATTTTTAATCACAATGTCACATCACTTAAACCCCCCACCCCCAAATGAGCTAAAAAAAAACATCCCCACCAGCAAATTGTTGTCCATTCGAACACTATGATATGGTGCGATAGCCCAGGTTTTTAACCCAGTATACGCCACTGATATCAGCATATAATCAAACGGTCCTGGGGTCATTTCCTGATTAGGTACGTTGCACAGTTTTGATTCTACTTTGAAGGTCCGGTCCCACTTTCTTTATTTGACCACAAATTGGACCTAGCACGAATCCTAGTAATTCTCTTGATGTGAATATTATCTCTCTCCCTCACCTGACACACGCACATAGGCCGTTATTAATGTCGAAAAATCTGCACATTATATTTCCAGCTGTACATCAGGTATTCCTCTTAATCCTAGGAAATGTTGTGAGAAATAGATGAACTCCAATAAATATTGAAATAAATGGTATTTTTAATAAAGTTGGGTTTATTATTCCTGTAAGTAGTGGGAATCAGTGAAATAATCCTGCTAGAATGACATATGCTTGAAAATTATTTCGTGCCCATCCCAGAAAAAAAATTCTAGATCCTCTTATGTATGGCCCCATCCACACATTCACTGACCACTGGTAATAAAAAATACAAGAAATTTGAGAATTTACCACCCGAAATCGACCCTTCTGATGGCATTTTCAGTGAACGTACAATTGGGAACCAGCATTCTGAAAGAAATTGTGAACAGTGACACCCAGACGGAGCAAAGTATCGTGACAGCAGATGATGCAAGCAAGGGATGATGATGAAGCCCGTGGCTTCCTGCAGCATGTCCTTGTGCGGGGGCAGCCGTTGCGTCATCACTCCTCGCCTGGAAAAAGAGCCAATTAGAGGCACACAATGAGGCAGTTGCTTCTCACAGAAAATTGTGCGAGTTCCGACGGGGTCACATTGTTTCTCCTGCCTTTGTCTCTCTGGAATCCCAAACAACTTTTTTTTTCCTTTTTTCTTCCAAGGAAGGAAAAATAATGTCGGCACTTAAATATCTATTGTGGATCCTGGAATTCGTACGGAACAGAAAATTACAGAATCAATTCGCACCTTCATACAGAGTGCTTTCTATTTGTTTTTAACAATACTTCTTTAGTCATCAAGTTTTTATTAGAGAGAGAGAGAGAGAGAGATCGGGGTAGAAGAGAGAGGGGGGGAAGAGAGAAACACACTCTCTTTCTCTCTCTCTCTCTCTCTCTCTCTCTCTCTCTCTCTCTCTCTCTCTCTCTCTCTCTCTCTCTCTCTGCCACAACTCTCCGTGGCACGAATTCTTTTAACTTCGCTGGAAAAAAACTCGACGCCTTGAAGAAACTGTCTTGTATTTCTTCTTTAGGTTCCTTAACGATCTTTTTCAATAATCTCATGTTTCAATACGTGTTCAATCGTTTTCCACATTCTTCAGTCCCCTGATTTGATTCACCAGCGCATTTTTCAGCATTTGCGTATAACACTGCATTCAAAGACTTCTTTCTTTCCCTGCCATGCCATACTTCAAGTGCCCTATACCAATTCGATCAAATGTAATTCTTTTTTTATTTTTTATTATTATTATAAACATTATATACTATTTACCACAGCGACGTATACTGGGTTTAAAATATGGGTTCTCAACATACTGTGGCGTCGACTAGAAAAACAAATATGCTTGGGTTGCTCTTTAGAGTACATATTTTGGGATTTTGAAGTTATGTGACATTGTGATTACACATAACTATGAAAATATATAACATTAAAAGCATCGGTAGTACTAATTAATTGATCACGTCCAGTTTCTTCCATATTTTTATGTTTTCTCCCTTTTCTGTTATACGTATTTTAGCTACAAAAATTTCAGTCCTGGAAAATTTCCATGCAGGAAAACAACTGATTTGGAGAGACTGCGAACAAAAAGCGTGTGTGCTGTGGCCAGAATGCTACTCTCCTTCCCAGTGTTTCTTTCCAAAGAAACCACGCAAGATTGCCAACTCATTAACTCCAATAACTGAGGCCCAGTCTTAATTGAAATGAACAAGTTTCTAATCGGTGTTTCTTTTGTATTAGTCTCTCTCGGATTGTCTGGCGTCGCAAATAGCCTAGAATTTAGGCTCCCGACTTACTAATTCATATTGTGCTTTCTATTAGCCATAACATAAAACATAAGTATTACACGAAATCTATAATATATCTATATCATAACCTACCCAGCAGTAGCGAAGCGTAGTCTTACGAAGGAGGCAAGCAATGTTTCAGTACAACAAAACATGTAGTACAACGACATGCCGAGGGGAAGGATTCAAGGTTTATAGCCTCATTTACCCAGTCGCTGGATTTGTCAAAATATCGTAATAAAGTGACTGTACTAAAAATAAACCATATGATCCGCAAACGTCACATTTACTTTTTAAAAAAAATCCAGGTAACGTTATTTATATGATATTAAACGTTTTGCATATGCGAACTTTCCGCATACGACTAAAGGGAGACGGAATTTCTTACTTACTTATTAGTACCTTTATTTGTTCATTATTATTTAATATGGTCAAACGGTGACCAAACCGATTTAGATTAAAAAAAATGGGCATCATTTGTTTATTTTACGCTGCATGATGTAATTTAGTATTTTTGGGCACCCTAAAAACCGCATTGGAGTAACTTAAACACTAAATAAAAAGTTAAACACAAACAATAAAAAATTCATTTCAAAGCAAAGAAACACATGCATAGACGATGTACTCACCACAATAAATTTCAAACTCTTGGTGTTGGTCGACCCCCTTCCACGATTTTCATTTTAACACTTATCTCTCTCGAGCTAAACGAAGCAATTTTCAATTGCTCAATAATACACCCGCACTTCACATCAACCGTTCCTAAATACGCGTTCATTCCGATAAATTCACAGCACAAAACACGAAGCAACAAACACTCACACTATCACACGCGCTTTCCAAGGTCCGTCCAATCTTCCCTCCCTCCCTGAGAAAACTCTTCACGGGGGTGCATAAATTCCACTGCCCCAACTCCCAATGTCAACTTTTTTTTACGCGTTTTACATTTCGCGAAATCTAAAATAATTTGTAATATAATATGATATATATGGAATTTAGAACAGTGATAACTTCTTTTAGTTATTTTATGACTAACAATTATTATTATATTTGCGATCTTGTTTACGTGTTCATGAAGACAAATATTCGTTACTAGGTTTGCTGGCAACGTACCCATAGATGAATCCTTCTGCTTTCGGTTGAACTCGGCTATTTTCGGGAATCACGCAAGCTCGGAAAGCACAGCTTTTTGTAGAAGCTTTGTGGACGGGTTCCACCAGAATTTCACGCTTCGCCATGTGACTCCTTCGGAGGCCTTATTTTCCCGCAGAACGGCTGCAAGCATTGAGGCTGGTGCTTGCTACAGAGCTGCTGGGGGAGTTTGCGGCCGCATTTTTTTCCGAAATCGAGTGCGATGGAAACTAAATACGGTTAGAACATTAAGTACATTAAATGATATTCGAATTATGCAAGCAGTGCTTGCATTGCTTGTACTATATCTTCGCCTCTGCTACCCAGATAGCACAAAAGTTTGTGCCAAGTTTGAGGTAGCTTGTCAAAGCCAGTTGGATACGGCAAGCTTGATACGAGGGTCACTATTTATATTTTGAGCCTTGGCAACACTGATTGAAGTTAGGCGCGATTTGACGTTTGCACGGAATCGTCTGGCATTATTGACCATAACGTACTTCAAATGTTTTGTCAATAGCTTCATTTGTGTTGTTTATGTTGCCTTGGAGATTGCGCGACAACAATAAAATGGAATTAACTCGAACATTTTCGTGCGATGATTTTTTACGATTTTCGACGTGGATTATCAAGACAAGAGTGCATCGATCAACTTACTTCCACATTTGGCGATGAAGCCCCATCCTTTGCCACTGTGAAACGCTGGTATAACGAATTTAATCGTGGCCGCCATTCGCTCACCGACGAGATTCGCGAAGGTCGTCCAAAATCAGTCGTTGTTCAAGAAAACATTGATGCTGTGCAAAACCTAATACTGCAAGATCGTCATGTGACATACTGTGAGATTGAGGCAACCATAGGTATTAGTTCCACCAGTATATATAAAATATTACATGATCATTTAGCTGCGAGAAAGGTATGTTCTCGTTGGATCCCACACAATTTGACAAAAACTCAAAAAGACGCTCGCCTCAATTGGTGCAAACAAATGCTCAATAAATACAATCGTGGTGCTTCAAAAGACGTATATAAGATTGTAACAGGTGACGAATCATGGATATATGCATATGAGCCGGAACGTAAACAGCAGTCGACTGTATGGGTGTTTCAAGATGAACCCAATCCAACAAAAGTTGTTCACGCTCGAAGCACATCGAAACAAATGGTCGTCTGTTTTTTCGGGAAAACTGGTCATGTGGCAACTGGGCCTTTAGAGGAACGTAGAACGGTCAACTCTGAATGGTACACAACAATTTGTTTGCCAGAGGTCTTCGGTCAAATACGGAAAACAAACAAACGCCGTCGGATCATTCTTCATCAACACAATGCCAGCTGTCACACATCTCGTCTAACAACCGACTTTATGAACAGTCAAAAAATCGAATTGATGGGTCATCCGCCGTACAGTCCTGATTTGGCACCCAATGACGACTTCTTGTTCCCGAATGTCAAGAATAAATTGCGTGGACAACGATTTTCGTCGGCGGAAGACGCCGTTGATGCGTTCAAAAACCATATTATGGAGGTGTCTCAAGAAGATTGGAAAAACTGCTTTGACGAATGGTTCGAACGAATGCAAAAGTGTATTGACCATAAAGGAGAATACTTCGAAAAACAATAAAGTAGTTTTCAATGCCAAATTCCTGTTTTTTCATTGTAAGGCTCAAAATATAAATAGTGACCCTCGTATAAGCTTGTTTCAAGAGTGCTGCTTTCTGTGACAAGCTTGGTGCAAACTTGCTGCAATTTTGGAAAGCGGGAAACAGTTGGATTGATTTAAAGCCTCGTGCAAGCTTACGCTGAGTTCATTAAGGAAAATATAGATCTTATCCTTAGTCCAGGGACCTCCCAAAGTTTTACAGTGCAGAGTTGTCAGCTCTACGCCTAACCCCCAATATGAATAAAGGACCGCACCTGTCGTTGGTCAGCGGATCCCTTGGATCTAGCTGGGAGGATCACATAGTAGTCCATCAAACGTACCCCAAATTCTGCCAATTGTGGGACGCTCATAGAGCCATGACAGGACAGCTCTGTAAATCCCAACAGAGCAAAATGTTGACCATTTCACTCTGTTGGTTGACTAACTGCAGTGAACAAGCAACTGGACGATGAGATGGACCTAAAGGAAATCGGCAGGGATGGAAAAAGTGTACATAGATCTTGCTCAGGATAGGGACAGATAGAAGGCCTGTGTTGCTGCAGCCATGGACCTTTGGGTTTAAGAAGGCTAGAGAGTTAGTTAGCAAGCAAGCTTAAGCTAGCCATTATATGCTTGCAACAAGCTTCTTCATTTTACATAAACTCTTGTTTGAAGCTTTTAGGAAACTTACTGTCAGAGCCGATCTTAGGGTGGCTGGCAATTCGGGTACTCGCCCGAGGCCCTGTGCTTTATGGAACCCCGCGCTAGATAAAATTAATTGTGTGTTTTTTTTTTTCAGGGTTGTAAAAGGTCGAGGAATTTTAAATAAATTCAATTCCGGTCCAGGAGAGAAAATCAGGTGGCGTAAATGGATTCTGGACCGTAAAGAACATTTTTATGTATAAAGTATTTCAGTTCGATCCAGGAGCCTTTTTTTCTGGATCAATTTAAATTCGGTTCAGCAACTTTTTTGAATGTAACAATACGCAACTTGGACCGAATTTAAATTGTGCGAGAAAAAAGGTTCCAGTCCTGCAGCGGAACCCAATTGAACCCTTTAGAATTTATGAGTTCCTGGACCTTTAACAACCCTGATATTTTTACAAGTGATATAGGACCCTGGTGCTTACAGTTAGAGTCCAGCGCAGATATTTCTGAAGTGCGATGCGCGAAACAACTAAAGAAGCAGTGTTGCTAATGGAGCAGATAGAAAAATCGCTGCAGTGCGCCGATGCACAGCTGTTACGTACAACAATAAAATTAGAGAATTCAGGTCTATCTAACGTTGAGTTGTAAACGTCATGCATTATACCAGGACTAGGATTAATATGTGGCTTTGTATGTAGCTACATACATATGGACTAAAAAATCGCAAAATATGAACTAACACATAAGTAAAATTACCAAAAATGCTGCAAAGAAGACTTCTTCATACGATTCCTTATTTGAGTGATTTCAAACAAAATAAAAAATATATATATATATTATTTTTCATTGCATTAATGCACTGGTGGCGTTCTAACTTTTCACTCCCAAAACCCGTATACACTGGTATGGAACTGCAACGGCAGATAATAACATGCCAACGTGTTAAACAGCTACAATTGCACCATAACACTCCTCCTCAAGCAATATTATTATTTCCTCTCTGAGATCGGCGATAGTCGGTTGCCTTTGTTGTACATTTACAAAGGATGCCGGCTTCAACAACAATAACAAGTACATATACTGCCACTAGACGATAAGCTGCGCGGCTTTTTCTTTTGTTATGAACCAGGGCCGGCGCTAGTCATTTTGCCTCCCTGGGAGGTGGCGGCAGATGCCACTCTACTTCGACCCCCCCCCCCCCCCCGGTCATTACGCAGCAACGGAAAATAACGTTTTCGTCGAAAGCGTCCACTGACGATTTGGTCGCTGGTCTTTGTCGTTCTTTCCCGGGAGTGTGGAATGATGTGGAGGGGCCTTCTGACATCTCAAGAGATTGTCTTTCGTTCATGATAGCCCTGATTGTTCTTTCAGGAACTCCAGTCGCAGCCGCTGCTCTCTTGCCAAAATGCTTTATTGGGATGCTAACACCATGATTGGCTTCCTCCTTCATGAACGCGTGCACGTTGCTTAGAATTTCCCGAGCTTGGCTATGCAAGGTTTTTGATTTCAACTTCGACAGAACTGGAGGCATTATGGAATTTAACGTTCATTAGCAAACACACACTTTTACTACATACACACACGCAATACACGCACACAACGTCAAACCGGTCAAATACTTAGTATAAAATAAAAATATGGTGCTTCCAATCCAACAAAACTCACCGCCACTTTACCTGGCTTTCCCCTTTTCGTGACAGAAATAGTGCTTCATTATTACAGTTGGCAACACTAGTTACTAGCTAGCCAATGAACATGCACTGCATAAAAGAAGCAAGCACTACGCCGTGCTATATTGCCACATTACCGTCCCTGCCGAACGGTGGGAACCGCGAGCTGGAGCGCTATTCAATTGTTTTCAATGATGTTTGCGCGAGTGTGTCCAGGATTGGAATGACAATATGGCAACAATAGCGAAGGTTTTCGAGCAGGGTAGAACACATGATGCTAAGAGAGAGGGAGACGAAACGAAAATTCGTTTCTACGCAACGGCAAATTTACGTGTGTGGCACTCTAAGTTACTAATCTGATATACCCTGCCTGCATTCGTGGATTGTTTTGACATTGCAACGTGCCACCACTCCTTGCTCCGGCTGGTCAGTTGGGAGCACCAGTTCTCACCCAGGGATCGGGATTAAGACGATCCGCCCTTCCTCCAGGAAGGTAACCACCGAATTTTCGACACGTGACAATAAATAAAATTCCAAATACTTTATATTAAAAATATCCAAAATCTTTAATCACGAATCGCGCGCGTACATACTGATTCGCACAAGCCAAAAATATAATGTGTTGGGTCCTGCTCGCTTGTAGGCAGTGATGAGTAACTTATTTATCACGACAGAATCCGCGCACCGCCTTCACCGTTAATTGCAAGACCTCAACTGCTTACCTCAAGCGCGAGGCGCAGCATAACAGATTGTTCTAACTTACAATACAAACTCTTAACATAAAATAACACAAGAAAAACTGATAATTTATACAACACATCAATGTTAATTAGCGATAGTAAGCTAAAGTTAAGGTTGGCAACAATTAAAAATGCCAACGTGGAAGTTTTTACATCGCCAAGAACACGAAGCGTGGTTCCCCCACTCCTAACATAAACAGCCAATAGGAAAACTATATTTTATTGAAAACGAGGGAGAAATACTTTGCTATAATATTACAATGTTAAACTATATAGAAATAGCTAAACTGATTTTATGAAATAAATCATATTTGCCCTTGCACATAAAAATGATTAAATAAAGATTTAGTTTATATATAACGAAGACAAATTACTTCAATCTTGTACATTGTTGAACAAAAATCGATATTAAGAAGAGATGTATTTAACTTGTGCTTAAACAATGAAAACGTTGCATATATTATTTGGGATAATTATTAGCCTATGAATTCTGAATAAATGTTGCAAAAATACGCGAATAATATTATAACATAAGATAAAACGTAAATATATACATGAATTATAAAAACAATTAAGTATAAATAATTTAATCCAAGTTCTTAACTTGAAAGTATACGAATAAGATAAATGCCAATATACAACTGAAATCTGCCTAACATGGCGGACGTTACAACATACTTAAAGATATCCAAAATTACTGAAATTATATTCTAAACAAAGTACTACATGAAGACAGTGTGGGCCTCCCGATGGCGCAGTGGTATCGTCGTCGCCTTGTAATCAAGGGGTCCAGGGTTCTATACCCGGCGGAGGCACATAGTGGTTCGGATCCCACTTTAAACTGTAGGTCCAGTCCCGTTTAGCCTTACTGTGCATAAAGTGGATACCAATCTAATCAATCAATAATTAATTAATGAAGATAGTCAAATATTTGTATCAAAAATAGTTACTACGTATTGTTCTTTTACCATAGGCTATAGAATGATGCATGATGTGAAAATATTATTTTATGGAAACAGCGTCAAAATTCAATAAAAAGTGAACAAAATAATGATGTTATTGGATATGATTAAATATTGTTACTTTTATAGATAAAGTAACAGTTAACAGTTTCATATTGAACACACCAAGTTTTGTAATTAAATATAATGAACATCACACCAGTGGTAAATTTACATTAGAATTGGAATGAAACTATGATTAGCCTCACATAATTCTCAGTTTCAACCTTCAACATGTTCTCCTTATTTCTCTTAAACAATAATACGAAATATATACGTTATATATATATATTATATATATATATATATAAATAAATTAAGTAATGTTTACGTTGTGATTATATAGAACACGTGTACTTCAGACTAAGGAACAAAAAGCTGATAAAATTTTGATTATAGACCCCGCGAGGGTGGAAAAGCTAGACGAAAAATGGAGGAGGGGAACTGGATTACAAATTAACACAAATAAAACAAAAAATATTAGTCCAAACAAAGAAAGGAAAAAGGAAAATCGTATAAAGATTGGAGAACATGAATTGGAAGTGGAATCAAGTTTCCCTTATCTAGGAGTATTCATCACAGACAAAAATGATGAGATGATAGAAGTAAGAAATAGAATACAAAGAGCCAATAAAGCATACGTATCATTACTAACATTGGTTATATATCATGGAGTAAACCATAGAGCTAAAGTTACTTTGTATAAAACCCAAATTCGCAGCATAATGATATACGGGAGAGAAACATGGACATTTAATCCAAGCGCAGCTGAAATGGTGGACCTGTTTGAATGGAAAACATTTTGACCAATAACGGTGCAAGATATTTGGAGAATAAAAACCAACCAGGAATTATTTTAACTTTACAAAGATGTCCCCATCTCAATTTATATACGTATAAGAGCTAAAAGGTTAGAGTGGGCAGGACATGTAATCAGGATGGATGAAAGCCGAATCCCCTAGAAGGTGATGCAAGGAAGTTTTGGAGGGAAAAGATCAGTGGGGAGACCCAGATACAGATGGGAAGAAGCAGTTGGAGCAGACACAGTACAACGGCTGAGAACTAGGAATTGGAAGAGATCAGCCTTGGATAGAACGGGATGGAAGAGGAGGCCATGGGCCGAATACGGACCGGAACGCCATATAAGAAGATGAATTTGTATATCGCAGACCCCGCACCCAGCTAGGGCCGGTCCTGCTTACTGTGCTATCTACGAGTAGGTATTCATCTTGCTTGAACTCTACAAAGATCTATCTAGGTCATCCTGAATGTTCTTGAATCTCGTGAAACTACCTGCAGACACGACAATTAAGAAGGAACATCCAGTTACAGCGGAAGTAGCAGAGAAAATCTTAAACGCTTCAGAAATCCGAAATGCCATCCCGCGTCCCCAATGAGTCGCTTCCTGCGCCAAACTCCCATAATCCCCCGCTTCCCACATTAGCATCTTTCCATCGGACAACCGTTTTAATAGGTCAAGACACGGTGTCGCTCTCTGAACGTGGAGTTCGTCAACCACTTCTGGGAAAACAAGGGACTACAAAATGTTCTCCTCGCAGAAACAAACATTTCCTCTCCCAAGGCGTGTTGCAAAGACGAAAGCTTAATTACTTACTGTTTCATTCGGTAGGTCGCGCTTGAGGTGGCGGGAAGAATGCACTCAAGGAGACAAACTCTTCGAAGCAGGCGTCGTGCGACAAACAGCGACCGTGTAATGCGAACCGAAAGCGAATACAAACAGATGCCAGTGTCGCTAGATCGAGGGCAACACTGGTACGGGAAGAAATGTCTGTGTTGCTTGGCAATGTCTACTCTCACTCTTTGAGGTCAACATTACTTGTTTCCCTCAATATTACGCTTCCGTTGAACGTTGGTCTGTCTCGGCGACTTTTCGAAAATCACTTTGTAAAATCTGAGTATTTTCCACCTGTCCCTATCCTGGTCAAGATCGATCCTTGACCATCTCTACCAATTTCCTTTACGTCCATAGTATCTGGAGCTAATTTATCGAGAGCTTTCATCCGTCAGAGAGCCGCAGTAGCTTAGGGCGCCTGACTACCATGCGAGAGACCCGGGTTGGATCAAAGCGGGGGAGGACCGGAATGTTTTCCACCTTTTCAAGCGGCGTCAGGGTCGTATAAAGTGGGTACCTGGAGGAAACTCGGGGGTGGGGGAAGGGGGGTAAAGGCGGCCAGGGGCCTGGTGCTGATCACATCACCTCCACCTTCGGCCGTGATCAAGAAAATGTGGGGCCTAACCGCACACCCCCTATACGCCATCATGGCCTGGTGCAAAGCACAGGCGCGCGCGCGCACGCACACACACACACACACACATATACGCACTTTCATCCGTCCGGGAATTCATTTCCCACACAAAGATGGCTGTGATTGGATAACAAAAATGGTCTCAATTGCAACATTTCAATGATGGGGAAACAATGGGTGGAAAAATTACGAATGCAAATAGTGAACGTGATGCATTGATGGAAACTTGTTAGATGGTAGATGTTTCGATGAGCCTTGGGGATGATCCTATGGGTTAACATGGAGCCAATGAGACAGCCGGGGGGAGGGATGTTTTGCGAAATTTTGCTACCACGGGGGAATACCATCACACACACACAAAACAAAATACAATGAAAAATAAAATCCTTAAGGATAGCCTGGCTTGGCGAGATTGAAAGAATAGAAGCAGCTCAAACCGTCAAAAGAATAATAAATGGGAAACCATTTGAATACAGAGTACACACTAAGAGAAAGGCCAAAAAAGAAATGGGAAGCAGAAGCAGAAGACCTAACGAGAGTGAAAGTTCAAAATTAGAGAAAGCAAGCAGAGGATAGGAAGTAGTGACGAAAGATTGTTTAGCTGACCATGACACTCTAGAGTTGTAGCTCTGTGTGAAGAAGTAGCCTCGTGTATTCAACAGTAGTAGTAAACGCTGGACAGAGCAGTACGCTTAACTATTCTCAACTGCAGCTGATGCAATTACATGGATACAATGGTTGCATTTCCATGAATGCAGCCGGAATTTGCTGAGCTGTCACGAGCAGCCGGTGCTTGAATCGGATGTCCGAAAGAATTAGAAAACTTCGACTAGGATCCTAGTAATTATATCACCAATTGTGGTCATCAGTGAGTAGCTCAGAACTAAACGGTTGGGGAGGGTAATAATGCAAAATTGAGAAGTAGGAAGGGTGGCTTCACTCCTCACCCCCCCCCCCCCGAATTCGATTGCTGGATGCAACAGATGCGACAACGCAAGCGGCAAATTAACGAACAACAATGCCATAGGAGAACCGAAATCAACCAGAGCGCTTTTTCCTTCCGACAATGCGGCTAAATTCAATGGAAACGTTTCAAATTGTCATTTGGACATGGCATGTACGAAGTCGAGTGGGCGACGTCACTGCGCGATTTCATTCACTTTCAGGGTCGCAATATTGGTTATTGATGGAATGCAGAAAACGAGAGAAGTTAATTTGTGCAGCAGTAAATTTGATTCTTTTTCGCTGCTCGGTACGTGGAGTGTTGGACCAATCCGCTCGATTTGCGAAATGCGAGTTGCAATATGGCTGGGTGGTCCATAGCGACTCCATCGTGTTGGCTACCATTTCCACATTACATGGAGAAAAGGATGTTCTGTGTAAATAAATAAAATAACCCGTGGCGTAACAGCCGATGAGGGCCAGGACCTACCAACCGACTGCCGGCCGACCTCACTCCCACCTGCCGGGGTGGGCGATCATCCAACCAGATACGGGGTGACGTGAGGTCAGTGGGTTGTAGGTTTCCGCGACCGGGTTACTTTATTCATTCGATGGTGGGTGGCCACCGGTCCCATACATAGGCCGAAATCTCGGGAGGAAAGTTTTTACGCTTCCTAGGGAGACTCGAACTTGCACACGTCCCATAGCAGGAGCCCAAAACATGACGCCTCAGACCACACTGCCACGGTGCAGAACGGTTTTGTGTAGAATACAGAATGTTAACCTCAGGGGTTTATTTTTTATCCACATTTAACAGTGCTGCAAAGCTACTTGAATAGAAATAATTCCTTCTCCGGCATTGCAATGCAGCTTTCAGACCAAAACGACGCCGGCACCTCCAGTCCATCATAAAAAAAAACATTCACTGCGAATGCACGACTAACAGACCGAGGCAATACGATGCACGCTTTTAAGAAAACTGCCAGTCCGAGCGACACTTGCAACTTGTCGTGTTACCTCCGTACGAAAGTTTGCAATGTTAGTTTCCAAGTGACATGTGTCGCCTGTTGTTTCGGACTGAAAGCTTCCTAAGTGCTTCAATACTTCAAACGAGAAATAAACTACCCATAATTTAGGCAACACATATGTAACACTGCTTTTAAGTTCCTAAAAAAACTACGACTCTTCTTGCGTTACGTAAGTTGTGAACCAGCCGAAGGTTTCTATTTGCATACAGCTTCAAAAGGCGAGTTCGTTTCAGGGGAAAGGCTTACGTAAACATTCATTCGCATTCCTGGAGGCACGCAGTTCACTTTTTCTGTGTTACATGTTAAGTCTTCAAGAATTTATGTTCCTATTGGTGTGTGAATTTGTTCACTTGCCCCAGATTTCCAAAAGACATAGTTCAAAATGTTAATTTGTAAAAATGTCAAATGAATATATAAATAAACCATCAAGGGAAAGAACAAGTGCATCAACTCTAACGTAGATACCATTCTAGAATCTAAAAACTAAAACCCTCTACGACTAAGACGGTAAAAATCCATTACATACGTACGTGAATAGCCTAAAACTAAGTTCTTGCAACATTACGAGTGCTCCCTGTCCTTACCTGTAAAGAAAAAAGACAAGTATTGTAAGAAATAAGTTTCGCTTCAAATGAAAATTTTATCCTAACACATTAAAATTATCACATTCACGATTGAGATAAAGACTAAGTTCACTTTGTGCACAGATAGGCTAATCGAGACTCGACCTACAGTTTAAGCGGGATTGAAACTAATGTTTATCTCCTGGGTATCGAACCCTGAACCCCTCTCATTACAAGGCGACGACGTTACCACTGCACCATCTGGGAGGCTCTATTGTTTCAAATCTATGCTAGTCAACTTACCGCTCGATGAAGTCCCGCGTTTTAAAGCTATAAGGAATCCGTTTATAAGGAGATATTGTCCATGATTCTTCCTGGTGTATGTTTATTAATATTGCGATTCGTATTCATATATGCGTCAAGTTTTTTTTGTTTTTTGTTTTTGTCATATGTTCACACTCATCATCGGGACTAAACTTTAATAAGAAACGTAACTAAATAGTATTTCATCGTGATGAATTATTATGCACGTGATATGATTTAAAGTTTCTGGTTGCATGCACTGTTGCAATTAAAAGCTGCAAAAAAATTGGACTGAAAAATGTAACATTAAATGGATTCACAGTTTCCAACTCATCACCATAGTTTCTAAATAAGTTGCTTTGGAGGGGCCTCCCGATAACGTCGCCGTCTTGTAAGCAAGTGGTCCGTATTCGATAGTCTGTGGATGCAGATAGTGGTTCGGATTTCACTTTAAGCTGTAGGTCCAGTCCCGATTAGCCTATCTGTGCATAATGTGAAATTAAGAACTGGAGCATGGACTCAAGCTTTGAAAGATGTTCCAGGGGCAGCGATTAGTCCAGCGAGAATTAAATAGTTTTATAGTAAACTTTCCAATGTAGAAAATCTCTAGTCAGCTGCTTTCCGAGAGGTTTCGAATTACATCTGTAACATAACACGTCGTATGACTTACAGAGTGAATATAATGGATAATTGTTATCAATATCAAGAGACGAGATATCCTGATTTTTCACTGATGTGGCAATATCACCTCATAATGACTTTGGCGAACACCACAGACCACTTTTGTTTTGGTATGGATGTGAAACGTGGTCTCTTACACTAAAAGGCGCACACACATTAAGAGTTAAAACAAATTGTTCATAAGATATTTAGACCTAAAAGAGAATCAAGAACAGGAGAGTTGAGAACGTTACATAATAATGAACTAAATAATCTATGTTCATCCCCTGATATTATTAAAATAATTATATGTATTAAGATGATTTCGGTGACCTTTGTGTACCAGCTATGTGAGGGGACAGAAATCGTCAGTGTTCTTGCTGGGAAGCCTGATGGTAAGAGACGTAGATGGACTGATCTTGTCCAGGATAGTTTGAGTTTTGTTTCAAGTCCACTTTATGCACAGACAGGCTAATCGAGACTGGACTTACAGTTTGAAATGGGATCCGAACCATTGTGTGCCTCTACCGGGTATGGAACCCGGACACCTCGATTCTGCCCAGGATTGGGACAGGTGGAAAATATTATGCTGCTGCGGCATTCAACTTTTTTGCTTTAGGAATGCCGGAGTTAGTTATTGATATGAAATAATAAAGTTCAGTGAGATAACGGACTTGCTCAAATTGGTATAGATTTCATTATTTGCATTCTAGGTTATAACGACCCAATTGATAATTAATTTTATTGTTATAACTTAAGTATCCACGACTACGGTCAGCGAAATTTAATTATACTTTTAGAATTTCATACCTTTCCTAGTAGCGACTCTCTTATAGATTTACATGTCACGCATGATCTTGTAAAACTTTATTTCGGCGACATAGCAACCTCTAGGGCTGGCAACACTTCAGCGACTGCTGACAACACCGAACCACGCCTAACCGCACCAACAGAAGAATGAGGAACATGCATTACCATCTGCACGCGCGTAAGTTCGTGTGCGTGTGCGGGATAGCCAAGTAGCTCGATGGCCATCTTCACCCAGCGCACATCAAAGATGCGTTTCCGGGTCCGTGGTTGGGAGAAGCTTCGTGTACGCTCAACTGGAACAAGACTCCTTCGTCATTCCACTGACTGGTATACTAGTTCCTTCATCAAATGCCCTTCAATGTGTATGGTCTGTTAGGGCTTGTGTTCCGGCAATTACATTTCCCGAAATATCCGATTTCTGGCAATTGATTTATTATCAGGCCCGTACCCAGGGGGGACAAGGGGCCATGCCCCCCCCCCCACGAGCCATGAAATATTTTGATGCAAACGTACAAAAATAACATGGATAATTTTTAAGATTTTGCAAGAATTTAGATTTTCTTCTTGTATAAATGAATGGGTTGTCTCTGGGGAGAGACAGAACTCCAGAAGTCTGAAGTCTACTATATTTAGTAATTTTAGTTTAATAACCATTTATGCGAAGCTACTAAATGTTCCAATTTGGTCGGAACCGTTCACCATATTTACTCCCAGTTTTGATTTTTTTCGAACTGCAGTCTTGATGAGAAAATGTCCTCTCTTTGTGGTTAATTCACATTCAGACATGTTCTTCATTATAAGGATAATTCCATAGCGTTGGTGGTCACATTCAGGGTACGAATTCCCATGGCGGAAGGGGGATCGGATCTTCCACCTTTCCACCAACTATCTTGTTCTATTAAAAATTTTCTTCCATTAAAATTTTCCGAGAGTAAGAGTTTGTGTTATAGAAGCAATTATTTTGGACTTCAAACATACTTTACTAAGAATAACATCATAAACACATACAAAGAAGGAATAACAAAGAATGATGTCAGCCTGTGTGTGAATGTTCCATCCATCCATCCATCCATCCCTCTCCCCCCCCCCCCTCTCTCTCTCTCTCTCTCTTTAAGGCTGGTAACAGCATGGCAGTTGCTATAACATTTGGATTCGGGAAGCAACGCTCTACCAGGTTAGATCGTTTGATCCACCACCGCCACTATCGCGTTGGCATTTCCTGTTATGGCAGTTGAACTCGAAACTCGAACGAAGCTATATTTCCAAGCGATTGCCAGCTTGTGCTGCAAGTCGCAAACTTCAAAAGAACCTCTCCCGGTCCTGTATATATGACACCAAGGCCCGGTGGTTGAGCAGCCCTGGTCTAAACAAAATGTAATCCAGGGCGTACTACGTGGAAGTCAGGTTGACAATTGGGGGTGCCTTCGAAAGAGTTACCTCTTACATCCACCAGGAGATTCTGGTCCAGGAGAGAAAATCAGCAACCGTAAATGGGTTTTAGACCGTACATAACCTTTATATCTGTAAAGTATTTCAGATTCCAGGAACCTTTTTTCCGGATCAATTTAAATACGGTGCAGGAATATTTTTTTGTATTAATATAAATACGGTCCAGGAACCTTTCTTTCCCGGATGAATTTAAATGCGGTTTAAACACAGTCCACAAACCTTTTCTTCCGGATCAATTTAAATATCGTTCAGGAACATCTTTTCTGGATCAATTTAAATCCGGTCCAAGTTCCGTATTGAAATGAAAGAATACGCAACTTGTATCGAATTTAAATTGTGCGAGAAAAAGGTTTCGGTCCTGTTACGGAACCCAATAGAACCCAGAACGTATGGGTTCCTGGTCCTTTAACAACCATGGTACCAACCACATGTGTAAGAGGCCATTGCTCTTTTCTAGGGTTGTTCCTACTCGTGACCTTTTTCTGGCCATGACCTTCCCTTAATCGACCCTCCCTTCCCCTGCATGTAATGGACGAGAGGAGCCAAGATCTGTAGCGTGCGGACAGGTGGAGGAAAACTGGAGTTTTCCCTCTTGATCAATTACAAAAAACTGCGAACCGCTTTCACGCTCTGCTTAAAATAACTCCCTTCCCTCGCCATCCGTCACCCGGCAGGCAGATGATCGAGCGGGGCCATCGCCGCTTATGAGATTAACCTTTCTCCATTTCCTCCTAATGAGGTGGTTAGCGCCGGAGCAGTCGCTGCAACAAGTTTCGCTTCGGGAAACGTGGTGACAGTCTGAAGCAAAGGGTTTGGAATCTGAGGACCGCAAACCTACCAACTAGACCACCACGACTCTTTTCTATTAAAAAAAAAAAAACAAACAACTTTTCCTACATTTTCGTTCACTTATAAACAGTGACCTTTCATCCAAGTCGCGCCAACGAATCTTTGATCGTCTGTACCAAGAAAAATTTAGTGAAAGAGATATTTACACCTGATTTTCTGTAATGTACAGCCCCATCCATTGGATAGGTCTGAATATCTAATCAGTTTACTCCATACAGGGGTGTAAGGGGTGACTTACCTGTTAGCACCCAAATGTAAACCTTTCATCCACGTAGTACACCTTAAGCTGTATTTTGCAGACTAACAAAGCTATGGCTCAACTCAGCCAGTGTCCTTTCATCAATTTCATCTTATCACCTTTCATCCTCATCGTTACGACCAGCCAAAAGTGTCAGAAAAGCGAAGTAAATTAAATCAAGCAATCGACCAACTTACGTAGTATGTACAGCGCCAGACAATAATTTAGGCCAATTCTTTGCCCAGAACTCCTCTTACCTAGAAACTTTATCCAAACGGTATTGTGCTAGTGTAACATTCACGATCTCTGCTTATTTTTACGTGATCAGCACAACACTCCGACCGCCTTTACCACCCAGGGCTGCCCCAGGTACCCCATTTATTTGAGGCTGGGTGATCCCCAGAGCTACTTTAATCGGAGACAAGGTCTGGAAAATTCCCACCCGAAATAATCCACTCAGAGGATCGAACCCGGGCCACACGCGTGGCTGTCAGACGGCCTACAGACTTTCTTTTAAAATCAAATGACATCAAACTCTTATCAATTAATCTAAATTCTCCGTTTCATTCAGGACAGACGTACACAAACATCTATGCCTGAACTTGGATTCGAACCCGGGACTCCTGGCGTCCTACGGAAGTCGACTCCGGCTGGACCACCGCGGACCTGAATACACAGTACATCCCAAATTTTTCACAGTTGACTCTTTTATTGTCGAGAAGACGAGAACATTTCAATAAAATGACACCACTTTTATAGGGTCGTAGGGAAATTTGAAAGTGGACGGTAAACCCTTTCTGCAGTAAATAAATATTAGTTCATTCGACTTGCATTACACTATTGGATTATTGTTAAAAGCATGAAATGCTAGTTCAAAGGCAGATATGAGAAAAGTACAGCTGCCTCCGTGGTAGATAGGTTAATTTACGAAGCCAGGGTTTCAAGGTTCGAGTCCTGGACATTCAGTGTTTGTCCCTTTAATTCTTTACACTTTATATCCTCATTGTAGTGAGCAAGGTAAGAGAGATAGAAACGTGACGTAAAATACAAGTTACTACAAAGCAAGGAAGCATTAGCTTCTTTTGTTTGAAGCAAAAACTATCAGGTAGCTCTAGAATGAGGAGTGATATGGTTCTGTGCAAAGTCCTCTGTGTGTCCACGAATCTTTGGTTAATAATTCGTGCACCAGGCTGTGTATAATGTGTCTAAAACACGTAGCGAAAGGCATACCGATGCGTCCAATGTGTCGTGCGAGATAAATGCTTGCCTAATGCGTCACGTCGCATGCACACTGAGCACATCACATGTGCCGTCCTGCTTGTGTGAAGGGCAGGGAGAGTGTCGACTATCTGAAGAACAAGAACGGCTGCTTTTATCACAACGTCGTTACACCTGGCGTTGAATAAGGTTGGCTATCACGCAAAATTATTGCGTATTGCACTGGCATTCATGTAACTCACCTCACTTTGTACTCCAGCGGTTTGTTTCTTTATACAGCATATTTGCAGAAGAGACAATTAAACATACAAGCAGTGTGGGAATTAACGGGGGGAGGGCACCTGTTCCTCCCACAAAGAATTTTATCAAAGGCAAAATAAACTTACTTTTATCTCTGCCAGGGATGTTTTTATCCTCCTTAGTTTATTTTACTGGCTGGTAACACATACAAATTTCCATCTCCCCCAAAAATCTACCCTCTGAAGTGAAATCCGAAATAAGTCACTAAGTGGCATCCCCCCAAAGCAAAAAGCTTAAGTCGTACAGAGCCTACAAGCAGGGTTGTTAAAAGGTCCGGGAACCCATATATTCTACTCGTAATAGGTTCTATTGGGTTCTGCTGCAGGACCGAAACCATTTTTCTCGTGCAATTTAAATTCTGTCCAAGTTGCGTATTGTTTCATTGAAAAAAGGTTCGTGGACCTAATTTAAATTGACCTGGAAAAAATGTTCCTGGACCGTATTTAAATTGATCCGGAAAAAAGGTTCCAGGACCGTATTTAAATTGAGCTGGAAAAAGGTTCCTGGACCGTATTAAAATTCAACCGGAAAAATGTTCCTGGACCGAATTGAAATACTTTACAGATAAAAAGGTTCTTTACCGTTCAGAACCCATTTACGCTCGCTGATTTTCTCTTCTGGATCGGAATTGAATTTATTTAAAACTCCTGAACCTTTAACAACCCTAGCTACACGTGTATCAATACACGCTGTATAAAACACACCTCATTACTAACTTCGTTGTCCGTACTACTGTCGACGCGGAAGATTCACCCTATTCAAAAGACGAAACCGAATACGATAGGAGTATCTCGTTTGTACTATGTATTATTACTACTTCATCAATTTCATCATATCATCCCTCATCCTCATCTTCGCGATTAGCTAAAAGTGGCAGAAAAGCGAAGTAAAACAAACCATATCAATCAATCAACGATTAACACGGATCTTGCTTTCCTTCCTGCGTTCCTCTTGTAACAGTCACCCCCCTCTTTAGTCACTTACGGCACACTTCTCAAACATATTATCGGCCAAGCCCCGGCCTTCGTCTTCTGACGTAAGAGCGAATTGCTTTCGTTCTTAGGTCAGGCATGTTAGGTTTAAGGCTCTTGTAATTTTTTAGCGGCTTCACCAAATATATATTACTTATACTAATGGCACTAAACCTAACACGCCTAACCTAACGAAAACATTTAGCTTGACGTCAGATAACGAAGGGCGGGAGTTGACCCAAAAAAGAAGTTTGAAAAGTGTGCGATAGGTGAAACCCATTTAGCCACTGGCGTCTTCCATTTTGCGCATGCGTACTTGTGTTGATCCAACGGGACTTTTATAGTTTGTTACAAATCGTATTTGACTTTCTTATACAATTGTGTATAATTCCGTGCTTTATATTGTAATTACAATGAAGATGAGCGATGATTAGATTAATGTAAAGTCAACGAATTTTGTAGTACCACAGATAAAGATATATCTTTATCTGTGGAAGTACTGTGTAATTTATACAATGCAATTTTAACGTTTCGTAAAAGTAATTAGGAAAGTTATAACGTTTTATAAGAAGAGTTAACGACTAATTACCAGAATAGAAAATTCAACCTAAAAACAATAGAATAATGTAGGTCGAATTGCACAAAGAAGCGAATGGGGCTGTTCACTGCCAAACTTTTTCGCTCGAGGCGCCACCCCTATTGCGTCCCTAAAGAATTTCGTTCGTCATTTGGTTGCCCTAAGCTTTACATTGGAGCGCGATAGTATGGCTATTCAAACGTTATTTTCAACGAAGGTAAGAATTTCTCGTGTAAATCGATAACAAAAATGTGTTTAGCAAACCTTTAAGATAGCAAACCTTTAGCAAGTAATAAGTTTCCGAAAATTACATTTTCCTGAGCCTAAAAATTAATATATTAAAGCGCAACGGCAGTGTAGTTCAGATGGGCTAAATATAGTATGTTTATGCACAAAGAGCACTAAGCTTGACGTAATTTTGGTCGTCCCTAGCTGCCATGGGTCTATAATAAAAAATAATAATAGATTTTTAGACTACGCCTTAATGTTTCCTCTTGTTGCGACTTGCGAGTATGTGTAATTATTCAACGGCATAAGTATGAATCGGAGAAACTACCCAAATTACAAAAATAAAAGTATTAACTGAGTAAGCGCATGATATTTATTATTATACACTATGCCCTATCCGATAACTTAATATTAACATATGTTTTCTTTGTATTAAACAGACATTTTCCCCTTGTATTTTCGTCCTTTTTGTTTTGGGTTACAACAATTTTAAAATTATAATTCCTGTAAATAAGAAAGCCCTAGAGGTTTCGAGACATGAAACAATATAAAATATTTTTTGTAATAACTATTCTTCTCGATAAATGTGTATGTAAAAAATAGAGAACCATATTTACTAGCCATGAGGAAAAGTATGATATCACGTAAAAAAAAAGAGTCAGTTATTAATAACAACTATAAAAATAAAAGTACAGTCGCGTGGAATTATTCTGTATTATTCTTTACCAGATTCACAAGAATAAAGCACTTAAATAGTGAAAATTGCAAGTGACGTAAACGAGTGCTGTGTAAATTTTAATGATTTTTTGAGTTCCGGTATCTTTTCTGTTGTTGAAGATCGTCGTATTAAAATTCTTAGTTTCACAGCACTGATTATTTATTTATCATGTTCCGACATAATTTCTGAGATGAAATTAAACTTGCAATTTAATGTAACAGCAGCACGTTCAGCATCAAATTCCCCATGTATTTAAATGGGAGAACAATTGCCCATCAAAGGCGTGGGGACACAACAGGGGTGCTGCCACCTATAATAGTTTGCTTTGACCAGGCCCATTGCGATACTATATAAGTAAGGTGAACGTCCACTTTCAAACACTCATGCGGAAGCTGGAATTGACCCCGGAACCTTTGGTGACGTAGCCTCGTCTCGATACCGCCAACCAATAGCGTCAAGGGAGTTGCTGACTTTTGAGGCGTTTACCAGCGCACGCACTTTTTCTCAAGTTTGATCCATAACTTGGGGATAATTAAAGAGGAAATGGCACAATTTTAAGGGTCGTCTGGACACTGGATATATTATTTATTATAAAGAACTTGAGAAAATTTTCTAGTTCAGTTTAAAAAAACCAAAGCTTGGAAAGCGTTGATAACATGCTCTAACCTGAAGATTTCTCGAAAGCTTGGGAATTCGCCATGGGTGCCGCTTCGGGGAGAATGCAGGGCGTGCAACTTGAGGGCAAGATTGCCGGTTGGGAACGAAATCTCCAAGTGGGAAGGATGTGTTATCGTTCTGCAAATTAGGAGCTTTCTTTTGCAAGAGATGGTCGGCAACAGGCTGTTCCAGAGTTATTCTCTGTCCGCTGCAACGACGAAGTCAATGTAAACACATACACGAGGTTGTTCTAATGGCAGCTGCACAGGAATCTTGAGTGCGCGTTAAAGGCACAGCACTCTACATTTAAGTCCACTCTATACTCAAATAGGCTAATCGAGACTGCATCGACGGTTTAAAGTGGGATTCGAACCAGTATGTCACTCTACCAGGTGTCGAACCCTGACTCCTTGATTGTAAGAATGTGAAATTACCACTACGTCACCGGGAGGCTCACAACTCAACGCAGCTGCTATATTGATATAGAGGAACCTTCTATTACGAGCAGCACCGCTTCGACAAATATACATTAACACCAGAACTATACTCTGTACCAGGAGATAGTGGGGGGCTAGACCAATGAACACGCGATTCGAAAAGGGACATAAAACTAGCTTCCAATAATAATATTTCTGTATTCATCACTTATACATTGTACATAACTTTTTACAAACTGTTTACTTTATTCGATAGTCAGTTATTTCTCTTTGGACATTACGTTCATAAATTCATAATATAAAGTCAACATAACATTGTTAACTCTTGCGCTCGTCCCAGATTACATCTGTAATTTACGTTCTCGATGGCGTAGTGGTAACGTTACCACCTTGTAATGAAACGTTCCGTGTTCAATACACGGTGGAGGTACATAATGGTTCGGATCCCACTTTAAGCTGTAGGTCCAATCACGATTAGCCTATCTGTGCATAAAATGGAATTAAAACTCAAAAACTGTTATAGAATTATAGATCCCACCTCAGGACCACCTACCAAGCTGGAATAAATATGAACTGACCGGGCCTATTTTTTAAAATCTCTAAAGCTAACTATAGATTTATACCAATCACAAATGGAGTCATTACACACATTCACCGAGTAGTAAAAATTATACAAGCGTCTTCAGATGACAAACCACCGAATAGTTATTTTCCAACGGTCTCTGTTGAAAGAACTAGAATCATATCATCAAAATTTTCATTGTCGTGATTTATCTCGCGATAAAAATCTACGTACAATGGAAACAATGAGGAAACCAATGACCTTTGTGTGTTTTCGTTAACATTCCTTGCTCTCTTGTTTTTCTGCGTCCTTTGTTTCCGGACGCCGGATGCGAGCTTCAGCTTCCATTCATTAACTCTTCCATAATGGATTGCGTCTGGGAAAATACGAAAATCACAGAGCCTTGGTGCCATCATTGTTTCACTACTCAGAAAACAAACACATGAAGTCCGCGCCTGTAGACTTATACCCTATCGCTCGCTCTATTTGCGTTGTTCGTTAAGTCCACTTTGGTAAATGCTATGCCAAATCGAGTGACGAGTAATTAAGAGTTTTCTATTTATATTTTGGGTTGCTTCCTACCTCCTTAGGTTCATCGCGACGATGCGGACCAACGATTACTTGAAGCAATGAAATAAATGTCGTGCTCAACAAAGGCTGGGATTTGAACCCAGAACCTTCCGTGAAGAGATTGCAAGTCTGTCTTGAGGCATGTCCAACTGCTAACAGTCACGAACATTGATTGCTAATTGTTCTAAACCTAATCCTCCTAACCTAACAACAACATAACTAGAACTAGGTGAAATTGTAATTGCAATAATTAGATTAGACAAGATAGACCCCTCGTTCACAGAGGAGGCATGTTTTATAGAATTAGAAAAAAGGACGAAGACATACGACTTGTATGCGTCGTCCAGAATTCGAACTCATTTCCAAATGAGTATTGTGATTACTAGCACAGGTATGGAAAATGTAACATAACAGCATTTATAAGCAAGCCTCTTGACGGCCTCCCGATGGCGCAGTGGTACCGTGGTCGCCTTGTAATCAAGGGGTCCCGGGTTCGTTAGCAGGTGGAGGCAGAGTGGTTCGGAACCCTATCGAATTTAAACTGTAAGCCCAGTCCCGATTACCCTACTGTGTATAAAGTGGACTTAAAACATCAACCCAGTGAAAAAGCCTCTTGACAATAAAAGCTAATACCGAGTTGGCGAATTGAGAGAACAAATTTCATCTAAATCAAGAATAGGGAAAATAGCTTCATGGGCACGCATTTGATACAGGATTAGGCAGTCGGCACACATGTGGACAAAACTACGCATAATCCTGCAGAGGACTGTCCTGTCTGCGAGTGCAAGCGGCAGATCCTCGTTAGCTTGCGAGAATGCAATTGCAGGGTACATTCGTGAAAGAGGGTGGTATATGGGTGTTTATAAGAGGGTGGTCAACTCCTCTGAGATAGCTTTTAAACCAAAGCGATATGCGGCACATGTTACTTGGAAACTATCCTTCAGAAATAATCAACCTTTCATACGAAAGAAAAAATGACAAGTTGCACGTGTCACTTGTCTCTTGCATGCCACCCGGACTGGACAGTTTTCTCAATAGCGTGCGTGCATCGTGTCACCCCCGTTTGTTGGTCGCGCATACGCAGAGAATGCTTTCTTATAAACAGAAGGGACCTGTGTCGCTTGCCACTTCGATGTGAAATCCCCGTGTCGCTTGTCGCTTCGGTCTGAGGAAGCTTTCAGGGCGATTTCAGATTGATGTAACAAGCGCGACACATGCGGCTTTGGGAACGAGCCAATCAAAAGCAACGTTTCGCACCGTAGCGGCATGACAGGCCGCACAAGCCTGCGTTCCATTGGCGAAATCCTCAAGCGATACGTGTGGCGTGTAGCTTCGGTGTGAAATTTCCTGTAAGCAAGCATTCACCGCGCATGCGCGAACAGACCGAGGCGACACCATACAAGGTGTTGAGAAAACGGCCCGGACCGAGCGACACGAGCAGCGTGTCGTGGCGCTTCGCTTCAAAAACGTGCATTGATTGCCAATAGTTCACTTACAAGCTACACGTGTCGCTTGTCGCTTCGATCTGAAAGCTCTCTTAGGGTATTGCAGTTCAATAATCCAAAGGGTAGTGACGTGTATGGTCAAGCAATAATGACTGACCGTTTCTACAACTGATAACATATCAGAGATCCTTATCTCACAGCATTAAACATAGCAGAGAACATTGCCTTATTTAGTTATTGAAATGAGCAGATAAGGATGGAAGCACTTGAGATATATGACTAATTACAATAATAAAACGTGATGCAACATTGAGTGAAATACTTCCATTATCTCTCAGTATGTGAAAATCAAATGCTTTCCTCGTGTTTACACGTCAAAGTAAATGGACGATATCTTTTCTTTTAAAATATCACTGTCAGTTCTGTAAAGAAGGGTCCGTGGAAGTTTTAATAGTGATAGAAAGGTATTTATTTATTCAAGGAAATTTGCAGCACAGGAGAAGGTAGTTTAAACCGAAAAGAAATAACGTTAAACAAAATCCACCCTTAACTTCAACTTAGCCTCCCACTCTAAGGAAAAATACGTATTTTTTGTTTCCCCTCTCAATTTTATTTGTTAACTCTCCTGTTTTCCTTTCTCCTATATTCTTCTTACCGCTCTATCTTTCTTCGTGCTTCTATTCTTGAGTAGTTACTTTTCTCTCTTTCCATCCTGTTTTCTCTCCTCTCTCTCTCCAATTTCTCTTTTTTCCCCTCTGAATTGCTTTCTTTCTTTATTTTCTCTCTCTCCTGCCTCGCTTCTTTCTTTCTTTCTGTCTGTTTGTCGCTTATTATTTCTCTTCGCTTGCCTTCTCCTTTGTCGCCCCTCTCTCTGTGTTTCTTAAACTTCTTCAGTTCTCTATCAATTCTTTCACACTAAACACGTTCCTTGCAAGGACATGAAAACAAGACGTGGGTAAATTCATTGCACTTCTATGTTGACCTCTCCCCCCCCCCCTTTCAGCAATTCCGTCCGTTCACTGCACTTCTCAGCCACTTTTGGGGTTTCTTCTGCCAATAACAGTACAGGAGTCAAAACGAATTTCAGCATGTGTCGACTTGTTTGAAACAAAACTGACGTAGTATCTTGAATTATAGGTCGTACATCAGTTTTAGCGGTGACGTGTTGTGTATAGGTCGTTCGTTCGCTTCGAGGAAATGACGATGGGAACTTCCTATCTCGCAACATCCGGTGTTCTATATCCAGGCCTAAATGCGGATTCAAAAGTAACAAATATCTTCTAAAGAGCTCGACTGTGGTTGACTGCGAATCTGAAGCAAGTTCCTAGTTTAGATTCTCTATTTGAAGCCTAATGTTTTCCTTACCCAATTCCCATCCCTCACTCGAATATCGAAAGCTGCATTCGTTAATTCGCGATTCGCTGCAGAAATATCTGGAGTTTGGAAGTAAAGTGACGTTGGAACCGAAATTACATTAGTAAAGTAACTAACTATGACGCGTTACTTTTTAAAGTAAAGTAACAAAGGATGGCGCGTTATTTTTTAAAGTAAAGTAACAAAGGATGGCGCGTTACTTTTTAAAGTAAAGTAACTAACGATGAACTGTTACTTTTTAAAACAAAGTAACTAACGAAGCAAAGTTAACTAACCTTAACCCGTTCCTTTTGGAAGCAAAGCAACGGTTACGAATTACTTTTTTAGTAACTTACCCAACTTTGGAAATTCAAATGCCTGAGGTCCCAGGCGCGGACTCTGTACACCCAACGGCAAAATAAACAGTAGGCGAATTGTCCATCCTCATTTTTCATTTTGCCTGTATTACACAGTGGGATGATAATGAATTGAAATAAAGACGCCAATAAACAACATACATAACATAATGTCACTCCTTGAAGCAACGCAGGATTCAGAATTAAAATGGAACGAAAATAGCGGTGGACAATGTGGCTACCATTATCTTTGCCGTTGACTGTACAAGTCTTCACTGTTCACCATTCAACCTCATCGTCTAGAAAAGCGAAGATGATAACCAAAATACAATAAACGCATTGCAATAAATGAAGGCAGATTTCTTTGGTTCGGAACGCACATTTATCAGTAGAGTCTGCCAAATCCTTTCCATTTCTCTTACGCAGTGAAAAGCAATGCACATACTTTCATATGGTTAGGTGTAATTATATAAATACATAAGGCAGCCTTCTTGTATGTGAAGATGCGTACACACACAGTAGAACTAGAGCACAGAAATAACAAATAATACACGAACCTGTATCCTACACATGCCCCTTGCTTCCATTTTGTTACGTAAACTGAAGCAATCCACTGTCCCACAAAAGTCCCACTACACTGAACGGAAATGGCCAGCTCTCGATAAACGTCACCGCTAGACGATAAATCCAGCAGGCAATACACGGGGTATCGGGCAACAAATCACGTTTGGCGTTTAAATCTTAATCAATGCAAAGGAATTGAAAGGGGGAGGGGGCTGGTTATCTTCTTCGGAAAAAAGAAATCGATAAGGTCGCCTAGATTTCATTCCCAGGAACTATTTTTTTTACCAACTGGGAGACAGTGGGCGGGGTTTTCTGGTAGATAACGTCACGGTTGGACGTAGAAAGCTGTAAATGGAGGGCGGTGATAACAACACAACGGGAAACGCCAAAGCAAACAGGCGTACCGATTACAGTTATCTAATCCGTATTTACTGAATTTAGAAAAAAAATGTTTTACTCGTTATTTCCACGTTGCTAATTTCCACATCACGCTAAGACACAGGGGTCCCGGGTTCGAATCCAGACCTGGGCAAGGGTGTTCATCAATTTAATCATATCGCTCATACTCATCGTCGCGAACAGACAAAACCGACAGAAAAGCGAATTAAAATAAACTATGAAAGGGGTTTGATGCCGTACCTCTGGTCGAGCGGGTTGACTGGTCGGCTCACGAATGGTCCGGGTTCGTGTCCGGGCTTGTGAGTGTTCTTTCATTCATTCCCGACGTCGTGATTAGCCGAAAGTGGCATAAATCGACGTGAGTAAGATAAAAGTGCAAATATATCCGTGTCAGGCCCTGGAATTCGAACTTATACGGGTCATCGAGAATGATTGCCGGAATTTTAAACTGTTATTATAAAATAAGTATTTAATGGATATACACGTGTGGCGTCTTAAAATGTTCAGAAGAGTTTAAAGTTTTGTGTGACCTTGTGTGACCGTGAGGCTTAAAACGGTGCATGCGCGGGAGCACCTTAAAGAGGGTCGCTGCAGCAATTGCAACTGTAACTCTGGACACGATTCAGAAGACGTGGCAGGAGATTGAATACCGTCTAGACATCACCAGAGCTACAAATGGCGACCCTATCAAAGTGTACTAAGGTAAGTCTAAAACTTTAAACTTTTATGAACATTTTAAGACGTCACACGTGTATATCCATTAAATACTTCTTTTATAATAACAGTTTAAAATCCCGGCAATCATTCTCGATGGCCCCGTATTTTCAGCGATCTACTTTACATAAGTAACTAATGCCCCTGGAACTAGGCTACTTATTAACCCAAAGGAAAACAAAATACGGAGGCTATCAATTCAAATACATCCAGTTTCTGTGCTTTGAAACAGAAAGCTACGCACATTGAAAGTCAGGTAAATAGTTGTGATATTGTTATATTAATTTCATCTGCTGTAGTTAGCATCCATGCGTGGAAATTTCTTCTTGTTTCAGTTCACGTTCAATTTCCAACTACGTCTCGCAAAATGCAGTTCGTAGGTCCAGGGGGGGATAGAAAAATCTTCGACGCGAACGAATTAATAAAGAAAGGTGCTTAGCGTAAACAGGGGCGAAATTGAACAATAGCGATGATTAAGCACCAAATTAACACTGAGTAATTGAATAAGGAAGTATTAAAAGCGAACTGACCAACGAAAAAAAACACTTTCACTTTTGATACAGTTTTGGCTCTGGGCCGAGATAGCGCGTGAAGTGAACAACTTTGAGCAACTCTTATAACTAGACCTCGGATTTTAGGTTTATAACCTATTTTTTCCTTTGCAGGTAAATAAGAAATAACAAGTTACGTCAGTGTTAAAAAAAAAAACGCGAATTTTTATAGTGCCTAAAATAACCTATTTTGCTTGTTAGAACCTATTTTAGGTTTATGCGCCTAAATCAATATATATATTTTAAGGTTTTTCAGGATTTTTATGTCACACAGAGGCATTTGCTCGGTTTGATACAAAAAAAACAAAAAAACAATGACTAATGTGTTTGAAACATATTTTCTGTCAATTTCCCTTACTTTATTTTCCAGGCATCTTTCTTTTCCTTCTTCGATAAAAATAAAAGCTAAACTGTGAAAAGCGTCAGGGCATTTGTAAATATGTATAAATTCAATGAGATTGGGAATAAAAAAAAAGTTTGAATTTTCTGCAGAAAAATTCATGCAGAATTCCCGGAGCCAATAATACACGGACAATTTCCGGAATTCAGTGACTAGCCACCCTGGTATTGTGTAACAAATCATAGATACTTAATTCATTCTTCAGATCAACAAGTAATTTTTGCTAACACAAATATAGGATTACAATAATTTATGGATAATTTAGAAAATGATGTATGCAAATGAAATTTGGTTAGAAAAGTAATATTTGGTTATTACATAGTATAGCTATTAAAATTTCTTACGGTTCTTTAGAAATTTTGTTTTTGAAGATGTACCAAATCAGTATTTTCCAGGAATCTTGAAGCATTTTAAGTTTGTCGGAATCTACTTCAGGATTTTTCGCGCCTAAATTAAGATTTTTTTAGAACCTATTTTATGATTTTAGAGCGTATTTTAGGAACCTAAAACCACACTTTTTAGAACCTAAAAATCCGAGGTCTACTTATAACACAGGTTAGTACTCTTTATGCAATATAAATACAATTGTCTACATGCTAAAGATGCTAAAGATATGTGCGTAAATAAGCGAGACGTTACGGCCGGCAATTGCTCCATGTCACGCGCTATCTTGGCCCAGAGCCAAAACGTACGCACTGTACCTTTCCCTGCTGTTCCCGCGAAAGAGTTGAGGAGTGGTTATAAAATATGTACTCTTTTTCCAACCTGTAGTTCTGTCCTCTCCTCCCCCGAATTTATAACAGAAATGCTTAATTTGTAAATTTCGTAGAATGTCATAAATTATAAAGCACTTGTCACCTACTGAAATAATAGGGTATGAAAATTTCTATGTAAAAAACTGCCTGTGGATTCCACGAATACCCAAATGCAGGCTAAATGACGTTTATAGGTCCATTTTATTAACTCAATGTGGCTGTTGACCCCCTCCCCCCTCATGTAAAGTAAGGGGGAAAGCAAATACCAGCGGATCGCAATAAAGCACGAAGTGGAGCATCGATTGGCTGAACTCAATCCAGCTGATTCCCAGAAAACGGACGCGAAGGGCCATAAAAATGGCAGACGGGAATTCTAAGAAAAGACAACTTCACTCTCGATTACACAGGGTGTGACGTGTGGTGTTCGTACTTTAAGAACGGATTTTGAATGCGACTACGATGGACGAAGGTTCATTTATACCTACAAGAACAAGACATTCCTTGCTGACAGACTGAGAATATGGGGAATTTTTCCCTCTGGTTTCCCCTGGGGTGTAAGGGGCGACTCGTCCACGTAATACCAAATTGTCAACCTCACTTCCACGTAGTACACCCTGGACAGCATTTTGCAGACTAACGAGGCTTTGGCGTTTGGACCTACGGCCAGTATAATCTTCTGTAGGGCTGCGTGTATGTTGTCCCATGTTCTCTCCTCTGTGTGCTGAGTGCCCTTTTACAACTAACTATCTCTCTAGCCCTCTCAAACCCGAAGGTTCATGGCTGCAGCAAGGATCGTGCTTTCAAATACTCGCAATTTATGTTCCTCTTTCAATGTAAGGGACCAAGTTTCGCATCCATATAATATTATAGGCAAAATTACTGTTTTGTATATTTTAACTTTTAGTTTCTTAAATATTAAACTAGAAGACAAAAGTATATGAAGAGAAAAGTAACATGCATTTCCTACGAAAAACTAAATATGCTGACCAAGGCAGTAATTTATTTTATTATAAAACATAAACTAACGTAACGTTTCAACCTTCTAGCAAGGTCTTCTTCAGACTCTGTATCAAGTACAAAAGTAACCAGATACAACGAGAAGGGTAATATATATACACAAACATTACTCCCTCCAGACTATTTAGAAAGTTGTTAGGATCTTTCTAGCAGATGACTTTCACTTTCCAACTTTACTTTCACCTAATAGGCTAAACACAAATACTTCCATATAGAATGTGGTTGGACTTTTTAATCTCACGCTCTTTTCCCTTCATTTTTCTTCCTTTTCCTCTCCTCTTCTTTTTCTCTTGTCCTTTCCACTCTTTCCAACATCTTCTTCCATTCTTTGTTTAACTTCAGTCCCCCATTCCAGTTCATTGTGTCTTCTTCGCCTTTCTTCTCTATTTCCTTGGCTTCCTTCCATTTTCTCACTAGCATTCTCTTCTCCCTTCCTATCTGCTTAGCCTCATCCCACTCTCTGTCATGTCCTGTTTCTCTCGTGTGTTTAAATATTGCATTTCTCTCTCTCTTAAGTCGTACATCATCCCTATGTTGTTTCAACCTGTCTTTCAGCCTTTTTTTCGTTTCTCCTATGTACACACTCTGACATTCTTTACATTTTACTTCGTAGATAATCCCTTCTTCTTCCTCTTCTCTGTTTTCCTTTTTCTTGTTAGCATTCCTCGCTATTCCTAAGATGCTTCTCCCTCCCTTCCTGTAAGTTTTAATTCCTGCTTTTCTAAGCACTTTGCATATCTTTTCTGTGGTCTTCCCCATACTCCTTATTCCAAACCTTCTCTCCTCTTTTTCTTTCTCTTCTAATTCTCCCCTGCCCGTTTTCTTACTTCTTCTGTTTATGTCCAGTCTATCCTGCTTCTCATAGCCATTCTTTTCCAGCTGTTTCCATAGGCTATTTATTTTGCCTTCTTTTTCACATTCTTTCATGCATATTTTCTTGATTCTGTCCTCCATATTCTTTATAAAATTTATTTTTGTCACCTCACTTACATCACTTCTTTTGTGGCAGAATACCCCTGCTGCACACTTCTTCTGATGCCAAGCGGTTTCAATTTCTTGTCCTCTTTCCCTTTTCATCAATATATCTAGATAGCTTAACTTGTCTTCTTCTTCTATTTCAAGTTCCAATAATATCCCTCTTCCTTCATCTTGAATTTCTTTGGCAAAAATGTCAAGCTGCCTCTTCGTTCCCTTCCAAATGCCAAAACAGTCGTCCACATATCTGCAAAACAGAACCATTTTGTCACCTCCCTTTTCTATCACTTTCTTTTCCCATTCATTCATAACCAATTCAGCCAATGCTGGGCTTAGACTGGAACCTATATTTAGTCCTTCACTCATTAACATTATTTTATCTCCCATTATACTGTAACCGTTATTCCAAATGGTTTCCAGCGCCTTCACTACCCTTTCACTATCCCATTCTCCTATAATTTCTTGTCCCATTCTCTTTTTAATAATGTCCAAAACGTGTCCCCTCTTGATCCTCGGGAACATACTTTTCACGTCTAAGCTAAACATTGTCGTCTTCATCTCATTTAACTTAAGTCCTTTTATGAGGTCTACTACTTGTTCACTGTTCTTAACTGCTCTGCTTTCTTGCTGTGTTACTAACACTTCAATAACTTTCTTTAATTTCTTTTCTAAGGGTTCCAAAATATTGTTTCTGCAGTTCATTACTGGTCTTAACTTTATCTCCTCTTTGTGTATCTTTGGAAAGCCTTTCAAACTTGGTAGTCTTCCTGTCTCCTTTATGCATTTCTTGAATCCACTCCTCCTACAGTCTTTAATGATTCTTTCTTTTATAGTTTGTTCTTCACCTGTTCCACAAATCTCCTCATATCCATTTTCTTTTAGGTCATCAAACTTCCTCTCGTACCATTCTCTTTCCATCACCACAATTGCTCCACCTTTATCTGCCTGCTCTATCACCACATCATTTCTTGTTTTGATTTTCTTCATCCCTTCCCTTTCTTTTTGACTCAAATTATCTACTTTTCCTTGTTTTCCCAAGACTTGGTTCCAGTCTAAGCCCAGCATTGGCTGAATTGGTTATGAATGAATGGGAAAAGAAAGTGATAGAAAAGGGAGGTGACAAAATGGTTCTGTTTTGCAGATATGTGGACGACTGTTTTGGCATTTGGAAGGGAACGAAGAGGCAGCTTGACATTTTTGCCAAAGAAATTCAAGATGAAGGAAGAGGGATATTATTGGAACTTGAAATAGAAGAAGAAGACAAGTTAAGCTATCTAGATATATTGATGAAAAGGGAAAGAGACAAGAAATTGAAACCGCTTGGCATCAGAAGAAGTGTGCAGCAGGGGTATTCTGCCACAAAAGAAGTGATGTAAGTGAGGTGACAAAAATAAATTTTATAAAGAATATGGAGGACAGAATCAAGAAAATATGCATGAAAGAATGTGAAAAAGAAGGCAAAATAAATAGCCTATGGAAACAGCTGGAAAAGAATGGCTATGAGAAGCAGGATAGACTGGACATAAACAGAAGAAGTAAGAAAACGGGCAGGGGAGAATTAGAAGAGAAAGAAAAAGAGGAGAGAAGGTTTGGAATAAGGAGTATGGGGAAGACCACAGAAAAGATATGCAAAGTGCTTAGAAAAGCAGGAATTAAAACTTACAGGAAGGGAGGGAGAAGCATCTTAGGAATAGCGAGGAATGCTAACAAGAAAAAGGAAAACAGAGAAGAGGAAGAAGAAGGGATTATCTACGAAGTAAAATGTAAAGAATGTCAGAGTGTGTACATAGGAGAAACGAAAAAAAGGCTGAAAGACAGGTTGAAACAACATAGGGATGATGTACGACTTAAGAGAGAGAGAAATGCAATATTTAAACACACGAGAGAAACAGGACATGACAGAGAGTGGGATGAGGCTAAGCAGATAGGAAGGGAGAAGAGAATGCTAGTGAGAAAATGGAAGGAAGCCAAGGAAATAGAGAAGAAAGGCGAAGAAGACACAATGAACTGGAATGGGGGACTGAAGTTAAACAAAGAATGGAAGAAGATGTTGGAAAGAGTGGAAAGGACAAGAGAAAAAGAAGAGGAGAGGAAAAGGAAGAAAAATGAAGGGAAAAGAGCGTGAGATTAAAAAGTCCAACCACATTCTATATGGAAGTATTTGTGTTTAGCCTATTAGGTGAAAGTAAAGTTGGAAAGTGAAAGTCATCTGCTAGAAAGATCCTAACAACTTTCTAAATAGTCTGGAGGGAGTAATGTTTGTGTATATATATTACCCTTCTCGTTGTATCTGGTTACTTTTGTACTTGATACAGAGTCTGAAGAAGACCTTGCTAGAAGGTTGAAACGTTACGTTAGTTTATGTTTTATAATAAAATAAATTACTGCCTTGGTCAGCATATTTAGTTTTTCATAATCATGGAAACAAGGCTTAATGGAGTTATAAATGCATTTCCTGAATTAATCCTGCTTTTTATTTCCTCTTTAATATCATTTTCATTTGTTAGTATTACTCCTAAGTACTTCAATTTGGAAACTGGTTCAAAATAGCTGTTATCGATAACAACAGCCTCAGCTATTAACCCAGGTAAGAATATTTTAGTCCTCCGAGATTAAAGTTGTTATATTTTGGTATGGTACGGGCTGGACACCGTATAATGCGAAGGGTTCAAATTGGGTCTCCCTTATCGCACAACACTAGAACAACCTTGCGTTCTGACAGACGAAGAATGCCTTCTTTGTTAGGTTAAGTCTGTTAGGTTTGGTTGTCTTAGCATAAATACTGAACCTAAGAAGCCTAACCTAACAACTTAGGCATTTAGCCTAACAATAAAGGGAGATCCGTGGAAAATAGCCTAAGTGCTGACGCACCCAAAATTCCAAGTTCAATCAGTTAAGATGGCGTCGGATTCCTTAACACTAATTTGTGCAAACTTTGGATATGCTGTTCCCGCCGCTTTTTCTATTACCCAGAAGACACTTGGCGCCATAGCCAGTTCCAACCGAATGGAAACCACGGTGTTCCATCAAGGTAATCAGTGCTGATGCCTCTCCGTAAGCAACGTCATTCTCAACATTCCAGCAGTGTCTGGGGAGGAACGCAATCTTTCTTCGCAGCCGCCCGTCTCCAGACCCATAACCGTCGGAGGATAAGGTGGCTGAGGAATGCGGACACCTTTTAGCGGAAGGAACTCCTTCCATGGAGAAGGATGGCGAGGAAAAGGTGGAAAACAGTTTCCAAATCGCATCAAACGAAGACACGTCCGTGGCAGGCAGGCGTCGGGAAAAGCACATCTCGGGGAAAGAGATTTGTGCGTCATTAGACTCTCTCCAAAGCTCCCTTCGTCCCAAGACTTCAGCCTTCTAGCTCTCTGCGTAATGTAAGCGGCTGTGAAAGCTGTCGTCGTGGTTTCTTTCATTTTCCACCCCTCATGTTGTTCACTGGTTTCTATTATCAGTTTGATATTTCCATTTCTACCCCTCTATGTTAATCTCGAATCCAGATGAATTACATGAAATGAGTGATATACGATAAGAAGTCTTTTTAATTCACTTCACTTTTCTGCCACTTTTGGCTAATCGCGAAGATAAGGACGAAAAGGTGATATGATGTAACTTGTGGAAAGACACGAGCCCCAGAGAGGATCATACTGACTGAGTCCAAACGCCAGAACCTCGTTAGTCTGCGCGGTAGAGAGGTTGGCATTTAGGTGTCTTAAGGCTCCTTCATACATTTGACGAAAGTCGAATCTGAGGAAGAAGAAGAAAAAAGGAGGGTCATATGGGTTGGTTTTTGCGTGGCTTACTCTGTACGTATCTCTGACGTAACAGAGTACGTCACGAGATTGGCAGTCTTCACAGTTCTCTTGGGTCTCAGCTTCTACTGCCTCGTAGAGCTCCGACGCAGTAAATAGTCCCTAACGAACCTACACAAGTTATGTTAAAGAAACAGCGAAATGATTTTAAAAAATTATAAAAGATTACCTACACATGGAAACAGATCTTCATATGAGATCGTTGAAGGTAGTCATTCGTTGTTTACTGTTCGCGGCTGACGGGAGAGCAGTTGGGGTGGGGTGGGGTACCTGAGGGGAAACTTACACAATCGCTTGCAAGGGTGGAAGGAGGAGAATTTGTTTGTTGTGAAGCAGTTGACAATCTGGCGGGCAGGCGAGCGAAGAAAGCACATGAATTATCGTTCTTTTAACACGTAACGAATTTTTCATGGATAGTAAAACCGTAATTTGATGACAAAAGATTCTTAAAACATTTATGAAATGGAAGATAGTAATCACAGCCGCGCTTTCATGTCTTGAATCTTTGCTATATCATTATGTGGGAGAGGCAGGAAGGGGAATAGGCACTTTCTCTCTCTCTCTCTCTCTCTTTCTCTTTCTCTTTTTAATCTTCCATAAAGAGCAAACCGAAAACTGTTCCTATTTTGTACCTACAGTTCCTAAATAGAAATTACAATTTTTGTAACTATAATTGGCTTACGCAGAATTTTGTCGCGAGGTGTTTCAAGTTTGTTTAGATTTTAGTATTTATAGTAATAAAAACAATACATTGTTTTTTGATTGATTGATTGATTTGCTTCGCCTTTTGTTCCACTTTTGGCTAATTTGCGAAGATGGTGATGAGTGGTGATATGATGAAATTGATGAATGAACACTCACATACAACCATGCCCAGGCCAGGATTCCAACCCGGGACCCCTGGCGTCGTAGCGCGATGTGCTAACCACTCCTCCACGGGGACCGGCAATACATTATTTTTATTATAACATTTATTAACAATAGTAATCTAGTAATATGAACTGTTTATATTTTCGCTGGATGTGACACTAATTAGTTTAAAACAGAGCACGAATTAAACATTTCTTCAGCTTGCCCAGTCAGTGATCACAACAGGTTCATTGACCAGACCAGACCAAACATACTACCCTTTTTAAGAGTATTATACTCTTTTAGAGGTTCATATACTCTATACTCTTTTCAATTTGCAAAAATCCCCAAATATACTCTTTTCCTTGCTATTTAATTTCATTCATTATTTTACGCGTAAAAATGCCTTAAAATCCACAGAACGGAAAACGTCAAGATGTCAACAAACTGAAGTATTTACTCCTTGACTCAAGACTTTCCTATGAACAATTTCAAGAGTCATTTTCATATTCCATCAACAAGCAAAACATATTTCAAATTCATTGGAATTTAATGATAATGATTAGGGCTGAGCCGATACCATTTTGAACCGATTCTCTTATCAATTCCCACCGATAGTGTAAAATAAAAAGGAAGTTTTAATTTTGCATAATTTTCAGGATAAGTAAGACTGTCAAGAAGTCGCACGGGATTTTTGCGGACCCCGTGAAAGACCAAAATGCCGGAAAGTATCGGCTGGTATCGGTAGCTGAATCCCAACCGATACTTTCCGATACCGATACATCGGCATCGGTATCGGCTCAGCCCTAATAATGATATTTTTGAAACTTACTGTGTAATTTCAAAAGCCGTTGAAAAACATCTTGAAGATTGGGGGGAAAGAAAAGAATCAATGATGTGGAGGTGGAGGTCAGTGTGCAGTAGCGTACGCAGGATTTCATCAAGGGGGGTGTTATCTCGAAAACTTTCTACAAATTCACATTACCATTGTTTTATTATACTTTAATTAATTAATAATAATAATAAATTAATTAGTAATTCCTATAATTAATTAATTAGTTTAATTACTACTAATGCAGCTGCTATTTATGAAAGAAATAGAACAAAATTACAATTCTTTTGTTTCAAAATAATTGTCTAGTCAACGGTTATTTGTATATGATAAGTGAGACATTTTAAGTGTGAAGAAAATCCATAAAAACAAGCAAATATATTAAATTTATTGAAATAATCGAAATATGAAACTCATTCAAGGAGCCGCGCTGGTCTAGTCTGACAACTTCGTGGGATATCCGGGTTCGATTCCCGGAATTGGTTGGAATTTATCCAGCCTTGTCTCCGCACCCAGCCTGTGGGTATCTGAGAGCAACCTTGGGGGATGAAGGCTGCCGGAGCATGGTGCTGATCACATCACCTGCAAAATAGTTCGAGATCAATAATCTTTGGGGCCCACCACACCACTATGTGTGACTTCATGGCACGGTGCTATATACACGGGGGAATTTACATTACCTTTACCTATGGAACTCACACAGGGTGATGATGAAGCGCGAGAATACATGTTGCTAAATTCCACTGAGTCTATGTTTTCGTTGTAAAGTAAGTTTATAGACATTCCAACACATTTATCCCTTCTAGGTGATTCACAAAAGACTTCTTCGACATTATTTAATGATGTGGATGTAGACTCAGCATCACTTGAGAGTTCACAAGGGGATGTGAAATCAGTACCGGGAAGAACGTTTGCAATAAGGACGAAGCAAGGAATTTTCACAATTCTCGCAAGAGTCACTGCGCGACTTTTTGCAAAAGAAAATTGCAAAATTGAACTTTGCGGCCGCTTAGATTGTGTTTGGAATGTTGTGTTTTTCTTCATGCTGCAAATCCAAATTATTATTATTATTATTATTATTATTATTATTATTATTACTGTTGCAGATCTTTGACTGTGATAAATTAGCCATTTTTAATTTTTTCTACAGCATTTTCCATAATATTTCAAGAGCTCAAGGGGGGGGGGTTTAAACCCGGTAACCCCCCCCTTGCGTACGCCACTGTCAGTGTGCAAAGATTTAGTACAGGCTGGGTCAAATTTAAAAGTGATTGGGCCTCTTATAAAATTCTTGTTTACTCTGCCTGGTACAGATGTTGGTTGTGAAAGACTCTTCAGTGTTATTAAAACTTATTGGCGAGAGGAAAAAAGTACACTCCTGGTGTCAACACTCGAACAAGTAATGGAAGTGAAATTCAATGTGGACATGACCTGTGAAGAGTTTGGACTGACAATAAAGGACGACTTAAACATACTCAAGAAAGCAAAATCATCCCAGAAGTATGAACGATGGTGTCATTGGTGAGAAAGTATTTGAAATTAGCTAATTACATTGGACCCATAAAATTTAAATCTGTAGAGTGTAGGCCTATTTTATAGGGGCTATAATAGAAGCAATAACAAATAGCCACCCTTATTTTAGTTTTCTTTTTGTTTTGTGCATGCACACCTTCAACCTATAGACTATACTCTTTTTGGTCAACAAATATCTGGTCATCGAATGCTGTGATATTTCATCTGGGTGCGTTTGTTTGTGTAGTTTTATTTTCGCTCGCTGTGTTGTGTTCGTGATAGCTCTTACACCTCGTAATAAACCGTTTCGAAGTGGAACAAAGAAAATTCTGCACAATCAGTGGCATATCCAGAAATGTTTCGGGGGGGGGGGTATGAACGAAATGTCTACAAATAATAATAATAATAATATTTTAATTGAATTAAAGTAATACTAATTTCAATATATAAATTAATATATTATTATTACGTGACTAGGTAAAGAGGCAAACAGTGTATATTCATTCTGTAGTTTACCTGTAGTTAAAAGTAGAAACATTTACATAAGAACAAGTGCCTCGCAATTAAATTAATGTAAAATAGAAGAAGAATTGAATACTATTGCATAACGAAATAAATGTTAGATACAGTGAAGTTTCTGATTAATATTGTATACATATTGTTATGAGTTGTAGTATGCATAAACCTTCTTTCTAATATCATTCAAAGCCGTACGATCCCAATATAATCCTTGCCATCCAATAAATTCACTAATGCTAAACGAGTATTGTTATTATTTTATTACTTGGTAATCTTTTCGTTTGCCCTAAATAAATACTTTATGTCTTTCAAAGCCGTATGATGTCAATCCTAATCATTGCCTTCCAATATATTCAGAGTAAAAATAGTAGTACTTGATAAGTATTTCAGGTGCTATACTTCAAAGCCGTATTATATTTATAGCTATAATCCTTCCATTCCAATACGCGTTCAGAGGAAATTATCCATCGAATATGAAAAAATTGCTAAAGGAGTATATTTACATTATTTAATTTTAGTACTGCATAGTCCTTTCGGGGAGGGTCCGGACCCCCAGCAAACTTGTTCTACGTATTATAGCGTAATATTTGCCAAGGAGACAGATTTAATTGAATTACTCAAAATAACGTTACTGGTTTACGTACGTACAATGTAAACGTCTAATGGAAAGCGATAAATAAACGGATAGGTATTATTCATTCTGAACCCTTCCACAATACGTGAACGTCTGTGTAGTTATTTTGCCGGCGATTTTGTAGCGCTTGAAACTTCATTGTTGTTTCTGCAGCAGACGATTTTCTCGGAGCCCACATCTTACGCCAAACACACTTTCTGCCGTCACCCATATTTTGCAATTGAACACGTCCAGTTGACGCATGCACACTTCCCTGCCACTTGCGATCGTGTTTTGTCTTCACGAGCTATTTTGTTGTATCCCTCCGCGTTCTACTGTGGGTGGGGTTTAGAACGCTTCTAACTATCTGCACGAGGTGTCGCCACAGTGCAGGGACACTTTTACGTATTGCAAGGGTTTCGTTTTCCTCAAACAGTCTCAAAATAGGAAAACTGACTTCTACACTGATGATGTTAATGTCAAGTACAATGAACATTGCACGTCCCCAACAAAACAGTTTTCCATAAGCTTGTGTGGTTAACGAGATAATTGAATGTGAAAATTACGGTTTTCCCCATTTTTATGCCCAATTTACTTATTAAGCAGGGTATTTTTTAAAATTTCTGCTTTGTAGGAATCACGCAGCCATATTTTCTGAAGGATAGAAAACAAACCGCGAGATCTTATCTTTTCTCGTAATTGAAAAATCTGTTTAAAACGGAACGTCTGCACTGCGCGTTTTCGTCAATGTATGAAGGAGCCTTAATCAAGTTTAATAAACCTTTTCTAGCAGGCCTCTGCGAATAGCGGTGTTCTGCCTGCTGCTTTAAAACTTAATTTGATTAGTTAGTACGCACCACGTGATCATACACCACACAGTGCACCGGTCAAGAACGTAGTGCAAACGGTGCTGACACCAAATACACTACTTGACACCAAATCAACGAAGTAGACGAGTCGGTGTTTGACCATATAACCAGAGGGTACAATACTATTAAAGGGCTCGGGTGTAAAACATGGTAAGCACTGGCGTACACAGAGGGGTGTGGGGCTGAAGGGGCTGCAGCCCCTCCGAAATTTTGAGATAAACAATATCTTCAAATGAAAGCGGTGAAGAAGTCGTGGAAAAAACAAGGGTGAAAGATGCAAATTCGCCTTTAAAATAACCCCCATGGCCATTTTTAAGAGTGGAAAGTTCTTAATACAGTAAAACCTCGTTAAACCGGACTAATGGTGGGGGGATAAGTTAACCGGTTTAACGAAAGTCAGGATTAACTGAAATAACCTAAAAGAACAGTAGAAAGTGCATTAAAACTCAGTTTATAGCAACAAAACACGTTTATAATGGTGTATTTAAAGGGCATAGGCCTTTTCTTTGGGAAGTTCTCCCATGGACGTTGGCTGTACGTATTCTTAGCCGTTACGGAGCAATATAACGAATGTGATTGTTGACTTCTAGCCACATTTAAAACCTTGCATTCTGCTTCCTTTTTCGAAGTATCTTATTGTGTATGCCGCTTCCCTAGAAAGCAACTATGTACTATCCAGCTTTACAATTTCAGCCCCTCCAGAAAAAAAATCCTGCGTACATTTCGGTTATTTTTGAGTTACAAAGTAAAATGTTCCATCCTTCAATTTTCGACTGAAATTGCCATGTCATACAATTTGCAGTGGACTCGGTGAAGCCTTGTAAAATTGATAAACACAACACGAAAACAATTTATCTACAGTAATAACCTTTTTCTTAATGAACTCCGAAATTACCAAAATGTCACCATGCCTTACACCCGAGCCCTTCATATATGTCTCTCTGATACAACGAACTACAACTTAGAAATGCATGAGTGCAGAGATAGTGAAAAAGTGTAGCCAAAGAGACGGGGCTATTGTACAGAGCGCTTATTGGGTGGAAGGGAGGTCATTTGAGTGGATTCTGGAAAGTCGCCCCACCCAACGATACGTCTGTAGGTGACTTCCTGAAATGAATATTTAGAAATTTCACGTGGAACAACACCCCTCTCCAGAGGAAAATATAAAAAATAGATAATTATCTATAACATATGCAAACTGAAGCCAGTAATACATTGTCACGGAATGATAAAGCATCGTATTAATTCAGTCATCTGGATTCGAACATCCAGAGATCTTCTACAATGGAAGAGTCCTCCGAGAACAGGATGACAGAACATGGCAGTTCTGAAAGTTGCCTCTTGTTTAAAAAGAACGAACAAAAGTTTTGCTTTAATATGCTCTTTTTTACGTGGCACCTCGAAGTGAGAAGTGGCACCCTCCGTGCTTTCCGCCTTCTCTTCACATGTAATTAATCCGGGCTAACAGCTGGTCCAGAATCCTGGATGGAAACTTCAAGATGCCATCTTCCATCCACGTTACATCGCAAGTAACGAGAGGTTCTAGTTAAAGCAACAAATGTTCCTTTGGGGAGATTGTTTCATGGTGGAGATGAGCGAAACGGCTACAGCAGAGACGTACTTTCAAACAGATCGTCTCCTCATTAATAGGATTTATTGAATGGCATTAAAGAAGCGAAATACAAAAAATAGCGATAGACAGAGGCGCAGAGAGAGAAAGGGATAGAGAGAGAAAGAGGAAGCGATAGAGAGAGAGAGAGAGAGAGAGAGAAAAGGAGAAAGAGAAAAAAGAGAGTGAACGAGATAGCAAGTGAATTTTTCAATGCTGCAACTTTTTGCAAAATATACATTGAATAAACTACAATGGAAAATAATGCTACGATAAATATGAAATAACTTCATTAGACGATAAATAAAATATATCATAGGGAGCACTTGCATTAAAATACACAAATTATTGCCCTGTTTTCAGATTTTCAAATACTAATATTTCGTAATAGATTCGTGGGCCATTGTCAATTTCCCACTTCATGTGCCTAGATTACTACAAATTTAACTGCAAGGTTATTCTGACGTCAGAGGAACATTAATTCCCTTAGCAGAGACACAGAGGGACGAGAGATTAAAGACTACTATGAGAGATGTAGAAATCATGCATGAGTTTCCGTTGCTATGGCAACAGAAAATAACAGGCCATGCAATAGCAGGGTACGTGGCGAAAAAACTAATTGTAAAGAGTGAGCTGCACCTTGCATTGTTTTATTTCTAATACGTAAATTACGTAAATACACAGAATTAATATTTTCACCTTCGTCTTTTCGGTAAAGGTATTTTTGAACCAACGAAACTAACTGAATCGTATAATTTGAATAACACGCGATCGTTCCAACAACATAACATAATCCGTGGCCTGGGCCCATCTCCCGACTGCCAGTCTCCCTCCCACAATCCTGCCTGGAGGTGTAGAGATCTTCAACCGATAATGGGGTGACGTGGGCTCAGCACGTCGAACCCTCAGTCGCTAGAAGAGATTTCCCAGACCGAATTACGCTACTCACTCGTAGCTCCCCAATTTCCTCACGTTGTGGGTTGCCACCGGTCCTATACACAGGCCGAGAATCCAGGCGAACTCTAACCCATGCCGTTCCGCAGTCGGAGACCATACACAGCGTCTTAGACCGCCACGGAGAAGGACGACCGTTCCAATGCTGGCCCCAAATGAACAATCGTTCACACCAGTTTAATCTTATCAAGGGGTTACCTAGAACGCTGTTTTCATGCTACCCTAAGGATACTAAACTGGGCTGCCTATCCTTCAGTCATGTGGGGTCTCTTAGTCGCACGTACAACTTCCAGAAAAGCAGCAGCCAACATTAGGGTCATCACGAGTACCGTCCTTGGAACCGATGCAACAGACAATATCGGTCAGCAGATTAATCCTCCCCCGTTACACTGACCCACTTCCGAACGATCGGTCGATTCGTTTGCGATGCAACGGCTGCACGACATGTGACGTCAGTGGCCAAGTTCTCACGGGAAACGCATCTCAAGATGGGCGTGGTTCCTGTACGCATAAAGAAGCGCACCACCAGACCCCCAAATGAAAAACTTATGGTTCTGTACGGGAGAAGGTGCTAGTTTTTTTCCTTCGTAACGGCCCATCACAAATGATCAAACCTGTAGCAATGTTGATTGGAGTTCAGGGGAGGGAGGACAGGGTGACAGACGGGGGACACGCAAAAATTCAATGAAGAATATTGTATGTGGTAATATAATGAGAGTCTAAATATTGTTTCTCCATCATTAAAGAAAATTGTGGGCCATGAGGTGCAGTCGCTTATATCGGGGGAGTGACATGACTCGCACTAGGATCCCCTTTAGTTTTGCCATTGATCAAATCTATAGCACAATATTTTCTTGCAGTTCTTTAGTAACTGGCGAGCCAACCAACGGCGTAATCGTGAGCAAGAGGATTGGAGAGGATTATCGCACGACACTAGAGCAACATTGCGTTCTGACGTCAGACGAGGAATGCCTACGTTGTTAGGTTAGGTCCGTTAGGTTTGGTTCTATAAGCATAATACATTCAAAATGTATTATTTATGCTAAGAGAACTACACCTAGATAGCCTAACTTAACAACTTAGGCATTTAACCTAATAAAGGCATCCCCCGATGACGTCAGAACGCAAGGTTGCTTAGTGTGGTGCGATAAGGGATACCCATTGGGGGAGGTGCTGGGTTGAGATGACGTCAGTGGTTCACTTGCTGATAGCATGCTGTGGTCCCCCTTTACGCGTGGATGCCTTTCGGGATGGGATTTATCCAGAATTTTCTATCTGGGGCTTACGTTCGTATTTAGGAGGGGTGTGTAAGGGTAAATCCAGTCAAAATGATCATAAATTAGGCATTTATGAAATATTTTGAAGGTGCTGTGGGTGGAAAAATCATTGTAACAGGTGATCTACATTGCTAGGATTGATTGATTTGCTTTATTTTACTTCGCTTTTTTTAGTCACTTTTGGCTAATTTGCAAATATAGGATGAGTGATGAAATTGATGAATGGACACTCACAAACATCCATGCCCAGACCGGGATTCGAACCCGGGACCCCTGGCGTCGTAACGTAACGCGTTGTGTTAACCAGTCCGCCACGGGGGGCAGCTGTTAGGAAGGAGTAATCTACTTCATTGAAGAGATTAGGAAAGAAGCAGACAACCGGTGTTTGATAATGAATTGGGGTCCCTTTCTCTCGCGAGGTGACCTCTTGGGGGACCCTCCAGATGTGAAGGATGTCGGGAACATGTGATCCGCAGGAGGCAGCTGCCCCGTCGGAAGAGAGGTGAAGATGCAGTCTCCATGGGAACCACGCTTCTCGCTCATCTGTTTCCTCCGTGTTTTCTCCATTGCCGGGAAAAGATACATCATAACAGGTGCACTCTCGACTTGCTTATTTTTTAAAGCGCGCTATCTCAAACCTATCCTTATGAGCATTTAATTCTCGAACGAAGTTTCCGTTTCTTGATTTATTTCGTAAATTATTATTCTGGATATTACCTGGAAAAACAAATTTATTTCTCTTTTTTTAAAACAGTCTTTTGGATACGAAGAGGTTTTAAGAGCGGGTCACGAGACCAAGGTCTAACTAAATATCCACAGGAATATCAAGAATGAATTCTAAACATATCTAATTTCAGAACGTTTACAATATTAGCGTTGTTGTCCGAAACTGCAGACATTGCGAAAAACAATCACTGCCTGAGAAATGCCCTAGAAAGGACGTATTTAGGGGGGGGGGAGGCCGGACCCCCCGAAAAACTTACTAATTACAAAAATTAACGAAAATAATGAAATAATAAAATAACTAAAATTAAATAATGAAAATATACTTGTTCTTTAATCGATGTTTTTCTTTATTTTCGCAAGGATTATATTGATATCATACTACTTTTAATGATAGTGGCAAAGTAGATTTAGGCAAGATTTATTACTACTTATAACGTAACATTCCTAAAATATCACCAGGAACTTTACTTTTCGTCAATGGATCTATCTAACAACCTTTTATTATATGTAATAAATATTCAATTCTTTATCTATTTGACATTAATTTCTTTGCCAGGGCAGTTTTTTTGTACAAATTTTGCCGATCTTAAATACACGTAAGCTAGATAATGAATAAGTGCTGTTCTTATACAGTCCTTTTACCTATTCATGTAATAAAATTATACTATTAATTAATTTGAATATTTTAATTAATACTATTTTAATTAATTTAATATAATTATTATTTTTGTTTAAAAATTATTATTTATTATTATTATTTTGAGACACTTGGTTTGGACCCCATCCCCCGAAACATATTTCTAGATACGTGCCTGTGCCCAAGGTCCAACTGTCACAAATGCCTGAAAACGAGCCGTAGCCACTACGTTTTTGGGGAGAAGGCACCAAACTTTGATAGTGTGTGTTGAAAATTTGTTAGGGCAGGGAAAACAGTACTGAAATAACAACTTTAGATGTATATGCCACTATATACGTATATGTATCACAACCACCTACTGTATTACAGATACTACTTTTTCACTAAACTCAGCCTACATAGATTTCAGAGTTCAGAGATGTTTTTTCATAGTAAAGGTGAATTTAAGTTCTCCTTGCACGTTGCACCGTGCCATGAAGGCACACAAGGGAGACCTTGAGGGTGATGTGATCAGCACCATGCCCCGGACTCCTTTAGTCCCCACGATTTGCCCTCTGGTACTTATTTATTTGAAGCTTCGTTAACCCCAGAGCCACGCATACAGGAACTTTAGATCACCAACCCCAGAAATCGAACCAGGGTCTCTCGAGTGGCAGTCAGACGCCCTAACGATAAGCCAACCGCGGCTCCAGTTTTTCACAGAATAAAATTTTCGAAAAACACAAAATAAAAAAATAGTGTAAAATGCTAAATTTGCATTATATCGGGACTGAGCATGAATGCAAAACGTGTTTGACGTGCCATTGTATCCATTTATAAACAATTTCTGGCAACAATAAATGTTTTTTGGTGTTACTGTGATGGATTGATTGATAAATTGAATTGTTGTTTTAAGTCCACTTTATGAACAGTAAGGCTAATCGGGACTGGACCTACAGTTTAAAGTGGGATCCGATCCACTATGTGCCTCCACCGGGTATGGAACTTGGGACCCCTTGATTTTACTGTGATGGAGAAAAATGAAGTCCCTACATAGAGAAAATGCAAAAGGACATTGTAGGTGGATTATGTTACACCCTCCCGTATAAAACGAAAAGCAGCTACACCTAATCAAGAACAGTTACTGTCATTTTCGGATTAAGCATCCCTCAAATTTAATTAACACCCCGTAAATGTTTCACAAATGCGCAAATTATGTTCATTTTGTCTCCAAATATACCGCTATCCAACCATAAGTACTAACTTACCCTCCCCCCATTAATAATTTTGGATAAATCCCTGCTCCAATGCCTACTTTAAAAATGGCTACCACCAGAGCAATTTGGAGAATTTCTGGAGGTGAGCGGGCTCCGTAAGCCCCCACCTGCCTACGCCAATGGTCTGCTACAGTAAAAAACAGGCCGCTTATTTGTAACCTTCTCATTCATTGGCAACAGAGCAGCCTCTCCAACACGTGGTCACAGAATCCATGCTGTTCCTTTCACAAGAGTCACGCAACGGGCAAAGGCTCCACGACATCCCTTAGTAGCTCAATGCGAGATATGGAGAAGGGGAGAGGCGTACTTCCGGTCCCCTAGCAGAGGGATCAAAGCGAAGATCATCCCCTCCTCCTACCCCGAGATTCTCTTCTGGAGACACTGTTCCCACGCTCGGAGCAGAGGGGTTTTCAACGGGACGCCACACGGCCTGGAAAAAAAGAAGAAAAAAAGCTTCCATCGATTTCCTTTCGGGTCCATCCAGAAGAGCCTGTCTCGTAACTGTTCCTTTGTCGTCCCGCGGGATATTACACCCTTTGATCTCCACGGGGACCAAAGAATATACTTATTGATTCTGTGCGTGTTTGTGGAGACTGATTTCACGTGCACTCAATAATGCCTGCCGTGCTGAGGCAGCGAAAGACCTCATGGGTTACGATGGGATACAGGGAAGCCAGTCTTTTTTACTTTTGAAATAATGTAAAAAAAAGGTTTACCAATTCGGTGGTCAATTTTCGGACTCTGAACCGAAATTCTCGGATTCGAATCCACGCCTAGGCATGGGTGTTATTTGTGAGTCTCCCTTCATAAATCATCGCAATCAGCCAATAGCGAAAAAAGCGACGCTAAATATATATATATAAAAAAAAGTTTTATCTCCCAAACAACGCTTTGTAATTGGTATTTTAACTTGCTTTGCTGCTACTCTTGGATAATCACGGAGAGCCACAAACGACAGCCCATGCCCAGGCAACGACTCGAACCGGACACTTTCGGTAAAGGATCACGAGTGGAGCACTCTGTAACCGAAACAGCTCTATCTTCGCTTTTCTTCCTCTTTTGGCTAATCGCGAAGATGAAGATGATCAATGAAATGATGAAGGGGCATTCGCAGCACGCTATTCTAACCACGCCGGCTCTATCACTTGGTGTTTACTCTTCTCTTAGTGCGCTGAGGCGTAGCCGAATGGTTAACGCTCTCGCCTTGTGACCGGTGGAAATTCCAAAACTTTCGGCCTTGAGCCAGCAGCAGGAGGAGAATTGGGGAACTATCCGAAAAAAGGAAGCAACAAGCTCCCATCACCAAAGTTGGATAACAGGTAGGATAGGACTGGATACGCTGACTGCGTGTCATCCAAATGAAAAGCCATTAAGTAAAATTTGACCCTCAAAGGGTTATTGCGCTGCAGAGTTTAGTTGTTACCTTATTCGATTCTGGAATCTAGGCAACCAACATATATTTCTAACATATCTCAATAATACCACAAGTGTACTTGAATATTCAATGAAGAGAACAACATTTTTCTACATACTTTTCACACAGGAGTCATGTCAATGCTCGAAACAAATTCCTATCTCCAAAACTAATTTTGTTTTGTGTCTCTTTGCGACGACGAGGATGAAATTGAAACCTTCACAATTTGTATTGTATTTGGGATGCCTTTAACATTTCCACATACGTTCTCTGTGTACTCTGGTGTGCCGTAATTTCAAGCGCTACCTACCCCCCCCCCCCCCCAAGAGTTAAATGAATTTCTATCAAATTTCCCCGTCTTCTAACAGCATGTTAAACCACACAAATATTTCCCTGACAATCCTAAACTTCGAACAAACGTACCCCACTCAACACTTCGAGTCAATCACAAAATATATTTGGTCCTAAATATACCTAAGTTCACGTCCTTTACGTTAGATGGGCCTATTACTATAACGAATATAACTGCCATTTGATTGTAAAATTACGATCATCGTTTTAGTGCTCAATTTGCTGGTTAGGTTTCGTATAAAAAAGTGCAAGCGCGCTTGGAAACTGCCAAGTATACTTTCATGTAAAAAACCGTCAATTCATTTTTTGTGACGTGAAGCGCGTATTTGAATAACGGCTCCTTTCAGGTGACTTAAAAGTGACTCCGAATGCATCACTGAATATCATGGAGGAAAAAAAATGAGGTAGCATCAGAATGTCTGAAGCGAAAGTAACGGGAGCTGCTCTTTTATCCTTTCCATCTCCTGCATCACTATCCCTGCTCTGGCATCATGCACACGCCATGGGACACCACTGAACGTCCACGACCGTTACTTGGATCATGCCCTTTCAGTGTTATCGTACACCCCTGGGTTTTCCACCCGCCTTCTGCTTCTTGCCACCTCACGCCATGAAGTACTTCTAAAAAAAAAGGGTTAAGGTCGTGAAGGCATATGGAAGATGCGGACCCCCCACATTAATCATCTCTGTCATTGGTGAAGGTGGTGTAATCAGCATCACGCTCCGGCCGTCTTTCCCTCCCATATGTACCCATTTGTTGTAGGCTGGGTGAATCCCAGAGCCACTTCAATTCCCGGAATTGAACACCGGTCTCCCGCATGACGGACGCGCAGCGTACTTCGCACCAAAGTAATGCGTTTCCATTGTGGGGATTTTCCAGCGAGAAGAAATTTAGTAGGTGATATGGATTCTCGAACCATGCTGAAATGTCTACAATACGCTTTACTTAAACCATATTTCAATTACACATTGGCTTCCCTGATAGCGTTATGGTAACGTCGTCGCCTTGTAATTTATTCGAATCCCACTTTAAGCTATAGGTCCAGTCCAGATTAGCTTACGTCTGCTAAAAATGGACTTTGAAAATAAACTCAAACCAAATAATATTACCACTTAATATTTATCGTTATTTTTGTAAGAGGAAGAACTTGCTCCCCCCCTCCCCTTACGCCTTCGGTTCTTCCAACGACGATGTAACTTCCCGTGAGGACCAGTGCCTACCTACCGACTGCTGGCCTCACTCTCACCAGAGAGGTGAGATCATCCAACCAGTCACGGGGTGACGTGTGGTGTGGTTAGCACGACGAACCACCAGTCGTCGTCGTAGGTTTTCTATGACCGGGTTACGCTACTCATTCGTAGCTCTCCAATTTCCTCACGATGGTTGGTGGTCACCGGTACCATACACAGCCGAAATCTCAGGAGATAAGTTGTTACGCTTCCCCCAGGAGAGCCCAACTTGCGCGCGTCCCGTAGCCAGAGCCCATGATGCCTCTTAGACATACACAACTCTCTACATATACTTTCTGATCAAGACTTTCTGGCGTAGACCAGTTTCGATTCTGCAACTAGAAGATTTTGGCTGCTTCGAGGATCGAATTCCATCCACTCGCATCGAACGGAAGACACGTCATCGCCTGCACCGTAACGGGTCGCGGGGAAAACTAAAACGACAAGCGACGAGATGAGAGGTTTTTATATGTACATAATACACGAATTGAAGAAATAGGATATGAACTCCTAGAAGCAAGTTGGAGAAGGATGAAAGAGCTTCCTTTGTAGCATCTGTCGTGTTAGATTTTTTCCCCGAGTTTAAAATGTGCTCCCAGCTGCTGTAACGCTATTTTCTTCCAAGTCACAGAGTTGCTACCCTGCACGCAAACACGACAGAAGGGTAAACGATATAAGTTAATAGAATCATCCACGCGTTGCCTCTTCATCCAATTCCACAGCTGTTCCTCCATCTGGAGTTTAAGTAGCCTCGATTCTGTCTTCCACATGCTTCCTGTAAGTTGGATGCGAGTCTCTCGTCTGACGTTTCTCCACAAGCTCCTCCCACCACGCGTCAGCTGCATGCGCAGTGGGTTATAGCGCATAACTGCGCATGCTTCGTGCGTTACATTCTTCCGAACAGCAACATTTTGGTTCTCTGGCCATGTCTGACTCTTGGAATCACCTCTACTAAATGATGTATAGTGGAACCACGAGCAAAACAACCTGCGCAGACCCGCAGTCCTGTGCACCGTACCCCCGCGAGTAGGGGAGGGGGAGAGTTGACCATGCTTCCTTATGGCCCGAGGTGGAGGGAAGAAGGGTCGATCTATAGTCTGTTTGTTGCTTCACTCCAGGAGTCTGGAGCAAGCGACCGAAAACAAGTCCTCTGCGCAAGTAGTGACTCGAGAGGGGTCGAGCAATGAACACGTGAGAGGGCGAAGTGACTGCAGCAATGAGGTAACGCGGCTCCTACTACCAGCAGTTTGCAGCAGCACGCACTGGTTTGCTCCGCCCACTCGCTTTCTCCCCTTCTCTACAGTTATGCGCGGCGTTGCTCCACAGACTCCTGGGACGTGGTACAGTATAAATAACTCATAAGAAGACAGCTGTAACGCCACCACAATCTGAATAGGAATGTCACGTGACTTGTCTCAGCCAGTAAGCTTTATTCAACTTCAGCTCTCCCGTGAGGGCGGGAAATTTGATTGTGAATATACTGACAAGAATTGTTTAACGAAAGTGAGTAGTAAAATCGATACAGGAATTGGGTGGGCGGCACAGAAAAATCATACAGTGAGGTAAAAGCTGAACTTAGACCATGTGTATATTTATGATAACGTTAAAGGAAGAGCACTGACAACTTTAAGTAAAAGGATAATAAATATGGAACAATACAATTCAAAGAGCTTGTGTAATTAATTACCTGGATGGATGTCCTTTGTGCGTTTCCTTAGCTCGCTGAGGGTCTTCTCTTTCTCTTCGTCAGTTGTGTCCTGCAAGGAAAGAGAACAAATATATTAAGAAGAACGAAATATCAGACAAAGCACAGACATCATACGTATATCTAATGGACAACGTGATATGTGGCAGTATGGTTTGAATCTGGAAGGGTGAAGTGTACTTAAGTGAACTTAAGGCTTTTGAAAATGTCATAGGTTATATATAAGATCCACCGAGATTTCTGAAACGTCGGAAAATATGCGAACTACAGGCTTCCCCGTAACTTTAACTAGCGACACTAGCGCCACTGCTCCCGCGCCAGGGTTTCAGTTGAGTTGGTGGATACAGGGCTGGTCAATCCGATGTATTTGTGAAGGAGCACTTGTATACGCGCGTGAATTTGTGTGTGTAAGTGTATATAAATAAACATAGGTCATTCCATTTTAGAACATGCCACATGGTTTCCAATTTTAGAGATAAATGTCCGTAACCTTCAACTTAGTGGCAATAGACATTTTCCATATTCATAGAATAATATTGATATTTTTTATTTTCCAAAATTTTATAGTAATTTTCAATATAGAGTTTACAAACGTGCACAATTCAGAAATAGATTAACTCTAGGCTTCATTTCATCCTTTTGAACTGAAATGTTTTCCGAGGGCACAGAGCAAATGAGGTAACCAACACCACATTGTAAGTACGAGTAGATAGCTTGAATTCTTGTGGGTGCAGATAATAACGCAGAGGAAATATTTTTTTTGGTTTAGCTACTAAAAGTTGGATTCTTTGAACGGCAGCATCTTGCGTCTGTCAAATTATTTAAGGGGAGTACAAACAAAGGGCTTGGGGTGGTGCTGTATCCCCTCCCAAACAATTGTGTGTGTGGGGGGGAGGTATATTGTAGCCTGCGCCACTGTTATCTCATGACGAAAACGTTTCCGTGACTCGATATGAACTCGAATGAAATTAAATCAAACTTGCCAGAACCTGAGCGTGCATATTTGTTCCAGATTTTAAGTTCCATGTGTTTAGAAGACAGGAACAATACTCACTGGCTTAATTATGCTGAACGTCGCATAAAATATCCACGATTTTCTGCCTTTAGCTTCACGGCTCATATTGGAATTCCATCAAGAAGCAAAGAAATGGTAAACAATGAAGACATTTCACGGATTATGATTGGTAATCTACGGTTATCAAAGCGCTGCCAACTACCACTTGCCTGACATGTAAAGTACAAAGCGCTTGAACATCTGGAAATATCTTTGAATTTCATACAATCGTAGTTTCAGTTTCACGAATATAATTAATGAGTTCATAACGCATCATATAACAGGCTCTGCACAGAAGAAATGACTGTCTACAACAATTTTCCGCTCCTATTCAAATACTATGCAATGACCATTTTTTAAAATAACGGCAATTACATTTTAACCTAATTAGTGCAATTTATTATTAATAAGAATATATTTATGGTGCTCTCACCTTAATTCATAATCATACAATGAATGAATATACACTCCTGGTCAGATGACACACTATATGAACAGAAGTGTACAATACAGTTTAAGTATGTGGCATTATATCTGACCAGGAGTGTATATTCATTCATTGTATTATTATGACCGTTATCTTTTTCTTTGTTGTTTCTGATTGATTCATTATACTGTTAAACCTTATAAAATGACACACTATGTGAACAGAAGTGTACAATAGATATTGCACAATTATACAAGGTAACACTGTACTTCAGGAATCTATCCTAGTACCAGGTTCTTACCGGATCGGATATTTGTTGGTTATTTTTATTATCAACGTTTAGATATAGATATGAGAGGTTCAGAACACAGTGGCGTAACTCCACTTTTTATGAAAATTGAGTTACTGTACATGAATAATTTAGAAGTGTGAAGTATCAACATTTCAGCGGTAGAAGCAAGTATCTCCTAAGTTTCAAATTCTTCCTCATAGAGGCAACACCATGTATGTACTCAAATACCTAAACAAAATAAATAGCTAACCAGTTACGTAACAGCCAATGAGGGCCAGGGCCTACCTACGGACTGCCGGCCTCACTGCCACCTGCTGAGGTGGGAGATCATCCAAACAGTTACGGGGCGACGCGTGGTGTGGTTAGCACGACGAACCGCCAGTCGTCGTTGTAGGTTTTCTATGACCGGGTTACGCTACTCATTCTTAGCTCCCCAATTTTCTCACGATGGTGAGCCCATACACAGGCCGAAATCTCAGGAGAAAAGTTGTTACGCTTCCCCCAGGAGACCGCACGGCCACGGTGAGGAACCAAGACCTAAACATAGGACTAAGCTAAAAATTATAAATGTGCCTTTTTCTCAAAGCTGTCTTGAATGGAGTTACGACACTGAACCCCTCATATATCGAAATCGCCATTCTTCCTCTGGTTGAAGCAGTCTACGCAGTAACTTTCCTTTCCACTCCCTCCAACTACGTTGCAGCATTGGCCATCTTGTAAACAGCAGATTTAATTAGAATCTCAGATCTGACGTTTGTTTGGAGAAGACCAAGATAAACGCTCCGCAGAATCAGAAACTGGCCTTCGTCTTCCTCTCGCCTCCTGCCCCAACGCAACAACGATAACCTCGGCAGTCTCTGCAAGCCTTAATTCTTTCCATTCTCGTAAATCTTCGGTGCGTTCCAGAGGCCTCATGTTTTATTTGTTTACGTTTGTTTGATTTGCGTGTTGAGCTATATCTGGGTGGCGTAGAGGCGTTTCTGTTTTCAATGATTTACATCGTTTAGCCTTTAGCGTCGCGTATTATAATTTTTATTAATCATTCTTCAAAGAATTTCTTCTTTTTATTAATCATTCTTCAAAGAATTTCTATCTCGCACCACAGTGCACGTGTTCGTTCGAGTCCCAGCCTGAACATGAGTGTGCTTTTGAGTGTGCATTCATTTCATCTAATCATTACTCATCGTTGAGAGTGGCCAAAAGTAGTAGAAAGCGACGATAAATAACAAAATAAAAATATATAATTTACTGCATAGCTTCTTCAGGTGTGTCAAGTCACTCCCTCTCAAATTTCGTTGTAGGACCCATTGGAAACTAAGAATAATGACACGCTACCGAGACTCAGATGACTGGCATAATCCCATGCCCAAATTTTCGTAAAAGGGTGGGCTAGTAACGCCCATACGTCCATCTCAAGTGGTATATGACAGAATGAAGTTGAAAGTAGCTGCAATCGCTTCCCCCTCCACGCAATCCGGTTCGCTCTCGCGTGTTCATCGGTGGAGCCGTCTCGCGTCACTAGTTGCGGGTTGCAGAGAGACTTGTTTTCGTTCGCCTGCTCTAGAGAGAGCTGGGACAGCGTATAGAAACTAGAGCTTAGCGCTATGGAGGCCAACACCTGTTCGAAGTCCTGGTTGTATTATCAAAATACCACCCCAGCTCTAAGGGTCCGCAGACTGTAGTCTATCATTGATAGCTTTCGGCAGGCTTAGATACAGCGAATATGGTATTGCTGACATTTATCCTTCTTCAAGTACACTTTCTGTGGTCTATAGAGATTGTAAAACATGCTTCTGCATTGGTTAGGAACAGAAAGGGTGTGCACACCCCATTTCAAGACTCAGGGGAACTTGATAATTACCAGGAGTAGTCTAAACGAAGAAACATCACTTCTTTAGACGATCCAGAAGCGAAAGGTTTCGCTTTTTAATATCCTACTTCCATCGAGGGCCCTCAAGCGGGGGCAACCGCCGTCTCTGATTTCCAGATTTTCTCATTAACCCTTTGGGTTCTGATGGAGAACGCGAGAGAAACAATCCCCTTACATGTCTCCTGGAGGGGCGTCTTCCCCGGATAATGATGCGCCCCTGCTCATTACTTCGACACGTTTCGATGCTCGCAAATGCGTATTTGGATTTTGGGGGTAGGGAAGGTCGCTCACGTGAATATCAATTTTGCCAGAGTAGGGTGGAGAGTGGGGAAATCGAAGGAAAAGAAAATGAGAAGCTCTCATCTTGATTTCCATGCCTTAGTGATCTTCTTTTCCTCCTTCTTTGAAGGACACGCACGGCTAGTATTTACTGTAAAATTTACAATGTCCCACCCTTAAAATTTTGCAAAATAACATCCTTAGAAAAATATTTGGACCTAAATGGAATAAGGAGACAGGTGAGTGGAGAAGGTTGCATAATTTAGAACCGCACAATTTGTATTCACGTCCAGATATTATTAGAATAACTAAATCAAGAAGACTTAGGAGAGCAGGTTATGTGGCACGAATGGGAGATGAAAGAAGAGTTTACATATTCTTGTTGGAAAACCTGATGGTAAGAGAACCTGTAGGAAATCCAAGAAGAAGATGGAGGGATAATGTGGAGATGGACCTAAAGGAAATCGGTAAGGATGGAAAAGATTGGATTGATCTTGCCCAGAATAGGGAGGCTTGTGTTCCAGCAGACAAACCTTCGGGTTAAAGAAGGTTAGAGAGTTAGTTAAAATTTAGCAGTTTAGAATGTGATCCGAATGACCATGTGTCTGCAAGAATATAGTCAAGGGTATAGTAGGTGGAAGAGAGGTCGACATTTGGGTGCTGCAGCATGAAAGTGCGTGCATTTGTAGGGGATTCCGAACAACAACAACTCAAATTTCTCCTGAATTTACATGTACAGTTGCCACTGTTACTATACTGGAGCATTGACGGTAAAATTATACAACTAATCAACGCTCCGGCATTCCTAAACCCGAAGATGTATTACAGCAGCAACATAAGTCTTCCATCTATTCCTATCCTGGATATTCAATCCACTCTTCATCGTCTCCACCGATTTACTTCAGGTCTCCCATTCGTGCCACATGGCCTGCCCACCAAAGTCTTCTTGATATAATTTGTGAAGTAAAACGTCCGTGGATCAAAATGCAAACAAGATTGGCTAGCTCAAAGTAAGGGCATCCATAGAGCAATGTAAATTTTGAGGATTGTGGCGGTTCAGAAAGAGATCCACATTTCCGTGGGAAAGGTCTAATAATTTCAGAATTTTCGTGTTGAGAAGATAACCGTCAATCATTGTCTTTGTGCCTTCTGTGGCGGATGCAACGGGTGGTGGTTCGCGTGTGATTGAACCCGCTGGACAATCGTTTCCCTGTCGTTTGCCTTTTGCCGCCTGCCCCAGTTAACCATGCGACACGGGAAAGCTGGCTTGCAATCTCGCCACGGAAGCCGACGACGGGAGATAAAATAAAATAAATCACAATTAGCAGACACAGTACCAACCCAAACAGACACTTTCGACCTGTAGAGGAATGGCTAGCACAACACGCCGCGACGCTGGAGTCCAGGATTCGAATCTCGGCTCGGGCATGGATGTCCTTCTTTTCACAACAATTGGTGGCAGACTATAAAGGCTGAAATCGTGAAACGAAACAATTTGTAGGTCTCTTGTATTACAGTTTTTAACACGTAGAGAACGGAAAAAAATAATTCTTGCCCTTTCTGTTCATTTTTTTCGGTTTTTTATTCAAGTTACTATTTTCCAAATATTTCATTTTTAGTGTAATTAGCAGCATTATTTCACAAAAGCAATATTAACAAGAAAATAAAAGTCAATAACATACTACGCGTTTGAAAGTTTTTATTCTAAAAATGCCTCTTTAATGAAAATTATGGATGTAGCATGATCCTCATTAGTAGGAAACTGATTTTAAGGTGGAGCATCTTTCCAAATATATAGCTGTTTTCATACCGATCATTTGAGATATGTATTTTAGGACATGAAATCAAGTAAAATGAACACACTTTGTTGCAACTTTTCGTGAGATTACCCCTTTTATCCCCCTTTTACTCCCTTTTTGATGCTTCAGCACCTTTCTACATCCATTTCTTACATCTTTTGTTAAAAAGATTGAACAGAAATATAAATTATTTTCACTCTTCTTGAGCAGCTAAATAAAATCCTATAGTCTCATTTCGTAGAGCAGAACCAGAGCTATAAAATGGTAAAAATATAATCATTGCAGCCCCAATAGTTCCCAAGATAATGTAGCACAACCCGCGAGAGAAAACTAACTTCAACAAAACCTATTCGACAGAACCACAGTTCTCTATGCGGTCCGCGCGCATTAGCTATATACAGAAGGCGCAGAAAAAGAGAGCACTGAATAAACGCATTTTATCAGCACCTTTTTTGAACATTTTAAAAACATTTCCCCCGCCCCTTCCGGACCAAAATTTTGCACCTTGAAATCCTTTCCCTACTCATTAGTATTCTACCATGAAAGACACTTTCTTAGAAGTTAAATGCTTTAATCTACATCCACTATTTGATGGAAACACAATCCAAAGTTCATGTAAACATAGTTCTCTATTTAACTTCTCACGAAACATCGCAAAACCTGTAAACATTTTGCGCCTTCAGTTATACATATTAATTTATGCCATATGCGTCTTAATTGGTTGGAAATTAAATTTGGAAATCTGAACCTCTCGTTCTCGTTTGATAAAGATACACTTCCCACCTGTTACACAACGGAATGATTGACACAGCATCGTATTTCCCTCAGAGCGCTCTCTTCCATCTTCCTGTGCATTGATTAACGATTGCAAAGTATCGGAAAGCGATCACCCGCCACCCTCTCTTCCTCTTTATCTACGCCAGGGAGCCAATTATGGTTTTCCTGTCTGTGACACGGAAATGTCAATAGCAGACTCGTTTGATTCCGATTTGCTATTCTGAAGCCCCCCTTCTTTTTTTGGTGCCTTTCTCCATTCGCTTACAGAACACATCTGCGGACAAAACAAGGGTGTTATCTGCCCGATTTGCTTACCGGTACTTATTTTGTCCTTCCAAGCTAACCGCTACGAAAAAATAACGAAATTAAGACCGGCATTGACTTCCCTGTGAAAATCGCAAATGTACACTCACCGGCATAAAAATGCGACATCTAGTTCCTGAAATACTCGCTTCCCTGCAAGGCGTTGTGCGTGTTGCCGAACTCTAAGGCGATATGTGGATGTTAATAGCAAATTATCACGTCTCTCAGGACAAAAATCTCCTTGCCTGAGGCTACAAAGGGGCGTTCAGCACAGGTGGACAAAACGCAGGACAACACACAACCCTACAGATGATTATACTGGCCGTAGGTCCAGAAGCCAGATCCTTTTTGGCCTGCAGTTACCGGGATGTGATCAACATGATTATACTTAAGTGAAATTAATAGAGCAATGCCACCCAGTTTTCGAAATAAAGAAAATTTTCTTCTTTCCATATTTGATTTTCTAAAGTACACATCATTTATTTTAATATAATGACAAGTCTCTAATGACCTGGTCACCTGTAAAGATAATATCCGTGTTATGACAAGCAAGCACGCATCTAGAAATACATTTCTGGGGAGATTCTTGGTTTGGTTTGAGTTGCTGTTTTAAGTCCACTTTATGCACAGTAAGGCTAATCGGGACTGGACCTACAGTTTAAAGTGGAATCCGAACCACTTGTGCCTCCACCGGGTATCGAACCCGGGACCCCTTGATTACAAGGCAATGACGCTACCACTGCGCCATGGGGGAGGCCCCGTGGGGAGATTCTGACAGTCTTAATAATAATCAATAATAATAATAAAAATACAATTATATTTAATTAAATCAAAATATTAAAATATGTAAATTAATTAATATTGTATTGTTATTATTACATGAATTAGTAAAGAGGTGGTAAGAGAATAGAGATATAACAGCACTTAATTGTTATCTAGATCACGTGAAGTCAAGAGCGCCAAATTCTGTGTAAAAACAACTGCTTTGATAAGGAAATTAATGTCAAATAGATAAAGAACCGAATATGTATTGAATAATGAAAAAAGTAGTTAGATCCAAGTACTCGTAAAGTAAAGTTCCTGATTAATATTTTATGCTAGTGTTCATAATTTTTTTTGGAACTGTCCTTCAAAGTATTGTGAGCCCAATTCCTTGCCTTTCAGTAAGTTCGGCGGAAATAAATAACCATCTTTTATACAACACACGCTAAACAAATATATTTTGATTATTTAATTTTAGTACTTCTAAGTCTTTCGGGGGGAGGGGGTTCCGGAACCCCTGAACCTCAGGTCCTAAATACGTCCTTGATGACAAGGTCAGCCTTTGAGGTGAGAAATGCGTTTCTGAATGGATTCCCTCTATTCTCGAGGTGGAGGCCCTTGAAATGCTCAGGTGAATGCGTAAGAATTGTTGATGAAGCACTCTGCATAAAAGACAACACCTGTTACGCCACATACGTAGTACCATTCACATGTATATTTTTATGCATCGCACATATATGCATCGCTTTCATTCGAAATTGGACAGGGTGAAAGATGTTGGTAAAATAAGACAATGAATATTTAGTGCAAATCAAGGCCGTGCGTATGCACATTCAGCTGTTTCGACTTCAGTCTTGTATCATTCATAATTTTAAGTGCACTTTTCCTTCACTCCAAGTTGAAAGTTCAAGCGCTCCTTGCAGTTTGTGTAAAATTACAACACTCTGTAGCTAAAATACTGAAAGTGCCTATTCCAGATCTGGGCAATCTTTTCCTTACTGTCTTCTACCTAGGTAAATTTGATTTTTAGAGAAGTGTAAGTTTGTAAAGCGTGGGATGAACAGTAGTAGTATCCATGTGTACTGCGTGTACGCTATCAAGAAATATAATACCGGGTGTTTAAAGAGAAACGCCGTGATTTCAAATGGCATTTTAAAATATTTATGATAACTACAAAAAAATAATTACATAATCTGATAGAGAAAACGCAAAAGTTTAATGGAAAACATGTTCGAAATGTCCACCTTTACGATTTATCATTTCTTGCACCTAGTTGCACATGTTGTCAAATATCTGACCAAGGGTTGCACGATTAACTTGTGCAGTACACTGTTCGATGTTTGCTTTCAAATCATCTAGTAATCGCAGTCCTCGTTGGAAAACTCCCTGCTTTAGGAAACCCCACAAGAAATAGTCTCACGGGGTTAAATCAGGGCTAGTTGGAGGCCACTCTAATGTGTGTAGCGATTGTCAGGACAGGTTCAGTTGTATGCGGTCTAGCTCCGTCTTGCTGGAACCATTGCTGACGAATTGGACAACGTTTCCGTCTAAGACCAGGAATGAAGTATTCCTGCAACATTTGCAAATAATTTTCTGATGTGACATAGCCATCAAAAAAGAAAGGTCCAATCAAGCCACGTTTTGATACACCACCATATCAAAACCTTTTGTGCGTACAGATGTGTCTCCTTCGATAATGTGCCTTATAGGTTGCCAAAAATTAAATTTTAGACTTTTGTCAATCATAACATATACAAATTATTACTGTGAATATACTAAATATTTTTAATGTCATTTGAAATCACGGCGTTCTGTTGAAACACCCGGTACATGCTTTTCTTAGGTGTACAGTCACAGGTAATACAAATGGAACACCTAAATCCTGAAATACAAACTTTCCGTGCAAGGTGTGTTGCCGAAATCTACGGTAGTGGTAGAAATTGCCATTGTTGATTTTAGTTATGGTAAGGGGCTTGCTTGGTCCCGTATAATGTGACGGTTGCAAGCCTAAATGGGCTTAAGTGATAACGCACCGAAACATTTTCAATTCAATCAACCAAGTAATAAATGAATGTATTCAAACTAAGTGAGGAAGTTTTTAACACATTTTTTTTCTGGTTAGGACCCTGCTCCAAATGTTATTTTACTTAAGGGCAATGGCGTGCCCAGGATTTTCAAAAAGAGGGCTATGTATGTCTTTTTTTAGTAGTAGGATAAGACTTAACGTCAATTTGTGCTCTAGGGCGATAATTTGCATATATTTAGAATTAATTCACATGTATAGGGAGGTCACAAAGTGGGCGTGCCCCTCTTTGTTTCAAAAATACAGTGGTTGTTGTTGTTATAGCGATGTGATCAAGTACCTGATAGTTCACTTGTCCAGGACATCGGTACGGAAACCATCATGATCGTAGCACAGCTGAATTCTGCGCCATGCCCTGGCAGATGTTTTGCGGAGATATTCCGGCGTCACGTCCTATCAGCATCAGAGAGTTCATTAACGTAACAAGGACAGTACGGCTTGCACTTTAAATCAAGTTTCATGTGTTTCATCATGGTCGAACGATTGCAAATTAACAATAATTAATACTTTCCGACGAAAAACCAGGGGTACGCCTACCCTGTATTTAGAATACTTTAGATATATTTATATATGTTTCATAAATTAATATATTCATAAAACTTATAAATAAGTTAAAAACTTATAAATATATGCATATACATATAGCTATGTAAATTAATTCTAAATACATGTAAATTAATTCTAAATACATGTAAATTAGTTCTAAATATATGCAAATTATTTTTGGCCCTAGTATCCCTACTACTGACGTTCTTTTCTTTAAAGAATACTGGGCCAAAAAGGAAGTGGGGATATGACCTCCACCAACCCACTCTTCGACAGGCCACAGGTTAAGGACTTATCTCCATATTGCGTGACGGTCAAAAATAGCTCATGTGCTGATGTGCCCATAATGCATTAAAACCAATCAATCACCACGTTAGTCTAAAAAATTGGTAAAGTCGAGGTTCTTTGTTATTGTTGGACTTGATTTCGCGTGAGGACACTTCGCTGTCATTGTGTTTACTCAATTGTCCCCTCTGTTGCAATTAACATAAACAAGTCCGTACAAAGGCAACACCATGTACTCAAAATATACTTCCTCAGAAAAAAGACACGGGCGTTATTCTACCAAGGGGGACAGCTGCAATCGTGAGGCGAAGATTACGACGAGCGTGGGTGGAAGGAAAACAGAACGACGAGAAATCCTCCAATTTTAAGATCGATTTCAATTTCCGCCTTCACTCGAAAGCTCACCCAGGTGATAAATGACTCTCCCCCGGCGACGCCTCGACGCAGAACGCCGCGGTTCCAAACGAATTCGACCAACATGAAATAGGTGCTAAATCTTCACGCGTGATGCGCTTCGCAACGGCCCGTTGCTCCAAGCGACGACTCGCTCCCAATTATGCAACGCCCCTTCCACATAATTCACGCTCCTTCGCTTAAACGCGACCGGTGGCGTATCTTCAGGACAGACAAGGTAGATATGTTTGACCATTTTTTAACATCTGAAATGTATCAATTGCATGGCTAAAGTACGTTCTAGTCCAGGAAGCGAATATGCAACAAAGAAGTTGTTTCTCCACAGATAGTCAACATGTCTATTAGGGTGTATCGAAAAAAACTTTTTTTCGAAATGTTAAGGTGGCTAGTGGGGAAAAGTGGAAGTTTAGGTGGCGCGCATCGACCTTGAAGTTTTGATAGTGATTTGGTTATGCAACACGCACAACAATTTCACAAAAATGTCATTATTTGGCTATTTCATGTGTTTTTTTCTGCATTATGGTCGTTTATTGTTTTGTTTATGGCAAATATGTTGCATTCGTGCCTTAGGGGTGGTTTCCTATGCTGTTTACGTATGCTTTTGGTCAAAAATTGCCAATTTGAGGCTAAAAACTCCATTTTTTCTATTGATGGTTTCCAATTGGTTTCGACTGTGTTTTATTCGAAGGTTTTCCGATATAAAAGACTAAATAAAATATTTTGGCTTTCTAATTGCTAACAGTTCCTCAATTACTGTCCAGCGCTTCGCTTATTTTCATAGCTTATTATCCTTTGAAAATAACCCAGAGCTCACCACGAGGAGGTGGCTGAACTGCGAGCTCCACCCACCCAAATGATGTTGGCAAACATAATTTTACTAAGGGGCAGGCCAAGATTTTCTTCTAGTTTTCTCCTTGAACTTTATAGTCACTTTTTTTTCGAAATGTCGGCATATGTTCTCTAGATTCGAATTTCGCTTTGATGTAGCCATCACGTGCGCTGGCGCCGAAAACGGAAGAAGCAGCCTCTGTGATAATTTTCACAAGTCGCTCCACTCCTTGTGTGTGGCAGGGGAAGTCTTGAATTTCCGCTATATTTTTGTTTTTATTGTAGTCATCTACTTCTTCATTTGTAATTTTATTGGCCAACGTAGGCTCGTGGAGGGAGCATGAAGCCCAATCAACCATGTCATAGTATTGGTCTGCATTAAAATTGATGGTTGGTAAAACAAAAGTGCGAATTCTTTTACCTTTTTTCAATCCTCTTGCTTTCTTAATTCTTTGTAAACCAAAACTTCTTATTTCTGGGATTTTGTCGGTTATTAAAGCCTGCAGGAGATTTTCAGGATGGGCCAAGAATGCGTTTTGTTGAATGACCCTATTATTCAGATCTCTCAAGTGGTGTGGGAGTTTTTAGCCTCAAATTGACAATTTTTGACCAAAAGCATACGTAAACAGCATAGGAAACCACCCCTAAGGCACGAATGTAACATATTTGCCATAAACAAAACAATAAACGACCATAATGCAGAAAAAAACACATGAAATAGCCAAATAATGACATTTTTGTGAAATTGTTGTGCATGTTGCATAACCAAATCACTATCAAAACTTCAAGGTCGATGCGCGTTACCTAAACGACCTCCAAAAAATCTGAAAAAAATCAGACGTGTTTTTGGTCACAAATGGCCACTTTTCCCCACTAGCCACCTTAACATTTCGAAAAAAAGTTTTCTTCGATACACCCTAATGTCTATCCCACCAGTATTCCCATCTTTCCCTCAGTCTATAGGCGACATTATAAAAGTGCACTTATTCTCCGGCCGCCGTACAAACCGGTGTCCATTCACAGCACAGAACGGTTATTTTGACAAAATCCGGTTTCTCTGCTGCCTGCTTCTGGGAGGAGGGATTGTATTGTTGCCGCTTCTTGCCCAAGCGGTAGGTCTAATTGGATGTTTGACCGCGAGTTCCTTCGTAGGTAAACGCGGCAACAGAGGGTCACTGCCATAAAGGCAGTCTCAGAGGATCCTAGACTATCGTTACCACGAATAGAAATCCCATCAAGAGGAGGAAATGAGATGGTAATTGACCTGTGAAGTGATGTAGAATTACGAAGATCAACTCCTCCGGATAAATCATATTCTTAAACAACTTGTGATAAACACTTGCCATTCCTAAACCCGAAGATTTATTGCCACAGCAACATACGTTCGTTTCCCAGACTTCTATGCCTCCCCGATGGCGCAGTGGTACCGTCGCCGCCTTGTAATCAAGGGGTCCCGGGTTCGATATCCTGTGAAGGCACATAGCGGTTCGGATCCCATTTTGAACTGTAGGTCCAGTTCCGATTAGCCTATCTGTGCATAAAGTGGACTTAAAACAACAATTCAACCCACTAGAGTTTTGCAGAGAGAATTCCAAATAATTCGCTAGATAGCATACGGAATTGACAACTTCTTCGCTCGAGTGAATAACTCGAACAGGCAAAGCGAGCGGTATACACTCGAAGCTCAGTAGTAGGCTACATGTATAAATGTAATTTTCGGTAGTAGTTGGCCTTCAAATATGGATCGTGAAGTGAAAGATGGAGTGAAATTTAAACTTAAGTGAACATAGTCATCATCTTCATGTTAAAATGTAATTTTGTCTATCTTACCAATATGTATGAAAACTACCAAGGCGATGTGTGTGTACGCTTAAAACGATACTCCATTTTGTACGCTTGAGCGTGTGGTCTCGTGCAGTTAGTTCTCTACTTGCCACTACCTGGTCTAGAGCAAAATGGAATTTTCCCGACGTCATATTCTGAAAACTGAGTTTGGCTACTGAACGGCTGCTTCAATTTGTCAATTGTCAAATACTATCGTATTTTCCTTCAAAGATAAAATATATAGTTTTTTTAGTTTTGCAATTTACTTCTATTGAGTTTCAAAATCTCACGACTCTGGCGAACTCCCATTACCTTGGACTTTCTCTGAAAAACAGTTTAGCTTTAAAAAAGGCGGGAGGAGACCTTCGCTAGCTGGCATGGACGAAACACAATTGAGAGGTTCAGAGCACAAGTATCGTAACTCCACTTTTTATGTGGAGTTACGTGTAAAACATAGAACTGTGAAGTATCAACATTTCAGTCCTAGAAGGCACCACTGTGTTTGTAGATAGGACTAATTCTCAAGACACTCGTGTGGAGTCACGGCAATTGTGCTCTGATCCCCTCAATTCTCGTACTAGACGAGAAAAAAGCGAGAACGTGATTTATCTTAAAACCGCAAACGGCTCTGAGTTTGGGAAACTATTTTTCAAGGACAAAAATACCTTCTCGAAACAATGTGAGCATTTTCTACCCCTGGAGTAATGTTAACACTTCAGCCGCGTTCTTTTGTTGGCGAAGGACTACTCCCTCTTGAGCAAGCAGTGGACAAAGGCTGAACAACCTCAGGGGCGGAGGGAGATTACCCTCGAGTATCCATTGGAGCGCATTAGCGGCAATTATCGTCGGAAGCCGAGCACAAAGAGTGGTCGATCTTAGGACTCCTTAAAAAAAAGGGGGGAGGGTCGCATTAAATGCTGGCGGGGAAGGAACAAAAGACTCTCGTTCTTTAAAATAAGACCACGTGATTGCCCTTACAAGAAGCCCCTTCCTTTACGGCTGATGGATACGTGATGTCAAACAGGTCAAAAAAATTACAGTCTGTCCGGCATTTGACGTCGGTCTGTCGTTCTCAGCTTGCAACAATGGAGGGTGTTCATGGCTTCAAGATAATATCGAATCTCGCTTGTATGTGTCCAAAGCCCGCTTTAGACAAGCATTTCATTTAACACTTTTGCCATGTAAATGCTTCCAAAAATCTGTAGTTTTCACGGAAGCATTTCACGTAACATTCCGGTTAGATTTTGCGATTACAGACACGTTGAGTTACACCATGTATGGTAAGCTCACGGTGTTCACAATTCAAACTACTAAAATATTCTTCCATACGTGTACTGTATACGTTATAGAGTATGTATTTAAGCGGCGCCATTGATATGTACCTAATACGTTTTAATAGGAAACATTATTCCTCTCGGTTGAATAGTTATCGGCTTTCAAAAATGTGAAGTGATACGTTGTTTACATCTCACTCGGCCGCCATTACATCTGCACTCGTGACCTAGAGGTCGCTTCTGGTTGGTTATGCTACGAAAAATGCTACGGAAATAGGACAGATTCTATCCTTGAGAAATGCCATGGTATCTAAAATGTCATAAGATTTTTCACTTCTCAAGGTAACATTTTGGTCATGGCATAAATGTTAAGAAAAAATGCCAAGGAAAATGCTTTTGTCTAAAGCGGGTCTCACTCTGAATCGCTTTCTGCATTTTTAAAGCTATTCGCAATGGTGACAAAAGGGACGTTTTGAAAAGTTTGTATTAAGGGTACTTATGATCATACAGGTTAATTAGGGCTAAACTTACGGGCCTTCCTGACGGAGATGATGTAATGCTGTCATCTTTTAAATAAAGGTCCCGGGTTCGATCCTCGGTGGACGCACTTTAAGCTGAGAATCCAGTCCCGATTAACCTATCTGTCCATACAGTGCACTTACTGAGAACTGGACTTACAGTTTGTGACGATTTTTCTCGGCGCAAACATTTTCTTAATGAAAGTTGCGACGATGAAGATGGGTAATGGGAAGGAACTGGTGAAGCGGAAAGACAAGAGAACGTCTGTGCCCAGATGGGAAGCGAAACCAGAATCTTTGATAGCGAGAGGTGCTTGACCATTGAGGAGATATCTCGCTGACTGACAAACGCAAGGCCAGAAAAGTGGAAATCATTCGAAATTTTTTAAAAATAAATCATTTAGTTAAATCTTTCAAACAATGGATCGAAAGAGTAGTGGTCTCCGCACAGAACAAGAAACGGCCAAAGCCAGCCTCTATGGAGGAGTGGTTAACGTAGCGCCACACATCCCAGGTGTCGTAGGTGGGTCTCGCTTATCGCATAAGTCCTGTATTTAGTCTTCTGACGTCGGATTAAATGCTTTCATTGTTAGGCTTAAATGCAGTGTATAAAGGAACATACACACACATAATGTCATTAAATAAGTGTCAATTATTAAATAATCAAATTATATTATAAAATATACAATGCATTATATCGACTGTCCATCATTCAAAATTCGATAAAAAATATCGATTGCAAATTGAAGATTACTACTAATGTTATAACAATAATTTCCGTGACTAAGGGGGGAGGGGCAGAAATTAAAGATACATTAAGAAGATAGTAGTTTCCTGTATAAAATTCACATTTAAATGCTATTACGTGTTTTATTAATGTATTTATATACCTTGTGGTAGCTGACGAAAGGCGATGAGAAATGGAGAAGAAATAACAAGTCTGACTAATTTCTGTGCTCTGGGGATTGCCGGGTTCAGTGTCCTTAGAGATGAGGCTCTTTGTTGTCCGTTTTTTGTGTTTTTAATATTATTCTAGTAAAATATATTCGACTCCAAAACTAACTGTTTATGTTTGTTGTTGTTTGAACAAAAACTCTCCTTCCCGTAAAAGTTTGGTGAGAAGGGGAATTCCAGGACAAAATCATTGGTGGGGGAGAATTCCCCCTGTCCCAAGGACGTATTTAGAGGTGTCCGGCCCCGCTCCCGAAAGACTTACCAAGTACAAAAATAAAATATTGAAAACACCCTGATGGCCTTCGGTCTGAACCTGCACTCTCTCTCCTAGGATTGAACCATTAGTTCCTCCCCCTTCTAACGTGGGGGTTCCTAGCCCACTAGATGAAACTCATGCTAATTCAAGGTGCGGCCGAGGTCTTTCCCAGATTGCTGGGATTTTACTCGGAAGTTTCCCTTCACACCCTTGTAGTCTTTTCAACTCTTTCTAATTTCGAAACTTGGTAAAAGTTTTCTTTAACAAGACTATAAACCAGGAAGCATGATACCAGATATCCTGTAGGTAAGTTCGTTACTAGAGCATGCCTGCATGAAATGGAGGTTTCCCCAAGGGAGAAATCCGGCTAGACTCGATTTATTCTGAGGGGAAATCCGGCTAGACTCGAGCTCCTTTGGGGGCGAGGTTTTTCTCTTTTTTTATGCGTTTGTTTAACATTTGTTGTATAATCGAGGGTTATTTGCATCAATTTATTTGAAGGCAGTAAATATATTTTTATATAACATTAATTTGATCTGTGTGTGTGTGTCTAAACAAGAAACTAACGCAGTACATTGACTCTTTTGTTGCATAACAACAACATAATTATTTTATTGCGAGACGCTTGACACTAAACTATCCTAACACACTTCAAGGACATATTTAGGGGTGAAGCCCAAGGTTCCGGACGCCCCCCCTCACCCGAAAGGCTTACCAAGTACTAACACTAAACAATGAAAATATACGAGGTTTAGCATTTGCTGTATAATCGAAGGTTATTTGTTTCCGCCGAACTTTGAATAACAGCACCAAAGATATTAATCTGAAACATTAATTTTCGTCAACTGGATCTAACATTCTCTCTTGTTATTTAATGAATATTCAATTATTTATCTATTTGGTGCTGATTTCCTTGACAGTGCAGTTGCTTTCATACAAATTTTAGCGATAATGAATACGTCCTTTTTATATCTCCATTCTTACACAGTTTTTTTTTTACATATTAATGTAATAATAGCAATACAATCGTAATTTAATATTTATTAATTAGTATTATTTTATTTAATATAATTATTTTAATTTAAACCTTTATAATATAATTTCCGGACACTTGGTTCGAACTCCCCCCCCCCCAATAAATTTCTAAATACATGCCTGCCCTGTCCCCTCGGGATTTCGCACCCTGGTTCGAACTTGGAACCTTTGGCTTTACAGCGCGCCACAATGACAACCTCACCTTTTCCTAAGCACAAAAAGCACATTTCAGAAGTTGGCACTCTCTCCTCATGAGAAACTTATCTCTTTTCATTAGCAAAATGGATCAGGCGGAAGAGAGTTAACACGGGATCTTCCCAAATTGGCCAGCTCTTAGGAGATAAGTGGAAGTAAACTGGTGCCGCAGCCACGAAAAGTTCAAAGGTCTCCCGACCTCGCCTATAGGTTAAACTCGTTTCGTTCCGAGGTGCGATATTTTATTTCTGCATCAGCTCGAGCGATCGACAGCGTAAGAGGTCAGCGGGTCACCGGAGGAGAAGAAGATCTCATCAATCGTTGGTTTATCACGCGATGAAGAGGGACTCCCTCCCACCCCCTCTTGTTCCGCAATTATCTCCAAAAATATCTTCGTGCTGACGTAGGTAACGGTGGTCCAGCACGCAACGGGGTGGAAGTCGGATCTTCACTCTTGCCTCCCGCGGCTGTGGCGTGAGGCTAAAAATGTTCCGCCTACGACGCAATAGAAGGCTGTACACGGGAGGCTTTATCCATGTGCCACAAGCCATTTATATGCATTGTTCTCGTGACTTTCGGGAGCATATGAACCAGCCCTAGCTCATCTTGGGTACTAAAATGGCCATAGAACATCATTAACTTTGGTATATATAAAATTCAAATTGAATTGACAATACAATTGGCGCTGTACACAAGTTCAGACTCCAGTCTGCTATCTAGATAGAAACTGGATTCATCTTGCTTCCTTTCCATAAACATCTATAGCTTTGCTGATGTCTTTTGTACTTTTTCACAAAGCACAAGATATCAATCCTACACCTGTCCTTTACGATACCTCTGATCCATGATTTTACGTGATGAAGGGTACTCCCCCCCCCCGCCCCAAAAGTAATGACTCAAAATGACGGGGTGTGAATTATCAAGGCCAGATCCTGATTTCGGGAAATAATTTCCGGACTTTTGTAATTGCAAACAGCACAGAAATTCCAAATGATCTTATTTAAGAGAGGTTAATTGTTGTTTATTATATTGTCTGAAATTTCTTGAAATGAACAGTTTTTATTCCAGAAATGAAAAAAAAACTGACTTGAAGGCGAAATAGTGTGGACAATTTGAGATTTTCACCGTATCGGGAAATTTAAAATTTGTCGGGAAATGGATAATTACGCCAGGATTATTAATATTTCCTTCTCAATCCCGTCCCGACCAAACATTTTCCGTCCCGCACACCCCTAGTTAAGGCAGACAATATGATACTAATGTCTCCTATAAAAACGTTATCTCATTATATTGTTGGACATGGGAGTTAATTGATGTAACTGACAGCTTATACATCACAGAAACATTATTTGTAATAAAATATCGCTACGATTTCACCATTCCAATTCCATGAACTTTTTCCACATATCCTGTGAGGGGGTGGGGCAGCGGGCGCCCTTGATAATATTCTATATTTGACGTAGATGTACCCACAAACCACTGCCACAGTTACAAATTTGAAACCAGATGCTAGTTTCCACCCTTACAAGGTTTACAAAATAAATTTACCAAACTAAGGCGGTAACTTTCAAGGACCACAATTCCAAGGCAAGCATTCGAAGACAAAATAAGCTGGCTTGTGATATTTGTTTTCAAAGAATGCCATTTCCCGGGAACTGTTCCGAGCCGAGGAAAGCAATCCGTTAAGTCCTTCCCCGCTAAAGTCGATCGCAGACAGCCGTACATAAATCGGCGGCCATCCGCGCCAGAGAGACCTCCCGTGCGCTACGTTAGTCGCCCGGTGGAGGAAATGAAGGCCTGGAATTGGGTTGGCTCAGCTGGAAATCGGAGATTAAGCTCCCTCCTCCCCCTCAATCGTCAGGGGCTCGTGGATTTCAAGGAACAGCACATTATTGCGGGGTAGAAAATCTGACGTTTGCCTCCTCCCCATCTTGAATTTCACTTGTAATTTCTTATCCTTTCTTAAAGATAACGTAATTACAATATTTTGATTTGATTTCGTTTATTTTACTTGGCTTTTCTGCCACTTTTGCTAATCGCTAAGATGATATGATGAAATTGATGAAGGGACACTCCCGAAGAACACCCATGCCTAGGCCGGCATTCGAACCCGGGACACCTGACATTATGACAAAGTAATTTCTCTAATTATTTGGCTTACAAATAAACAATTTGTGTCTAATTTTATAATGATTTATACAGAGAGAGAATTAGTACGCGATGTTAATTGGACATCATCCATTGTCTAGTGCAGTGATTCCCAAAGTGTGTGCCGCGGCACCCTGGGGCTTATAAAGGCGCCGCGAAATGTTCCAATATTATCACTGAAATGATAGGATTGTTCGAAATATGTGCTTGTTTAGTACTTTTTTTTGCACAAAATATACATGCATATGCGTGAGTACATACGAGTGTTTCTGAATTTGAAATATGTGTATTTTTTAACTTAAGGCAGGCAACCTAACCACACTACCTGAGCGTTGCAAGTGTTAGATAGGACATACTGACTTGAGGGCCGCGGAAAATCTTGACACACTAAGGGCGCGGTGAAACGAAAAAGTTTGGAAACCCCTGGTCTAGTGTTTTAAACTAGGTATACTTATTGTAACACTACGTCTAGAGAAAGCACCTCTTCTCTAGTCTTCAGGTGAAATTTCATTTGCAGGTGGTGGGAACCGAACCTATGACAAACCTGTGATTTTTGTATACTACAAATCCGTTGCTCTAAACAACTACTCCACGGCCAGGAGTAGGTCCAGACGCCAGAGCCTCGTTGGCCTGCAACTTTGCAGTTGGACTTTTGAGTGTCTTACCACCTGCACCCCCCCCCCCACGTACAGTGGTGGAAAAAAGTTCTTCCCCATAAGACTTTAATGGCAGTAAATAATGCCGGAAAGGTAGGCAACACACATTGCACCTTTAGGTGATCGGGTGATTCTGTCTGTCTCAAGGAGCAACTCGTCTTTCATGCAATAGCCAACAGACACAGGAAATGAAGGAAAGTCACGTGACATCAGGTGGAATGTTGTTCGTCATAAAATCGACTTTTTTCAAGCCAGGTCGCAGAACCGACAAGATTTATAGCCGATGTCCGAAAATGATTCCCCTAAAACCGTTTAACGAAACGCTAAAATAATTCTTGCCTTAATTACAAAGGCTACTATACTATTTGTGCCGCGGTGGCTCGGTCGTTAGGGAGTTTGATTGCCATGCGAGAGATCTGAGTTCGATCTCCGACTGGGGAGAATTGGAATTTTGTCCACCTGTTCAAGTTGCTCCGGCGCCCACCCAGCGTCGTATAAAGTGGGTACCTCCAGGAAACTTGGGGAGGGGGGTAAAGGCGGCCAGGGGCGTGGTGCTGATCAAATTATCCCCACCTTCGTCCGTAACAAGAAAGTGTGGGACCCTAACTCCGCACCCTCTACACGCCTTCATGGCTTGCTGTAAAGCACAAGGTAGCACTTTGCTTTTTCATTTTTTATACGTCCCGATTTTGTCGGAACAGAAATTTCCAACTTCTACGTGGACTTTCTTCCAAGTTCCGTAGGGATGTGAATAGGCTCCAGTTTTGCTTGACACAATTCATCCATGTTATATTTCGTTATAAAAACCACGGCCGATATCCTGTGTGTGTGTGGGGGGGGGGCTATAATTCAAACATGTGAGGTGATACTTTTCTCACTACACCATTCTCCGATTCTTCGGATCAGAAATAAATCTTAATTCCACACACTGAAAATGTTGCACTTCCTACATCTTATCATGCAAATATCTAGCAGCAAAGTAATGTGTAGGCACATAGTGGTTCGGATACCATTTTAAACTGTAGGTGCATTCCCGATTAGTCTTACTGTGCATAAAGTGGATTTAAGACACCAAATCAACCAACCAACACAATCCCGTTATCGTCCAGATTATCGAAACCAGCAGAAGCTTCGTCGCGAATAACATAAGCAGGAAGACAATGTGAAATTACCGAACAGAAACAGAACCTAGAACGGCTAGATTAGATTAAATCGACGATACAGCACGCGTTCTGTAATGAAGAAGAATACGAAAGTTGAAGGACCTCGATACACACACACACACTTTTCCTCCCCTCAATGGTAAGATATCTTTCTTGCAGAGAAGCCTTTACGTAGGCCTTCAAGGACACGATGAGAAAGTGTTTTACATGCAATGGCGGGACCAAAACACAGGTTAGTTTGATATGAAAGCTGTGTTCCTCCTTATTTCGTACGTCATTGATAACAGGAACACGGGCCTCGTCTGCTAACCCTAGTTTCGTAGAGCAGACGCCTGTTTGCCACCCTTTGGTTCCGTGACCTTCGCTCGTAGTTAGCAAGAGTGAATGACTCACCAGATACCTGTTGCCTGTGAGCTTATACAAGAATAGATATTTCGTTAGCGTCTGTAAGTATTGTTTCATCTGCAGTTAGGTCAGTTAACGTTCGAATTGTTTCCTAATGGTTACGTTATTTATAAATTAATTCTCGAGAGTGAGCTTTCTATCTATTTGTATGGGGGGGGGGGGGAGTATACAGCCTGCATGTATTATTTTTTTCCTGAAACAAGAAGAAATTCCAAGACAAAATAGGAGTCGTAGAAGAGTACTTAACAAAAAAAAGAAGAAAACGAAAATGTAAATGTTTAAATAAATTATTGCATAGATCGAGTGAATAATATTTTCTCACGGGGCCTCCTCGATGGCGTAATGATAACGTCGTCACCTTATAATCTAGGGATCTCGGGTTCGATACACGGTGGATGCACGTAGTAGTTTGTATGTTATTTTAAACTGAAGGTCCAGTCCAGATTAGCTTATCTGTGCAGAAAAACTAAAAAAGAAATTGTCACAGTGTAAGAAAATTTCATGTTCAACCACATACAAAAGGGAATAATTTATTCCATGTTGGAGTTCACATTTATAGCATCTAACCAACACAATTATGGATCGCAACGTATTTTCTCAGATCCATTTTAATTATACGTGCATGATAAAATAACAGAAGTTGAGGAAAGAGAAAGCCAAGCGAAACACAGATGCCTTCTCCAGAATTTCAAATCTCGTTACGTAAGGTTCTGGGTTGAAGTCCCGGGCAGGCATGACTTTCTTGTTCTTGCCCTTTTATCTGCTCTATTTCATCATAAATCGTCGTTATGGTTTACCTACAGGGGAAGAATAATGACAATAATTGCCAATACAAAGCCAATAAGGAACAGAACAACAACTCAATTAGGAAGATGTCAAGAAAGAAACAAGACTTTACAGTGTCTCCGTCTCTCGGTTTCTCGAATTGAAAATTGCTCTTCCGTTCTCGGTCTCGGCTAGTTAAATATAGAAATCGAAAAAGTATGTGAAGTTACATATATTTCATATATCCCGGTTTTATAGGAGATTTCGTGAGAGATACTCTTCGATCATGTTTATTTTTATTAGTTTTGTTACGTAACATCACTTTTCTTCCTAGTCGCGGACGAGTAACCATTACATGAAATTACTGACGAAATTCTCAAACACCTGTGTCAAGGACGATACTCAAATCCGGGAACTTTGGTGACGAGATGGAAGGTTGACCACTTAATGAGCTTGCCCACCGAGTCGGCTTAATGTTGCTTGTGTCAGGTAATTCGAAATAACTGCCAATATCCAACATTCATTATCATTTGTTTCATAATTTATCTTATTGATGTTATTAACCTGAAGTCGAAGAAATAGGTGAAAGCAATAATGAAAGATTGAATGTCTATGATGTTACTTCGTGCCGAATAATAAAAAAGAAGAAAAGTAAAGTGCTCCCCTGTGCATAGCACCACGCCATGGAGGCGTATAGGGGGTGTGGGGGTAACGCCACACACTTTCTTGATCCGGTCGTGAGTGGGGGTGATGTGATCAGCATCACGCCCCTGACCGCCTTTACCCCCCAGGGTTTCCCCCAGGTACCCATGTTATTCGACGCTGGGTAGGCGCCGGAGCCGCTTCCAACGTTAGAAAAGTTCCCGGATTTGAACCGGCCGGGGATCGAACCCGGGACCTTGATCATGGTAGTCAGACGCGTTACCGACTATAATATGACGTGATATTATTATATGAATATATTAATAATATACTATGTCTAGTCATTCCATTGATTGATCCCAATTGATAATGTCCACTCCTAACCAACCTCCGTGGCGGAGTGATTAGCACAGCGCGCTACGACAGCATGGGCCCCTGGTTCGAATCTCGGCTTGGCCATGGGTGTTCTTGGTGAGTGTCCGCTAATCAATGTCATCATATCATCACTCATTAGTCATCTTCATCGTCGCTATTTGCCAAAAGTGAAAGAATAGCGACACTAAATAACAAAAATCCAATCAAATGGAACATCTTCACCGATTTAATTGTATATCGTACCAAATTCCCAGTTTATTATTGCTTCTTGCTTCATTTTCCTGCATCTCAATTGTTTTCCGATTCGAAAAAAATTGGAATGTTGAGCAGTTGATTGTGCATTGTTTCGTTGTTTGGATTGTTTAATTAACGTCGCATTAATTAGTTTTAGACCAATCGTGACAGAGGGAATCGAGAGCACAAAGGAAGGGGAAAAGACAAGTTAGAGACCACGGCTCTCTTTAAAGGTAGGATTCCTTGAACACGACTGAAGTGACTGCAGAATATTATGGATAAAATTTGTTTCGTTTCTTCCTTTTATTTCTGTTTCAGTTATTTTACTTCGCTTATCTTCTACCACTCGTGTTAATCGTGTCGGTGAGGAAGAATTATAAACTCGTGAAATGGACGATGGGACAAAAAATATATATGCCTCTCCTACGGTTCGAAACTGTGACCACATTATATTGTGTTATTTTTAAAATTTACGTCAAATATGGTTTCACTCGTCTCTTTCTCAAGGCGTTCCATTGCCTATCCGATGGCGTAGTGGTAACGTCTTCGACATGTAATCAAAGGCTTCCAAATTCAATACCAGATAGAGGAACATTTGGTTCGGATCCCACTTTAATCTGTAGGTCCAGTGCATAAACTGGACTTAAACCATTAGCGTGTGGCATGTGGCCTGTGATGAGAACCATCATTTCAGTGAACCTTCTTGACAATGACCAGTATCACTCGAAAAATATTTTCTTACGAGTAGATCTTGTTAAGAAACCAGTTGCTCAAATGTTCTTCTTGAGGCCACGTAGCACCCAGCTGTTGTTTGTTGTTGCTGGGGCATGAGTCATGTGATTCATGCTATCAATGCTCAATCCTTCCCGAGAACTCAGATCCACCAGACAAACTTAAGCGAATAATTTGTTATTTGGGTTGCATAAACAACAGGCTTTAAGACGTTACAAAATTCTAGGTCCCGTGGCCCAGGTAATTCTTTCTCCGACTGTACACCCCCGGAAGGAATTAAGCATATGCAATTTTTCTTATTTTAAAATAAGAGGAGGAAATTTCGCTGGCGCCGGCCAAAGGTTCGCCTAGCACATCTGCAAGAAGAGCTAGCTTCCCACGAAAACCTTCTTTTCCCCAAAGTTGCTGCGGCCTCCTCAACTAGCCAAATTAGACGCGGAAGATGGGGACACACTGAAGTGACTAATCATCCTCAGATGTCTCTGTCGGATGCAGAACTTAGAAAGCGCCGTCAAGAGGGTGGCGGATCCAGCCACGACCATCCTAAGGCATTCGAAACCACTTGTTCACTTTGCATTATTGACTTTGGCTCTGACGTCAAACCGAGTTTTGGCTCGTCAGCGCCTCGAGTTAGTCCTGAAGTGGACGGACCTTGGAGGAGCCTGTTTACACAACCAGACAAGTAGTCCTTATGAATGTCTTCGTATGGATGTGTATGTTTACGTGATATTGAAAGGAACATTGTTCCAGCTACCTCCCACGCAGGAGAGAGTGAGCAGGTTTCAAACGTCCGAGACCTGAAATGTCTTTATCAAGAGACTAGATGCGTTATTCCTACACAGAAACCGCAATACCTGGTGCTGATGTCATCATTCTAAATAATTTGTTTTAAAAAAGTGGTCAAGGTAGATAAGGGTTTATCCAGAATTTTATACCTGGGAGTGTAAGTTCGTACTTGGGGGAGGGGGTGTATGGTAAGTTTAGATCTGAAATGGCCGTAAATTGGGACTTTGCGAAAAAGTTTTAGGGTGGTAAGGAGCTGTTTGTTGGGTATGTAGTGAAAGCCCTCAGGTAGATCTACAAGCCACTGTTGCTATCTACATCCAGAATCATGTTGAATTGTTGTTTTAAGTCCACTTTATGCACAGAAAGGCTAATTGGTACTGGACCTACAGTTTAAAGTGGGATCCGAACCACTGAGAAATGTGCCTCCACCAGGTATCGACCCCTCGATTACAAGGCGGTGACGTTACCATCGGGGAAAACCCAGAATCATGTGTAAGGTTTGATTGATTGATTTCGTTTATTTAACTTCGCTTTTCTACCACATTTGGTTAATAGCGAAGATGAGGATGAGTGATATGATGAAATTGATGAAGGGACACTTGCAAAGAACACCCTTGGACATGGGAATCCTGGCGCCATAGGGAGCTGTATCATGGTATTTGAGGTTTTTAAGATAATCATAAATCAGATGTGCCAGCCTCCGTGGTAGATTGGTTAGCGTACGAAGGCGACTCTCCTAGGCTTCAATTATAGGAAAAACTTGGATGGTTCCTTGCACCGCGTTACAAAGACAGTGTGTGTGTGGGGGGGGGGAGTTGTTGACACGGCCACACACATTCTCCAAAATTCCCTTTGTCGGATAATGTGTGGGGCGTGTCAACACTTCCTCCCCCCCACACACTGTCTTTGTGACGCGGTACCTTACGCTCAACTAAGATCACCCACCCTGGGTCTCCCGAGTTGCAGCCAGACGCCCTACCGAATAGACGACGGCGGTTCCTCTCTGGTGTCCAATTCAGCATTCTGAGTCGTCACGATTAAAACTGAGAGAAACTGAAAATATCAAGCGATGATGGTTGACGCTTCATTATCTTCTACAGTCGTGACTTTGACCGAACGCAACCAAACTTACTTTCGTGCGCGACGCGGATGCATAATTACTAGGGTAAATGTCAAAATTCTTACCTTCTCCAAGCTCCACGACTTCCTCCGATGGGTATCTTGGTCCTGCAAAGGGAGAAAAGGAATTTCGTTAGTACCGCACAGCAGGGAAGGTTTACAACAATAACAAGTCAATTGAAAATAGTATTGGTGTAGAGAGTGTAGAGAATGGCATTAGGTAGGGGTAACAAGCCCTGTGGCCGACTTTCAATCTCGCAACCGAAAATGAGTGTTCTTTGCGAGTGTCCCTTCATCATTCATTAGGAAAATAAAAACAATCAATCATTTTGTGTGTATATACAGTCACACACACACACACACACGTGTGTGAACACAATTGGAAGGGAAAATTCCACAATGACCAGGTAAAAGACATTACACAAGCAATACAGACGAGCACCAAGTCTTTTCTCAGATATTTACCTTCAAAACCTACCCTTTCTAGCGTACTGTCTAAGTTCCAATTATGGTGAAAACGTGGATGGATGTTTGTACACTATTTACTCCACCAACAACAAAGATCTGCGGTAGCTCAGTTGATTTAGCATTTGCTTACCACGCGGATAACCCGGGATCAAATCCCGGCCGTGATGCTGATCCCAGCTATGGCAGAGATCAAGAATATGTGGAGCTCTATACCTCCCCATCACCCCATATGCCTTCACGGGGAGTCTTTACCTCTACTTCGCTAACAACTTCAACACAAAAGCCAGCTCAAATACAAGCAATCCAATCCACGATTGTATTTTTAGTTCCTATAATAAAATTGTTCCGCTGCGACTTTTGAAAAAATAATTTCTGGAACACAATTGCGACCAACCTTCTTTACTTTGCATCAATCTTTCTTAAACGCAATGCACGCCTAATTTACCAGTAAATGCGACATCCGCCTCCAAAGGAATGTTGAAAATTGAATCCATCTTCCAATTTCACGGCCACGGCTGAGGCCCGACCTCGGCCACGAAAATTTTGTGCGTAGTAGCGTTCGGAGGCAGTTATCGATCGGCCTCCTTTGTGCTGGAAGTGACCCACATGATACAGCTGGGATTCGCCGTGGAGTGCGTCGGTTACCCCCTCTTTTGGCACAACTTCAAATCTCGCCGAATGTTACGGTCGCCGTCCGGGGGTGAAGGGGTTGGGGGGAGAATTACGACCATATACTGCGTCTAAATTCGTGCGGACGTCCTCTGCAGGGTTCAAGATCAATGCCACAGCCGGCCCTGCTGCTGCAAGCTAGGCATTGTGGTATCTGAATTAAGAGCTAAGAATGTGCGCGTGAGGATAATAATCAACTTGTTACCATGTCCATGGGGGGTGGGGGGCAAGGGCAGGCATACATCTTTATTTCCTACCTACTACGCAGATAAAGAGATAGGTTAGAAAGTTAGCAAAAAGAAAACGCGTATATGCTTACAGGCCGAAACCAAGTGTTAGGTCCATTCATCCATTGTTTTCTGCCCAGGGGCAGGTTTTTCTTTGCAACCTCCATGCTGTTCGATCTTTCAGCCCTTCGCTTTGTAGCAGCGTGGGACCAGTTTATTTTGATGTCGTCAATCATTTGGAATCCTCTTTCCCGCATCTTTTCCCTCGACCATTCCTTCAATAGCATCCCTTAGGAAACAGTTTATTCTCATCCAGTGGCCCAACCAATTTCCTTTTCTCTTCGTGATTTTCTCCAGCATTGATCTCTTTTCCACAACTATCACTTTCTCTGTCCATTCCTCCGTTCCATAACCACATTTCCAGAGCTTCCAGTCGCTTTTTCTCACTTCTTCTCTGTGTCCATGTTTCCGCACCATATGGAGATACACTTCATACAAAGCATTACATTAGTCTTTTCCTCAGTTCTTTGTTCATAGACCCACAGAAAATAATTCTATTGAAGGCTTCCTTCGCCATTGCTATTCTCACTTTTATTTCTTGACTGGATTTCATATCTCTGCTTAGGATGCATGCAATATATTTAAAGCTGTCTACTTGATCGATTCTCTTTCCTCTAATACTCACATTTGCCTTCCTCTTCAATTCTTCCGAATCCCCATTTCTTTCGTCAAGTGTTAGGTAATAATCAAAATTTAACCAGTTTCCAAATTCAAGTTCTTAGGAGAAATACCAACAAATGAAATGATATTAAAGAGGAAATAAAAAGCAGACTTAATTCAGGAAATGCGTTACTTTTCTTTTCATGAACTTTTTATCTTCTCGTATAACATCTAAGAAACTAAAAGTTAAAATATACAAAACAGTAATTATGTCTGTAGTAGTATATGTTGTGAAACTTGGTTCCTTACAGTAAAAGAGGAAACTAAATTAAGAGTTAAAAAAAAAAAATAATAATTAGAAAAATATTTGGACCTAAAAGGGATGAGGAGACAGGTTGAGTGGAGAAGGTTACATAATTATAGAACTGCATAATTTGTATTCATGTCCAGATATTATTAGAATAATTAAATCAAGAACACTTACATGAGCGAATGAGAGAGGAAAGAAGAGTACAGGATTCTTGTTGGGAAACCTGATGGTAAGACCCCTGTAGGGAGACCAAGACGAAGATGGAGGGATTACGTTGAGAATGAGATGGACCTAAAGGAAATCGGTAAGGATGGAAAAGATTGGATTGATCTTGCTCAGGATAGGGACAGGTGGAAGGTTTGTGTTGCTGCAGCCATAAACCTTCGGGTTTGAGAAGGTTAGAGCCAGTACAATGGATATTGGCGCACGTTACAAATTAAATAAAATGAGCAGGGCTGTTACCCTAGATAATTTATTTTAAACTTCGTTCATTAAATTAATACAGAAACGCACTCTAAAATTAAAAACAAAACATACTTCTGATAACTAAACAACGTAGCTATGACAAAGTCTGAGGGTCTAAAGGAACCCTCAGCACACTAAAGGAGAGGCAGGACTCATAGAGCATCACTGTGGTCAGGCCCGTAGCCAGAATTTTATTTCGAGGGAAGGGGGGCTCATCCTTTATCAGCACGGGCGTGGCCAGAAATATTTGCAGAGGGGGTCAGGCCATTGATAAAACTTTAAATAAAAATAATATTGACAAAAATTATTGTCATTTTACAATAATAGCTAGCAATTTTAATCCAAATTTATTGTTATTATTACATAAAGGGAGAGACTTTGCTACTCTATCCACCGTATCAGTCAATATCGAACACAATTGTTGCCCATTATTTTTCTTACATTTTGTAGTTAGTGTACTGAAAATCATAGTTATTGTGTTTTGTTATTAACTTTTACACAATCGTTCAAAAAAATCTAACAGTTTGTGGTAAATTTTACTCAAAGTTTATACTCTGTGACATTTCACAACTATACATTTTGAGAGCTGTGGATCCATTTATTCTTTGAATTAAATGGTAGAATATGAAAATATAACCTGGTTCCTCTACTATACACTAAACTTTTTTCGATGTAATGCAGTTTTTACTGTAGTTCTAACTATTTCTGTTATTAACAATAAAAATAACATTTAAACTGGCTACGTGTCTGACTGTGGTTGAGAGTACAGTCCCTTATACAGCAAGAATTCAATTTCCATAATTCTATGGTGCTCTATGTGGAGAGATTGACACTTCACCTTGCCTCATGGCGACATAAAGAGTTTCTCCCCTGTCGCTCAGCAGCTTATTTGGTGGTTTGTCGTTAGCTATATACATACGTCGGGAGAAGTGCTTGCCAACTCACCACCAAAGGTCCCAGGTTCGAGTCTCGATCTGCACGGCTGTACTTTGAGTGTCGCATAAATTTTATCTACAACTCATCCTTAATGTGGCGATAAGCCAAAAACGTCGCTAAATAACAATATATATATAAAATGCAGAAGTGCCTTTGCCCTTACTCTGGCTACGCTATAGTGGGGGTTAAGGCGGACCACGGCTCCCAGAAAAGTGCCCGAATCTTCTGTTGCCCCCTCTCTCAAGGTCTAGAAAAAAAAATGGTTATTACCATGAATAACATTCTTCATTAATTTTAGAGAACTTTTGCCGATCTCCGTGACGAAGTGGATAGCACAGCGCGCTACAACGGGTTCGTGGGATCGAATCCCAGCCTAGGCATGTTTGATCTTTGTGAGTGTCCCTTCATCAATTCCATCATATTCTCATAAGCTAAAATTAAAAGTGGCAGAAAAACAAAGTAAACAAACCAAATTAATTAATGAATCAATTTGAGACCTTTCGCGTATCGCCATTTACCACTGGCAAACCCTTCTAAATTCTTTTACGTCGCTATTGCCCATACTGGCATCCTACAAAAATAAAAAGCGGCGCCAAAAAGTCCAGAATACACGCATACAGGCTCGAGGCTACAAACTAATATCACGGTCTGTGAACTTGAAAATTGCGTAAATGTATAAGGGCTACCCAAGCGAAACACGAATCCGAAAGGTGAGGTGCTGCACTCTCGTGGCATCCCGTCGAATTATTTCTCCTGCTCACGTTTCTCGGTGTTGCCGGGAGATGGCAGCAGCGCTCGGCTGCGCTCGACGGGGGACGATGCACTTTTATCTGATACGGAATTCATTTACTCAGAGTTCGATGTGAGAAAAAGAATTTTTTTCATGACCGTAATGTGAAACTTTTATAGCCACATTTATTGGCATTTCTTTTCCGCGAGATTGGTCTTCAAATTAAACGGGAATTGCTTTGTAACGTCTTCCTCAATTCAATCGCATTGATGGTGTTACTTTATAACACCTTTATTGTTTGTGGAAAAAGTGTTAGTTTTGACACACAGACTTCTTAAATTTAATATACACCAATTTTCACCTAATAAAAATTTAGTACTTAGAGTACTTTCATCTTTATTTACTCATAACTTTGAGGAATATTTAACCTCTCCCCAGTGGCGGCGATTAAGGGTGCGAAGGGGTTCAGTTGCCTCCCCCACTTTTTCCCCTCACACCATGATAAACCTTATGTACCAAAGGAAAGTGAACTGTCCCCCCCCCCAAGTTTTGACACCTTGGCCCCTCCCAGTTTTGGAACCCAATCGCCTCACCTTTTCCATCCGAGGGTGTACTTTTGTATTTACTTGAGGTGGAAGGGCAAACTTAGAAAAAAAATACTATAATTGGGACTTTGAAGAACATTTTTATGGGTATTCAGAAATTTTGGGGAGGGGGAGTCTTGGTGATGTAAATAAATCGCCTCATTTAAATTTCTGACCATTTAATTAATGTCGTTTTCGTATCTCTTTAGGTTAATCAGTGTATTTGTATAAGCACAGAAACAGATTTGGTCGAACATTTAAATTATTAATCTATATTTTCTGCTGTAAGGATGGCAATTGTACCGTCATGAAACGTTTTTCGTCATGTTTAGCACATGGTGACAAATTTCATAACGTTATCAGTAAAAATTGTGAGTGGAGAAAAATATTTTGTGAGGAATGGCATTTTCTTTATAATACACATAAATGTTGCAGAAAAAATTGTATTTTGAGTACGCGAACGCATAATCATTTTTTCTTTTCACGTTGTTGAGCCGTGGGGCAGGCCCCCGTAGCCACGATTTATTTATCAACAGCCGCCATCTAAAGGCGAAAAAGTTGGGGGTAGAAGCTCAGAAGATGAATTTCTCAGTATTTTACAACTTATTACACAAGATGTTTAATCCTGCTAAGGAAGTAAAATTAATTACCACTGTATTTAAGTTAGATATCTGTAGGATTTGGGGGGGGGGTTCAGCATCCCCCTGGCTACGTGTCTGCCGTCGGGGCTTCTGCCCGGTTGCTCCTCTCCGTTCTGGCGATTCCACGGGATAAATTTAAAATTAGATTGAAATTTCTGAAAAAATTGCTCGCAAGCTGAGCCAATTACAGCATTACAGAAAACCTGGTGAAACGTACCAAAAAAGGAAGGTGGCTTCACGACGATTGCCAAAACCCACTACAAAGAACAACGCTCGAGGGTGACGTCATTTCCAAGAAACCATTCAGCTAAGCAGGAAGTCTCATAATGGACACTTTCGGAAGAATGCATAAACGTGCGGCTATGCGAAAACTGGCCATTGTTTCGCTGCAGCCAAACCCAAAGCAAACTAACATCGAGAATCTAAAACTGCAGAAACGGGGTTTTCTGTGCCATTGCTACATGATTAGGGTATGTATTCATGAGCGTAGCCAGAGGTTTTCGAAGGGGGAGGGGTGAAGCCATTGACATAAAACTCAGTGCGAGAAATAATAGTATTATCATAAATTGATTGATGATTTTGATATTATGGGCATATAAGCACATAGGCTATTTTTTCAGGTCACGCAACAATACGGGGACAAACCCTTAACTAGGCCTACAAGAAAATTGAGGTCAGGCCACTAACAAAATACTAAAAATAAATATAAATGTCAATTCTTACAAACTAGTAATGAATTATGTTCATTTATTATTATTATGCGGAGACTTTTTCACATCACCATGAGTGGTTATTCAACACGACTGTTTTTCAATTTCTTAACGTTTCAACAGTTACTACGCTGAAATTCGTAATCTATTTTGTTATTTACTTACACATCTTATTCAATAAAAAAAAATGATTGATTGAGTTGGTGTTTGAAATCCACTTTATGCACAGTAAGGCTAATCGGGATTGCACCTACAGTTTAAAGTGGGATCCAAACACTATGTGCCTCCACCGGGTTCGAATCCTGGCATGGGTGTTTGTGAATGTCTATTCATCAATTTCATCATATCACCACTCATCCCCATCTTCACAAATTAGCCAAATGTGGCACAAGAAGCGAAGTAAAAAAAGCAAATCATTCAATCAAAAACCAGGAACCTTTGATTCCAAGGCGACTACTACTACACCATCGGGGGAAAATTTTAGTCCAAGTTTATATTATGTGATCTAGAAAAAATCTCATTTTTGTAATTAACACTCTGGATGAATTCGTATAATGAAACCACAAAATTTTATTCACATTCCTGCATTTTACACTTAATTTTTCAAACTACAGCAATTTCTCCTTTGGTTCTCCTGCTAGAATACTAATTAATTTAACTTTGTTTCTTTCCTCGATAAAAAAATTAATAATTGGCTTGTTGATTTTCTCGTTTGTAATGAACGATAACACAGTTCCCAATGTCAACATATCGTAAAGCTACGGCAACCGAATCATAGTCCACCTGATATTTCGTTCCCTCGTGCCTGAACAGAATTCTTTTGTGACGTCACTGGCTGGACACATTCGCAGAAGCAACGATAGACAACAGGTGACGTTGTAACAGTGACAAATCAGAAAACAACAAACCAACGAAAAACTGAAGAAACACGGAAAGTCTTGACGAACACGACGCACACATGACAGCGAGAACAAAACACCAGTTTGTCACCTGTCGAGATCTGCAGACGCTGACCCGAGGAAGGACGACAGCTGTTTGGAACACAACTCCCGAGGACTCCATCCCGTGATCCTTTGGCGAGATGCACTGAAAAAGTAATGGGACTTCTATAGCATGCAGAATTTCACATTGATTCTGAAAAAAATTACAGTTTGAAATAATGAGTGCGTTGCCTCTTATTAATTCTTCAAATATTGCACTTTTTGTAAGGTGGTTTTAAAGTGCCTTCTGTTTATACTTTGATTTTTTTTTTACTTTTCGTCGTTTCTGTCACATTTTTGGGCTAATCGCGATTATGAGTACGAGTTGAATTTTGAAATAATAAAATTGTTGAAGAGTAATGACATGCCCAATATGGTGGACGTCCGCTTGGAACACACCAATATGGTTCCCCCAGGCCTAACCTGTTCCTATCATGCCCAAATGTACCCAACCTAACTTTTTTATATTCTATAGGTGAGGTGTTAAGGAACATTTAAATCACCCTGTATAATTATATGTATAATAATATTATTAGTAGCGGTGTAAGTGGTGCCCTTTTCGGGAGGCACCCCAATGTCAACCTCACTTCCACGCGGTACACCCGCACTGCATTTTGCAGACTAACGAGGCTCTGACGCCTGGACCTGCAACCAGGATAACCCTCTGTACGACATTGTCCCGTCATTCATCTAATTTTATCACCATTCATTCTCTTCATCTCGATTAGCCAAAAGTGGAAGAAAAGCGAAGTCAAATAAAGCAAAGCATTCATTCATCATAATTAATAATACAGGGTGGCACAAAAAGAACGCATATTTTTGGAATGAGTGTAACGTCGTTGATTTTCAAGATACAAACGTTTCATTATCACCAAAACCATCGTTATGAAATGCAGTTTGGATTGGTATACAGTGTAACAGTGATGATTCAAGTATGGAAAGATGACATTGTTATTGCAGACATCTGGAGCCTCCTCTCAAAGTTCCGCATTGTCTTTGCCAACATTTTCGTCTGGCACAGATGTAATTCATTAACGAATGGCAACTTTCAGCTCGTTGACTGAACGAGGTTTTCGACTTGAGGTAACCCCACAGAAAGAAGTCGCAGACAGACAAATCTGGGGAGCGTGGAGGCCAAGAGACATCGCCGAAACGTGAGATTACGTGGTGGGGACAGCAACAATTACGTCATCTTTCAGACATCTTCCATACTTAAATCATCACTGTATACCTATCCAAACTCCATGTCTTACCGATGGTTCAGGTGCTAATAAAACGTTTTTATCTCGAAAATCAACGACGCTACACTTATTCCAAAAACATGAGTTCTTTTTGCGCCACCCTGTATATATGTATATTTATTGTTACGCAAGTATTGCTAAAACCGTACCTGACATGTGAAAAGACGTCGCAAGACGAGCGGGCAATTTGAAACGCGTAAATTTGAACATAAGTAGTTGCGAAACAGTTCACTTAAGTAAACTAAGATCTTTCAGTATATGCAAAGTAAGCACAGAATATACACAGATATCAACAGAACAGAACATCAAAGCCTTCTAAGAACCTAAATGTTCCACCAACAACAACTTAAGAGAGAGGCCGATTGAAGTTTACGCGGCTGCACAACATCCGGTCGTCTGGTTTGTTACACCCTTCAACAGAAGCTCTGCTTTTACCCAAATATAGACAGTTCACCTGCAGGGTAGGGCAAGGGGTGTTCAGCGGACATCTGTGTTTACATTGGCTTTGACCCAAACATGGAAGAGCGCGTTCACTTTTGTTTCAATCAAGAGATCAAAGGAAGTTTCAGCAATAATAATCATGAACTTTGGGAGAAGGAGTGGAAATTTCATTGGTAGCATTAACATTTTTGGGTGCTTCGGCATATTAGGCAATTTTGCACCCTTCAATGTATACGAGAAAATATCCCCTTATCAAAAATTCTTGCTGGAAAAATTAAAACAAGGGTTGTACAAACAATGTGTTCGTCTTGTAAGGGTTGTACAAACAATGTGTTTGCACAAGACAACTAACTAACTAACTAACTAACTCCCTAGCCTTCTTAACCCCGAAGGTTCATGGCTGCAGCAACACAGGCCTTCCATCTTTCCCTATCTTGAGCAAGTTCTATATACTCTTTTCCATCTCTACCAATTTCCCTTAGGTCCATTTCAACGTTGTCCCTCCATCTTCGTCTTGGCCTTCCTACAGGTCTCTTACAATCAGGTTTCCCAACAAGAATCCTGTAAGTAATCTCCTCTTTCCTCTCCCATTCGTGCCACATGGCCTGCCCATCTAAGTCTTCTTGATTTAATTATTCTAATAATATCTGGACATGAATACAAATTATGTAGTTCTAAATTATGTAATCTTCTCCACTCACCTGTCTCTTCATCCCTTTTAGGTTCAAAGATTTTCCTAAGGATCTTATTTTCAAATACTCTCAATTTATGTTCCTCTTTCAATGTAAGGGACCAAGTTTCACATCCATATAATACTACAGGCAAAATTACGGTTTTGCACAAGACAAACACATTAAAAAGTAAGAATGAACTAAAAGCTCCCTCAAGAGGTCGCAGGTTCGATACCCGATGGAGGCACAGTGGTTCGAATCCCACTTTAAACTGTAGGTCCCGCCCCGATTAGCTTATCTGTGCATAAAGTGAACTTAAAACACAACTCTTCTCAAAAAGCTCAGAACACTTGATAAAACAGTCATCGCCCAGTAGGAATGACAAACACCGTGAAGATTAAAATTCTGCCTGAGGAAAGCAAATACGGCACATTCAACAAGTATATGCCGAATCTTAAAACATCACAAACACGGCACATCGGAGGCTCCAGCCCTTGCAGCCGTTGAACGTGGGTTAGACTAGACGGCTGTGTCCAATACGAAGTCGAGTTACAAGAACTTATTAATGTGCTTAAAAAGGTCGAAATGATTATATTTTACTGGGCTAAACAAGATGAAGAAAAGGTCCCGGGTTTGTAGGCTTGCCAACACACTCGGAATGGCCGCGAGACCAGGAATCGAACTCACTCTCTTGGTCTGGAATCCTGTGCAAGCTTTGTTATCTCCCGGAATGCCGAGAGTTACTTATTATATTTCTTTTCTTACTGGTAACCAAACAATTAAACTTCATATTATTATCATGAAACTCGTGAAAAATGACTGAGTTGAGTTGTTGTTTTAAGCCCATTGTAAGTCAAAGTTCATGCCGTGTGACCTCTGACAAAATAAATTTTTCGAATATTCGAATCTTGAAAAGGGAGGAACCAGCTATTCTTTGAATTAAATGATGAAATATTAAAAAATAACCTGGTTCCTCTATTTTATCGATCTAATACAGGTTTTACTTTGGTTAATCTCTTCTAACACTAACTAGAGGAATTTATTTAATTTGATTTATTTTAGTTCCCTTCTTTCCCACTTTTGGCTAATGCCGAAGATGAGGATGAATGGTAATAAGATGAGAAGGGACAATCACAAACATACAAAGACAGCGCTATGAAGGATTATACTGGCCGTGAGTCCAGACGCCAGAGCCTAGCTAGTCCGCAAAATTCAGTCCAGGATGTACCACGTTGAAGGGAGGTTGAAATTTGGATGTCTTCGAAAAGGGTCACCCTCTTACACCCCTTTCATTTGAATTAATAAAAACAAGCTTTCTGCTTTTTTGTAACTTGAAATGAACTATGGAGGATCAATGTGACTGGTCCGATAACCCCCTTCCCTTACCGACGCCCTTAGTTGTGTATTGGTATTTCTTAAGTTAACTGCGAAAATGGTGTTAACACTTTCTACTTGACAAAAAATGGCGTGATAACAGTTTGCTTGCAAAATATTCCTCATCGAGCAAATTTCAAGGTTAAACGATGGTGCTGGAAGAAAGTCGTGCTACCAGGATGCGCCGTCGCAGATGCATCTGCAGCAGAAGGGAAGAAGAGAAAGGCTTTTGATGCAGAGAAAGGAATCACACTGAAGAAAAAAAAGAGAAAAACCGAGTCGAGAGTGAGAGCGGGTAAATCTAATGCCGCACGAAGCGCAACAAAAATCTGTCAGGGGCAATTTCACAATCAGGTCCCTTGTTTTGCGCCAACGTCACAACGACGGACGAGGAGTCGATTTTCGGCGATGGCCCGTCGGGAGAAAGTGCCGCGTCTTCGTTCTGCTCCACAGCATCCCTGGTCGCCCCTTCCGCAGATGCCACGAGTACGGGAAATCATCTCGCGGAACCGCCTAAAGGTTTGCTACAACCTCGAGGATGGGAAGCCACATTTTGTCGAATGCTTTTGCCAAGTCTGCTTTATGAACAGGTTAATCGACAGTGGATCTAGAGGGCTTTAATACTTTGAAGTTTACTTTGGGCTAATCGGAACTGGACCTACAGTTTTGAAGTGGGATCCGAACCAGTATGTGCCCCGCTGGGTATGGAACACGGGACACCTTGGTTACAAAAGGAAGACGTTACCATTGCTTTATCGTGGAGGCGCTGGTTTCAACTGACGTATGAATCACTGCCTTGAGTTGTGGTTTGTTTTCGAGCCCCCTTTATTCACAGATAGGATAATCGAGACTTTGCCTACGGTTTTGAAGTGAGATCCAAACTATATGTGCCTCCACCGGGTACCGAACCCAGGACCCCTTTATTAGAAGGCGACGACGTTACTACTACGCCACTCTACGTATCTGCTACATTGAAGTTGTGGGAAACATAACACCAGAATTAACACGGTTTCTTAGAAGTCACGTCGTTTTGTTTACATTAACTTGGTTCTTCCAGTGGATAGAGAATGGGTTATTCGCAGAGATGAGCATGAATCATGGTGAGGACCTACTCTGAACTATCCACGGCGAGTCAAGTACTCGACACGCTCCAACATCCAACTTGCCCATTTCGATCTCTGGACTTGTTGCTTACAAAGAGGCAGCTTTAAGACTGGATCTTTAATAATTCTGTTGTAGAAGCTCATACTTAAAATAAATTATATTCTAAAGACAACTACCCTCCCAACGTGCTTCAATTTTGACCACGTGTAGCTCTTTATTCACGGCAATAAAATCCTGAGCAAAATATTTGGACCTAAAAGGGATGAGGAGACAGGTGAGTAGAGAAGGTTACATAATTTAGAACTACATAATTTGTATTCATCTCTAGATATTATTAGAATGATTAAATCAAGACGTCTGAGCAGGCCATGTGGCAAGAATGGGAAAGGAAAGAAGAGCTTACAGGATTCTTGTTTGGAAACCTGATGGTAAGAGACCAGTAGGAAGGCCAAGACGAAGATTGAGGGATAACGTTGAGACTGACCTAAAGGAAATTGGTAGGGATGGAAAAGAGTGGATAGATCCTGCTCAGGATAGGGACAGATGGAAGGCCTGTGTTGCTGCAGCCATAAACTTTCGGGTTTAAGAAGGCTAGAGAGTAAGCGTTACCACTATGACATCGTGAATGTCTATTGCAGTGTGGCCATCTGACCATAACGTGGACTCTGCTTGTTGCAAATTGACCTTATTTCCCCCAGAGACAGCACTGTAGTTATTATTATGAATAATTATTAGCTGTCTCTCTCAAATTTGTATTAGTAACATGCGTTACGTCAAACCACACGTATTCAAGTATAGACTATCCTACCGTAGCTGCTTCTAAATGCTTTGCATCGAATTACTGCTGGCTTAAGAGCAATGGAACTTCAAGTGTTGAACGACTGAAAAGCCAGGTGCAGCAGCGTAGAGCTTAGTTTCACCGAGAGCAGAGGGAAGAGCACTTTTGCATCACTAGATGCCGAGATGCAGCTGCATCATACAGGGGCCGGGATGCAGGTTCACGGATCACGATCCTTGGCACGGAGTCGTTCGGTCATTCGATCTCGACAGGCCTTATATGGATGTTATCGGAGAGCATACACGTGGTCAAAATTGAACCACGTCTCGAGGGTAGTTCTCTTTCGAACAGTCTCTACAGCTGTACATACAGAATTAGTGCGTTTCTTTTTTTAACGCACCCTTGAGCAAATGAGTGATTCCTTTTAATCCCATGTCTCGACTTCTTTTCGAACTGCAGTCGTGATGCGAAAATATATATATGTTTACTCACTTTAATATATTTATAAATTAAATGTTGCGAATTAGCAATTATTACTACACTAAAGAACATGTATTTTAGCTGTTGGGATGAGGGTGGTGTATCGGTGAGTTAATTTTTTTCCGTTACTTTGGACGATAAGTTGCAACTCTACATTTCTACGTTTATCTCTAGCTGTAATATTGCCATAGCGTTGGTGATCACATCTAATACTCGTACTCCAACAGCATTTCTCCGGCCACCGTGGCGGAGTGGTTAGAAAGCGCGCTACTATGCAAGGGGTTCCGGGTTCGAATCCCAGGCTGGACAAGTTTTATTTGTGCGTTCTTTCATCAATTTCATCATATCATCGTTCATCCTTATCGTCGCGATTAGACAAACTTGGCAGAAAAACAACCTAAAATAACCTCGCAGTTTTTCTGATATTTTCTTTCTTCCACATATTCGGATCTACTTCCTCCCCCTTAAAGGAATCCTGAGTACAGGCCTTAGCAACATATACAGGAAGGTCAGAAAGTGGGCGTACCCTCTCCCCGCCCCGTATTTTCGACACTATGATGGTTATGGTTGAATGCTTGATATGAACACATACCTGATGGTTTAAGTGTCTGGAACATCTGTATGGAGCCAGTCTTTTTCGTAGCAAGGCCGAACTCTGCGCCATATTTTGGCACACTTCGCGATGCAAGTGTGAATAAGACCTTTTCCGGGCGGTGACGTTCCCCTCAATACGTTCTGAAGGGCCTCCCAAGAAGTCCCAGAGGTGGTTAATCAATGACACAGGTATGTATTCATATCAAGTAATCCAACTATTACCATCGTAGTGTCGAAAATAAAGGTGTGTACGCCCATTTTGTGACCACCCTGTACAATATAAACAATAATAAAATTTTAAATAATGATAAATGTTATTAATCATTATTAACAGAAAGCAAGAATTTAATAAAATTTAAGAGTTAAAAAAATTAAATATTTAAACTATTTTCTAATATATCTCCGTATACACACACGCACATATTATCGGATCTGACCACCCTCTCAAAAAAATTCTGGGTACTGGCCTGCTCATCCTCATCTTCGCGATTAGTCAAAGTGGCAGAAAAGCAAAGTAAAATAAACCAAATCGAGTGCTAGGGCAAGTCTAGCAGAACCATAACTGTCGAATGGCCACAACACGTAACGTACTACAGAAGCATCGACAAAGAAGCTGAGGAACTGAAAACTGAAACACAATAGAACTTTCTCCGTCGTAAGAGAAAGGACGATTAGACCACATTGCTACATATCGTATGTTTGCGCCGTTTATCGTAAGTCACTTGTTTTGTTGACCTTGCAGTGTAAACAGTGTTTCTCTGCACCACGTATCGAGGTTAGTGGAATATTTTCTGAACGCAGCAGCGAGGATCACGACGCCTTCGGATTCCCGTTTCTTGCATCTTCAGCGAAGATGATTTCCTCAATTACGAGCTCGTGCGAATGGCGAAATCTGCATCCGCTTATCTTGAGATTTTTCATCATGTTTCCTCGTGAAGATGTCGGCCGTTGAAGATTATTTCTCTTCATCACGCAAGGCAAAAAGTTCTTCCGGATGAACAGCATTTAAGGAGTTATTTATAACGCCTGCACCAGAACTTCTGTTCAACAGTAGATTGTTTTCGGTATCGGAAGTTGGTTAATTAACGTCGGCTCTACACCTATTTAGGTTCACGGCCTCTCCGATGTTATTGTCGTCGCCTTGTAATCAAGGGGTCCCCGGTTCAATTCCAACTTTCAATTGTAGCTACAATCCAGATTAGCCTATATGTGCATAAAGTGGACTTAAAAAGTATTTTGGATCACTGTACTATTAATGATTAATTTGAAAGCTTATGTCGCAGAAAACTGCAATTTATAATCATCTATGCCGAATTCCGTGGCGGAGTGGTTAGGGCAGCTCGCTACGACGCCAGGTGCCCGGGTTCTAGTACCTGGGCATGGGTGTTCTTTGTGAGTGTCCCTTCACAAATTTCATCCTATCATCTCTCCTCATTGTCGCAATTAGCCAAAATTGGCAGAAAAGCGACGCAAATGGACAAAAATTAAATCAATTAATCATGATTTATCTTTATTGCAATATAAATATTTTGTTATTGGTAGACACGCTTAGACAAGATTGGGGTCGGCCTCCGTGGAGGAGTGGTTAGCACAGCGCGCTATGACCCTAGGGGTACCGGATTCGAATCCCGACCTGGACATGGGTGTTCTTTGTGAGTGCTCCTTCGATCGCTAAACAACACGGGCATTAAAGAAAAATGTCGCTAAAGGACACAGGCATTAAAGGGAAAAAATCGCTATTAAAGAAAAATGTCGCTAAAGGACAAATGCATTAAAGAAAAATGTCGCTAAAAGACACTAGCATTAAGGGAAAAATTCGCTAAAGGGCACGGTCGCCAAAGCAAAATGTCGCAAAGGGCACGGTCGCCTAAAGGGCAATGACGCTAAAGGGCACGGTCGCCTAAAGGGCAATGGCGCTAAAGGGCAATGACGCTAAAAGGCACGGTCGCCTAAAGGGCAATGGCGCTAAAGGGCAATGGCGCTAAAGGGCAATGGCGCTAAAGGGCACGGTCGCCTAAAGGGCAATGACGCTAAAGGGCACGGTCGCCTAAAGGGCAATGTCGCCAAAGGGCACGGAACGGTACAGGGCCCGGGATGTAAATGAGAATCTCGCTAAAGGAAACGGTTGCTAAAGGACAGTGATCAGAAAATACATGGAAAAGGGAAATGGAAATACAGGGTTCAGAAAAGACATGGGCACTGAAAGAGATGGATGCTAAAAGACATGAGCCAGCATGAATTTCGGAACAATATATTTTGTAAAAAAATAAAAACGCTTTGCTCCCATCTATGCATAGTCTTCCGAAGACACTTTGTGGCAGGTCGTTCAACTCACAACCCCACTCGTTGCTCTCTCCCCGGTGTTCCCGTCCCACTGGCCCAGAATACAAAACGCCCGCATCAGCTCTGCTCCTCTTTGTTCGCTTATGTGGGAAGAGGGGCAGAAAAGTTCAGAAAACTCTTCCAAGTTTTCCCTCGCAGTTTTCCCCACCTCATCTACAGGAGACCCAGTCATCCTTGGCTTTATGTGTTTTCAACAAACTACAGGCAAACAATTAGCCAGCTTGCGATTTTCTGAGTTGATTTATCTGGAAATAGCTACCGTGAATTTCAGACAAAACTAGTACGAGTTTATGAACAGTAAGGCTAATTGGGACTGGACCTACAGTTTAAAGTGGGATCCGAACCACTGTGTGCCTTATGGAAACCGGGACTCCTTGATTGCAAGGCGAGGACCCTACCGCTGCGCCATCGGCGAGGCCTACGTTTAACTATTATAACATAAAATATATCAATCAAATTATGTGTGTAACATTGTTTTTTTCTTTTTCTTTTTTTTGTAGTTTGTATATGTAATTGTATATATTGTATATGTATTAAAGAAAGGAAAAGCGGGGAACCGTTAAATTAAAGAAACTGACGTCCTGGTTTATTTAAAGACATCAGGACATAAGCGCATACCCTCGAATGTATGCGAGTGGAAGCGGGCTTACTTCGGGGGTTCACCCGCCTTTATTTTAAATTACAGTGCATCAAGCACATCAGCTGAAAAAAAAAACACACACACACACACCCAAATGTATTAGCAGCTTATGTACCTTAATGCGTTACTGTAGCGTATCGTACCCAAGGTATTGGGCAAGATATATAAAGTCTTAGCATAGCAGGTATCAGAGAAAGGAATGCTGAATAAGTAATCAGGCAAAGGTCGGGTGATTGACTTGGAAGTCGTATGTGGCATGAGTGTTGGAATTGTCAGGAGGTGTGATCAGTTGGCGAGAATAGGAGAGAGAGTAAGGACTACGGATTGTGAGAGAGGAGCAAAGTGGGGAACGACTATTGGACGATGGTGTGTGACAAGAGACAAGTGATAGTTGAGAGGACAAGCTAGGAACAATCTCCATATATTTGTAAGGCAAGTAATATCCTTTCCTTAACCAATCCATATCGGTTCAGTCATGGAGAGTATGAAACCCATATCTAATCTAAGCTAATTTCTATCGCCATTCCTTTAAAAGGTAACCTCTCGCATTTATCACATTTAGGCCACGCGAGTGATAACCATCTGAGAGATGAATGAGGAATAGCTACATCACCCAATTAAATCTAGAGGTTCTTGGTTCGATCCCAAACGCAGCATGGGAGTTGCGTTACGTGGTGGAGGCTGCTTAGGGCTTCTCATCCATTTTTTGCAAATGTGATGAGAAAACACTGCAGTACGTGAAATACTGCGATTTTCATCTATTTCATCCCGAAATATGATGAAAATAATAGAGCCTTCTAGCTTTTCAAATTACGTACGTGCGATATGGCGCCGGAATTTTCACTTGTTAGCGCTTCACGTTGTGTTAATTATCAATTGTTACCAAATAAAGCCAAAGGTAGGCCAGCAATATGCTACGCGGTAAGGCGCAAATAAATAAGAGTAGAGTTTTAACTAGGTTATTCGGCGATTGGCTTGTGAAAAGATGAGTGAACATTAGGATGTTGCATAAAGGTTGGTTAAATATTTTAAAGATGTGTTCGGTACTGTAGTCACTCTGTTACGCGATTGTTGAACCTAACTTATCAAATTTCCGGGAGAGTAAATAATTGCTAATAATGTCCTGTCAAAGCCACGGGGGGATGAGAAAAGAAAACAAGCAACTTAGTGCTAATTTTAAGCTAATCAAGCATTTTTCCTGCGCATAGGCTAATCATAGAATCATGGCGCAATCTAGATTTATCCACCCCAACATTCTCGAAACTATCCAGTTTCAAGGTAACATTCACGAGGATGTATTAAAATTCATTGACAAATTTGAAAGTTTAGCTATTCTTAATGAGTGGAATGACTTAAAGAAAAGGCAATTGCTACCGGCATTTTTGGCTGATTCAGCATTGGAATGGTTCAATACTTGGAGTCGAACTCAGGAAGCACAGGCTATAGATTTTGTAACTTTAAAAACTAAAATTGTGGAAGAATTTACGGAACCGGGGGATACTTTTCAATTAGAAGAACAAATCAGATTACGCTTCCATCAGGAAAATGAACCTGTTTCAAAATATGTGAGAGAAAAACAGTTATTGTTATTAAAATTAGATCCTGCCATGGACATTAGTGAACAAATTAAGCAAATAAGCGGGGGTTTACAACCTAATTTTATGAAAGAAGTTTATAACAGGGAATATGATTCAGTGCATGAAATGTTACGAGACCTGAAACATGTTGAACAATTCAAATATCTTGTGAAAAGACGTAAAATTCTAGAAACTGAATGCGAGACAATGAAAGCTCTGTCATTTTCTGAATCGAGTCGAGCCTACATGCCGACTCAGCAAGCTATCACGTTGCAGCGCACGGTCAATGGTCATGTTGACATAAGTTATTCTCAGGCTAATCGGGAGATCGAGGAAAGATTAAATGCACTGCAACAACACCTTGATCAATTACAGTCGAACGCGGGACTCCAGTCTCATGAGTCAGATTTAGTTTCGCAATTTCAGAATCTTGAGGCTAAAGTAAATGCACTTGCAGAACATCGGAAAAAACATTCATTCACTGAGTCATCATTCTCATATACAGTTAGAGAAAATGAACATAGAGATAGAAACAATAGGAGAACCTATTATCATAATAGTAATCATAGAGCTCAGAATAGAAATACTTGGCATAACAACCACAATAATAATCTCGACACACAGTCGCAAAGCTCGCATAGGGGGCGATGGCGTAATGGCGGTAACCCTCGATTTCAGCGTTCGCATTTTTCATCTTCATCGCCGCGAACATTTTTGGAGCAACAACAGGGGCGCGATGATCCAAATAACCATACTAATCAGGTTGTAAATACAAATCATTCTCATTTTCGTCAGAACAGAAGCAATTTCAAACGAGTAAGACCTACATATGACGGGGACCTAGGTGTAGGACCTACGGGGAAAACTCTAACGGTCTCTACTTTTCCTTCTGAAGATCTGATCTACATCAATGTGAAAGTAGATGGGGAAATTCGACAGTTCATCCTGGATAGTGGAAGTCAAATTTCGGTAACTGGAGATAAGAACATACCAGTCAATGCCAAGCGATTTAATATAAATACTGCGATTAGAGGGGTCACTAATAGTCAACTGACGGTTAAGGAAATTGTGTTACTACCATTTTCTATACATAACCAAACATTTGTTCATCCATTTAGAATTGTTAAGGATTTTAATCAAATTACTATATTAGGAAATGATTTCTTGAAGGGACAAAAGGCTAAGTTAGATTTTGAGGAAAATAAGCTTACATTGCATAGATTCGGTACACCTCCTAGAAACCAAATTAAAAATGAGAATAAGAAAGCTTTTGACGTGTCAATCAAAGTTTCCCATTTATTACAGCATGTTTTGCAACCAGAATATGTAGCTGCTAAAAAGATAAAAGTGAAACCCAGGACACATTTGTGCGTTCCACTGAAATTGGCTAATTCATATGACAAGGATAGAACACTCTTGGAACCGGACCTACAGTTTCAAGAGAAAACGGGATTGATGGTTGCCAGAGCAATTATTAATCCGGATTCGAATCTCATTTGGATCACAAATCCTTTAAATTATAATGTTACAATTAAGAAAGGCACTATTATCGGGAAAGCTGAAACATGGGATAGGCCAATCATGAGTAACAATAATGATGAGAATAAGGATGAAATTGGTGAACAGGCACAGGTTTTCGCGACGGAAGAGTCAGGGAACGTCAGTGACGCACGGGCGGACCCTAGTCGGTTTGATGTGAATCCGAATTTAGAACCTCAGCAAAAGGAGCAACTTTTGGCTGTTTCAATGAAATATCCACATGTTTTTGCGTGGTCAAAGGATGATATAGGTAGAGCCACGAATTATAAACATAGAATTCAACTAAAAGATGACACAGAATTTCACTTAAAATCCTATCCGATTCCAGTTCACCTTCGTGATGAAATTAAAGATCAGATTGAGACTTTATTAAAGCAAGGTGTTATTTCTCCTACAAAATCACCCTTTAACTCTCCAGTTATCCTTGTAAAGAAGGCAAAGGGGGGTTATAGATTATGCCAGGATTATCGCAGATTGAATGTTTCGTCTGTATTTGACGCTCTGGGTGTGAATAACATCAATGAAATATTATACAATATGGGGGGCAAGAAATACTACTGTACGGCGGACTTGAAGAGCGGATTCTTTAATATTCCTCTCACCGAGGACAGTAAGAAATATACAGCATTTACAATACCAGGAATGTCACAGTATCAAATGAACGTCGTGCCACAGGGCCACGTCAGTTCATCAAGTGCGATGACTCGTTGCATTCACCTTGCTTGCTCAAATTTAGATCCCAATCACTTTGCGCATTATGTGGACGATTTATTTTGCTTCGGAAATACCTTTGAAGAAATGCTCGTAACTCTGGAGAAAATGTTACAATGTTTACAGGCCGCGGGATTGAAGCTTGCAATAGAAAAATGTCACTTCGGATACACTGAGATTATTGCTTTAGGACATAAAATTTCAAAATTTGGCTATCGGATCAATGACAAAATCATTGATTCTATCAAGAAATATAAGACACCGACAACTGTGAAACAAGTTCGCACATTTCTCGGATTAACATCTTATGTCAGGAAGTTTTTAAAATCATATTCCGAGATGGCACTTCCCTTGCAAAAATTGATAGGAAAAAAGAAGAAATTTCTCTGGGGGGAAGAACAGCAAACTGCGTTTGAGAGGTTGAAAGAGGCTTTACTTACAGCTCCTGTATTAATGGCATATGATCCATCAAAAGAAGTAAGGGTATACACGGATGCAAGCAGTAAGGCTATTGGCGCAGTGATTTTACAACCGAATGCGAACGGTGATTTTCAGCCTATTTCCTATTGCAGTAGAGTTTTAAAAGACCATGAAACTCGACTTTCAACCATCGAGCAAGAATTGTTGGCAATCATATACGCATTTAAGTCATTCAGATTCTTTTTACTTGGGAGACATTTCGAATTATTTACCGACAACCAAGCAATCACATTCATTCGCTCCTCAACGCAACTTTCAAACAAATTATTTAGATGGTACACGTTGATGGCCGAGTTCGATTTTACGCCAATTCACTGTAAAACTACACAAAATATGGCGGATGCTATCAGCAGAGAAACAGAACATGATCCACAGGGAGAAGACGAGGAGCTTCCAGAGCCACGTACATTGTTATTGTTAGATGAGACAATTGATGTTGCTATACACCAACGAGAGGATTCTTTTTTTGGAAATATCATTAATATTTTGGAAGGAAAAGAAGACGAGGGGGGCAACAACCAACCCAACCCCTCCCTGCAGAGGCAAGCTTGTTATTATATTATGGACAATGGACTTCTTTATAGACAACATAAACTGGGAGCTACGACTAAGAAATTATTATGCATACCGAAGTCACTTCGCAACACTGTCATTGAGACATTGCATAGTTTACCAGCTGGAGGAGCGCATTACGGCTTCACTAAAACATACAAAAATGCACTAGATAGGATTTACTTTCCATTTATGAAGAACCATATTCAGAAAATGGTCAAGGAATGTGTAATTTGTCAGCAGAATAAACGCATAAAAGGAGCACCATATGGAGAACTTTTAACGTTCAACTCACAGAAACCATTCGATAGAATCGCTTTAGATTTTAGCGGACCGTATCCACCAAGTGGTTTGCTCCGCCATAAATATATACTAAGTGCAATCGATCATGGTACTCGATTTTTAATTGCTCAATCAGTAGCAGATACTTCAAGTGAGACAGCAGCTAACTTCCTTTTTGAAAATGTAATTCTACGCTTTGGTTGTCCTTCTCATTTAGATACAGACAGAGGTACTTCATTCACAGCTAGTTTATTTAAAGAACTATCGGAGAAATGTGGAATCCATCTGAAATTCGCTCCAGCAGCTAATCACAATTTAATTGGATTATTGGAACGATCACATGCTATTTTACAGGGACTTATGAAAAACTTCGTGAACTCAAAACACACAGACTGGCTTTTATACTTGCAATCGGCCGTGTGGTCGTACAATGTTAATTACCAGGAGAATTTGAAGAACAGTCCATTTTTTCTTCTTCATGGATTTACGCCTAGATTAGTCTGGGAGAGCGGACTACATTTAACGCCCAGTGTGAATGTAAACAACGAGATGAGATTCAAGATTCTCGAAAAAGCACGAGAAGCAGCTCATGAGTCTCTACAGAAACGCCACCGACAAGCAAAGAAGTACTACGATAAACGTCATCAGTCCATTGAATTTACGCCAGGAGAATTGGTTCTAGTATACGATGGCAGTCATCGTGTACACACCGCTAAATGCTTTTCGGGAGTATATAAAGGACCTTGTAAAATTATAGCAAAAGAAAATCCCAATGTTTACAAAGTGGAATATAAGACAAAACGGGGACAGACAGTCGTCGACTCAATTTCGATCCAGAGATTGAAGAAATACTACGCTTCGGAACACGGTAGTGGCGATGAGAATGTAAATGGTGATGATGAGACTGAAGAACAGGAACAGTCAGGAGTGAATGAGTGAGAACATACCTTTTACCCTGTACGTAACTTCCTTTTCAGTACTCTGATGCACTAAATAAATTTTACATTTTGCAATTTTTTTTTTTAAACTAACAAACACTAAAATTTTGTGAAATATTATTGTTTAGCCCTTAATAATTGCACGGCAGTGTAAAACTAGTTATTACCACACTAAAATCATTAGTTATAAATCGTAGTCATCGAGGTTTCATAATAATAAACAACAAGTACAGTAACGCGCAAAATAATAATAATAATTAATATTATTGTATTCACGGATAGTGAACAAAGGGAATGGTGATGAATATAAATTGCGCGCAAGGAATTTTCCTCAGATTTCTGTAGGCCTGCAGAGAACTGATGGAAATAATCTTTTGTGAACTACAAAAGATAAATAGTGTAAGTCAATAATAGACTTTAGTATTTTTTATGAATAAAATGTGTTAAACACATTCGGTAAGGAAAATGAGAATTAAAATTCTCTATGATTTAGCGTGGTTAGTCATAATAGGGTTTAAACAATTGCACATTTTAATATTTCAATTTTTAAATTTAAGTAATAATTACAATTATAATTTTAATAACTAAATAAATGACAGAAATATGAATTTATAAGATTTAAATAACGTTAAAATAAAGAGAGCAGTTATAATAGGAGCTGAGAATGCGTACAGCCAGTAAATTATTCAATAAAACGAGTTACAGATCAATAATAACTAAATAAGAATTGCGAGAATAAGAATTATAATATAGATAATAATAATACGAAGAGAATAGTGAATATTTTGAGTTCTTTGATATTTATAAAGCTTAAATAAAATGTATCACATGGAAATAATATAAATATTAAGATTACCTTTATAATTATACGCATTTTACATTGAGATTTAATTATTTTGTATATTTTTCTTACATAACTTTACATAAAAGCTAGATTTCAAATCTAATATGAAGAGTAATAAGTCAATTAAGAGCATAGGAGAAATAAGTAGTATTTTACAAATACAGTTACGATCATGAGTTATCAGCAGCCACTTGTCAGATTTTATTAACAATTTCACGACACAGTCATGAGATGAATTAAGACAGTCTTGAAGAAGTAAAATATCTTTCATTAAACACGTACATTACATTGATCCATCTAATTTGGAACACTTCATTCCAAATATGACTCAATTAATTTATTGAATGTTATAATCAAGTTACTTAGAGTACTTCCTAATTTTTTTTTCCGCATGGCAGAAATTTCCCATCTTGTAAAATTCCCACTTACAATTTCCCTCACATGTATTTCACATTCTGAAAACGATATCGAAAATCAGCTTCGAACGTCTTCATGGTAAATTATCTGTCATCAGCAAAAGGATAAAGTTCAACCAGGGTGCAACGGAAATGTCCTTCCTCTTTAAGCAATGGGGAAACTTGAGTTACATTCAGAAAGACAGAACAACTAACGAAATATGCAAGTTAGGCATTCTATTCGTTTCTTGCGGCAACGATATCTACCTACATCGGCAGGAGCAACATTCTCTCTTGACATGAAGTAACCAACACGTTGCAAATTAAACCGCAGATTTCTCACATTCCACATTAGCCGGGGAACTGAATAAACTGCCGGCAGAGCATTCTTTCAACTCAGGTTATCAGCTCGAAAGATACGAGGGAACATGGAATTTTATGTCTGTTCAGAACGCTATTTCTTTGTGAGACAACATTTGGAATCTATATTGGAATTAACTTTTCATTTTTATATCATTTAATGTTAGGTGCATATACATATAGTTACACACTACCAATTGTCAACTTTCATTTTTCTTTTCTCTCCATATTTTTTTTGTATAGACAATTGTATATTATTTTCCTTGAATATTCTTAGGCTGATTGCAATATCATTAAGGGAGAAAGAGTCTATAATGGACAACGAGATTTCGAATTCTTAGAATATTATTTTACGTATTTCAATTTATGTGGACAATATTAGCAAGTGCACAGGATATTTTACAATTAATCTTTATTAATGACGATATTTTATTAATATTATACAAACAGAAGGACGATTGATCAACACATTATTTTTTAGGTAATATTTAAAGTATTTCATTTCATTCAATTGTTATTTACAGATATTTTCAGTCAATTTAAGCGTTCATATATATTCAGAAACCAATTATAATTTAAATTTCCAGTAGTCTACAGTATACACTCATAACACTCTCAAGAGTATTTACAATATTACGTTCAATTCATATATAAAGTTCAATTGCTTTTAGTAATTATTAGTAGTTATATTTATTTATTTATTTTTCTCTTTTCAAGATTCTAATTATATTTGGTGTGTAAAGGATGGCATTAATTAGAATTTGGGTAATTTATAGTAAGAGTAAATGTTATGACTGAATCGGTACTCCTTTTCAAATTCCATTTCCTCAAATATAACAACCCTCAACTACAAGATTTTTCATACTTGTAATATTTACAAGTACTACTTTCTTAAAATAAGGGTGACTTAGAGGCGCCCTTGTCTCAACAAAACCTCTACACATACCGACATATTAAGTTCTCTCACAAACAACATTACACTAACGATCAGGAGGAAATGCCTGTTCGGTATATGATGCAAATTTCCTTTCCAAAACCTACCTGAATTGCCTCACAGATAATTCAAATTTTAACGGTGAAATGAACATTTTAACAATATTATGAAACCATGTTAACAGTCCTCAGTTCAACTTTTTCACAGATGTCAACGTCTAGAGATGGTCACCAGCTAAAACCTTGGAGAAATAAGAAATGAACACGATTTACACCTGAAGGACGCAGATAAATTATTTTGATCTACGAACTTTCTTAAGAATTTCTCAAGATTTTTATTTCTGAGATTTTTCTTTTAATTTTTCGACACGTGGAAACATGAATTACAATTAGACCTCTCATCAATTTTAATTACGCAGTTCAGCGAAATCAGTTGATAAGCACCAAATCGTTTAACACGGATCTCCTTCATTCTATTTTAATTAACTCCTACTGAAGTCAATTAGTAGTGAGACCCGATATTCAACGCTGATAATACATACATCGATTTGAAGGAATATTTACATACAACTAAATATTTCACATTCACAATTCGACGATATGCAGTTCTCTACTGTGCGTTTTTCATCAATGACAATATTTGTAGCTGCAAAGTTAATGCATCAAAGTGAAAAACATTTTTCACGGCCTCAAGGAACTACTATATACATATATACGTGGTTTGGTTCAAGAAGAAACTTCATTGCTATACGCAGAGACTATTAAGTGATGTTAACACGAGTAAAATTATGGTATTTTACTTGAACTCTTTATGAGAATCAGGATAACTCAAGGATTATTTTATGGACAAATGTTAGTGCTGTGATTTTATCTATCGAACACTATTATATTCTTATTTTCAAATACATAAATTCATGTACATATATTATTATTCAAGGACAGTTACTGATACAGTGTATATATTTTGATTAACTTCAAATTTTCTAACTAAATATTTATTGTGATAGTTGACATATATTATACATAAAAACGACAGCGATCTTTAAATGATACAATGAAATAAGAGACGGTGAAATTTACATCGATAATGACATATGTGTGCAAGTGTAACTCGGATGAGTATCACAAACTTTGCCGATTTTGTAAATATTAACATCCAAATACACAACAGTGTTGTACAGTGTCAGTGCTTGCAGGATCGATTACACTACTTCGCTAGTGTGTCATTGAGACATAAACTTTGACAAGATCCATTCTTGTGGAACAATGCTTTTATAATTTTCTCACGTGGTGTCAGAGTGTTGCATGCTTATGCACGGACTTCGCTATGTCATCATGTAGTATTGGAACTCAGATGTGTAGCGTAAGCCTCTCAATGAATACGCGCACGAGCAGATTGTCAAGTTAGCATAACATACTCACATGTCAGTGTTTACCTTTCATATGCTGACAAGTTTTGTTTATTTATTTTGTTTGTTTATTGGTTATTTTTCTCCATTCCTTTTTTCTTTTTAAAGAACTATATTAATCAAATTACATATTTTTGGTTATGGTATGTTAATCCAATAATTTTGGGACTATATTTTATAATTAAAAAAATCTCTCCATAGAAAGGATCGATATGGAATACAACTTTAAATCTTTCATCTTTAGGTAAAAATCAAAGGATTTTCTTTAGGGGGTAGAGGAGCGTATCGTACCCAAGGTATTGGGCAAGATATATAAAGTCTTAGCATAGCAGGTATCAGAGAAAGGAATGCTGAATAAGTAATCAGGCAAAGGTCGGGTGATTGACTTGGAAGTCGTATGTGGCATGAGTGTTGGAATTGTCAGGAGGTGTGATCAGTTGGCGAGAATAGGAGAGAGAGTAAGGACTACGGATTGTGAGAGAGGAGCAAAGTGGGGAACGACTATTGGACGATGGTGTGTGACAAGAGACAAGTGATAGTTGAGAGGACAAGCTAGGAACAATCTCCATATATTTGTAAGGCAAGTAATATCCTTTCCTTAACCAATCCATATCGGTTCAGTCATGGAGAGTATGAAACCCATATCTAATCTAAGCTAATTTCTATCGCCATTCCTTTAAAAGGTAACCTCTCGCATTTATCACATTTAGGCCACGCGAGTGATAACCATCTGAGAGATGAATGAGGAATAGCTACATCACCCAATTAAATCTAGAGGTTCTTGGTTCGATCCCAAACGCAGCATGGGAGTTGCGTTACGGTAGTCAGCATTTTGTGTTTGTGTCAATTGATAAATGCGTTAAAGGGTGGTAAGCACATTTAGGGTTCTGTGTGTGTAGAAATGTTAATATAGAGTAGTGTGATTTCGGAAAATTTAGGAAGGAGGCGTAACCAGGTAGGCTCGTGTCTGGCTAAAAGTACGTTTTCCTAGCTGAGTATTTTTCGTTCGTACGGTAGCCACAGTCGCCTGCGTTGGGTGAGACTTCTAGGAAAACGTACCTTTTAGAGAGAGAACAATGCACCGCTAGCATATACTTTACTACTGTAATCTCGCCATCACTGCCGTTCTTAACCTCTGTGTGACACCGTAGTCCATCACAGTGATTCTGTCTGGATCAACAATCTTGCGTTGCATAAATTAGCTGGACACGCTCCAGTTCAGCGTTAATTTTATCTCCAGTCCTGTACGAAAGAAGTTTCTGCACAGATCAGCTCCGATATGTCAGAAGGAAAAAAGGCCAAGAGGAAATATGCACATCAGATTGCAAACTGACAAGCGTTGTTGAGGGAGAAAGCATCCAGCATGGAGAGGAACGTATTCAGAAGCCTCTGTAAACAATGACCGTGACCTTTACAACCAAGACAACACAGGAGGAATGAGCTTCCTGAGTCTAACCTTCCAGCGTGATCCATCTCAAACAGTGGAGTCAAACTACTTAAATTAGCAGAAAAGAGCTAAGGTGCATTTAAGATGAAGCTATAACTATTCCAGCAATCTGCGGAGCAAGAGAAGGGGGGGTGAATGAGTGGGCAGAGCGAAGCAGTTCACGCTGCTGCAAAGGCTGGTAACCGCAGTTGCTTCTCCCCTCCACGCAATCCCGTTCCCTCTCACGTGTTGATTGGTAGAGTCATCTCGCGTCAATACTTGCGCAGAGACTGGTTTTCGTTCGCTTGCTCCAGAGATATCCAGGATAAAGTATAGAGTACCGTGGACATATCTCGATAATCGGATAAAAGAAGGCGTTTTCATATGGCGGCAATACAAATTCTTCAGCAATGACATGTGACAATTACTGTATACAAGAAAGGGGCTGGTGGGAATAATTGGAAGTAGGGGAGGTGAGGGAAATTAGCATATGGAAACAAGGGGGCGTGGCTGGAGATGTTTGGGAACCACTAAAGGGTTCTGTGTGGAATGTTCTCTCTTGGGCGAGCACAAGTCGTGGAATGGTTAGCTCTCTCGACATTGGTACGAGAGGTCCTGGGTTCGATATCCGGTGGGAGCGCCAAAATTTCTGTAAGTCGGCAGCTACTTAGAAGTAGCGGGCTCCGGTCTCCATGGTCAGAAAACAGCGGCGATGGGACTCGATCCGCTGACCACTTGTCGCCTAATAAAAAACAGCTTGGCCCTCCAAGACCTGCTGAGAGAAGTAGGTTAGGTTAGATAAGTGTAAAAGAACCAGATCTGGTTCCAAAAGACAGTCTGCAACATTGGGTACAAAAATACACTTTCGCTGATTTTTTTCGCTCTTCTTTTTCGTAGGGAACACAGATAACAATCAGATAATGGAAAAGAAATACGCAAATTAGAAGTTTCGAAGATTTTGCTAAGTGGAGAACGGAACTCCAGATTTGTCTCATTAAGTGTGTTCTAAAAACAAACAGCTACTTGTTTATTCCCAAAGAAGCTTCGACGAGAACATTTCTGAATGTGAGGGAAATGTATGCACGCGATACCGTTTATTTTGAACTGACTCCCAAACAACCGTTAACAGCGACACGCAACCGGTTTCATCACCTTCAATTACGAGGTGCAGCTCAGAATGCACCTAGCAAAGCAGACCGGTCGCTAGAATTCCTACCACGCTTCGCCGACGCTAAGATGTTTTATTAGGTGGTACTTAATGACAAGATATCACAGGAAATGGTCGGAACATGAAGTTGTACACGTGTAAAGATATTGGCAGACGCCTGGAAGTACTCTTTGCCCTGGATGGAGATTTGGTGCAACTTCAGTATATGAGCTATTTAAATTACATAGCCTGCGATGATTTTATTGCATCGTTCGCACACATTTTTCTAAGTATTTTGCATCCTGAATTCCAAATCAGATTTAGTGTTTTCACATCACATCACATTTAAAATAAACTATCGGCAATACAATTCTGTTAAAGACATATGCTGATACGCTTATGATGCAGTTTGTACACCCAACGGCAAAAGAAACAGTAGGCGAATTGTCCACCATTTTCATCCGGTCTGTATTACACAATGTGATAATAGTGAATTGATTAAAGAGGTCAATAACCGGAGGGTAATACCTGCTTCGAATCAACATTCCCTAATACAACACAGGATGTAGAATAAAAATTTAATGAAAATAGCGATGGACAATTTGCCTACTATTATCTTTGCCGTTGACTGTACAAGTGTGGAATCGACAGCTTGATCACTGATTTTAAACCGGATTCGAATCCTACTTTAAAATACATTCACTCAGCGCTTGAAGTGGAAAATGTTAGCTGGGGGGATGCTCCTATGGTTTAACATGGGGACAAAGAGACAGCTTTGCGAAACTTTTGTTAGCTGGGGGATACCATCCCCCGCACCCCCCTCACTTCGAGCACTGGATTCACTCCTAATTAGCCTATATGTGCATAATATTGACTTGAAGCTAAAAAAAAAACTAATCTAAAATGCAAACTTGTTCGTTTTATTTTGGCCTTAAATTAACTGTTTTGCACAGGTCCTTAGTACGCCGCGCGGTCTGACGAAAGTAAGCCCAGTGTCGCCGAGGCTTTGAGCGCGAAATTTAAATTCGTATACATAATGGAGAAAAATCGTAATAACTCTGGCACTATGGGACCAATCTACTTCGGATAACTTTTGTTTTGCAGGTAATACATCGGTGCATGCAACCATGTAAAATTTGGATGCCCCAACCGTGGGGGGGGGGGGGGTTACGGGCGGGGGCTGCATCCCCCGAATTTCAATGAAAAAAACATTAAAATGTTTAGTTTGCCCCAGTAGTAGAGGTCTGCGCCAAGGACTGTTTGTGCCCTCGGGCGTTTAATATTCGCAATTTATTTGCACGGGTGTTAATTAATTTGCACTGGTTTTAATTAATTCGCATGTACTTAGAATTCATTTGCATGTACTTAGAGTACTTTACATTTATGTATTTGCATGTTTATAACTTTTTATGAATATATATTTATTTATTTTATGAAAAATATGTATATAGAAGGTAATTAGAGGTACTAAATGTTATGCATATGGTTTTATATTCATTACTGCAAAGTATGTAATGTATAAAATGTTAATATTAATGTTTATAATATTGAAAATAAGTTTTCTATGGTTTATGAACCGCTATGAACGGTGGTAATGGGTGTAGGTACAGGTTCAATTACGATTGGGGACGGTCCCGGTACTCGAACCCGCGATATGTAATATTATTAATTAGTACTATGTAATAATTGCATTATATTATGAAACACGATGGTGCAACACGCTAGACAGAATACTGTCTCAGAATTTTGACTCCGCTCTGATGCCAGACAGAGAGAATGAATTAATATTCAGCGCAGGTAGAGGAGAAAGGAATTTGGGGGAAGAGCGGTCAAGGTCAAATGACGTCACAACGTCAGAACAAAGAAGGGATCTGATTGACCAATCAGAGAACGCGTCTGTAGATTTTCAGAACCGGTTTTTTCAAGGTTAACCAGTATGCAAGAACAGGTGAAAGCTATGCAATACTGTAGGGCAGGGGAGGGATTCAACCAGACAACAAAGAATGTCTGAGAATGCGCAGCAAGGGTTAAATCTCTGAAGCTATGCGTCGCTTGTAGAACCGGTTTCCGCCGCCAATTAATATTCCGCTCAGGTTTGCCTTCAAGGCACAGGCCGCTTTAGCGCAGGGTTTTTTTTATCTGTACTATGAAGAAGGGAGAGCTATTAGGGACGGGGCCTACAGTTTTCACCATTTGCTTTTATCACGGGGTAACGAACCTAGGACCCTTTGATTATTGATTTAGGTAGTAAATGTATGTTACTGTGTGCTATTTAACTTAATTTTGAGTTTATTTTTTACCAAACTTTGACTTTATGTCAAACATTTTCACAGCTTATCCTTATTTTTACCAAAATAACACTATTTGTACTAATCACCAACATTTTTTATTAAATTTTGGACTCACAAAGACATTTTTTCAACTTTTAACTTATTATTTTACAACTTTAAGTTAATTTTTTACCAAAATAACACTATTTGTACTATTCAAGCAACATTTTTTATTAAATTTTGGACTCACAAAGACATTTTTTTCTACGTTTAACTTATTATTTTACAACTTTATATTAATTTTTTACCAAAATAACACTATTTGTACTAATCACCAACATTTTTTATTAAATTTTGGACTCACAAAGACATTTTTTCAACTTTTAACTTATTATTTTACAACTTTATGTTAATTTTTACCAAAATAACATTATTTGTACTATTCAGGCAACATTTTTTATTAAATTTTGTATTTACAAAGAGATTTTTTCAACTTTTAATTCATTATTTACAAGTTTATGCCTATTTTTTACTCAAATAACACAATTCTATCTGTTCAGGAAAGACTTTTAGTTACATTTTCGACACACAAAGTGTGTGTTTTCAACTTCTATCTGTTTATTTCACAAGTTTAGGCTTATTATTACCAAAATAACACAATTCAATCTGTTCAGGAAAGACTTTTAGTTATATTTTCGACACACAGAGTGTGTGATCTCAATTTCTATCTGTTTATTTCACAAGTTTAGGCTTATTATTACCAAAATAACACAAATCAATCTGTTCAAGAAAGACTTTTAGTTACATTTTCGACACACAAAGTGTGTGTTCTCAACTTCTATCTGTTTATTTCACAAGTTTAGGCTTATTATTACCAAAATAACACAATTCAATCTGTTCAGGAAAGACTTTTAGTTATATTTTCGACACACAGAGTGTGTATTCTCAACTTTTATTTGTTTATTTTACAAGTTTAGCCTAATATTTACTCAAATAACACGATTTGAATGTGTTTTTTATTACATTTTGGACACACACGCACTCTCACACACACACACACACACATCCACACATACACACACACACACACACACACACACACACAGAGAGAGAGAGAGAGAGAGATATTTTTCCAAGTTTACAGGATTATTCTCCAAGTTTACTCAAATAACACAATTTAAATGTGTTTTGAATTATATTTTGTACACATGAAGTGTGTTTCGTCAAGTTTTACCCGTTTATTTTACAAGTTTAGGCTTAATATTACTCAAATAACACAATTTAATCTAGTCAGGAAGGATTTGTTATTATATTTTGGATGCACAAAGAGATGTTTTCAACTTTTTTACTGATTTTTTGCAGGGTACGTATTAATTTTTATTTATTTTGTTTTGTATACATTTACAAATTTTTAACTTAGAGTTTAGTATTTATTTAATTTTTTTCAAAAACACTAAAAAAAAGTACTTTTAGCTAAAATGTAAGCCACAGAATATATTATTATTATTATTATTATTATTATTAGGGTTTACTGATTTCCACTATGCTATTTTTGGTTCTGTATTTCTATATGTATTTATTTAGGTCCGGTTACGCCTGCTACGTAGGAAAGTTTGTTTATTTTAGAGTTTGCTGAGTATTTTGTTACTGCTATACTAGGTAAAGTTTCCAAAATATATCAGGTAGGGCTCCATCCATATACTTTTGTTTTTGCTGTTTGGAGATGATGCGATCAGCATCACTCTCCATCTGCTTTTTATTTTATGTACCCAATATTATTTTGAGGCTTAGTGAATTCTAGAGCCTATTTATGCAGGAGAGAGGAGAGAGGACTTGAAAATTTTGATCTCAGACAACCCACAACTATTTGTCAGAGTATTTTAAAGGATATTTTATACTTATTATGTGCCACTAGAATATCAAAGCTTGCTTAATTTTTATGTCTGTAACGCATTTATTGTATTTCTAGCTAAGGCTTACTGGATAAAGTACACGAAATGTTTAACATTTCGATTATTTGCCTAATTTTTAGTGTAACGAAAATTATTGTGTGTCTATAAAGACTGAAATGCCTTTACCGAAGGGTCCATAACTGGACGCTTACGAACATTGTTCCTTTTTTTTAAAAAAAATATAACCATTTATCAATATATTGACAATTCACAGGACAAGACGAAGTTCACAGACGACTGACTATATGGACCATAGGTTCACTTGCTAAATGTTGTTTCTATGCTAGAAGAATAATTTAGCCTTATAACCTTTTTCAAGGTATTTTAGAAGTATTACTGGATTTTTTGGGTGCATCAACACTTGGGTTATTTCCATTTGGTTTATTATACGAGGCTACAATCACTATCTGAACACTGAAATTCTCTGATTGAAACTAAAAGCTTAGGGTGTAACTAGGGACTTAGTATGTATAGCGACAATTTATAGGACAACATGAACCTTACAAAGGATTATAGGTGACGTAGGACCACACGCCAGAGCTTTGTTAATCTGTAAGAAGCAGTTGCAACTAATGCTATGAGGAAATGAGGTTGATTTTTACTGTTTCACAAGAATGCTACCTTTTATACACCCAATATTTGCTTTTTCAAGTAACTATTTGTACCAGAAGCACACAGGTCAACTCTAACTACACTTCGATTTATATAAATGTGGCAAGAACTATATTTCTGAGGAAGTACGCAAAAGCAGATTACCCGATTAAAGTATCTGAAAAACAGATTTTTCTATGCAAGTATATTTTTATTGACTGGATTATTTAACAGATCAAACAGAAAGACTGCAAAATTCATTAAATGTAGTTCTATAGTATAGGTGGTTTCAGAGATATAAAAAGAACAAATATAAGATTTCGCTTTTTTTTTGCTTCTGAGGCTAATCGCGACGCTAAGGGTAAATGGCGAGGAAATGTAACGGAGGACAAACAGTCCCAAAAGTTATGAGCTGCATGTAAGTTAATACCACAGAGATATTACAGTAGGTGTAGGTTCTACCACCAGAACTTTTCTATCATAATAATACTGGTTATGCTGTACTGTTAGCTAAAGATGCTGATATTTGAGAAACTTAAAAGCTTACTCACGACTTACTGTTGCAAAAGATCCGATGACAAAATTTAAAAATTGTTATCGCCCAGACAGGGACTCGAACCCTGGACAGATAGGTTAAAAGCCTAACGCTATACCAACTAAGCTATCTGGGCACAAGGTATTCTTTTTTTGAAAAGTTAGTTATTTTAAGAAATATATTGAAACACTTGAGAACACTTTTGGTCTGGTTCGACAGACAAGGAGACAACATTTCTAAATTTTTACAGACTGGCTGTATTTTTCCACTATAGAGGCCTTCACTATATGTAATTCGAAACGCTAAAGTTCAGCTAGCTTCCAAAATTGAGGTAAAGATTGTGTTTGGCGAGATTAACAAGTTACAATTATATCCAGTTACGGACAAATAAAGCTAAAACTCTTAGATTTACTGTACTAGCCAAGTTTTAGTAATATTTTATTCACTTTAGTACAAATACCAAAGAAATAGGTATATTTTATTTATAATTTGACAAAATGTACTAGTATTTAATTTACAAAGTTAGGTAAAAAGCAGTATTTTTTAAAAATATTGTTACTGCCTTCAAATTTTATGTCATTTAGCCACTAACAACTGATTTACACTGTTTGGCATCCTTTAAATAGGAAAATAAGGAATTATTTGTTTATTATTTTTACTTTATATTTATATTTATTTAAGAAAACAATTCTACAGTTTAACTTAATTTTAACAAATTGTTACTAATTTATATATCAAAGTTATGTTATTTAGAGTGTATCAAGGCGTATAAAGTTAATATTTGTACTTATCAGTCCAACTAACAATTATATTTTACACACAAAAGATGATGTTTACAGTTAAATTACTTGAATCAGAGAATAATATTTTACAGTAATTGATTCATTCAGCACTAGTCAGTACTTTTATGCTTCAGAAAGTTTTCTTAATTTTCTATTACGCATGCTATTTTGGGCTATTTTTAAAATGTATTTCTAAGGCAAACTGGTTTAATTTTCTGCTTATAATGCAAAGTTGACATAGTTTTCGCACAATGCATTGTACATTTGTTATATTCTCTACTTACAATTCAAATATTATGCTTATTTAATGTATAACTAACTAACTCTCTAGCCTTCTTAAACCCGAAGGTTCATGGCTGCAGCAACACATGCCTTTCATCTGTCCCTGTCCTGAGCAAGATCTATATACTCCTTTCCTTCCCTACCAATTTCCTTTTGGTCCATCTCTACATTATCCCTCCATCTTTGTTTTGGTCTTTCTATTGGTCTTTTACCATCAGGTTTCCCAACAAGAATCCTGTATACTCTTCTTTCCTCTCCCATTTGTACCACAGGATCTACACACCTAAGTCTTTTTGATTTAATCATTCTAATAATATCTGGACATGAATACAAATTATGTACTTCCAAATTATGTAACCTTCTCCACTCATCTGTCTCCTCATCTGTTTTAGGTCCAAATATTTTCCTAAGGATTTTATTTTCAAATACTCTCAATTTATGTTCCTCTTTTCAATGTAAGGGACCAAGTTTATTTACTGTATTTAACTTTTATTTTTTGTAATTAACAAAAATTAAAAGCTTATACTGTAGTTATTATATCTTTTTCTATCAGCTTATTTTGAAATTAATATTATTAGGTATAGTCTTTGATTTATAACTATATTGCTTTTTTTATCAATTTATCTAAGAGTACACGCAGACAAACACATGTGTTCACACTTTTATGTAAATAGATATGCCATTTTTCAATATTTTAGTATGAAGATTGCACTTTAGCTATTTAAGCAAGGGTAGGAAAGGTAGGATTTCTGAGAATTTGTTGCAGGATTTTGTTGTCCAAGTATAGATGAGAACTGAGCTGGGAGACTGTTTTGAACCTTTTCATGAGAGTTTGCATGTGAACTGTATGCAAATTGAGCACTATTGACTGTGCATGCTTCTAAGTTTTGCTGTTATTTTACATCAAGTCTGTGAGACTGTAGTCAGTTTTCCCATTTCAAGTAGTTTTTATTGATTGTATTTGTATATGTTGTGGGGACTTAGCAGTTTTATGTTATGAGTCAGTTTGTTGTAGAATATTTTTACATGATTGTTTTGAGATATTGAGTGTCTGCTGTTTTACTTGTAATTATTTTCCTTCTTGTGTTGTGTATTTGACTATATTTTGTCCAACTTCGTAGTATTTAGAATAATTGTTATTGACTTGTAGATGTAGGGAGTAATAATCCTTTGCAAGATGCCCTATACTTTAGTCTGAATATTATTCTTAGTGTTCACTTTTGAAGCCTTAGTATTCTGGTAGTATTATTAATGTAGAGGTAAATTAGGCAAACGTAGGCATTTTTTTCTGATAAATTATACTCACTTAGTTGTTTCAGCAGGTAGAAGTTGCATGATGGTTTACTGCTGATGATGTTCATTTGCTCTCTTATGTACTACGTATGATGTAGCTTACTTGAGTAACTGGAATTTTCTACTGAAAAAAGGATTGCTTGTCTATTTTATTCCTATGTTGTTGAGTTTGTCCATAAGCAAGCCATGTTTTTTACTCTATCCTATGCCTTGGAAGAATCTAGATATATTGTGTTTGCAGTTTTATGCTTCTCTAAGGTTTCAGCTATGTAGTTTTAAACTGTGCTATGGCTTAACTATTGATTTCTTTTTCTGGATGCCATGTTGGTTCTGTGTATTCCTTTTGCTCCTTGAATTTGACTTAGGTTGTTTGCTTTTTTTCTTAGATCTTTATTTGTTTATTTGTTCAGTATTTTTTATTTTTTTGAATTTTAATTACTTTAATTTTACATTAACTAACATATTTTACTTTAACAACAAAAGAATTTACTCTAGCATAAAAACTTCTTCTAACAAAAATGTACTATTATAACTTTTAATTTTAGAAAATTGTATTTTTAAAACTTTAACTTTGAAAAATTGATTTTTAATTACCTTAATTTTACATTAACTAACAAATTTTAAATTAACAACAAAATAATTTGCTATAGTATAAAAACTTCTACTAACAAAAATATACTATTGTAACTTTTAATTTTAGAAAATTGTATTTTTAAAACTTTAACTTTGAAAAATTAAATTTTAACACACTTTGACTTTAACAATGTACTTTGAATTTTTTATGTAAAAAAAATATTAAAAAATAAAAAATACTGAACAAATAAACAAATAAAGATCTAAGAAAAAAAGCAAACAACCTAAGTCAAATTCAAGGAGCAAAAGGAATACACAGAACCAACATGGCATCCAGAAAAAGAAATCAATAGTTAAGCCATAGCACAGTTTAAAACTACATAGCTGAAACCTTAGAGAAGCATAAAACTGCAAACACAATATATCTAGATTCTTCCAAGGCATAGGATAGAGTAAAAAACATGGCTTGCTTATGGACAAACTCAACAACATAGGAATAAAATAGACAAGCAATCCTTTTTTCAGTAGAAAATTCCAGTTACTCAAGTAAGCTACATCATACGTAGTACATAAGAGAGCAAATGAACATCATCAGCAGTAAACCATCATGCAACTTCTACCTGCTGAAACAACTAAGTGAGTATAATTTATCAGAAAAAAATGCCTACGTTTGCCTAATTTACCTCTACATTAATAATACTACCAGAATACTAAGGCTTCAAAAGTGAACACTAAGAATAATATTCAGACTAAAGTATAGGGCATCTTGCAAAGGATTATTACTCCCTACATCTACAAGTCAATAACAATTATTCTAAATACTACGAAGTTGGACAAAATATAGTCAAATACACAACACAAGAAGGAAAATAATTACAAGTAAAACAGCAGACACTCAATATCTCAAAACAATCATGTAAAAATATTCTACAACAAACTGACTCATAACATAAAACTGCTAAGTCCCCACAACATATACAAATACAATCAATAAAAACTACTTGAAATGGGAAAACTGACTACAGTCTCACAGACTTGATGTAAAATAACAGCAAAACTTAGAAGCATGCACAGTCAATAGTGCTCAATTTGCATACAGTTCACATGCAAACTCTCATGAAAAGGTTCAAAACAGTCTCCCAGCTCAGTTCTCATCTATACTTGGACAACAAAATCCTGCAACAAATTCTCAGAAATCCTACCTTTCCTACCCTTGCTTAAATAGCTAAAGTGCAATCTTCATACTAAAATATTGAAAAATGGCATATCTATTTACATAAAAGTGTGAACACATGTGTTTGTCTGCGTGTACTCTTAGATAAATTGATAAAAAAAGCAATATAGTTATAAATCAAAGACTATACCTAATAATATTAATTTCAAAATAAGCTGATAGAAAAAGATATAATAACTACAGTATAAGCTTTTAATTTTTGTTAATTACAAAAAATAAAAGTTAAATACAGTAAATAAACTTGGTCCCTTACATTGAAAAGAGGAACATAAATTGAGAGTATTTGAAAATAAAATCCTTAGGAAAATATTTGGACCTAAAACAGATGAGGAGACAGATGAGTGGAGAAGGTTACATAATTTGGAAGTACATAATTTGTATTCATGTCCAGATATTATTAGAATGATTAAATCAAAAAGACTTAGGTGTGTAGATCCTGTGGTACAAATGGGAGAGGAAAGAAGAGTATACAGGATTCTTGTTGGGAAACCTGATGGTAAAAGACCAATAGAAAGACCAAAACAAAGATGGAGGGATAATGTAGAGATGGACCAAAAGGAAATTGGTAGGGAAGGAAAGGAGTATATAGATCTTGCTCAGGACAGGGACAGATGAAAGGCATGTGTTGCTGCAGCCATGAACCTTCGGGTTTAAGAAGGCTAGAGAGTTAGTTAGTTATACATTAAATAAGCATAATATTTGAATTGTAAGTAGAGAATATAACAAATGTACAATGCATTGTGCGAAAACTATGTCAACTTTGCATTATAAGCAGAAAATTAAACCAGTTTGCCTTAGAAATACATTTTAAAAATAGCCCAAAATAGCATGCGTAATAGAAAATTAAGAAAACTTTCTGAAGCATAAAAGTACTGACTAGTGCTGAATGAATCAATTACTGTAAAATATTATTCTCTGATTCAAGTAATTTAACTGTAAACATCATCTTTTGTGTGTAAAATATAATTGTTAGTTGAACTGATAAGTACAAATATTAACTTTATACGCCTTGATACACTCTAAATAACATAACTTTGATATATAAATTAGTAACAATTTGTTAAAATTAAGTTAAACTGTAGAATTGTTTTCTTAAATAAATATAAATATAAAGTAAAAATAATAAACAAATAATTCCTTATTTTCCTATTTAAAGGATGCCAAACAGTGTAAATCAGTTGTTAGTGGCTAAATGACATAAAATTTGAAGGCAGTAACAATATTTTTAAAAAATACTGCTTTTTACCTAACTTTGTAAATTAAATACTAGTACATTTTGTCAAATTATAAATAAAATATACCTATTTCTTTGGTATTTGTACTAAAGTGAATAAAATATTACTAAAACTTGGCTAGTACAGTAAATCTAAGAGTTTTAGCTTTATTTGTCCGTAACTGGATATAATTGTAACTTGTTAATCTCGCCAAACACAATCTTTACCTCAATTTTGGAAGCTAGCTGAACTTTAGCGTTTCGAATTACATATAGTGAAGGCCTCTATAGTGGAAAAATACAGCCAGTCTGTAAAAATTTAGAAATGTTGTCTCCTTGTCTGTCGAACCAGACCAAAAGTGTTCTCAAGTGTTTCAATATATTTCTTAAAATAACTAACTTTTCAAAAAAAGAATACCTTGTGCCCAGATAGCTTAGTTGGTATAGCGTTAGGCTTTTAACCTATCTGTCCAGGGTTCGAGTCCCTGTCTGGGCGATAACAATTTTTAAATTTTGTCATCGGATCTTTTGCAACAGTAAGTCGTGAGTAAGCTTTTAAGTTTCTCAAATATCAGCATCTTTAGCTAACAGTACAGCATAACCAGTATTATTATGATAGAAAAGTTCTGGTGGTAGAACCTACACCTACTGTAATATCTCTGTGGTATTAACTTACATGCAGCTCATAACTTTTGGGACTGTTTGTCCTCCGTTACATTTCCTCGCCATTTACCCTTAGCGTCGCGATTAGCCTCAGAAGCAAAAAAAAAGCGAAATCTTATATTTGTTCTTTTTATATCTCTGAAACCACCTATACTATAGAACTACATTTAATGAATTTTGCAGTCTTTCTGTTTGATCTGTTAAATAATCCAGTCAATAAAAATATACTTGCATAGAAAAATCTGTTTTTCAGATACTTTAATCGGGTAATCTGCTTTTGCGTACTTCCTCAGAAATATAGTTCTTGCCACATTTATATAAATCGAAGTGTAGTTAGAGTTGACCTGTGTGCTTCTGGTACAAATAGTTACTTGAAAAAGCAAATATTGGGTGTATAAAAGGTAGCATTCTTGTGAAACAGTAAAAATCAACCTCATTTCCTCATAGCATTAGTTGCAACTGCTTCTTACAGATTAACAAAGCTCTGGCGTGTGGTCCTACGTCACCTATAATCCTTTGTAAGGTTCATGTTGTCCTATAAATTGTCGCTATACATACTAAGTCCCTAGTTACACCCTAAGCTTTTAGTTTCAATCAGAGAATTTCAGTGTTCAGATAGTGATTGTAGCCTCGTATAATAAACCAAATGGAAATAACCCAAGTGTTGATGCACCCAAAAAATCCAGTAATACTTCTAAAATACCTTGAAAAAGGTTATAAGGCTAAATTATTCTTCTAGCATAGAAACAACATTTAGCAAGTGAACCTATGGTCCATATAGTCAGTCGTCTGTGAACTTCGTCTTGTCCTGTGAATTGTCAATATATTGATAAATGGTTATATTTTTTTTAAAAAAAAGGAACAATGTTCGTAAGCGTCCAGTTATGGACCCTTCGGTAAAGGCATTTCAGTCTTTATAGACACACAATAATTTTCGTTACACTAAAAATTAGGCAAATAATCGAAATGTTAAACATTTCGTGTACTTTATCCAGTAAGCCTTAGCTAGAAATACAATAAATGCGTTACAGACATAAAAATTAAGCAAGCTTTGATATTCTAGTGGCACATAATAAGTATAAAATATCCTTTAAAATACTCTGACAAATAGTTGTGGGTTGTCTGAGATCAAAATTTTCAAGTCCTCTCTCCTCTCTCCTGCATAAATAGGCTCTAGAATTCACTAAGCCTCAAAATAATATTGGGTACATAAAATAAAAAGCAGATGGAGAGTGATGCTGATCGCATCATCTCCAAACAGCAAAAACAAAAGTATATGGATGGAGCCCTACCTGATATATTTTGGAAACTTTACCTAGTATAGCAGTAACAAAATACTCAGCAAACTCTAAAATAAACAAACTTTCCTACGTAGCAGGCGTAACCGGACCTAAATAAATACATATAGAAATACAGAACCAAAAATAGCATAGTGGAAATCAGTAAACCCTAATAATAATAATAATAATAATAATAATATATTCTGTGGCTTACATTTTAGCTAAAAGTACTTTTTTTTAGTGTTTTTGAAAAAAATTAAATAAATACTAAACTCTAAGTTAAAAATTTGTAAATGTATACAAAACAAAATAAATAAAAATTAATACGTACCCTGCAAAAAATCAGTAAAAAAGTTGAAAACATCTCTTTGTGCATCCAAAATATAATAACAAATCCTTCCTGACTAGATTAAATTGTGTTATTTGAGTAATATTAAGCCTAAACTTGTAAAATAAACGGGTAAAACTTGACGAAACACACTTCATGTGTACAAAATATAATTCAAAACACATTTAAATTGTGTTATTTGAGTAAACTTGGAGAATAATCCTGTAAACTTGGAAAAATATCTCTCTCTCTCTCTCTCTCTGTGTGTGTGTGTGTGTGTGTGTGTGTGTGTATGTGTGGATGTGTGTGTGTGTGTGTGTGAGAGTGCGTGTGTGTCCAAAATGTAATAAAAAACACATTCAAATCGTGTTATTTGAGTAAATATTAGGCTAAACTTGTAAAATAAACAAATAAAAGTTGAGAATACACACTCTGTGTGTCGAAAATATAACTAAAAGTCTTTCCTGAACAGATTGAATTGTGTTATTTTGGTAATAATAAGCCTAAACTTGTGAAATAAACAGATAGAAGTTGAGAACACACACTTTGTGTGTCGAAAATGTAACTAAAAGTCTTTCTTGAACAGATTGATTTGTGTTATTTTGGTAATAATAAGCCTAAACTTGTGAAATAAACAGATAGAAATTGAGATCACACACTCTGTGTGTCGAAAATATAACTAAAAGTCTTTCCTGAACAGATTGAATTGTGTTATTTTGGTAATAATAAGCCTAAACTTGTGAAATAAACAGATAGAAGTTGAAAACACACACTTTGTGTGTCGAAAATGTAACTAAAAGTCTTTCCTGAACAGATAGAATTGTGTTATTTGAGTAAAAAATAGGCATAAACTTGTAAATAATGAATTAAAAGTTGAAAAAATCTCTTTGTAAATACAAAATTTAATAAAAAATGTTGCCTGAATAGTACAAATAATGTTATTTTGGTAAAAATTAACATAAAGTTGTAAAATAATAAGTTAAAAGTTGAAAAAATGTCTTTGTGAGTCCAAAATTTAATAAAAAATGTTGGTGATTAGTACAAATAGTGTTATTTTGGTAAAAAATTAATATAAAGTTGTAAAATAATAAGTTAAACGTAGAAAAAAATGTCTTTGTGAGTCCAAAATTTAATAAAAAATGTTGCTTGAATAGTACAAATAGTGTTATTTTGGTAAAAAATTAACTTAAAGTTGTAAAATAATAAGTTAAAAGTTGAAAAAATGTCTTTGTGAGTCCAAAATTTAATAAAAAATGTTGGTGATTAGTACAAATAGTGTTATTTTGGTAAAAATAAGGATAAGCTGTGAAAATGTTTGACATAAAGTCAAAGTTTGGTAAAAAATAAACTCAAAATTAAGTTAAATAGCACACAGTAACATACATTTACTACCTAAATCAATAATCAAAGGGTCCTAGGTTCGTTACCCCGTGATAAAAGCAAATGGTGAAAACTGTAGGCCCCGTCCCTAATAGCTCTCCCTTCTTCATAGTACAGATAAAAAAAACCCTGCGCTAAAGCGGCCTGTGCCTTGAAGGCAAACCTGAGCGGAATATTAATTGGCGGCGGAAACCGGTTCTACAAGCGACGCATAGCTTCAGAGATTTAACCCTTGCTGCGCATTCTCAGACATTCTTTGTTGTCTGGTTGAATCCCTCCCCTGCCCTACAGTATTGCATAGCTTTCACCTGTTCTTGCATACTGGTTAACCTTGAAAAAACCGGTTCTGAAAATCTACCGACGCGTTCTCTGATTGGTCAATCAGATCCCTTCTTTGTTCTGACGTTGTGACGTCATTTGACCTTGACCGCTCTTCCCCCAAATTCCTTTCTCCTCTACCTGCGCTGAATATTAATTCATTCTCTCTGTCTGGCATCAGAGCGGAGTCAAAATTCTGAGACAGTATTCTGTCTAGCGTGTTGCACCATCGTGTTTCATAATATAATGCAATTATTACATAGTACTAATTAATAATATTACATATCGCGGGTTCGAGTACCGGGACCGTCCCCAATCGTAATTGAACCTGTACCTACACCCATTACCACCGTTCATAGCGGTTCATAAACCATAGAAAACTTATTTTCAATATTATAAACATTAATATTAACATTTTATACATTACATACTTTGCAGTAATGAATATAAAACCATATGCATAACATTTAGTACCTCTAATTACCTTCTATATACATATTTTTCATAAAATAAATAAATATATATTCATAAAAAGTTATAAACATGCAAATACATAAATGTAAAGTACTCTAAGTACATGCAAATGAATTCTAAGTACATGCGAATTAATTAAAACCAGTGCAAATTAATTAACACCCGTGCAAATAAATTGCGAATATTAAACGCCCGAGGGCACAAACAGTCCTTGGCGCAGACCTCTACTACTTGCCCCCTCTTCTCCAGATACTTTGGGGAGAAAACCGGAACTTTTGCTTTTTTTTTTCCTCAAAGAATGGACCTTTCGCAACAGAATGAAACGTGATTCATGTTCGTGGGTGCAATACAATTTGAATAATAAGGCAAAACGTAAAACTCTAGCGAATTTTAGCCAATTTGCATATTATTCATAAAATTGTTATAACTCTGACACTATGGGACCAATCTACTTCGGATAACTTTTGTTTTGCAGGTAGAACATCAGTGCATGCAACCATGTAAAATTTGGATGACCCAACCGTGGGGGGGGGGGGGTTTACGGGCGGGGGCTGCATCCCCCGAATTTCAATGAAAAAATCATAAAAATGTGGAGTTTGCCCCCTCTTCCCCAGCTACTTTGGGGAGAAAACCCCGAACTTTTGTTTTTTTCGTTCGTACTTGCATCTTGTGTAGCTACTGTGAATCTAGTTCTTCCCTGTTGACTCGGCTCTTTGTGGAAATATGTCCTTGTGATAATATGTCCGGAAGGAAACGATTGAGCAACGATTGTGCGTTAGGGAAATCGATGAGCTGTTATATGATACCAACTGTTATGGTGAGGCCTTTCCTAACATAGGAGGGAAGGGAGCCTTTGCAATAGTTTGTTTTGTCTCTACTTCTGGATAGACTCACGCTTCTGGCGCCTCTGGCTATCGTCAAGCTTCATTGCATTTCTAACATAGAGGCGACAGAAAGCTGACACCGCCGAACCTTATCGAATCCCCTCTCTCCTTGCCCCCGGCCCCCGCCACTACTTCAGCTGGATCACCGGGTCTATACACAAAGAAGAATGTGTGCCTTATCAGTACTAAATCAAAGCGTTGGAAGCTTGGAGGAAAACAGCATCGTAAATACCAAGCATTCATTGTGTCTGTCAACTGACCAGCGAACACGTGAGCCCAAAGCCCAAACACGTGACATATTCCGAGAAAGGAGGGGGGGATTTGGAATTTTCGTAAACACGATTGCAAAACCTGTTCCCGAACGAACTGCCAGTGTTTCAACATCAATATACAAATATAAGTGTGGCAAACCCTCGATAATTGTATCTAAAGCTATTTGTTGCATATGTGCAACAGCGGCTACAAGGGACATACTTTTTTCGTTGCATATAAGCAACGGGGGTTAAAATTTTGGGGTGCAAGGCAGGCTTTAGACGAAAGCATTTCCTTTAACATTTTTGCTAGCATAAATGCTATGTAAATGTTTCCAAAAATCTCATAGCAGATGGTACTTTACACGGAACCATTTCATGCAACTTTTCGGTTAGCTCTTGCGATTACAATGTATAACATATACAGCATGAAAGGCACGTCGAGTTACATTACAACTGTACTCGTGGCCTAGAGGTCGCTCCTGATTGGTTATGCTACGAAAAATGCTACGGAAATAGAACAGATTCTATCCTTGAGAAATGCCATGGTATCTGAAAAGCCATAAGATTTTTCACTATGCACGGCAGCTTTTTGGTCATGGCCCAAATGTTAAGAAAAATGCTAATTGAAATGCTTTGGTCTAAAGCGGGCATTAGGGGCGAATTTCGCAGAAGCACCCAAAAGTAAATCTCATTTCCACGTAGTACGCCCAGGTACCTTCAACGAGGCTCTGGCGTCTGGACCTAAAGTCAGTGTAATCCTCTACGGGGATGTGTTTTGTCCTTACGGCACCCCTTTAAAGCCTCAGTTTTAATCTGAGTAACAGGCTTTTCGTCCTCAGGGACACGTGTTGAATATAAGTCATGTTAAGAAGTTTGACGTCCCGCACTGTGGCCGTGATACTTTGGGTCGCGCGCAGGTTCGAGTCTCCTGGGGGAAGCGTAACGACTTTTCCCTTGAGATTTCGGCGGCCACCCACAATCGTGAGGAAATTGGGAAGATACCAATTGTAACTTGTAGCAGTGTCCCCGTTACAAGAATATATAAACTTAATCATTTTTTTTGTATATATACTTCTATATATATATTTATGGTTGATTACCTAGTGATGTGGAACACACCTCGTATATAACTATACATCCTGGTGTTAATATAGGTCAAGAGTTTGTTTCTGCCAGCAAGCTGAGCTGGAAGTTGTAATAGGTGACAACAATGCAGGAAAGCTATCGCTATTGTGTAAGAGCCAAGCAGACACGATCTTATGAAAACGTTGTCACAGGGAAAAGGACGAAAGATTAGGATGTCTTTCCCACACTATACAGTATATGTCGTGTCCCTTGGCGGACAGTAATTACATTTATATCATAATAATCCCCGATTCTTTAGCTGCGAGACAGTACTTTCAGAATTTAGCTACGTGAACGCAAAAGAAAGTTATGCCCGCGCAAAACAAAACCTGTATATTTTATTTTACTCAACATATTTCAAGTTGTAATTTTTTTTGTTTGTTTGTTGGCTTATACTGTGGCCGTTGCGGGGAGAGAGGGGAGTTGCAAGAAGCCATACACCCTAGTCAAATTAGATACTGTGTATAAAGTTTAATATTCCATTTTATGTTTATAAATCACCAAAAGGTCAAAGTGATAATGTATAACATGTAATTAATTAATTATTTTTCTCATTGATACCTTACGGATTTGTATTTTTTTGTGAGGTAATATTTGTGCAAAGATAAAAGTTTGTAAATTCATCACGGCACCGAGAAATCAGATATAAGCAGCGGAGCTCGGTGAAAGACCTCGAGCGACAGTTGCAGAGGGAATCAAACTAAGATCGCACAAACATGAAAGAAAATGGGGAAAAATGGAAATAGAAGTCAAGGAAACGGCACTTCGAAAAGAAAACATCAAGAAAATGCAACGTGCAACGTGGTGGCTCGTGGGCTTTTGTATTCGAACCTCTGATAAACGCGTAACTCGTATAACCGTCTTTTCTTTCAACGCTCGAACTTCTGCCTTCACATCCACTTCGATATTAGAAATTAGTTCATTCTGGGATTACCTTAGGACAGTTACTTAGCTCTTCTGGTCAGAAGGCGTATATTCTCTCTGTTCTATGCTCCTGGTCAGGAGATACAATTGAGAGAGATGTGATTGTCTTGAGATATGCCGGAATTCGAGATCGGCCGATAAACTGTTGGTAGTCAACGTCTGTAACCCTGGTCAGGGTACACCTTATTCTGTGGTCACGGAAGAATCTTCGGTTCTCTGGTCAGAGGCTGGGGAGAGAAAAGGAAGTTGGATACTTAAGTGGATATCGACAGAACCTAGTGGGAAGAAGCATTGTCGACTGCTTGTAGTATACTGGTCAAGATCTATAAGTAGATTGAGAATATTTGTCCCAGAATTACGACGGACCTTTCATCAAGAACTGAAGCAGCCGGATTACCCCGAACCTTGAGCCGAGGAGACTCAACCCCCGAAGAGTTACTGAGCGTGAAGCCGAGGCTCAATAAACCCATCAACCAAGTAACGATTCAGGGCGGATCTTACAGAATGAGTAGCGGAACCCGGTCATGAAAACTTACGACTGAGTTTGTCGTGCTGACCTCACGTCACTAGTTGGAAGATCTCCCACCTCGGGTGAGTGAGTGAATATGATCAGGTGGGAGTGAGACCGGTAGGCGGTACGTAGGGCCCTCAATGGGCTCTTGCGCCACGGGTTATTAATACGTGGGTTGACGCCCTGAGGCACCCAAAAATAAGCTTATCCACCTGCATAAAGTTTATTGAAATCGAAACAATCAGTTTGAATTACGTTAATTCTTGGCAAGTACATTGATTGATTGAACGAATTGTTGTTACCACTATGTGCCTCCACCGGAATCTAACCCGGGACCTCTCGATTATAAGACGACGTTCTGAAGTACATAAAAAAAATCTGCTTTGAATTCATTAAATTGAACGTTCCAAGATGCCCAAGCACCTTCTGAATTTCCTTTCTAAGAACGATCCTGCGTTATATTGTGTTGAAATCAAGAAACTGCGGAACAACTTCCGATTTCCCACGCGTGTCTTCCGCATGCGAGATTTTGCAGAATTTTAACGCGAAAAAGATCTTCATTTTATGCGGGTGAAAGTGGTAATTCTAACCAGTTGCTGCGGGCTCGAAACACGCAAGTTGATTTATATCTGGTATCAGTCGAAGGATCTCCAGAATTTCTCAGATTTCTGGAAGGAAGCGCCAAAACTGACAATTTGAAACGATAAAGCAGGATTTCCTATTAATTAAGCAGTTCGACCAACGACAAATCGACGAGATCCTGAGATATCGGGAAAGGCTAACTCTTCCGTAAAGGAACGTTGTTGAAAAGCATGAAGAGCGTTTCTCGATTGCCTAACCTACTGAATGTCGTGAAAGGCGTCGACGCCAAATGATTTGGGAATAAGTTTTTGCTCGTTGTGCTGGAAATTGACACAAATACCACCTTGTAGAAACTAACCAAAACTAACTCTCTAGCCTACTTAAAACCGAAGGTTTTTACACAAGCCTTCCATCTGTCCCTCTCCTGGGCAAGATCAATACAACGTTTTCCATCCTTACTGATTTCCTTTAGGTCCATCTCAACGTTATTCCTCCTTCGTCTTGGCCTTCCTACAGGTCTCTTACCATCAGGTTTCCCAACAAGAATCCTGTAAACTCTTCTTTTCTCTCCCATCCGTGCCACATGGCCTGTCCAACTAAGTCTTCTTCATTTAACTATTCTAATAATATCTGGATATGAATACAAATTGTGTAGTTCTAAATTATGTAACCTTCTCCACTCACCGGTCTCCTAATCCCTTTTATGTCCGAATACTTTTCTAAGAACTTTACTTTCAAATAAAACCCTTGAAAAACAATAAAAGCTTGTAGAAAACTTTGAGAACATTTTAAATGTATTTGTAATTTATTTCAGTTATTTGTACGTCATTTTATACAACTTTTGGCTAACTGCGCCGATAATGAAATTGAGGAAGGGGCACTGAAAGAACGCCCGTACCGAGACGAACCCGGTACCTTCCGAGTCGCTTGTTATTTCACTTTTCTGCCACTTTTCGCTAATCGCGAAGGTAAGGGTGAATAGCGATAACATGAAATGGATGACTGAACAATCACAAACACAAACAATACATCACAAGAATTATATCAACTCCGGCGCCAAGCGCCATAACCTCGTTGGCCTGCAACATTGCAGTCACAAAGATGTACTAATGGAAGTGAGGTTGACTTCTGGGTGCCTTTTCGTGCAAGTAAGAACTTGAAAATGCATTAAAACTACTAAACTTCATGGTGCAACAGCTCTTTAAAGGCCAGGAGCTAGGCTTCTAGGATGCACCACCCCAAACTCTTCTGGGCACGCTACCAGCGACGGCGCCAGGGTGCTGAGGGAGTGCCGAATGAAATTTGGGGGATGCGATGTTGAAAATAATGAAAAATCGAGTCCCATCGCCGCTGTTTTGAGGGTTTCGATACCATAGCCCACTACTACATCTTCTCAAGTAACTCCCCAATTGTCCCCACGACGCTGGGTTAACGGTGAAATTTTGGGGGCTCCCACAGGAAATCGAACTCGGAACCGATCGCACCAAGGGCGACAGCGCCACGCAGAAAAACCTAGACTTGAAATTCAAAATAAATCTCTCTTCTACAGACTTCCCACGCAATATAATGACCTCCTATCAAGTGTTGACATATTCAATACAGAGTACGCTTTTCGGTCTTTCATCAGGAAAAATGTATGTAAATAATATGATGTATAATAGTGCCATCTTGACTTACTTTTGTTAATATTTTTGTGATATTTTGTTATTTTCTTCTCATTGTTGACAATTTCAGCGTAAAATGGCCATTTGTGCTGTATCTGGAATTCTCAAATAAATAAATTAAATTAAATGCACTAAAAGCACAAAAAATAAGATGCAAGTGTAAACTGCATGTGTAACGAAGCCTACGTATCCCTACAGTGAAAGGAAAAAAATAGAACCATAATAATATAGGCAACAATAATACACGCTGTGGGAAACAATGAAATGTATGATAAATTGAGATCTGTGTGTGCCTAGAGGGAGTGAAAACTTTCGCTTCCACACCAGATTGTAGCAAATTAGGTCCGTGTCCTGCACTCTTTGTAGGTCGCTTGAGGGGGAAGGGCACAGAAACCCTTTCACAGGCGGTGGCGCGTGGCCGCCGAGACCTGGTGCAGCGAGCATCTGCGGGACGTTTCCCTCTCTGGAGACTGACGAGATGTGCCACGAGATGGAGCGAGGGATCGCTACCACCAGACCAGCATGCTCTGGAGGAAGTACACGAGACATGCCTTTGGAAGGATTCTGTCCTTGTAGATCCACAAACAATGCTGCTTTCAGTGGATACTCAGGGGGCATTTTAGGACCCGTCAAGGGATGTTTTCAAGTTCGCTAGTTAAAAAACTCCTCGTAGGAGTGCTAGGCTCACGATATCGACACCAACGGTACCAGCTTCGAATGCTGGCATGGGTGTTCCATTGTGAGTGCCGCTCCAGAAATTTCATGCAAAGATCTAAACTGGACGTACAGTTTAAAGTGAGATCCGAAGAACCAATGTACAATCACCGGCAATAAAAATGGGACTAAGGCGATAAGTAGATTCTAATTTTCAATGGCAAGATCTACCACCACGGTAGAGTTAGGCGACACACATTGCAGCGAAGCGAGTATTTCAGGATAAGGCGTCCTATTTTTATTGCCTGTGACTGTACCTCCGCTGGACTGAAAATACTAGGAAAATCCGCCTGATTTCAAATTATACGATAACTGTTCGGATGGAACGGACAATCCAGATACAGAATACATTTAATTCAGATATCCTGATAAGTACAATACATATTTTTATTTTCTCACAGAATTTAGCACATGCATGCGAGATAATCCGGATATCCGAATATTCAGATAATTTGAATGTCTGGATTGCTATTTCCTTTTTCAAGGGCAGTACGTTATTCATCCTTGCGCAAATAAGTGAACAAAAGTGATAAACCCATAAACTTTGTTTGCGTGTTTTGATGTAAAATCCTATACTTGTCCTCAGTGTGCGAATTAAGCTTTTTGCTTGGGTGGAGGGGGTATGCTCCAATCAGTGTCGTATTTGTGATTTCCTTTCCCGAGGGGGGGCTAAAACTACTATTGCCTGCCAGTTGTAAGTAGCTAGGACATTAAATCTTCTGATAACATTTAGACGTAATTTAGAACCCCCAGTATATTTACATTCTAAATAAACCCAAAGCTATACATAAAAAGAGCTATTGAAGTAGTAACACCTAGAAAATCTGAACAAATATCTATTGCGCGTTCAACTCAATGACGGCGTGCGGCGAGAAATGTGATCTAAGTACCTCCAAACTAATAAAGCTGACGAAATCAACTCTTCTTGCCATGGCGGTAGGCTCTTGTACTTTACTTGGCAATGGACAGAAAACTTCAGACGTGAAGCAGGATACAATTGTTTTAAAGGTTAATTAACTGTTCTCCCGAAGGATTTTTCAGTGGTGTGCGTTCCATAGTTAAGAAATGATATGTTTTCAATTCAATTTTCTTTGGCGGGGGAAAAAAAAACATCCCTGGCAAGAATGAATATTTCTTTCTTTGCCGGGGATAAAAAAAATTGTGGGGGAGGGGGAAATTCCTGGCATTTCCCCCGTAAATTCGCACAGTGCTTGTCCCTTAGACGCACCAAAGTAAGTTGAGATGTCCCAATGCTAAGAGAAGTGTGAGAGCGGCGGCAAGACTGTTCTCAAGTCAAGTGATGAACATATGTTTCACATCTACACCATCGGGTGTTTCGTGTATCCATCATTAATCGAAAGTGGTAGGAAAGAGGCGCATAATTCAGCCCACAGATGGGAGATAAATTGGACTCTCCCCAGATGCTAAATCTGTAAATACGTCAAGCACGCTCAAACTGTGCAAGGTGCGGGTAAAAAGATATGTTTCTTTCAGAGCTGGCCCCCATTCATCAATTTAATCTAATCCTCATTTTCGCGGTCAACCAAAATGCAATATTAAACAAACAAAGAAAAGAACATAAGAAAGTGGCTTGCTTTGTAGCATTATTATATTATTGCCACGCAACATTTGGTCCAACTCTGCTCTTCGGGCCATTGCATGCAACGTTGCCGATATACTAGCGTCGTCAGCAGAAGCAAGTTCAAAGTATCTGAGCTGGCATCACGTGGAGGGAGATTTCACACGATAGTTTGTCTATTTGTTGTTATTGTGTTAATATCAATGCTTGTATTTCTGCACTATCTGCCTCGCGTTTGAACACAAACCTGCCACAATCACTAATTATAAATACAACAAAAACATTTCCATGTTGCACGAACGCATTCGGTTTTTTTTTTTTTTCAGCAAGCATGTGTTGTAAGGAAATTAACACTATTCCCTGACCAAATTGTTTTGTAAAGCTGTGGGTCTCCCTTATCTCACAACGCGAGAGCAACTTTAAGTCCTTACGTCACCACGGAAAGCTTTCGTTGTTATGCCAAATGCCGAAGTTGTTAGGTTTGGTTCTCCTAGCCTAAATAATGCATTTTCTGTGTATTTAAGCTAAGAGAACCTAACCTAACAACGCAGCCATTCCGCGTCTGACGCCAGAGCACGTTGTGCAATAAAGGAGACCCGTAAAGATGTCTGCAGTAGGGATGACCAGATCCGGATCAGTTTTGCCATCCCACATGAGCGCTTCTTTGGAAAGTAAGAATGTGTTTATAACATATTGTTACCTGCTAATATACCTTGGCTTACCTACCGACTGCTGGTCTCCCTCCCACACTGTTCCTCCGTCACCTGGTATAGCGTGGAGATCTTAGATCAGTATTGGAAATAGTCGGGGGGTCAGCCCGACGTATCCCCAGCAGTTGTAGGTCTTCTCGACCGGATTACCGCTCACTCATTCGGAGCTCCCCAATTTCCTCACGATGGTGGGTTGCCACCGGCCCTATACGTAGGCCGAATAAATTCCGACCAGAGCCGGATTCGAACCTACGCCGTCCCGCAGCGAACGATCTCAAGACGAGTGAACGCCTTAACCCGCTCGGCTACGGAGGGAGGGAGGGAGGGAGGGAGGGAGGGAGGCAGGTAGACAGACACACAGACAGACATACATACAGACAGACAGACATACATACACACACACACACAGACATACATACACACACACACACAGACATACATACATACACACACACACCTACATACACACACACACACACACACATATATATATATATATATACACACACACATTCTAAGGAAAAAGAAAGTATTTTCAACACAATGAAAGCTCCAAGCACCTACGGGGTAGGGATGCGCACGCGCGCGATTTGTAATTAATACACTTACAAGGGAGGTCTAAGTCTCCCCCTCCGATTTCCATGAAACTTGGCAGGTGTATAGAGGGGCCCAAAGGAAGAAATGCGTGTTTTTGTGTTTCAGCTAAAAAACTGTTTTAGGGGGCAAAAACCCCTTCAAATGTCAAGATGAAGACAAATTGACGCGGGGATCTGACCCCTGTGTGCCACTCCGATTTCCATGAAAGTTGGCAGGTGTATGGAGGGGCCCAAAGGAAGAAGTACGTGTTTTTGTGTTTCAGCTAAAAAACTGTTTTAGGGGGCAACCCCCTCCCCCCAAATGTCAAGATGAGGAGAAATTGAAGTGGGGATCTGACCCCGAAACCACGTAAATATGGCCATAGGAAGAAACGGGGGGCATAGGGCCCCTCTATACACCTGCCAAATTTAATGGAAATCGGAGGGGGACACAAGGGTCAAATGCCCACTTAAATTAGTCCTCATTTTGACATTTGAGGGGGTTTGTCCCCTAAAACAGTTCTTTAGTCGAAACAAAAAAACACGTATTTCTTCCTTTGGGCCTCTCTATACACGTACTAAATTGCATGGAAATCGGAGGGGGACACTTAGATACTTACACTTTGTAATTATATAACACTGCATATATTATAATGTTTTATTTTAATTTGTAAAACTGTAACTGCAGAACAATTGTATAATTTTTGTATAACATTTCTATCTTGTTAAATGTGTTAAAGGTTTCATCCTGGAATGGAATGTCTCACATTTATGTGTGTTTCCATTTCCAATACATTCGAATGAATACATATTCATTTCAATGGCATTTACAAAATCACCTCTGACATTTTATGTTAAACAAGAAAGGTTATTTTTGTGCACGAGTGTGTTAGCCGATGCGTAGCAAAGTATTTTAGGAACAACACTTGAAAAAAAATCTTGAAGGACTAACTAATGAAAAATTTCTTTGTAATCGAAGATCATAATACCTTTTAAGGTGTGGTAATATTATAATGGGATTGAGATACCAAACTCTCGGATCCGTTTGGCCATCCCTAGTCTGGGGTCGCAGTGGGAAGAACCCAGAATCAAATTCCGCTTTGGCGAAATCACATTCATGCTTGCGTTAGAGCAATGATAGCCTAATAAACACTTTGTTTCTTTAGTACACAGAACAATTCTTTGCTCCCCACAATTGACACCGGACTGTCACTGTAAACAAAATAAAGTGCAAAAGAAAGCTAATTTTTGATAAAATACCACAACTCAAGCAATCTGCGTGTGGTCGTTACTTACCGACCATACGGAAAAGTAGAGTGGAGAGATTTTAGCTGCCAACTGCTCGAGTTTCGCGTGCAAGCTTAGCAAGTAATAATTCCTCACGATGCAATGTGTCAGAAGGTTTTGATAAGCTGTGATTGATAACATCGATAACTAATGATCATAAAGACACACGCTGTGCCACATGTTAATAAATTATAAATCGCTCTATGATAAGGTTTGGGTTTGTAAGTAGCTTAACTGTGGTACGACGCGACATAGAAGAATAACTCCTTCATTATAGAAATATAATGTGTTAATAGCGACAATGGATGACGACGATGATGTTTGATCTTACAATTAGGGGACACTTTTGACTTGGAAAAAAAATGAAAATCGAAAAGTCATGATTTTTTTCTTCTTGATATTAGATGCATAATCAAAGTGTCACTTTGATGCTATGTAGGCAGCATAACTGAATTTTCACTAAAATTTCACTAATTATTGAAAATTTCATACCCCATGTTAATGACATCACCATGTCCGTGCTAATTGATTGATTTCCTTTCATTTTATTTCACTTTTTGTGCCACTTTTGGCTAATTTGTGAAGATGGGGATGAATGGTGATATGATGAAATTGATGAGTGGGCACTCACAAACACCAATGCCGGGATTCGAACCAGAGACTCCTGGAGTCGTAGCGTGATGTGATAACCACTCCGCCACGGGGGCCCTTCTGATATCAAATCATTCAAATTTCATTATAATTTTATTATTCGTCCATGCTAATAACAACAAATTAACCTACTGACCTTGGTTTCAGAAGAAAAGTATTTGTAACCCAATCAGTCAAACAAAATTCTTCCAAAGCACATGGTCACTCACTGCAGCTTGAAATAGTGTTGCCATAAGTACATACTATTACTCTAGAGAAAAATAACATCCCTGCCTTCCAAAAATCAAATTAAAATTTGGCCATACTTAGTTTGCACAAAAAATATTTTTACTTCATAAATAAAAATTAATTTTTAGGAAAAAATTGAACTTAAAACTTTAATACGCCATGCCAGGAACATCCATCCTAATGACAAATTGCTTGTACATATTTTTTTAATCTAATTTCTTTAACATTTTTTCATTATAATTGGTGTGCATTTTTAGAATTACTCCACAAGCTTAGTAACTATTGTTACAGAGCTGAGACTATAAGTTTTCCCTTAATCGTACAAACACCCATATGCAGAAAAGGGATATCTAATAACAGAATAGGAGAGTTTACAGGAATAAGAAATAAGATATGTTTTACTCCTCGTTTCTCTATCTGTATCTGCAGGTTGTCACGAATGTGCAGATGATTGTTGAATTAATGAAATGAATGAAAGAAGAATTGCAAATGGGAATTGATACCAGAGTTTAATAAACAAATTCAAAACTCACCAACATCGAGAATGGAGGGAGATGATGATTCCACTCATAATTATCTGGAACTGAACTTACCTGAAAAAAGAAAGGAAAAGGGTTAACAGAAAGAAATAGCTATTCGTGCAACTTTTACATATGTAATTAGGCAATGCTTTACATATTAAAACATACATAATGTAAAATATATCAGTGGATATGCACATAATAGATTGATTGCCATCCAATCCAGTTAGCCTATATGTGGCATTAGGTTGAAGTAGATGAGCTGACAAACACACAGGAAACATACATCACACAATGTTTTATTTATATTCCTTGCATGTTACAGTGTCTCAGTTAAGTTATTATGTTACACATACGTAATGTATATGTCTGTCTCACGCATGCCATATGGGGTGGAGAGAAGGATACGTGGAAACAGGGAAGAAAATATACAAAACGTTATAGAATTCAAAATGTCTGATTGTTTTTTTAAAAAAAACAGACATTCTGAAAATAAATTATATGGCAGATGCAACAAGTTTCAACGCAATCGCCTTGCAAATAAGGTCCCTAATTTAATTCCCGATGCGAACCCAACTGTGTGGTTTAAATTTCACCAGTCCCAAAGTAAACTTTAAAGAAACACCACGTTAACACATTAAACACATTAAAAAAGGACGACCTTAGGCAACGAAGGCTCGAGAGCAAACGAGGGAAGCTCGGCCACAGGTTAGGAGATCATTAAGAGAATGATTGTTAGCTTCATAACCCGAAACACAATCAAAAGTCAAGCGCCGAGGCAGGAGAGCATTTTGCAAAGCAACAAACAGTCATGGTCAATAAGCAAATCGGCAGAACCTTAAAGGTGCCAAAACGTGAGCACGCTTATTACAAAGCCTTGTCGGTGATGCGAGACACCAAGTTTCCACAGGCGTAGGACGAAGAAAGAACTACCCGCATTACGCCTTCGATTGCGCATTCTGCGAAACACCTCACTCGTGGCCGTTGTAAAGAATTAATTGCGGTGGCGACGGCGCTTAGATTATAAAAAGGCGACAATTAAATAGTTAACAAGGGATGGAGAAACGGGCATGAATTCGTCACTGCTGCGTAATCATTTTGCATGATGCAGCAGATTCGGCTTGTTTTAACTGCAAAACGTGGTGAGCACCAATTTGGATGAAAAATTGATTGTCCTTGTACGCTAGATACCTTGCTAAATAGTTTCTTTCGCTTTGTATACACCAATTGTTTTTCATTTTCGGGCCAAAAGGCTCAGCTGGACCTTTGGCCGCTGCCAGTGTTCTCGAATTTTTCTCTTTCGAAAAACCGCTACGATATTCCAAATCTGAAATTTTACATCTGCTTAGAATTCACTCTAGCATTCACATGTATCTTTGTGTGGTTTGCTATCGCTCTTGCCTAGATATTATAAATAGTTTCGTTTCTGCGTAAGTCTATTAAACTATTGATAATGCCTAGATATTATAAATAGCTTCGTTTCTGCGTAAGTCGATTAAACTATTGATAATATCTAGACAACAGCGAAAGCAATCCACACAAAGATACACGTGAATGCTCTTGAGCAGTGGTTCCCAAACTGTGGCACACTTACCACCAGGGGTACATGAATGACTTGAAGGGGGTACCCGATCAGCTCGGAAGAGAAATGTCGATACCCGCACACAACAATATTTTTTGCTGAGGTGTGTATTTCAGACTTCAACAGGAAAATAAGGCTGATTTTGTCACTGACACACTTACCTCTTTGTTTCATATATTTTGAAATAAAACACCCCTTCGAAATCTATAATATACTAAATTTGGATCTGAATACCCGCTTGAAAGTTTAAAGTGCACAACCAGACAACAAGAAACTGCCAGGCTATTCAGGCATATCCTTCTCACTAGAAACTCTGAGAATTTACAATAAAAGCTCCGAAATTGTGCTTGACAATTTCTTCACAAACTTATTTTTGTTCTTTACTTATTTTTCAATAACTCCGGAAAAATATGTGAATATAAAAGTCATGTACTTCTTAGCAAACATGTGTTTCAAGTTTTTTTATGTTTGTAACTAATCATAAAGATTGTAAACGTAGGAACGCCCAATAAAAAAATAAAGGTGGGATCCCAATGATAATTATTTGTTAACCATCTTTTCACAGACAGCCCGAATGCCATTTCGCTCTATTGCAGATACACGCCTCCAACATAATAATAATAATAATAATAACGCCAATCAGGCAGCCAAAAAAATTTCCACAAAACCCATTATTCTGAGGAAACCTACGGTGGGGGTACACATTAGATGTTTAGTTACGATCAAAGGGTACAATGAGAAAAAAGTTTGAGAACAGCTGCTCTAGAGTGAATTATAAGCAGATGTAATTTCATATTTTGGAATATCGTAGCTGTTTTTCGAAACTAGGAAAATTCGAAAAACAGTTGCTCTAGTGTGTACCAAAGTTCCAGCCGAGCCTTAAAGCGCTAAAGTCGCAGGTTATACTTAGGCCACAATTTGGAAATATCTTTTCTTTAAAAATACAGTGATTAGTTTAGGCGGAGGAGGAGGCAAATACCCCAAATTTTGCGATCCCGATTAAGTACCGTAAATTCGGAGACGAACGCCCATGCCTAGGCCGGAACCGCTGGCGTCGTAGCACGTTGCGCTAACCACTCCGCCACGGAGTTCGGCTATGTTGCACTTTGGATGAGCTCACTGAACCGCTGCATAAACCTTAAATCCCGGAAAATTCCATGCCCGGGAGGGCAAACAAGTTCATGTTTACCTTGCAACGATTGGAAGAGAGATCAAACACTGAAATATAATTTGGTGCTACACCTCAGCGAAATGAGAACGCCGGATCTCTGAAACTGTATGAAACCCGAGTCTCTCCTAAACCGGTGCGCCTTTTTTATGACAGCAAAACGTTAAAATTTCTCAGATAAAATTCTGCAATCGTTGTTGCGAAGAAGCACATTGCTTACTTAAGCGCGCTCCAATGAATCCAAGCAATTAGTGCGTAAAGATGAAAATTCATCAAAGTTTGAAGTGAACGGCTCGACTGTGAAGAAAGATCTTGTCTCCTTCAAAGGGTATTTGCTTCCTTACAGAACTGCCATGCAGATTAAAGTGGTTCACTGTCGGTGGAAATTCTTGAATTCTTTCAATCCGGGATAGAACTTGCGGGATATTGATTGATTTGTTATCTTAAGTTATAATGGACGCTTCACGGAGATATTTAAGCTTGAAACGTTCAGAAAAGTAATGGGGAAACGCAACTGTAATATCTACTTTGAATAAACTGTACAGAAGCAGATTTAAATGTCTGCTATCTTGTGTTGTATAGTATTTTTGGGTTATTTAATGGCCTATGGAGGCTTCTAAGAAAATTAAATAAATGAGACAACAAATGTGATCAGCTGTAGCATAATTAATTCCAATGTAGGCACAAAACTGCATTCACAAAATAATTAGTTTCATAAAGTAAAGAAAAAAATTAAATCATCCTCCTTCACAGTTTCCTGCCTCTGGCTGGATCGGCATAGAAGTCAAGCCTCTCCATTTTTTCCTGGTCTTCCACCACTCCTCTTTTCCACGGTGTTCCAATCTTGTCCTCTAACACACTCCGCTATCTGCTCTTTCCACCGACATCTTGTTCTCCCCCTTGGCCTTATTCCCACTCATTGTGCACTGTAAGCTCTTACTGGTAGTCTTTCTGTTTCCATCCACTTCATGTGTCCGAACCACCTAATCTGTGCCTGATCTATCCTGTCCTGAAGCTTCACCACCCCCACTGTCTGTCGGATCTCCTCATTCCTTATTCTATCCCTTCTAGTCTTCCCCCAATATACTCCTTAAAAATTTAATCTCCACTGCCTGTATCTTTCTTTTGTCTCTGCCATTGTCAAAGTCTCTGCTCCGTATGTAATTATTGGCACATAGTATGTGTTATATATTACCTTCTTGCATTTCATAGGTACATTCCTGTTCCATATTAATATTCGAATGCTTTGATAGAGTCCACCACCCACTTGTCCTCTTCTGTTTACCTCCTCATCTATTCTTCCACTTCTCTCAATTATGCTTCCTAGATATTTGAAGCTCTCCACTACCCTCAACTCTTCCGTGTCCATCTTTGTTCTTGGTTCTTTTCTGGCTCTGTTTCTTGTTGTTATTAGCACCTCGCTCCTTTCTGCATTGAATTTTATTCCTGCTCTTCTGATTTCCTCATTCCAACTATTCACTAAAAATGTTTTTTTGACTCAAGAATACTATGGTTCATTAACGTCTTATCAGGAACAAAGTAAAACACATGGAAACTAAAATCACCACGCCCATGATAAAAGCTAAGACTGTAGGGGTCCTTTAGGACAAATATGAGCTAGACAAACCCAAAGAGGATTATCCCGACTGCGGGTGCAAGCCTGAGAAGCAGTTTCCAGGATATATTAACTTGGAAGAGAGGTTGACAGTTGAGTGATTTTGCGAAAGGTCACCCCTTACTCTCTACCATGGTACAGGCACAAACAGAATGAAACTGATTGGGATAAAAAGATGATGTGAGTGTGTGTGAACCTCAACTATTCTTAACTACGTACTTTGGTACACACTTGCACACGCCCATATAAGAGTGGCGTCACCGATAACGTTGTGTCTACACTCGCCTTGTAATCAAAGGGTCCCGGTGGAGGCACATTGCGCAGCGATTCGCATCTCGTTTTAAACTGTAGGTCTAGTCCCGATTTGCCTCTAAAAACATAAAATGGATTTAAAATGTATGTGTGTTCACCTTGAATCGCTTTAAGAAATTAATGCCCATTGCAGAGCAGTGTTTGAGCCTAAATCTAACAACCACGGCGGAATGGTTATCACAGTGCGCTACGACGAGAGGAACCCCGGGTTCGAATCCCAGCCTGAGCATGGGTGTTTTTGTAAGTGTCTCTTCATCAGTTCCATCATATCTCTCATCCTCATCGTCGCGATTAGGCAAAAGTGGCATAAAAATGACACTAAATAACAAAAATCATATCAAACCGAAAGCGAGCGTGTCATGACGTAACCAAACATGCGCACACCATTAAAGAGAGGAGTTCAATCTGCAAAATAATTTGCTAAGGCAAGGATTCTATTTACATCTGGAAACTTTATTTTTCCTTGCAAAGGAGCACGTTAGATCTTTCCCGGAACGCGCTCTGCACGAACGGATGCCATGACGGAAGTGGAACCTCGTCAGGTGGGCAGACTTCCGTCGCCCTACATCCAGCATCCCTGAATGTCATCCTCCATCTTCCACGCCGTTGAGTGCAGCTCCAAGAAAAGTCTGGTGGAAAAACATAGTCTTTCCGGTTTCCAAAAGAAAGGAATTTCTCTTCTTGCGAGACAAACTCTCACTCACGACATGGCCGACTGTAGGATTAGCCGCTTCATTAGTTCATGCATTTCGTCCTACCCAGACTGTGTGCCGATCAAGAAGGCTAACCTAAAGTGATAGTAAAGTTAAGGTAGTGGTGTTCCGGGTTGGAGTTCCGGTTGAGGCACGTTCCAGAGGTTCGGATCTCACTCTAAAGCAGGGTTGTTAAAGGTTCAGGAATTTTAAATAAATTCAATTCCCGTCCAGGCGAGAAAATCAGCAAGCGTAAATGGGTTCTGGACCGTAAAGAACCTTTTCATCTCAAGTATTTCAATTCGGTCCAGGAACTTTTTTTTTCGATCAATTTAAATACGATCCAGGAACATTTATTCTAGGATAAATTTAAACATGGTCCAGGAACCTTTTTTTCTGAATGAATTTAAATACGGTCCAGGAACTTTTTTCCGTATGGATTTAAATACGGTCCGGGAACCTTTTTCCGAACTAATTTAAATTCGGTCCAGGAACCTTTATTCCAGGATAAATTTAAATACAGTCAAGGAACATTTTTTTCCGAATCATTTTAACACGTGACCGGTTTGTTTGAACTCAATGTGACGCCATATAGTCCATTGCATTATGTATAGTAACGGACACTGCCGGCTTGTAATGAATACATTTGCTTTCAATGGAATCGTTACAAGCCGGCAGTGTCCGTGACTGTACAGTAACTCTTCGACAAGGGAGTTTTTGAATCTGGTCCACGAGAGAACAACAGCGTTTTGATTTATTCCCTGCGCTACGTTTTCTACACAACAGCAGTGTGACATTCCAATGTAAAACGTAGTCGCGGACATTTTTAGAAGACAACTTTTAATCGGTCAAGCCTGGTCTTTAATTGCAAATAAATTCAATCCCGGACTGGGAGAGAAAATCAGCAAACTTAAATGAGTTCTAGACCGTGTATAACCTTTTCATATTTAAATCATTTCAATTCGGTTGAGGAATCATTTTCCGGATCAATTTAAATACGGTCCAGGAACCATTTTTCCGGATGAATTTAAATTTGGTCCAGAAACCTTTTTTAAGGAAGAATTTTAATTCGGTCCAGAAACCTTTTCTCCCGCATCAATTTTAATTCGGTCCAGGAACCTTTTCTCCCGCATCAATTAAAATACGGTAAAAAATGTAAAAATACGCAACTTGGACCGAATTTAAATTTTGCGAGAGAAAAAAAGGTTCCGGTCCTGCAGCGGAACCCAATAAAACCCATTGGAATATATGGGTTCCTGGACCTTTAACAACCCTGCTCTAAAGTATACATCCTTTCCCCTCCTCTCTCGCCCTCTGTTTCTCTCTTCCTCTCGCTGCTTTTCTTATCTCCTCCACATTTCACTATTTCTTCCTTTCCTTCATTCTCTCCCTCTTCTCTCTCTCTCTCTCCCTCCCTCCCTCCCTCTCTCTCTCTCTCTCTCTCTCTCTCACACACACACACACACATCATTATCCAATATACAAAGCTCCAATCCCAGTACTCCAACCGTATTGAAATGTAAAAATACGCAAATTGGACCGAATTTAAATTGTGCGAGAAAAAGTTTCCGGTTCTGTTACGGAACCGAATAGAACCCATTAGAATGAATGGGTCCCAGAGTTGTTAAAGGTCCAGGAATTGTAAATGTATTCAATTCCTGTCCGGGAGAGAATATCAGCAATTGAAATGAGTTCTGGATCGTAAAGAACCTTTTTATATGTAAAGTATTTAAATTCGGTCCAGGAACCTTTTCCCGGATGAATTTAAATACGGTCCAGGAACATTTTTTGGGATCAATTTAAATACGGTTCAGGAACCTTTTTCAATGAAAAAAAAAAAACGCAACTTGGACCGAATTTAAATTGTACGAGAAAAAGTGTTCCTGACATGTTGTGGAACCCAGTAGAATTTACGGGATCCTAGACCTTTAACCACCCTGCTTCAACGTAGTACACCTCGGTAAACAACATTTGTGCAGGCCAACGAGTTTCTGGCGTCTTCGGGACTGCATGTTGTCCTGTGCTGAGTGTCCCTTTTACAGCATTAGCTTTTAGTTCTGAGACACGTGTTCATCTTAGTCATGGTAAGGAGCTTGGCTCCCAGTAGAAAAAAAATAAATGATAAAAGAAAAGAAAATATTTTTTTAAAAAAAATTATAAATGGAAAGAAAAAATTAAGTTGTCACAAGTAATCCAATTCCACAAACTACAAATACATTTTACAGCACCTCTATTTCTTTCCAGTTCATCCACTTTATTTTACTTAAATTCATAAATATATATTACTCATACATGCAACCATTTTTATTACAGGATACGTTAAATTCCAATTATGAAGTTTTATCCGTTAAACGGAACACCGATTTCCAATTTCTCATTTTCTAATAACCATAAATAAACCTAAATAATAAATTTATAGAACAAAAAAAACTAAACCAATGTACTCTTCCTATAATCTTTAATTCCAATTTGAAATTAGAGTTAAGATCAAAATAATAATAATAATAATAATAGGTAGTACAAAACTGAGTGTGTAACCGACCTGTTCTGGATCCCAGAATAGGCCAGGAATAAAATTATGTTTTGTAACATATTGTATTGAAAGCCCAAATAAAGTTTGTGAATAGATAAACGGGGGAATTGCAATTCAGAGAAAACTGACGCCCTGGTTTTTATTTAAAGGCACCAGGGCAAAAAGCGAATACCCCTGAATGTATGCGGGCGGAGGCGGGCTCGAAGGGGGATATTTTTGTAATTGTTTGATAAGCCACTAAATATGCAATGCAAATAATAAATGGCAAGTATAATTGCTTAGTTTACGAACAAGATAAGATAACCTACTTGCAGGGAGTGTTTACTTTCCTGGTTGAAGGGCACGAAAATTATCAGCGTCCAAAAGGCCAGAGGATGTAAGCAAAAGCTACTCGTGAGGATTTTCTCACAGAGCACTCGCTCAGCGCCTCCCGATGCATGTGATCGACTGCGCCGAACAGGCGGGGATTTCACAAAGCACAAGAACACGTGTTCTCAGAGATTACGCCAGGTGGCAATGTGCAAATTCAACTTTTTGCTTTTTGGAAAAGTGAATAGAATAGAATAGAATAGAATAGAATTTATTTCCAGTATGAGCCTTACAGCTATACATACCATACAAGTTAAAAATTTTCGTGCACTTTCCTTACACCCTTCCTCCTTTTAGACTGCTTCCACCTTCACACTGCTTGGGAGTTCACAAACACTATTTCACTTCAAATCTTTCCCTATACTTGCACTGTTACCTGAGTGGTTCCTAAATTTTCTCAAATATATTTATTACTTTATTTATTTGGTACCCTCCACCCTTTCACACATGTTCGCTGTCCCCACTGAGCTTCTTTGCTCTCTTTACCCAGGCGTAGTGTAGGAAAGTTCCCAGATTCCGTATTTGCGCCTCCCCCCCTCTCGGTCTCTCCCTCCTAATAACGCTTGTCATTATATTCTCAATGTTATCTTCATTTATTTCCCTGATATATTTTTGTCTTGCCTCCCCTGTTTCTTTACACTGAAGGAGAATGTGAAATTTCGTCTCGTCTTCGCCGCATAACGGGCATTCTACGCTCCCGTCCTCCCGTTTAAGTCTAACTTGTGCCCATCCCCCCAGTCTGAACCAGGCCAATCCTGACCTTTCTTTTGCCCCACACAAATCTACGTAGTTCCTCCTTCCCCATTCTCGATCCGTATCTACTATTTTCGCCGATGTTAACGATATTTTTGCGTCGCATTCTGCCAAAATTTTCTGGGGGGTGGGGGCAGAATCGAACTTTGAGCTTAACTTTGGGTGGAAGGCAGAATAAAAAAAAAAGTTTTCAAGCCCATAAAAATATCATCCAGGACTATTTTGACAAATAACTGTTACATTTGCAAATTCATAAAAAATATTCGTTAGTGTCCCATGCCCCCGCCAAGGTACACCTATGAGGGGACTTATAAAACCTTTCCTCGAGCAGGTCTCATCTCCAGGAAGGTATTAACTCGAGGCAAGCCCCGGCACCTACCGACCTGTTGGGTGAGGTGAGTCAAGGCAAGGCCTTTCAATACCTTTTCCTGCTTCCCCAAAAATAGGCAATAGTTAGGCTGGAGAGTTCGTATGAACTAACCGATGGCTATTCATTGGAGGGTTCAGACGTACAACCAGTGGCTAATTGCGAATATGAAGATGAATCGTGAAAGGACAAACAAGGACAGCACACAACGCAAGTCCCGTGGGTCCGGACGCCATAGCCTCGCTAGTCTGCAAAATGCAGCCCAGGGTGTACTACGTGGAAGGGAGGATGATATTTGAAGTCTTTGCAAAGGATATTTGTTTCTTTGCTTTTCTGCCACTTTTGACTTAATGCGAAGACAAGGATGAATGATCACGTGAAGAAATTGATGAAGGGACACTCGCAAAGAACGCCCATGCCGGGATTCGACCCCGGGACCCCTTTGCCAGCCGTTAACTGTCTCACTGTTGGGTCTATACACAGGTAGTCTAATTTCCGACATGTTAAGGAGTTTCAGCAAAAGAACAACCAAAGGCTAGGATTGATTGATTTAGTTTATTTTACTTCGCGTTTTGTGCCTTTTGGCTAATTTGCGAAGATTGGGATGAGTGATGTAATGATGAAATTGATGAATGGACATTCACAAACAACCAAGACCGAGCGGGATTCGAACCCGGGATCCTTGGCGTCGCAGCGCGATGTGCTAACCACTCGACCACAGCCAAAGGCTAAGAGAACCTTGTTGCACTTTGTAACCAACTACTATCCGCGACAAAAATATTGCGCCCTCTGGTTACGTGCTTGTAAAATTGTGCTCCAAGGGAGGAAAAACAATCGCATACCTCATTGGAGAGCTTCAAGTATCTATTATTTAATAAGCATTGTCTGAAAATTAATCTAAACTCTATTTTCTTATTATAACGAAAAAATCACTAAAAGTAGTTTTTATCCCAATTTTAAAGACGCTTCTGCCCATCCCGTCAAAAATTTCCGGCATCGACCTTGTTCAAAGAATACCTCGATGTCATCTTATCTTCTCCGCTCAAAATCTGCACGTCAAGAAAATCCCCCAAAAGCTCCTAAACAATACAGAAGCCATTGTGTTTTGCTTTTCTAAAAACTGTAGGATAAGAGAAGTAATCTGTTATCAAGCGTACGTAGAGATTTCTAACACCGGAGAATTACATTTTTCATCGTCACAAGCTATTGCCTACAATGAAACAACGTACGGAGGGAGCTCTAACAGTCACCGGCTGACCTGAGTATAAGAGAGAAAAAAGTTGAATTTTAATTTGACTTGGTGGCTAATCACAATTCAAATCAGTCTTTACTTATTGTTTGTTAAGTGTAGCCCAGTTCTGTTGATGACTGTGCAATTTAAGTTAAAATATTAATTACATATCTTTCTTTTCTTTCAGAATTACCGGTTCAATCGTTCCTTGCAGAGTTACCGGTTCAATCGTTCCTTGCAGAGTTACCGGTTCAATCGTTCCTTGCAGAATTGCCGGTTCAATAGTTCCTTGCAGAATTGCCGGTTCAATCGTTCCTTGCAGAATTGCCGGTTCAATCGTTCCTTGCAGAATTGCCGGTTCAATCGTTCCTTGCAGAATTGCCGGTTCAATCGTTCCTTGCAGAATTGCCGGTTCAATCGTTCCTTGCAGAATTACCGGTTCAATCGTTCCTTGCAGAATTACTGCCTTCGTTCGACTAAAACAATTCGTATGTTTATGGAGATACGCGATATCTAGCTTGTCTCTCCCTGAGAATTCGCCACTCTGTGCCTGTTCTGTTCACAACTTCTCAGAAAACAAAATGAAAACAAAATACAAATATTCCCACAATATATTACGTTGTAATCTCTCTTAGTTCCGTCGTGAGTTTTGCAGTGGTCAGCTTTTAAATGGGCACCAGATGGCCAGTGGTTCTCTCATCGGTTGCCACCTGCTTTCTAAAAACTATAAGAATTGTAAACGTTGAGGACTGAATCTTGTAACTCTGCCGAAAGAGCGCCTAGTCGAGAAGTTAAAAAGCAATTTAAGATAAAATTCTATGCGACCGACGGTTACGTTGCGGAAATCTGTTTGCTTTGCAATATAATAAATCAAGACTACATATGGCGATGACCCAATCCCTGAATTGCATTTTCAAGGCCACTATTATCTTGAGATTCCTAGCATTGCTTGAAGCTCGAGTGCTACAGTGAACAAGGTCCCATCTAGATGAGGTATTTTCAATATCAAAGTAATTGTCGGTTAACTACAAACACGTTCGACTGTGCAGCCAATCGCAAGGATAACTCTGTTCTACAACAAAAAAACCTTTTTTCTGGAGGAAAAAGTTCTGATTCCTATCGCAAATTTTGCGCGGATTTCAAATCTGTATTTAGATTTTCTCTGTCAGGCATAGTTTAGGAGTAATCGTGATTTTAATTTTATCTAAAATTCTTGCATTTTAAGGTGAATACTGAGTGAACTCGTGGAATAATTTAATCATCCTTTCTCGAAACCTAGTATATTATGTTTAAAAGTTATAAATGTGATATGTGACAATATTCGCACACAGAATTGTTATATAATACTTATTTTCAAAAAATATAATAAAAGCTTTGCAATTTATATTGCATATAACATTATATCCATGCTCTTTTTCCTTTGTCTGTTAGACATGCTTCAAACTCTGGATTTGCTGAAGTTCTCTAATTTGAGGTCCCACAAAGTACTTTTCTTTCGCTTTGCTGGTGAAAGACAAGGAAATTTGTTTGAAATACACTTAAATCTTAATCCAGTTGTGTCCATATAGCCTTTACAAATTGTTTCGTAAGGCCTAGCTTGGTGTGAAGAGGGGGAGGAGGGACATCACACGCTGTATAATATTTTCCCACTTGTCAATTTCGTTGAGACCAATTCTTTTTTGTGTAGTGGTTCTTCTGTCACGGGTATGCCAATTGCAGAGGAAGCAGCTATACTTTGTGTAGCCATGTTGCATTCCCAATATCATTGCAACTATCTTGAAGTCGCCAATTATCTTCCACTTATGCTCATTATATTCCATGGATTTCTTCTAATATCCCTGGACCTAAAGGAAATCGGTAAGGATGGAAAATATTGGATAGATCTTGCCTAGGATAGGGACAGATGGAAGACTTGTGTTGCTGCAGCCATAAGCCTTTGGGCTTAAGAAGCTAGCTTCTAATATCTCGCAGTTTCTTTGTGACATCAGAAGAACGTGTGGACGTTCATTAAACCACTACCGTCGTTGCGATCAGTCAGTAGGTGGTCAGTTTGAAAATAGGCACGTTTGCCTAAATTTAGTAACGTTTGTGCTGGGGTGGAGATTATATTGGTCGATTCCAAGGTAATGTTTGTAGTACTTCTTCATGATAGATAAATTGCAGGTACACCATGTAGCTTCGTAACAGAACTGCCAACACCTGAAACAGAAGCTCAGAAGCAGATGTTACCAACTGCTTATCTGACAAGTCCCTGCATTTATCACGAACGGTGAATCTGAGTAAAGTGAGACTAATTTCCTTATAGCTAAAAAACTGTCCCTTATAGCGAAATTCTAATTACGGATTTGAATTTCCCATACGAAATTTCTTCAGAAAAACTTATTTTCACCTAAGAAATAAAACCTTTGTAGAACAGTGTAATCTAGGATAGTTTCAACAACCATATACTTAGTTTCACGTGTTATTGAATTGAATGAAACTTTTATCTTCACGTAGTGAGAATACAGAGATCCACTGCATATATCGAAAACCTATAGGTTACATACTGAGTAACATGTCCAGTTTTATATTTAAACTCAACAATTACAATATATATTTAGAATAAAATGTCCCTTACCAAGCTAGTATCAAGTAAAATATTATGAAGTCGAATTTTTGTTTCTTTGATAGATAGCGTAGTGGTAGCGTCGTTGCCTTGTAATCAAGGGGTCGCGGGTTCGATACCCGGTGGAGGCAGTAGTTGTTAGGATCCCACTTTAAACAATAAGTCCAGTCCCGATTAGCCTGACTGTGCATAAAGTGGACTTAAAACACAAACTCAACTCTTACACTGCACTTTATGGTGGGCACTAATTAGTGTAGCTTAAGAAATAAAAAAAAACACAGTAATTGCCTATATTTAATGAATCAATTCATGATATGCTTTCTTTATATATTTGAGCAATTTTTCAGGCTTTGAAAACTAATGATTGATTGATTTGGTTTATTTTATTTTGCTTTTCTGCCAGTTTTGGCTATTCGCAAAGATGCGGATGAGTGATGATAGAATGAAATTGATGAAGTGACACTCGCAAAGAACACCCATGCCCCAGGATTGTTAAAGGCCCAGGAATTTTAAATAAATTCAATTACGGTCCAAGGCAGAAAATCAGTAAGCGTAAATAGGTTCTGGACCTTAAAGAACATTTTTATGTTTAAAATCTTTCAATTCGGTCCAGGAACCTCTTTTTTCCAGCTGAATTTAAATACGGTCCAGGAATCTTTTTTAAATGAAACTATATGCAACTTGGACCGAATTTGTGCGAGAAAAAAGGTTCCGGTTCTGCAGCGAAACCCAATAGATCTCATTAGAATTTATGGGTTCTTGGACCTTTAACAACCCTGACATGCCCAGGCTGGAATTCGAATCAGGAACCCCTGGAGTCTGAGTGCGCTGTGTTAGCCACTGCCACGGAAGTCAGCAGGCCTTTTAAATGAAAGATTCAAAGCAATCAAGCGCCTTGCCTTACACATTACTATTACTATGAATAAACAATAATAACCCGTGGTGCAACAGACCGTGAGGGCCAGTGTAAACCTACAGACACCGGCCTCACTCTCACCGAGGTAGGAGATCATCCTATTATACCAGTTACTATGCATAACCTTGATAAAAAATTAAAAAGTAACCAAATAGCTAAGAAAAAGAAGCCTTGACATTGGCATGTAACCAACCACCCGCCGGCTGATCGCCTCACCCACTTTCACTTCCCGTACAATCCGAACGTGACACTTTCTCACGCATGTGTGAATGTGTGGAGGAGATGGTGTGTGGGAAGTAGGCCTTCTTCCATGGGAATCCCCTCGGGGGCGTCTGACAAAACGGGCTCCGTTCTCCAATGGGTGGCGCACGTGGACTTCCACGCAAATGCTCACGATGGATAATTGCCTCGGGAACGTTTTTCCCAAAACAAAGGGGGTTTAATCGTGACGCGCTGAAGAGGTACACACGGCACAAATTAAAAATGGATATTGTTTCTTCATCCTCGTAACTGTCAGCAGATTTGCACAGAAAACGGGCCAGTCCGAGCGACAATCGACATGTGCCGCTTCAGTGCGCAAGGTTGCATTTATTTCTGAAGGTTCGTTTCCAAGTGACGTGCGTCGCTTAGGCCTGAAATCTCCCTAGAGCTGTACTGAGGGCAACGTGAGTCAACCTCGTGACAAGCGTAGCAGCGAAATATTGCTGCATTGTGGAAAGTGTCCAGGAACAACTTTCTGAAATTAGAATCTTAGGCCGGATAAGAGCAATTAACGTTCAAATACTTTCTTGGTTATTATTCCGGGTAATTAAATCATTGAAAATTTCCAAACTCCTATTAAATTGAAGGAAGGGTAAATTATCCCGGTCATTTCACGAAAACAATCCGCTAGCTTCCAATATAATTACATAGAATCATGCTCTTTGTTGCACTCCTAGACAAGTCAGAGCCGAATAAGTATGATTTGATTGATTGATTTAGTTAGAGGATTATACTGCCCATGGGTCCAAATGCCAGAGCCTATACCTAGGTTAAGTTTGCAGCAGGTTTTATGTATTAAACCACGCGAGAACGGAGCTCAAAAATTCCCGTCCGAGATTTGCCTCGACCGCCGAGCTGTTCATATCACAGACATTGAGAAAATCGGCAGTATTGCAGCGGAACTATATTCTGCGCGCACGTTTGGGTGTACATGGGCGAAAAGTTGCAAACTTAACTTGTCGCGGGGCTTAGTTTGTCTGGAAAATGCAGTCCACAGTACCGAATAACGCATGCATTGCTTCACAAGGGAAGAGGTAAGGTGGTTAGGCAACTTGGTAACAAGGAATGTACTTATCTGATTATCTTTCTCTCTCTCTCTCAATCGCATCACACACACACACACACAGAAGGGGGAGCGAGAGAGAGGGGTGAGAGAGAGCTAATTCTGAGGTAAACTAACTCTAGTAACTGTGTTCATTGAGACATTTGGATGCAGTAGCGTCGAGCAGTTCGTTTCGTTACAGACTAAAGAGCCCAGATGAGATCGTCTGCAGCCTGAGGCAGAAGCTTCCCAGCCGAGAGGAACCCTAATTGGCGAAACAAAGACGGAAGTGGAGAGATCTGAGGCATAGTTCCTGCTTCCATTCACCACCAGATACTTCAGTAATTTATGAAGACTGCACGAAAGGAAAAGGAGATCTGCTTTTGCAGGGGGTCCGGACCTCCAACTCCCCCCGAAAGACGTACTATGTACAAAAATTAAATAATGAAAACATACTGGTTGTTTAATAGAGGGTTATTTATTTCATTATTGGAAGACAAGGGTTATGCAAGATTTATTAGTACCAATTTTAATAAAATATGCATAACATATTACCAGGAACTTTACTCTTCGTCAACCGAATCTAACATCCTTTTCTGATATTCAATAAAAAATTCATTCTTTATCTATTTGACATTAATTTCCTTGCCACGACAGTTGTTAATTTTCTTTTTTTTACAAATTTTGCGAACCTTAACTATACGTAAGCTAAATAATGAATACATGCTGTTACGTTACTATCCTTATACCGTCGTTTTATCTATTCATATAAAAATATATTAATTAATTTTATTATAATCAATATATTTATTATAATACACTGGGTATGGACCCCCCGACATATATTTCTGGATACGTGCCTGCTTTCCGCCTCTCCCATCTTGTACACCGCATCAGCAGAGTTCCCTGCCAGCCGCAGTGATCTGACGGCGCGACGAGCGGCAGAAGCGCGCTTTGAGATTCGCCGGAGCGTTCACAGCGTTATGTAATGGCCGGTGGAACTTTAGCAGCGTGGATGTCCACTTGGCTACATTTCCGCTTGACTTGTGCAGTTCCCGGCCAATCCGCGTGCAGGATGTGCGTCAGAAGTCACCTGTCGACACAGATGAAACTTCTCCAAAGGCTCTTTTTAACCATTCTGACAGTTTGAAGATGTTCGTCTCCCCTTACCTTTTAATGTGCTGTTGATCTTGCACTTTTAACCTACTCAAGAGGCTATTTCCACCTTTTTTAAACTTTAAAGCAAGGGTTATACATAAAAGGATCTTTCCTTGCATACTCTGAAAAGTACAAGATGGCCACACCTAAAAATTTCAACTCTCCCACGATTATTGAAAGGAGATGAGTGTACATCCCTTCGGGATTTGGCTAAGGTGTCATCCTCCCACCAGAAACGTGGTCTGTACCGCAACACAGAGGCAGAGGGTAAACTCTCTGCTTCACCAAGACGCGTGTTGTGCAGTATAGTAAGAAGGATGGCTATTCCTGTATCTAATTCCAAAGCACCTATGTTTGGTGTGTCGTGTAGGAGTTTACTTAAACTATTCTTCACTGTCAGCACGTATCTCTCTGCAAGACCATTACTGGGACTATGGCATGGTGGAAATGTGACATGAGATATACCGTACTTCTGGCAGAACTGTTGGAATTCTAGTGACGTGAAAGTCGAACCGTTATCGGGGACTAGGTGCGCACATGACTGTAAGATCCAACGTACAGTCTCCTTTGTATATAGGGTGTGGACTAGCCACACGTCTGTCCACTTGCTGTATGCATCAGCAACGATAAGGAACTTGCGTCCCGCGAGAAAGAAATAATCAATGTGCCACCTTTCCGAAACTGCAGAAGCAGGAGGCCACGTAGATGACGGTCCACTTCGAACCTTCGGTGCATTTGCTCCGCACGAGGAAAGACGTGCAATGAATTCCGAAATATGTGCCGAAATCTTCGGCCACCTAAATCTAGAGCGACACAATTCTTTCATCCGGTTGATCCCTATATGACAATCATGTAGGCAATGGAGTACCTTATTCTGAAGCTTATCTGGGATAATGTATCTGCCCATCCATAATAAACGTCCCTGTTCAAATGTGATTTGTTTCCTCTTCTCAAAATAAGAAGACAGACCAAGTCTGTTCTGCGTTCAATCTCTCCGGCCATCCAGTAGTAACAAACACAATTACAGTAGATAATAACGCATCTTGTTTACTTTTTTAGATATCATATCCACAGATACTGGAGTAGCAGAATCGGCGATTGTGCCATAAAAGGAATGGTATTCTTCATCTAGTGACACCGACGTTTCACCTTGCATAGGAAATCTGCTTAACATATCCTGTCCACAGCGCCAGAAAGAAACGTTCCCGACTGATTATAGAATGCTTAGGTACACGTGAAAACACGGATAGACGAAATAAAATACATCCTTTATTTAAAAACACAAACGAGGTTTAATAACTTTCAACATACGTACAACATGGCGCCCGAGGAATCCGAAACTAACTCTATCGTAATCAACAACAGACCATCGAACATATTTGTTCTTCTTCTTCGTAGTTACATGATTATACATACTATAATGCTCAATCACAACAGGAGCCCACTTTAAACGGTAGGTCCAGTCTATCAGTCTTTCTATGCATAAAGTGGACTTAAAACAACAATTCAATTAATCTATCTTTGTGAGTGTCCTTTCATCCATTTCGTCTAATCATCAATCCTTCTCCTTTATTCTCACCGACCCCCGTGGCGGAGTGGTTAGCACATCACGCTACGACGCCAGGGGTCCCGGGTTCGAATCCTGGCCTGGGCATGGATGTTTGTGAGTGCCCATTCATCAATTTCACCATATCACACTTATCCCTATCTTCGCAAATTAGCCAAAAGTGGCACAAAATCCGAAGTAAAATAAAGCAAATCAATCATTGACTCTCATTGTCACCATTAGCCAACAGAGAAAAGCTAAGCTAAATAAGAAAAACGTATATGTATTCAAATATTTACTTTTTTGCACGAACCAAAAATCTATATCTGTTAGGCTATTTCATGTGGCTTTTCTACCTTTTGGGTTAATTGCAACGATGAGGATGTATGGATGAACTAATGCAATGATGATGGGACAAACAATGATACATGAACCACTAAATCAATTAATTAGTTTCAGACGGGAGGGTAAAAGTTTAGAAAAGTAACATGAGTTACTTGAATTAAGACTGCTTTAACTAACTTAAAATTTTACAGGGGCGAAGACATTTTCCAACAAAATTACCTAGGAATTCTTCCAAGCAACCTCCAATTTGCGTGTCAATAAGTTCGTAGGGACTGGACGGTTACGATGCCCGAGTTTCACAGCGTCCGTGGAAACTGATGACACATTCAAGGCATTCCTTGCATAATTCAGCGAATGACCTGATGAAACTTCGATCCTTCTTCTCTGGCGATCCTCCCCCATCAACGCCGAACCCGATCGAGACGTGGTCCCTGGACGACAGGACGAATGGGAGGGGGAGATCTTACTCCCGCGCGCGAGTAACGGATCCAACAGGTGACGATCGCACGTCACCTACTTCCCAGAGGAATCGTAACTGGGAAGAGTTGTGGGAGAAAAAAGACGTTGGAAGAACAACTCAGTCACGTCTGTTGACATTGGGACACGATGCGATTAACGTTAAAGAAACAGCGCGATGCGGATGAAACGCTAATATTTTGCTTCTCACGAGATCTTGGCTATCCCGTATGGGAATCCTTGCCATACGTCAACGGTTAAAAGACATTTAAAAAAATTTAAAAGTTAACTGAGGGGGGAAAAAACATGACATTTAATCAAATTCAGAATTTCCACGCGTCCTGAAAAAAATACTAGCATTATTCCGCTACAGCTAGTGTGTTTGATCTGAAGCAATTTGGAAAAAAATATTCGAAGAGTACCAAAAAAAATCTGACAAATGATGGCGCGAAAAATAAGGGAAAACTTGTTTGTTTGAACCAAAGTGTGGGCCTTCCCGATGGCGTAATGGTAACGTCGTCGTCTTGTAATCAAGTTGCCCATGTTCGACAGACCGCGGAGGTACATAGTGGTTCGGATCTCACATTAAACTGTAGGCCCAGTCCAGATTAGCATATATAGATAGATCTGTGCATCAAGTATACTTAAAAACAGGGTTGTTAAAGGTCCAGGTCAGAAAGCGTAAATGGGTTCTGGACCGTAAAGAACCATTTTATCTGTAAAGTATTTCAATTCGGTCCAGGAAGTTTTTCAGATCAATTTAAATACGGTCCAGGAACCTTTTTCAGACAATTTAAATTCGGTCCAAGAACTTTTTCCGGCTCAATTTAAATATGGTCCAGGAACCTTTCTTCCCGGATGATTTTAAATACGGTCCGGGAACCTTTTTTTCTGGATCAATTTAAATATGGTCCAGGAACATTTTCTCCGGATCAATATAAATTCGGTGCAGAAACCTTCTTGCAATGAAACAATACGTAACTTGGACCGAATTTAAATTGTGCGAGAAAAAAAATGTTCCGGTCCTGCAGCGGAACCCAATGGGACCTATTAGAATTTATGGGTTCCTGGACCTTTAACAACCCTGCTTAAAAATACAAACAATTCGAACGTGGAGTGATCCTCCGACCCTTGGATAAGTATGGCCAAGACCCAGCTCACAAAAATAGAAATTTAGGTGTTACGTGTTTGGGGTCTACAACGGACTCCTAATAAAACTTCGTAGGTGGCTGAGTGAGCAGAAATGCTGTCTGCAGAGGAACAATGCATCTAGAGATTCTCTCCGCACATGATCTCTCTCCAAGTACCGAAAGTACAAGACGACCGCGAAGTGAGCAACTAGGACAGTGTCGTTCACACACAGCTGCACTGTGAATCCGTTGAGCACCGTGAACTTGCGACGAAAAGATCAAGGAAAGTGACTGCTCATCTACGTTCCAGCATCCCTTCAATGTTACAAGTGCATTCAGTCGCATTAACGAAGTAGAAGTTACTAAAGTTAGGAATACAAGCCAATGGAAAATAAAATAACAGTACAAAAATGCTGTTGGATTGTTTAAGTCGTGGTGTCACAAGGGATTAACCATATTCACATAGGTTTTTGAACCTACGCCGGTTTGGACCAGGCTGTTATCGATACATCGATCTATATAAAGGGTGGCGCAAAAGTCGATCATCCTATTTGAACTGACTTTTATTTTGACATCTTGTTGTATATATCAGTAGTGTCTTGTCAGTTAAATAGAAGATACTCACGAAATTTATTGTGTGCGTAAATGAATAAGTATACCCCACAAGAACGTGGAAATATTGTGACAGTTTTGGTGAAACACTTTTCCGGGCAGAGTAATATCCCGCTTTGGTAATTTGCCATGGCCGGCCAGGTCTCCCGATTTACCCGCTCCAGATTTTTTTCTTTGTGAATAAGCCAGAGACGTTACAGTAACTAAAGGACAATATTCAGCATGGAATTGACAACATTTCCCCGCAGATTCCCAACACCATGGAAAACGCAATAAAAAGAGCCCAAATTTGCATCAATTCGAATGGTGGTCATTTATTGGATGTTATCTTTAAGAATTAAGGACATAAAACTTACAAGTATAAATAAAAGTTTAACACAAAGAAACCTACTTTGTTTAATTTCAAACCCAAGCCATAGGCTAAGAAAATCAGGTGATGACTTCTGCGCCACCTTGCATATAAAAATTGATGTATGTACATGTGTATGTTCCGGCATAACTATCGAACGCCTGGAGCAATTTCAACCAAACTTTGTACACATCACTTACAATCTGGAAATAAATACTGTGAGGGTAAGACTTCCCTAGGGGTGGGAAGGGGGTGACATGTAAAAATAATCGAAAATGACCGATATTAAGTGTGGAATCTATAGTTTTCGGGGTCGCTAAGATGAATAGTGACAGTCTCAATGCCGTTCAATTTATTTTGAGTTAAATTAATATTACAGTGAATTTGTAAAAGATTTTACTTCATAATTTGTATACTGTACTTATACTTTTAAATACCTGTCAATAAAATTAATTACATTTTACACTATAGTTAGAATTCATTATTTTCCTGTCTAATAGAAGATTAGGATAAATAAATACCCGGGCAACGCCGGGTAATCAGCTAGTATGAAATAAATTAGACAATTGTAAGACTGGAGTACACAATCGTAACAAAAATATACCCTAAGACAGAAAAAAGCGTACTTTTTAAGACCTTAATTCCCCTGAAAAATAATTCGACAAATTCAAGCAAATATGTTGTTTACCTCAAGAATGAGGTGGATAGTGTGGTGATAATACATCTGGTGCAGTATCATGGCCAGGATTATATCGAGTTTCGTCTAATCCGCCAAGTTGAAAGGGAAATAATTAAAATGAGGGATATTTGCTATATGGTTAATATGTTCTCTAGGAATAGGTTTTGTGTGCATAGGCTTCATTCATCAAGGATATGACTGTAATCTGCTTTATTACAAATCAATGATCCTACAGGAGACTCAGTTTAAATTCTAGTTTCGCCTAAAATGACTGTCAATTTGTAGTTTACTGATAAATAGACCTCGGATTTTTAGGTTCTAAAAAATATGCTTTTAGGTTCCTAAAATAGGCTCTAAAAATCCTAAAATATGTTCCAAAAAACCTAAAATAGGTTCTAAAAATCGTAAAATAGGTTCTAAATATATTAAGTTAGGCTCGAAAAATTCTGAAGTAGGTTCAAAAAACTTAGATAGTTCAAAATTCCTGAAAATACTTATTAGTTATAGTCACCGGCAATGAAAATGGGACACCTATATCCTGAAATATGCACTATCTTGTATAACGTTATATGCATTGCCTACCTATGGCGATGGCAGAACTTAACATTGGAAATTTGCTATTAAAATTCACTCTACGCCGTATTGTTAGGCAACAATCTTTCCTCATGTTATCCAGTCGAACTCCGTAATTCTGTCTGAGGATCATCTTATGTGCTGAAAATAATCTTTCAACAAAAACATAGTTAGTGGTGCAAGCTTCAATGCTGAAATGTTAATTTGCCACAAAGCACCGAAGTGACTCGAAAGTGAGCAAGACCACACAGATTAGACGGACAACTTTGGATTGTACAGGTAACGGTGGCACCAGACACTTTGTTTAGAGCTTTGAAAAATCACCATGGACTTGGAGGAAGGGAAATCGACAGACAGTAAGTTTCAAACACGTTCGCATTGAATTTTTTCGTGACCAAACAAAGCAAATGTGAGACATAAAAATTCTGTAAAATCTTTAAAAATATAAAATCCTTAAAAATGGCTCGATTTAGGTTCATAAACCCAAAATAGTTTTTTTAGGCACTATAAAACTTCATCAGTTGTTGAATTTTTAACGAAACGCTAACATTAGGTTAAAAACTGCTACCTTCATTTGGTGCAAAGGTACATAAACCTTAATCTTAAATCTCAGCTATCTTATCTACAGGGTAGGGTTCTTTGTAGACAACGAAACCAGACAGGATGCCTTCCAATGGAGACGTTTAAACGAATATATTATTTAAACACAGGGTACATGGAGTAAGAATTTTACATGATAAGCTACATTCTTCTATAATTTTCTCGTTTACAGTCAATTTTCATCTCAATATTCTTCCTTCGTAATGGACAGATCTGGATCGGGACTTCCTTCTTAATTGACGGTCTGGATCTGGACTTCCTTCTCGATATGGAGGATCTGGACTTCCCTCTTAATGGACGTTCTGGATCGGGACTTCCTTCTTGATGGACGGCCTGGATCGGAACTTCCTTCTCAATGGACGGTCTGGATCTGGACTTCCTTCTCAATGGACGGTCTGGATCTGGACTTCCTTCTCAATATGGAGGATCTGGACTTCCCTCTGGATTTCAATTTATTTCGGTTTTGACTATTTAACGAATTCCTTTATCCTTTTCCAACTTTTTCCTCTAAGCTTTGGGAATAATACTAATATCCTCCCTTGGGGCTGCAATTGGAACGCGCCACCACTAACTAGGTACAACAGAGTGTATACTTGGTGCAAACGATTTACACGCGCATCCAAGTAGGTGCTACGGTTAAACCGCGCAACCAAAAAGTGCTGTGGGGCGCAAACAAAATTTCCCCTATAGGAATGGTAAATCAATCATACAGATGCAATATCTGTTCAAAGACACAAACTTGTATCATTGCTTTGACTTCCTTAATTTTCATATTAACTTACATGTGATCATTGATTTGATTTATAAGATATATATATTAATTTACTTCTTCCATACTTATTCTTTGTCTTCTTATAATATAATCTATCGTTTTTCATCTTTCCAATTTGCTTTGTTCTTATTTATAAAATTATTCACATATATTATGCCAATTCTTAAGCTTGCACGCCTGGTGCTGCCATCTCTATTAGTCTTTGGCAAACTATTCACATTACTTGATCCTATTGGGTACGTAACAAAACCTAAATATCCAAGGTGTACTGATAAGCCATTAGGCGAAATTGGAATTCACGGTGACCGGAGGGGGGGGTTGATGTGGTCAAAACCTAATGTAGCGAAATGGTACGCAGTCGATTGGAAAGATAAGCATTAGTGTTCAAGAGGAAGTATTTCAGGTTAAGTCCGAAAAAATGAATGCATAGAATATAAATGAAACTCCGTGTGTTTCTTGCTCTCTTGTGCTTCCAGCAATAACAGAAATGCAAGTAACGGAGAACATTTGCAGCAGAGAACGCCTCCTAACCACTTTGCTCAGGGCGCTAACTGTTTGAGGTATTACGCGCGGCCTCCGACAATTCGGAGATACCTTCATTCGTACAAACCACGTTGCCTTTAGTATGAAGAGTTTCATAAAAAAGATTCAAAAGTCTGCTCCGAGAAGTATTATGTCCTGAAGGACCCTGGTACTACTACATCACGTTCTTGGAGAGAAACGTGTCACGCCATCGACCGGTTCACAAATTCTTATTGTTTATTTTATTTAAAAAAGAAAGTAAATGTATTATATGAAGTACGACCACGGCATTAATACAGTCGGTAAATATCTACACACGTGATTCACTGAGAAGAAATAAGTGTACGTTCAAGCGCAACAGGTAAACACACTAACAGGATATATTCACATAAGCGTTGATTTGCTTACACAGCAAGCGGGTCGTCAACAGCTAGCCCACTCGAGAATGCTGATGCTAAACTAAACATGTGCGCACAGCAGTGTAAGAAATACATAACTTTATGAGGTTATGTATAATTCCATTAACATATTTGTGCTACTTTTCTAGAATGCTTTTCCAGGATATTTTGTGTCCTTCCATTCGCTTCGCCATCATTAAACAATGCATTGCCGTTTACTCGTACAGACTAACGGAATATGTACCGCTTATTAACCGAATAAACAAATTGAGGGGCTGAGGATCCATCACCCAGGAACCTCAGATAAAATAGAAGGATCGTTGTTGTGAGAGTCTCCCTTGTTTAAATATTTTCTTTGGCTTTTAGTTTCCAGGAATTGAAATATGGGGCCTGCCTACTCCCGAATCTGATTTCGGTTAGAAACAATTAACGTGTGCTTTGTGGAGAGACACGTCTGTCATTCATCCCCTAAGAATTCATCCAGGTATCGAATACTTTGAATAATTGTGGGTGGGGGTGAGTTGTGGTCATATCGCACTGGGATAATAATAAAATACCGCCCACTGTAAAAAAAAAAAAAATAGATGAAACTTTTAATACTGACAATAACGAAAGTTAGATGCTTGAATGTCAATGCCGTAAATTAATTGTCTGTATATAAATTATAATTGCTTTTGCCAGTGCTTTTTAATGGGGTCATTGGGGTTTGGAGCCACCCTTGCAATGTTCTCAAACAATAATGTTTAATTTGTATCATGTACCCACATTTGTGTAAAATTAATGGACTTCGTAAATACACCTTTACCAATGAAATTGTATTTTTTATCTCAGTAAAGTCTAATTACATATTTGAATATTTGTGCTCTTGCAAGCAAACTACTATAACGAATTTATTGCATCTCTCGCTTCCTCTCCTCCCCACCCCCCGTTAATGCACAAACTTATTAAATGCAGGAATTCTTGTGGCAGGCGCGCTTGTCTGATTTATTTACAAAAAAATAAAATGTGTATTACATGCCGCTATAGTATGAAAACGAGAGGGGGGTGGATTTGCCGGGATTCACCGACCCTGACATTCTACACACAACGCGAATGAAGCCAATTTTCCGTCACATTGTTCATTCACTTTGTTTACAACGAATCGTAGCTCAAGAATTGAAAGAAAGCCCAAAAAAAATACATCTGTTCAATCAATAATACTATTTTATTTTAAGAAGTTAAAGTTAAAAGGACGAAAATAGCTAGACAATATGCCCACTAATATCTGTAAGGGGGAAAAACATAAGAGATAATGTTATACACAGCAGGCAGTCTTAAACTTAACGGTATCCATGACAGCAACCGTTAGCCAAAATAATAATGCTATGCCACATCGAGTTTAGTTTCAACAGTACTTCGATTGCATTTTGGTTTCAATCAGGAGTGTGCTAGCCAATAGTTTCCCTTTAGGAGTAATCTCAGCGTAATTGATTGGGTCCGCTAAGGAAAATATCGACGAGAAATTCAAAACTACCAGACTCTGTGGTGAAGCTGTTAGCATGACATTCTAAGTGATAACTGTTCAGATTGTTTTACGATTCTTTTCAAATTGTCCTAGCAGAAAAACTAATTATCGTAGAATTTTGGCAATCATTGTCACACGAAATTTGAACCTTCCTAAAAGCAATGATCACTGTTTGGATTTCGAAAAAGTTACCTTTTTATGTTGAAAAAAATAATAATTTGCAAGCATGCGGGCTCCTCACGGACAAGGCATTCTTCGTTGATAGAAGCGACAGCAAGTATCGCAGAAGAGTGGGAATGAATGTAGAAGTAATTTTAAACCTTCCTGAAACAAATCAGCAGAGTTTTCATTTCGAAAAAAAATAATTTAAGGGTAAAATAAGATGTTTGGTACATTGCGCAAAACTCCCCATTTCGCACGCATGACGCATTACACACTACGAAAACATTTAGGGACATTATTATAATTGTATGGGAACTAAACCCGATCCTTGTAACCTATGAAAGCATGTATTGAACAAAATCTTCGAACATTTTGGCGCCAAGAATTACAAAGAAGTATATGGAAGTGAAAAACCAGTGTCAAGGAAACACGCAGTAAGTAATCGCTAAAACTCTGAAGTATGTGTTAACAGACATAAATCGCAATTGAACCATGTAAAAAATACATAACATGATGAAATCCCAATAAAAGAAAATGAACTTGGGCCTCATTTTTCATTACTTCGTGTAGTTAATTCTACATTGAGATTTGCCCCCCCCCCCCCCATCCCCAACACGTGCTATGCTGCACGGGTCTTATTAAGCCAGTGCGCTCTTGATTTCAATTAACTTAACAGTACGATAACTTAAAAATCAGCTTTGAACAAATCGAACTTACCCCAGTTTTCTTTCGATCACGACTTGCAGAAACGCGAAAAACCGTTTTCAGCAAGGCACACACAAATAAAAGTACACAAACTATATCTTTCACAGCGAGCACTGGTACCATTCGATCACAAGGCGTCTGAGGGAGGGAAAAGAACACAACAAAGTCTGCACAAACGACACAACAGAGAATCCACTCGTTCACACGGTTCGCGAGCAACTACGAGGGAAGCGGTCTTTGGCCTTGCATCTGCCGCTAGTCGACTGTTGTTCTGTTTGGCCGCCAGGTGGCAAGCTCAAACGCACCCACCATTCACTTACCTGTCACAGCGGCAAAAAATAAAGGGCTTTAAAACATTTGCACGGGACGCATGAAATATCTACAATATGGTCTTCAAAACTATTTGTATTGAAATTGATTCACTTTGAAACATATAAATCTGTTGAATAACTTGCATATCTTTTTTGTAATTTGGGATCAAGAATGACAGGAACGAATGCTCGAATTGGACAAGCCAGTGTCAGCTTGCTCGCTTATTTGGTTTATCACAGCTTAGGAAGGGGGTATTTAACACTTACCAAGTACATAATTAAATAGAAAAAATACTTGTTTACTTGTATAGTTTGAAGTCGATTAATTTCCGTAGATAAAGTAAGGAAGTACGTACAGTACATAAAAATAAGGATTAAATTATGATCATACATCTTTGCGTTGACAGTGCCTATAAAAATTTATGCGCACCACTACTAAAAATAATACGCATAAAAATACTGATCAGAGACTTTACTGTTTATCAGCTGGACCTAATAACCTTTTAGGTACTCAATAAAATAACCAATCTTTTAAAAAATTGACAATTTCTTTGGTAGGCTAGCTGTTATTATGAGAAATTTAGTGATCTTAACTATTCTAGACATAAGCTAGCTATGGAATACGTGTTCTTATCTCTCTTTCTAATATCATCTATTTACCTTGTAATGGTTGGATTGACCATTACTGTTTTTGTGTTATTATATTAATTAATTGCTGGCCAGCTACAAGTTCAGTAATATGTTTCCATGAGTGTACTTTTATGTTATTGCTGTATGTAAGTATATGTGCTTATTGGATTGTGCTTTGCTGGATATTAGATTCCCCTGTTTTTTATCTCCCCGGTTGGGGAGAGCTAGCTGTCTTTCAAAAGACCGTTACTTGGGATATTTTCCTGTGCTACGGGTCCACGTTCACGGACGTTTACCTCGACTATAAAAATGGCCAGTTGGGCTTTAGAAAAAAACAGTGTTTCCCCATCGATTCGACAACGAGGAACGTCTCCTCGAGTTCAGTCCACTTTTGGTGGCTAGACTTAATATAATAATGTAGCATTTGGTGTAAGCCAACCCCTGTTTGCTGTCCCAAGTCCCCTTTAGAAAAGCTTTGAATATGTGGATATTTTCGTATTGAATAATTGATGCACAAAAGAAAGGGTGAAGGCGTAAGGAAACGCATTTCTAATGAACGGAATATCATTTAAGCTGATGGTAGGCGCGCAGAGATAGTTATGCTAACTCTGCGGTAAAGGAAGGGCCGATGGTGTAAGCCATAGGTGCGCAATCATGTTGATTTAGAGTTTTGTTAATTTGGTCTATGCAAGACACACATGGAAAGCTATGTAAATATATATATATATATATCAACGTAAAATAAACCAATGTAATCCTACTCGGAATGTTCTGATTTAAGAATTAACTCTAAGAACTACAATACTGTCCATTTTAAACCCAATATTTATTCACTTGCTGTACATGTGTAACGAACCAGAGACTAAAATTATAAATGTTATGTGAAATCCCCTTTCGTAATTCCGGCGCAAATGCAGGGAGGTTATGTAAAGGATGTATTTTATTTCGTCTATCCGTGATTTTCTAATCTAATATTAGATTAGACATCGCTACTTTATCCTCAGTTGACAGAAAGGGAATACAGCATCCCGGCGCATAAAGCAAACCGAAAGCGTAAAGTGATGAATGAATAACAATTAACACACAATAAAGCACTAGCACTGAATAGCACACAAACTCAATAACACAGTATAAACAACACGCGTACTGATAAACGCAAACTGAAGTGAACATGAGCGTACACTCACTATGTCTGGTAGCCGACAGTGTTGCTAACAATTTTTCGGCAATGTCCCGACATACTTAGTCATAATGTCCATACAACTGACCAAATGTCCCTAGGCCAAGTAAAGCGACTAAATAAACAGCACTTCATGAGCATGCAAAACAGAAGATAAAATATACACATTTACTTACCAAATCTTTCTGCTCGGTGCTTCCACAACTAATGAAGGAGCGAATTTAAGTTACAGGTCCCCTCCCCAATTTTTGTAATATTTCGCATACTCACTAATTGAGGCCTCCTAATCACGAATTTGTAGTTAAAATTTGGGTGTCATTTGTAGAAATTGCAAAATAAGTTAAATTGAGTGGTCCGCGATCGGCACTATTGCTCATTATTTACCGGAAGATTTTGCGTTTTCAATACTTAAAAAACGAAATATACATTCCTGATATTACTACGACCCCAAATTTTAACTATGTTTGCCTATCCTAACCTAACCTAACCTTACCGTGAATGGTTCGTGGGGCTATCCGTCAATGGTTTGTGGGGCTACTCGTGCATGATTTATCGACCCCAAATTTTAACTATGTTTGCTTTGCCTAACCTAACATAACCAAACCTTACCGAGAATGGTCATTGGGGCTATCCGTGAATGGTTTTGCGCTAATTGTGATTACGAACCGATAAAAAATCTTATTTTCGTAGCACTTTACCGGCAAACGTTTATAATCGAAGACGCCATTTTCGTATCCTGCAATTTCACGATCGATGCACTGTTGCCAAACTTACCTGTAATCAAATCAGTCCACATTCCACATGTTCTTCTATATTGTGATTGTCACTTTCACATGTAAGCACCTTCTTTGGGCAAAATACCGAAATCCATAAGTTTATTAATTAGCTCACGGCCAACCTCCAGCACACTCCACCTAACAATCTGTTCAAACATTAACAACTTTTTTACTGTTCTCTTCCGCCATTCTTAGACGATCCATGCTCACCAAGTATGAAATCAACAGTGTGGCAACACTGCAGACAGCGTAACTAATTGCGAACCTCAATTGTTCATATCAACAAATATGGCTACCATACTTGTATACGGAGAATCATTGCGAGAATTGAAAAGCTTATTTTACAACTTCTACACGTTAATGAACATTTTTTTCACCTCACCCCAACATGTTAACTTGAGATAAATCATCACGACTAATTTTTTCGTGAGTATAACATGTAGCATAGAAATTACAGAAGGGTCCGGTATTGTAATAACGTCGAGTCGTTTACTGTTGATTATGTTACTGTATTTGAAGTCATGCATGCTGCTGCTGTCAAGAGATAGATGTTGGTTGGTGATGATTTATTTCCTGCAGTCTTTAACAATTCTGGTCCCATTTTATTTCTCTTTTTTGTTTTTGTATCACTTAACATTGAAAATATTCTTTCCGTTTTCGCGTTAGAATGTGGCAATGTTAGCACTATTTTCGAGAGAGTGAAAAAATTTTTTCAAAAAAGAACTTGCCTTGAAAGTTCTTGGTAACCGATAACATGTTCCAAAATTCTGATGGAGATTTATTAGTTAGTTCTTTTTTCTCCTCCTCGCTAAAGTATCCAGATAAACTAATCCATTCATTCCAAACCGAGTGCGAAGAAAGTGCAACTGACTGGCGAGTAAGCTTTACACCTTTGCACAATAAAATGTTATTTTCCAAGATTGAAAAAAGTCCCTACGTTTTCTCTCATTTGGCAAAATCTGTTCCTACGTCCCTACGCGGGCGAAATATGGTGAAAAGTCCCTATGCGTAGGGACATGTCCCTACGGTTGGCATCACTGCCGGCAGGTGTGGCTTTAGGGGCTTAATTGTATCAATCTATATTTAATTGCATAATAATTAGAATGTGAAGACTAGCATGTGTGCAGTATGAAGCGCCCTCTTGCGGCTGACAACTCCCCCGATATACTACCGGCGCTCTCGCAACAACTGAGGATAAAGTAGCGATGTCTAATCTAAGATTAGATGTCAGAAATAAGGTGCCAGAGATATTTGTATTTGGGAGGACACCGTTTCCAGCATCCTTGCGACAAGGTATGTGCTTATTTCAATTGTGATTGTAACTGTAATTGTGAAAAGTGGAAACGTTACAAAACGAGCGGTTTCTGTTATGGACTTCCTGTAACGCAATTTGCCGGGACCTGCTGCATGACTGAGCCGCCAAGCGGTCGACGCTCTCGCGGTAAACGACTGAAATAACCTGCCTGTATAATCCGCTCGCTTGGCACCCAGGGTGAGGTGGAAGGAGATATTGAAAGGATAATACAAAGGTAGTAATCCAGAGGGCCGGATAGAAACCAGAGACAGGGGGTCGACCTTTCACAACCTGTTTATGCCGGACGACATGAGTCCGCCTGGGTTCAGTCTCTGGGTGCTCGGCCTGTGTATAGGGTCGGTGGCAACCCACCGTCGAGAGGAAATTGGCGAGCTACGAGCGAGTAGCGTAACCCGGTCACGGATATCTCCTATAACGGCTAGTGTTTTGATGTGTTAACCCCACGTCACCCCATTACAGGTTGTACATCTCCGATTATGCGAGGGAGACTGGCAGTCGGGAGATAGACCAAGACCCTTACGGGCTGTATAGCCACGGGTTATATTATTACTATTATCTAGATAACAGCAAAATGCACGAATATTCACCGGACTCACGGCCAGTATAATCCTATGTGGAGTTTGTGTTTTATCATAGGCGTGCGCGCAGATAATCTGATTAGGAGGGGCAAAGCCTTGAGGGAAGTTCAATCGGAGGAAAAATAACCTAATTTCATCTCACTGTTATATTGTATTTATAAGTATGAGACAGGGGCGTCTATAGAGTGTGCCGCCGGAAATCAATGCATTAGGTGAATTTAAAATTCCGTGGCACTAATGTTCTTTGCCCCCCCTTTATTTCCCCCTTCTGTGGTACAGAGAATATTTTTACACATAAACATGGTTTTGCACAGCAGATTCGAAGCAACTATACATATTTTATTGATTTCCAACATTGACGGTGATTAGGGGTGCAACTAACCCCTCTCCCCAAGTTTTGCCCCTGCACTATGGTCTCTTAATGCTAAGCCTTGTCTACAAAGAAAAAGTAAATTGTCCTTGCCCCCCCCCCCCCAGTTTTGTCAACCAATCGCCACTACTGATTTCCTGTATATGGGAAATTTATTTTGCAAACACGTAGACGTAACACAAGACTAACCAATAAAGTGTGTGGCAGTGTTAATAACAGGAAACTTGTTAGGGAACGTAGTTGGATAGTTAAATATCATACGAAATAATGTACCTTCCTCCCCCTCTGTATACCCTGTCTCCACTAACTATGGAGCAACGCCGCGCATAGCATCAGAGAAGCGGGGCAAATCGAGTGGGCAGCGAAGCAGTACGCACTGCTCGAAGGCTGGAAACTGCAGCCGCTTTACCGTCCATCTCAAGTGCTCATTGGTGAAGACATTTCGCGTCAATACTTGCGCAGAGACTGGTTTTCGTTCACCCGCTCCAGAGTTAGCTGGGACAGAGTATAGTTGCTTAAAACTTTCATTGGCTTGATAATACTTATTTTTTTAAAAAAAATTACAATATTGTTTAATAACGGTGATAAGATTCCTCCACAATAAATTGCTATGTGAGAGTATTAGGGGAGGCAAATGCCCTCTTGCCACACCCCCCCCCCCTTGCGCACGCCTATGTGTTGTATCCTGTCTATGTATTTTTGTGATTTTGTCATCTCACCAATTTCATTTTATCACCTTTCATCTTCACCCGATTAGCCAATGCCGGCAGAAAAGTAAAGAAAAATAAAGCAAATCATTAAATATCCCTATCATCAATTTTGTTATAACATTAGTGTGGTTATAGGAATGCATGATTCCAATTAAATTCCTAGCTTGTTAACAACCCGTGGATTATTTCTATCGCATAAGTTTGAACAAAAGAATGATTTAAAAAAAGGAGAAATTTGCAAAATGTTTTTTGGAGATGCTGGGTATCGATCCCAGTACCTCTCACATGCTAAGCGAGCGCTCTACCATCTGAGCTACATCCCCAGGTACAATACTATACTTTATAAAGGCATATAGAGAAGTGAAAGTACACATGCCCAGTAGCCACAGAAATTACGTAATGGGCGTGGTGGCTATTTGGTTGCCTCTGAACGCTGTCAAAGGCCTTTGCCGTTACGTGGCTTTTCGGAGCTATCTGAAGTTGTGTTTAAGATATTCCCTGTAGGCAGGAAGTGCTTTTTCAAGAACGTAATAATTATTTTGCATTGTGAGTTAATTAATATTGAACTACTTTCTACTACATGTCAGTGATAAGGTCATTTCTTTCTTTTTTCTCTGTTTCCCTTTTGGGTTCGATACCCGGTGGAGGCACAGTGGTTCGGATCAACTTGAAACTGTAGGTCCAGTCCCACTTAGCCTTTTTGTGTATAAAGTGCATTTAAGACAACGATTCAATTCAATCCCTTTTCGGATTTCAGACGGTGAAACGACACAGTTACCAATGTCTCCTCTAAAGTGATACGCTTGATATGTTTGAGTGTTTTTACTAACATTAGAAGACTCGTTTCGTAGTATCAATTTTTTGGCATTCTCGTAGGATTAAATATATCGGAACCATAATTTAATTGTAACTACATAAGAGTTATATTATCGAATATCGTTAGTCTTTCCTGCAACCATCAGTGAGTAAGAACTGCAGAGCTGCAGAACCACCATACTTTTTATCAAAATAATTTACTTAGGAAATTAGTTACTTTGTATTTTATGAATCAATAGTTTTTGCTCTTTAGATATTCGATCAATGGTTGTACGCACCAGGCTACCTGGCTGCTTTGTTTTCGTCTTCGAGTGCTGGAACCGCCGGGTCGCTATCCTCTCCGTGTATGAGGTTTTCCCGCGCTTTAGCCTCTTTCCATTGCTTTGCATGCGTGGCGTTGAGCTGCATGGCTTGCAGAAGAAGGGTTACCAACCATTGGGAAAGGAAACTTTCTATTTTAGGTGCGAAATAAAAATAATTTCTACCACCTACTTTTACTATCCACATTCATCGTCGTGATTAACTCAATAGGTAGAAAAGCGAGGTAAAAGAACGAAACTAGAAACTAGACGTACCGCTGATTTGTTTATTTTATTCGGTCATTGTTCAGGGGACGCAATTCTAATTCCAGAAAGAACGATATCGTTCGAGGGTTGGCACTGCTGATTTAAAAGCCATGACAACCCTCTGCCCCAGCCTCTTCGCTCCTGCTAAGTAGAAGGTCATACATTGTGAGAAGTTCAATTGTTTATCACAGTATTCGAGTGCGGGACGGCGTAGGTTCGAATCCGGCTCTGGTCGGAATTTATTCGGCCTACGTATAGGGCCGGTGGCAACCCACCATCGTGAGGAAATTGGGGAGCTCCGAGTGAGTGAGCGTAATCCGGTCACGGAGACCTACTATAACGGCTGGGGATACGTCGGGCCGACCCCCCGACTATTCCAATACCGGTTGAAGATCTCCACGCTTAGAGGTGACGAATGAAAGCGTGGGAGGGAGACCGGCAGTCGGTAGGTACGCCTAGGCCCTTCATGGGCTGTTGCGCGACGGATTATTATTATTATATTCGAGTCCGAAGCCGAGGGTAGTGAAACGTGTTTATGAATTTCGTGTATTTTCTGTGCGAATATTTGGATAATATTTGATGAATGGAGTTCATTTACAAACGATAAGGTATGTTTGTATGATACTTTTTTTTAAAAAAAAATATTCTCTCTTAATTAAATTGGCTTCTTTCTTCCTCTGACTGCATGATCACGTACTTCTGATGTGACCTTACAACCAAAATTCCTACTTAAAAGTTTATTATTTTGTGCAGAACCACTAAATATTTTATTTACGAGCCGCCACTGTCAGTGAGTAAGATGAACAATTCTTTCTTGCGGAGTTCTGCAGCGGTGAAGATAGCGTGGAACGCAGACGGTACTCGTAAAAGATGATGTCACGAGTGTTCAAACTACTTTACAGAATGTTTGAGGGCAGAGTGGCAGAGAGCAGGCAGGCAGTGGTCTACTCCAACAACAAGCCGATCAGAACGCGAACTGTAAATCACGTGACACCGCAAGGCAGCAGAAGACCGAAGCTTGCGAGGAGAGAACTTGGAGAGGATATGATGGAGATGTGTGCTGATCAAGATGATGATCCATAGGTTCACTTCAGACAGGTTTTAGGGATGAAACGGATTAATCGTTATTCAATGGGTATTGTCCGATATATCCATATCGAAGCATTGGTTGATCTGATATGTCGTAATGGGTGATGCGTACTGTTTCATATAACATTTACACTTCCCCTGTAATATAATATATTATTCCTAAAATTCGAAAAACAATTCATTTTGTGGCAACACTGTGCAATGGTTATGCGAATCTGTGTTTCCAATTAATTCCATACTTTACTGGTAGTTTGTTAACAATCGGAGGATTATTTCTATCGAATTGGTTTCAATAAATAAATAAATTTATATATAGTGTAGGAAAAAGTATTGGAGATGCTGGGTATCGATCCCAGTACTTCTCACATGCTAAGCGAGCGCTCTACCATCTGAGCTACATCCCCACAAACTTTGTTCATTCCATAAGTACACACATGCAGGACACGCAAAGGAAAGTGGACAGAGCAACTTTGGAATGAGATCACGTATAGTTTTCGTTCAGCATGGCCGAGATATATTGTAACATGACTAGCAAACGTGCGCCTGCGTGTAACTGAACACTCGTAAGTTGGTTTTTACAATTGGAAGATTGGTGAAGGAAATGTGAATATAAGATAACCCGGGAATGGGTGATCTTTGTGAGTGTTCCTTCATCAATTTCATCAAGTCTTCACTCATCCTCATCTTCGAAATTAGCCAAAAGTGGCAGAAAAGCGAAGTAAAATAAATCAAATCAAGCGAACTGAAGATGTCTGGATTGGTTACTGCTCCGGTGCAAAATCTTCACAGAATATAGTGCAAGAGGGGCGGTATTTCAATACTGGCCTAGGGCGTGGCTACACTTTAAATCCGAAAGACACTACAATGAAAAGCGTTTTGGAAGCCAGAAATGGGGAAGTGAAGGGGCGGTGTCCACCGTACCACCTCGCGTCTAAAAATCTGCGCGAAGGAGATTGATTGCTTGCTTTCATCGGCGGACTGGGAAAGAGGCCAATTAGCGCCAAAGAGCTTGGGGCAGGGAAAAGAACGTCTGCGGCAAAGCTGGTGATGGAGGAAGACGAATTAGAGAAGAAAATTTGTGTGACGCAGTGCAATGCAATTGGAGCTGTATTTAGAAATTATGTAGCCTTTGAGCCTCTGAGTTATACCTCCACTGGATATCGAACCTAGGACTCGTTGATTACAACACTGTTGGAAAGGTGCACTGCAGGAAATGTATTCAGATGTAAACAACAACTTTTTGCGACGTGAAATGACGTTTTTCATATTCATATAAGCGCAATATTTTTTTAAAAATAAAATTATATATTATCTTCCGGTCGTAGCCAAATAGTTAGTGCTCTCGCCTTTGGTGTGAGCGGTTCCGGGCTCGATTCCCGGTGGGTGTCCTCAACATCTCGGAGTTGACCCAGCGTCATGAGGATAATTGGGGCAATTGGGAAGCTATTTGAAAAAAGAAGAAGTAGTGGACTTTGGTCTCGAAAGCCAGAAAACAGCGGCGATGGTACACGAATCGCTGACCACGCGTCACCCCTAAAAAAAATTGCCCGGCAGGCCTTGGCCCTTAGAGGGTCGCAGAGCATGGAATTTATCTTCCAGTGTGCTATCAAGAGATAGAATCACAGGCTGAACCGTGAGCAGATCTAGATGTCGTGGGTAAAGTCTCGGAGGTACCAAAGCAGAAGAGCAAAGCGTTTCTTTGCGGCCGCCAGATTTGCATGGCCGTAAAAACGTTGCATTCCGGGGAGAGGGGAAAAAAGTGAGAGCAAAGGAGAGTGGAAGACCTTCGGGAAGTCGACCAAGGTGCTGCCGAAGTGGGTCGCATTCTGTCGATCAGGATGAAAAACGTTCCGGTCGCCTTCCGCAGAGGACAATGCCCTCCTCGGTCCATCCTCAATCTCAAATCGTTGCCTTGGCAGATACAAAGAAGAGAGCCCAGCGCCTGGAACTGATTCGTTTTTCATAACGAAAAGGTGGGAGAGCTTTCCCGATGGCGTACTGATAACACTGCTGCCTTGAAATCAAGGGGTCCGCAATCTGTCCCCGATTGTAACACATTGCTCAGCGGTCCGGTTCCCACCTTAACTGTAGGTCCAACATATCTGAGCATAAAGCGAGAGAAGGGAAGAGTCATCGAGACGGGAGTGAACGCCTGTGGCCATCGTTATGGGCACCATGCCAGAATTTGCCTGAAGCGACTGAGAAAACACGCAGCCAAAATCTCAGAAAGACAGATTGTTGGGTTCGAATCTGTAACATCCAATAATATGACACTACGAAGCCGACATTTCTGGTTTCGAATATCAGGGTGAGTTATTCTTTCATTGTAAATTCTCAACCTGGAAATCACTCAGATGCAGAGAAATGAGGTAAAATACCCTTTTCAAAAATACTGATGGACTTCAGGCATCGTTCAGACCGAAACGAAATGCGACAAGCGACACGTGTCACTTGCAACCGAACCTTTAGAAATAAATGTAACTTTGTAACCTCTCGTACCTAAGTTACACGACAAACTGCACGTACAGCTTGTCGCTTGCCTTGCGTGTGGCTAGCTCGGACTGGATAGTTTTTTCAATAGCGTGCATCGTGTCGTCTCTGTCCATTGAAGCCCCCCTTTATATTTTATTTTGTATTTATTTATTTATTGTTTTACAGACTTGTTGCTTCGGTGTGAAACTATCGTCTCGCGTACCACTTGTCCTTATCGGTTGCCACGTGTCGCTTAGGGTTCCGTTCTTGCCTCCATTACCAACATATTCTAGCTTCTACTCAATTTTTTAAAAAAAGTATAAAAATATTGATTGATTGATTTGCTTTATTTTACTTCGCCTTTCGTGCCACTTTTGGCTAATTGCGAAGATGGAGATGAGTGATGACGACACTCACAGACATCCATGCCCAGGCCGGGATTCGAACCCTGGACCTCTGGCAGCGTAGCGCGATGTGCTAACCACTCCGCCACGGGAGCCGGCGATGAAAATAAATATATTAACATTATCTAAAATAACTCCTATTCTATACTATCCTAGGTATGAAAATATTGAATTTGGTTATTTAATCTATCTTTAGATTTAATTTCAACCATGGGGATGAATAATGAAACGAAGAAGGAGATTAAGATGAATAATTAAATGAGAGACACACAGAGTGAAAAACCGCATTGAAATACTGTCTTGCCCAAGATTCGAAGCTTGCCACACCGCTACTGAAGAAAGATTAGCATAGCTTCAAGAATAATTCTGTACAGGGAAAGCTTTGACCGAACATTTTTGGTTGCTTGGAAATTTCCGCTATGGACTAGGTACGTCAATATAAGATTGCAAACAACAATAATAACCGACAATTTCACGCCAAAAGGCAATCGTGGTATTATGTAAATTACCACTCAGTGCAACTTGTCTGCAAGCCTGAAACACTTTCTCCTATAAAAGTGCGGATATTCGTTGTTATACATTACGCGCGTATGTATGAATATAGATAAATGTGTTTTAAAACACGACCAATTAAATTTGTAGTCGCACGCATCGTTATTTAATGCTATCATTGGAGTGTTTCAACTTGGGATCACCGTGGATAAAATGGACGCTTAGAAATTTTAGAAGCAAAAATCTTTAATACATTTGCGTAATGGAAGCATTATATAAATATATAATAATCCTTTGCGCTACAGCCCATGAAGGGCCTAGGCGTACCTACCGACTGCCGGTCTCCCTCCCACGCTTTCCTTCGTCGCCTCTAAGCGTGGAGATCTGCAACCAGTATTGGAATAGTCGGGGGCTCAGCCCGACGTAAATGGAAGCATTAACATGTAATAATTACAGACAAACTTGATGTATAAGTGTTCACGGATACTTGTTTGTAACGTCGTCGCATTGTAATCAAGGGGTGCTGGGATCGATACCCAGTGAAGGCACATAGGGGTTCGTATCCCACTTTAAACTGTAGGTTCAGTCCGGATTAGGCTTTCTGCGCATAATGTGAATTTAATAGCAAACTAAAAACAAATCAGATTTGTTTGTAAAAAAATACTGTTCGTACAGTAACCGCAATATTGAATATTTGAGGTCGTTCATTCGGCTCATGGATCTTCGTCCGTGCTATGGCAAAGTCTGTACTAAATTCACTTAATACCAGGGTGCATAAAAACCATGATTTTTATTTTAAAAATAATTTTTGATGATTCTTTTATTTAAAAAAAACACGCTTAAAATTTCTTGTATGGTTTTTGGCACCATACATATATACGTAGTCTTTTTTATAGAAAGGCTTTTTCTAGTAAACGGCCCTGTAAAATATTTGAACAGTTTGATTAAAGCAAATAAAAAATATGTGTAAATATTTTTTTTTCTGTTTCTCATACTGTATATATGAACCCACTATGGAAATGTTTATTGAGTGTGTTAATGAAATTATAATAATTTCAGTAACTTTTCCTCCAGTAAAAGTACAACATTCTGCATGGATTGTATAATTATGACTTAAAATATTTTTTTATGGTCTTTGTAGCTGAATCTTGGTGTTTTTTTAATTATAGTTTGCCATGTTTATTTACAGTTTAATGATAATAACACTATTTACATGATTAGTATTTTGTACAATTTCCTACACAAAATATTTGTTATTTTTGCCTATGTGAATGATTGAATTTTAAATCAAGATAAATTTAAGTGTGTTTACAGTTTACATATTACATATCCCCTTCCTATGAGCTTCACCCCATCAGTACATATCTTTTGTTTTCTTTCTTTTCTTTTCACAGCGCCTAATAAACACCATTAAATGATTACGAGATTAATGTACTTTCACCAAAAGTGATTCTGATATCTACAAAATCCTTGTGTACATTATTCTATAAAAAAACTTATTTAAATTGATTTAAATTTGTATTTTTTTTTAAAAAAAATAACGTGATTTAAATCAATCCACCTTGCAAAGCTATTGTAAACTGGTTCCCCACTATTGGAAATTCCACGGAAGAAGTAAATACATGCACACCTTGTAGTAATGTCAGAATGTTGCAGAGACATTCGTTTTCAAAATCAGCCGACGGGGAAGAAAAGACACAAAAAAAACATTGACTGTCAAGTTTCATGGCGTCTCCGTGGAGGTAAAAACACCAACTTTCCCTGCAGCGAAGAAACGCGGAAGACAACAAAGAACATAGTCAATTTTTTTCCCAAATCGTGTTTATGTTCAACGGAGTGAAACACATGTGGTACACTTCTGCTAGGGGGGTAGCAGGAAGGAACGCATCGCTGATCAAAACTTCCAAAGGACTTTTTTTTTTGCGACGATTCTAACTCTCTCTGCCTATTACCTGATACATGTTAGAGAGATCGATTGATCCCCAATACAAATTTCTCTTAAAATAAGGGTCTTGTACTGCTCGAGGGTTGAGGATTTAGAAACTAGACAAAGAAATCAATCCTTACAAGAGGATAACGAGTTTTTCCTATGTAGGACTCTCGTCTGAATCAGAAATTGAGGGAAAATAAATCAACTGGTGTTTCTGTGTCATTGTACTCGCTGTCGTGTTCGGGAACTTTTTGACTTTTATGTTGAAATCCATACTCTCAGTTACTTTCCGTAACACTCTCTCGCATCTCTCAGGGTGTAAGGGACGATCCTTTAAGACGATACCCAAATGTCAACCTTTTCCCACGTAGTACACCCTGGACTGCATTTTGCAGACTAACGAGGCTCTGGCGTCTGAACCTGTGAGCCTCGTGTTGAGTTCTGACTATGTGTGTTTGTGATGGTTCATTCACCAATTCCATCGTATCATTTTCACCCTCATCTTCACGATTAGCCAAAACTGGAAGAATAGGAAATTAAAATACATCAAATCAAACAAATCAGAGACCCGGCACAATATCGTCTCATCTAATCAATGGATAAGCCTGTATCGTCCTCGGTCTAGCCTCAATAACTAAACTCGAAGATAAAATTTCGCTCACGTCAGAAATGTGAGAAAATTATTAGATTTGTGTCAGTGTTTCTGATACGTGTTTTGTGTGATTCAGGTGAAATGGGTAAATATTTGGAAATTTCTGTTTTCAGAGTTAAGTAGGAAACCTGTTCTGTCACCAAGATGTGTATACACATGTATGATATATATATATATATATATATATATATATATATATATATATATATATATATGTGTGTGTGTGTGTGTGTGTGTGTGTGTGTGTGTGTGTGTGTTTATGTATGTGTGTATGAAGGACGAAGGGATGTGCGCACAAGTTGTAAATGTAAATGTAAGATTATAATACTACCTTCTGTTATTGAAGACTTGTCTCTGTTGAAGATAAATAAATAAATAAATTAGTATATTCACATGGGGCATTCAGTGGCTGGTCAGTTATTGCATGATTTTCATGCATTTTCTCATGTAAGTTATCCCCATTTGGCCACAAAATGTAAGTAAGGTACGGGATTTGTTTATTACACGTGAATCCAATGATGAACAGCACGTACATCAAAGCAAAAAAGTTAAATTCGTATGGTGCCTACACACGTCATGCTGTAAAAATTGGGCTGGAGAAATGACGTTTGAAACCGCCGAATATCCGTGTGCCTTAAAATTATCGACATTTGAGAAAAAAGTAATTGCCATGATACAAGGTCCATCCGAACCTTAAGAACAATTCCCTAAAAGGATGTCGTCACATTTTCCTAAACACCGGACACAGAGGGAGGTAACATCCACTTTCCAATGAACAAAGCATCTACTCGATCTTCTTTTGGCTCTTCAATTACGAAGGGGGGAAAAAACGTGTCGTGAAACGAAATTCCATTACACCTCTCTTTTTGCCCGTGATTCAAATCTCCGTCCCACTTATTCGAGGACCGCCTTTTTCTGTTCGAACGAAGCCAATTAATAATGCGCTGGAGTGTCGCCTGGTGAAAGCATTGTTGTCTTTGAAGCCGCTCGGGGCTGCCCTTCCAATGGGCCAAGGACTTTCCCTGGACGCTTGACAATCTCGTGGGAACAGAAAAGGAAAAGAAACATATGAAAAAGTAAGGATGAGGGAAAAGTACGATTGTAGAACTGTCACAGAATGGACAATTTCATGATGGCATGGCAGGGCTACCTATCTTCCATGTATGAGCAGAGAACACCCACATTCTCAAATAATTCTTGAAGCTTTCCTGGCGGCGAATGATGAAGAGATACACTCTCATCTTCAGGGATTGAAGTGATGATGACAGAGACGTTACATCTCGAAAGTTTAGAAGCCTATCCGGAAATTATGATATCCCGAGAAGACCTCTTCATCCATAATCTCAGTTTTCAGGGACGATTTTAAAGTTCGCGTTTATGCTGTAGCCAGAATTTTATTTCGGTGGGAGCTCATTCATATCAGCTACCGCCAAAGGCTAAAAAGTAGTAAGGCAGAAGCCTGAAGATGAAATTCTCAGTATATTACAACTTAGCTGAGCCGATACCATCACTTGCCGATACCGATACCATGACCGATACCCACCGATACCCACCGATACCGATACCGATGCCGATACTTGTATAGTTCCAGTACAAAATAACAAAGGCTAGTTACAGAGTCATACTAACTCGTCACATCACGAGACACGTATTTAGAAATATATAATATTGGGAGCCAGTCCGAGCCAAGTGTCTGAGAAATATAATAATAAAATTGTTTCTATTTAATACATTAATATAATTATTTGTAATAATATGAAAATTAATTAATTAGTACTTAATTTCTCCGATGCGTATGGAGTATTGTTGTATGTAACCACAGACTAAGAAACCGAGGAAAGACAACGTTAATACTTATTTTGTTCTATCTATCTTGACTAAAAAATATTGTTATTACATAAATAGTAAAAAGACCCTATACAATCAGAGATAAACAGCAAATATTCATCATCTAGCTTACGTGTAGTTAAGACCGCTAAAATCTGTGTAAAAACAACAGTCATGGCAAGGAAATTTATGTCAAAGATGTAAAAAATTGAATATTTATTGAATAATAAAAACAACGGTGGTACGTCCATTAGATGAAAAGTAAAGTTCCTGATAAATATTTTATGTACATTATTCTAAGTAATGGTGTACATAAATCTTTAGAGGAGCTTCTCCGAAGGTGTCGCCGTCGCCTTGTAATCAATAGATCGCGGGTTCGATCTCAGTGGAGGCACATAGTGGTTCCGGTCCCACTTTAAAATGTAGGTCCAGTCCCGATTAGCTTATCTCTTTTAGTACTGTCATTCAAAGCCGTATGTTCTCAATCTAATCTCGGCGGAAATTATTGATCAATTTGCTTTATTTTACTTCGCTTTTTGTTCCACTTTTGGCTAATTTGCGAAGATGGGGATGAGTGATGATGTGATGAAATTGATGAATGGATACTCCCAAACATTCATGCCCAGGCCGGGATTCGAACCCTGGCGTCGTTGCCGATGTGCTAACCACTCCGCCAAGGGAGCCGGCTTTCGGCGGAAATGAATAGCCATCATTGGCCGATACCGGCAGTCACACGAAAGACAGAAGTGAGTGAAGAGGATAAGTATAAATTGCTGATTCCCCTTCGCGCTTGAACGTAGATAAAACAAAGCTAATTTCACAGTGACCTTCATCCCTCTTTTCCAATAACTCTGCAATTACCTGTCCGGCATTAGTGCGGCGGGGGTTTAAAAACATCCACCTATCTTACGACCACGATCTTCAAGCAAGAATTGGCAATGAATGGTTTATTTCCGACAGTGTTAACTAAGCAGTTACATGCGGGGAAAGCGAGCAGAAAAGAGAGTAAAGGAATATATATTGGAACGAAGAAGACAAGAGGGTGTGGAAACTATCCAACCACCAGCTAGAAGTAATGATCCGTTGGGTTTACGATATGATATTTCAAAAGGAGAAAATAACTATAATCCAGAAGTCATAGACGTACCGTCATTCAGTAAATGCAGCTATGAGTATTGCCAGGGGAGTAATGATAAAGACCCACGAGGAAAGGAAAGAAAATATATATAAGGTATAAAGAAAAAGAGACCAGTTGACGTTATTGGAATTACTGTACATATAACGAAGAATTATATATATATATATATATATATATATATATATATATATATATATATATGCACACATATATAGATGCATATATGTAATAAATAAGATTATGCTTTAAAAGGAAAGAAATAAATAAGAAAAAGGAAAAGAAGAATAAGCTTTTCTTATTGGAAGGATAATCCGTTTCTCCTTGAAGAAGATGAAGAAGAAGATCTCCTTTAATGCTATATATAAGAAGAATATAACCGATGTAATTTTTGAATCAACAATTTCATTGTTCATACAAGTTTCGCTATATATTTTTCTCTGTATTGTGTACAGTTTTCAGAATATAGATCCGCATTTAACTATATCCTCTTGGCTATAAAACGCTTTCTTATTTGGAATTCTCGAATAAAGAACCTATCCCCTGAGATTAAGATATTTCTATAGCCGTGGTAAATAAAAATGTTTAGTACCTCACTAGAGGGGGTAGCACGTGGCGTACATACATACACGAAGGGTTGTAGCAACTCATCTACTATATAACACGTTTATCTGTGGTAATACGGTATGTCCCCTCTCTGAAAGAATGTTATAAGTATCCCGTTTACAGTGGCGGAGATTAAGGGGGGCGTGAGGGGGCAGTTGCCCTCCCACTTTTTGCCACTTTTGCTCCCGCACTATGGTAAACCTTATCTACTAAGGGAAAGTAACTGTCCTTGCCAAACCCCCCCAGTTTTGGAACTCCATCGCCGCTACTGTCAATTTAGAGTAGCGGTGATTGGGTGCCAAAACCGGGGGAGCAACAAAGCCCAGATATTATTATTTGTAATTGATCAAAATCTTCCTTGTTTATCCCACTACATATTGCTTGTTGATTTCACTTTGCCCTGTCGAAAGCGGTAACTGAACACATGTTTACTGGATGACGGTACATATTCTCTCCGCTAACACAAGAAATTACGGTCGCAAACAATGGGCCTGTGTGTGATGTGGAAGAGCACATAATTGCAGTGAACGAGAAGGAAGAAATTGAAGTTCTGCCGCTCTAATGGTGAGATGATAGCAGGAAGTGCAAGCAAACCATGCTACCGTCAAACGCGAAGAAAGAACAAATGGCATTGTCTCCTGAAATGAGCAGCTTGTTCGGTGATCTTCCTTTTGAGCGACCACAATGCAGTGCGGCGCCACGGATAAAAGAAGTGCAACAGATGTGGTTGCTGGTGGCTACCTCGATTGCAGCGTCGTTGAATTTCTTTTGTATTAGCCTCTTGCAAGCGATGTAACTGATGACTTGCTGGAACTCATCTTTTGTTGTATTACAAAAGAGCATGTAAGCAAAAATCACGTGTTCGGTTACTAGCCACTTTTTTATGGTCATTTTTTTATCAGTAACAGTAAATTCCTACTTTGTCTTCAAGAATAAAGCATAACAAAAGGAAAGTCATGGCCGGGAAAGGGCAGAGAAATAGTAGATGAGGGTTAGCTACAATAAAGTTGGCAGAAGTGAGTGATCCGCCTCGGTAGCCTACGGTTCCAGAGTCGAATCCTGGCGTACCGGCAGCCTCCTGAAATTTTGCCAAATTATATTGCTGTATAGTGCAATTCTTACAGAAAAATTAGTCATTTGTAAAAAAAATAGATTTGGAAATGTTGTGCTCGAAGATTACATAAAATGTTATTGATTGGCTTTTTCGAAAACATTTAAAAAAGTGTGTGGGGGGGCCACCTCAAAATTAAGGGGGGGGGGCGAGCGCCCCGTTTGCCACCCTCAAGTTGAATGTATCGTATGTCCTATACGAATGGATCTTATTTTTCGCAATCGCGAAAACACCGAAAAGCCTTAGCTGTTGTCTAATATTGCTTGTAAGTGGATAAAATCAGGGTGGTACTTGAAAGGGGGATGAGGAGGGGGTATTCTACCTCTGGTTATTGCATCCTGGGAATGGGAAACCTGATGGTATGAGACCTGTAGGAACGTCAAGACGAAGATGGAGGGATAACGTTGAGATGGACCTAAAGGCAATCGGTTAGGATGGAAAATATTGGATTAATCTTGCCCAGGATAGGGACAGATGGAAGGTTTGTGTTGCTGCAGCCATAAAACTTCGGGTTTAAGAAGGCTAGGAAGTTAGTTAGTTAGTTAGCTCCCCCTCTGGTTGCGAATGTTAGCCCTTGTGGAAGGATGCTTTATATACAATATCCCGATGCTTCGAAAGAAGTTAAAGGCATTTCCCCAATGGGAATTTCTCAAATAGCAAAGTGCTAACACGACCTTAACTTATTTCCAAATAATTAGTCATCAATTCTGAAGTGGCACTTGCACTCCCATTTCTAGATAATAGCAACCCGAAGATCCCTTCACCTATTTAAAGCCACTGAGAATTCTTCACCCTTGGCTTACACATTGACATTGTGTCAATGCCAAATATACATATATGTTGGTGGATGCCTATTATATTGTACAATGAAAAATGTTGCTTACAAGGAATATGGAATATAAAATAACAGTGACAGGTTATATCCACGTTCTCTCTCCAAATTCAATGACATCTTTATGTCATCTTTATGACATCTACTGGGGACTTTCAAAAGCGTTGGGAACTGAAGATTTTTACGGAAGAGATAATCTGTTTTACGAATCTAGTTTTAAACTTTGAATTCTTCTAATTTACCTTAACTTTTATCTCCCATTATTAACCATTAAATTATTCACTGTGGTTGATTTTTGTTGTTAATTTCATTTTACGTTGCTTTCTTCCACTTTTGGCAAATCCCGACATGGCGATGAAGATGAAATGGATGAAAGGACAGTCATAAACACAATGGGCGACACAACACAAGTCTCGCAGAGGATTGTACTGGCTGTAGGTATAGGCGTCAGAGCTTCGTTGGCCTACAACATTTCAGTTAGCGTAGAATGAGAAGTGAGTTTGACTTTTGGGTGCCTTAATAAACGTCACCGCTTACATCCCACTAGATGGTGGTGGAATGAACTGATGATGTAAATAAAGATTAAGAAAGTAGCCACACAGGATTTGAACTCAAGAGACCTGGTTGATAAGTTTGCAAAATCAGGATCTAACAGGTAGAAGGCTGGGTAAACCATATGTTAGTGGTGGATGAAGGCGTTAAATTAGTTGTTTTGTCCCATTTTGTGGAAATTCTGGTGCTCATTCACTTGTCGTGACTTGTGGATTGATAACAAGAAATGTCTGGTATAGGTGTTCAACAAATGCAATTCCAAGCAAAATTTGCTCCATCGGCAGGTGTGCAGAGGCTGTGCAACTTACGGAAGAAGTTGCTGGTCGTGCGTGAACGGCCGGCAGCCGTTAAGATCTTCGGACCGCGAAGGCTTTACGATCGGAATCACGCCTTTATGAGGAATCGTACAAATTACGCAATCAGAGTCGAAATCAAGAATCAACTGTATGAATCCCATGATTAGCAGGTGGCGATGCGTATCTTTCAGGAAGCAGAGGAGCCAAGTGCGTCTCTGGAACTCTCTCTCTCTCGCAGTGTTGCCTGCTTGGAAAGACCGACTGTCTCCACTGATTTATTGATATACATACATGGACGTTTGGAAGAGGGGACAGCCTTTGATTTTGCGGAGGGAGAAGCTGAAATTGTTCCGGGATATCATGTTGAATATAGTGCTTCTATATTACTTAATACATGATTCTACTTATTAATCATAATATCAAAAATATAATAAACAATTTTGTTTAGCCCACTGTTATATTTGATAACAATATAACACGGCTCCCTGGAAAGTGAACATCAACCTAAAATTATATATATATTATAATATTTCACAGTAAATCATGCTAATTATTATAAGGTCGTTGCAAGAACATAACTTCAAACTGATGGAGTGTTTATAAGTGGCCAGTGTAAAATATGTCTCGTTTGTCCCACTGAAAGCATACCTTGCCTGCCACTGTCTGGAAAATATCCTGCAGTCATCCATGTGCAAGTATCTACCTATAAACCATGGACGTCGGGGGGGGGGGGGGGGGTTCGAATAGATAGTCCCAACCTGGAAAATTGGTATTATTATTAAAATGTTAAACAATCGTAACTCGGGCCTCAACGTAGTTCTGCTAAAGGATATTGATCATGAAGGAGATTCGTTCCTTCGACCTCTGCCACTTGGATCAGCTGCTTTACCTGACGCTATCTCTTCTCTTCATTTTGCTGATACTGTCATTGCGGAATGATTTTTGACAAATAGTACCTTGACATATCAATACCTAAAGGGTACCCTTCCACTACACAAAGTCTCGTCCCAAATTCCATTTCCCAAGCCGTGCCCTCTGCTTCTTAATCATCGTTTATATTCACTGTAGGGATTACCCAAACATGTAAAAAATGGACGAAAACAAATCAAACCATTCTGCTGATACAACTACAGCAAAATACGTATGTGAGATAACCAACCTGCCCCACCTAAGGGTGAATGTGGGTGCAATTGTGTAATATCACAGTAATGGGATCTATTCTCGTGAAAATGTCCTCTTCACACATCAACACAATATAATCAAGTCATACGTGCTTTTAATGTTGGTTGTTTTGTGAAGGGGTTCATGCAGGTGTAAAGGTCACAAATTAGACTCAGTATGCTGACGCATCCATACATAGGTATATTTTTTTAAAGCGTGCGTTTCCCTATCATTTTACGTTTATAGGTATCTACAATGTAAGCCGTGAATCGGGGTGTGAGAGTAGTTTATGTAGAGAGAAAGAGTGGAATCTCACTGAACAGAAAGCAATAAAAAAGAAATAACGGAAAGATCGGTGCAGCCATGTTGCCGACCACACCCTCCATTGCCTTTCACTCACGCTGAGATGCCTCACGGATCAATAGTCATGGAGCAGCGGCACACTTAACAGGCCAACGCGGGTTTATTGGGAAGGAATGCCTTCCGTGGATGAATAGCTACATCACGCGGCTATTGTCCGATCCCATTTGGAATTTCTCTTTCCAAAGTGCACACGTTTCTTCTTTTTGCATCCTCACGAAAACCAACGGTTATTCACGAAAATCGTATTGTATTTTTGTTATTTCACGTCGCTGTTCTACCACTTTTGGCTGACGAGTGATAGTGTGATGGAATTCATGACGGAACACTCACAAAGAACACCCAGGCCGGGATTTGAACTTGGGAACGTCGGTGGTGATATCGAACACTTTTTTTTTTTTTTTAAATACTAGTTTTACGGTTTTGCCCATTATTCTCTTTCCTTTCTCAGGGGGCCGAAGTGGACCGGAGCGGACCGAAACGGCCTTCCGGTTCGTGACTATTATATCTGAAACCTTCCCCTTCCGTCTCTTCACTGTCGTAATCGGAGACAAGAAATAAAAACCGCATGTTAACGAAAGTAAAGCGATCCGTTTCATGAAAATTTCCCATTTCGAGCCCTGTTCTTTCTTGTATCAGTTTTACTCAGTACAAGCATAAACATCCATCTCTTACCCAGGATTCGAACCCGGTACTGTACCACGGAGGACGACAACCGCATTTCTATAAACTAAATAATAATAATTTTTAAAAAAAAAAATATTAAGGGTGTCGCTATTTTTGTCACTTCGGTGTAAAAACTCCATGTCACTTCGATCTGAAAGCTGCCTAAAGGTACATTTTGACCCTATATGTTCATAAATAGTATGATTCTGAAGATTATTCCTGCATTGTGCTGGCACAACCAAACATCTTTGCAATTTACGGACCTAAAGCCTGTTCGGTGAAAGAATAAACTTCAAAATTATATTTCTGTCTTTTCCGTTGAAACCCAGGGAGGGTCACATGACCCGCTTGACCAATCGGCTTCGTTCAGTTGCCATGGTGAGGGGAAATTCTCATGGTATTCTGCGTTGCCAAATGTTTCCTTTGGAGTCGTTTTCGAAACAGGTGGCACCCTCAACAAGGCCAAGCAAGGCGAAGCCTAATGGTTGCCTCCGCGTAGAAGGGAATGGGTCTCAGATTGCCTGCCTCTCCATGAAATGCGAGCGAAGGGTACAGTTGACAGGAAAAGGTGTCATATACGACTGGATAAAAATCAGGCGTGTAGCAACAACGCTTTTCCCTCCTTGAAACTCCCACAACTGGAGGCGAAAAGTCTGGGTTTCCTGAAGTTTATTCTCTGGCTGGTCGGACTTTAGTTCTGTTTTAACACATGATGAAAACCAACAGAGAGCGGATAAGAACTGGGAGAAGTCAGCAACATTATGCGTGGTTACACTGTATTTCTCGCGCAATCTTCCCAGAAGGAAGGAAGAAGGAGCCTAGCAACAGGTGGCACGGCAGTCTCTAACAAGTTATTCTGTTGGTTGATTGCAGCATTGACCATCTATACAGTCTTAGAAAAAAATACCTGGGCCACGGGACGTAGAATTTCGTAACGTCTTAAAGCCTGTTGTTTATGCAACCCAAATAACAAAATATTCGCTTAAGTTTGTCTGGTGATTCTGAGTTCTCGGGAAGGATTGAGCTTTGATAGCATGAGTCACATGACTCGTGCCCCAGCCACAACAAACAGCTGGGTGCTACGATGCCTCCAGAAGAAAATTTCAGGAACTGGTTTCTTGACAAGAGCTACTCGTAAGGAAATACTATTCTTTCCAGTGATATTAGAGTCATCGTCAAGAAGGTTCGCTGAAATGGTGGTTCTCATCACAGACCACATACCACACGTTAATTGTTTAAGTCCAGTTCATGCACTGGACCTACAGATTAAAATGGGATCCGAACCAAATGCCTCTCTATTTGGTATTGAATTCGGAAGCCTTTCATTACATGGCGAAGACGTTACCACTACGACATCAGAGAGGCAATGGAACCCCTTGAGAAAGAGATAAGCGAAAATTGCTACGTGACAAACCATATTTGCCCGTAAATTTTAAAAATAAGACAATATTTTGTACTGACAGCTTCGAACCGTGGGAGAGGCATATATTTTTTTGTACCATCGTCCATTTCACGAGTTTATAATTCTTCCTCACCGACACAAGTAACGCGAGTGGTAGAAGAAAAGCGAAGTAAAATAACTGAAACAGAAATAAAAGGAAAAAGCGAAATAAATTTTATTCATAATATTCTGCAGTCACTTGAGTTGTATTCACGGGATGCTATCTTTAAAGAAAGCCGTGGTCTCTTCCTTGTTTCGCTTTCTTTGTGCTCTTGCTTCCCCCGTCACGATTGGTCTAAAACTAATTAATGCGACGTTAATTAAACAATCCAAACAACGAAACAATGCACAATCAACTGCACAAAACAACATTCCAAATGTTTTCGAATCGGAAAACAATTGAGATGCTGTAAAATGACTTAAGATGCAGTAATAAAGTGTAACGTCCCCGGCTGTCAGCCTGGAATGTAACTTTATAAATTATTAAGTTTGTCATTAGTTGATTTTGTAATGGCACTTCTGATCTGTATGTTAATTAATACCCTAAGTTGGTAACTTTGGCTGTATTCAATATACCTTAAGCACCGAGTTCATATGTATGCCACTAGAGGCGCCTCGGTAGTAGTTATTACTGTGCGCAGCTGTTCAGCGCAACCATAGTAAATCTAAGTAGTTCCTAGAATCGCCACATGCTTACGCTGCGATCGGGGCTCCCAATGCTATAAAAGAAGCCTGATTGTGGCCTTAGTATCAGTTGGTTTGTGGACACTGACTGGAGCACATCGAGGGCTGGCTCCTCAGCTTAGGCTGAGAGGTCCACCTCCAGCCCCTACAGCCCGGTCTGAACCCGGTTAAGACTGAGGAGAGGTATCCGAACCTTGGTTCGACCCCAGCCTCGTGCTGAGGAACAAGGTACCCGAGCCTTAGTTGGCTCGTCCCTAAGTCTTTAATTGAGCGGTAGGTAATCGAACCAGATTCGATCCCGGCTTCGTGCTGTGAGGAGTCTCTTGTCATACCGACTGGTTCGACCCCCGGTGTTGCACCGCGTACCGTGGGAAGGCACCCGAACGTAAGTTCGTACCAGTATGTATATACTGAATGTAAAAGTGCCAGAACGTTTCTTTTTTTGGTTTATATATATATCCCCACCCCCTACTCCTCGCTCTGAGAGAGATATATTCTTTAACGAAGGCCATGACTATAATCAGGATAAGTAAATTTTAGTATCAATGTCATTGGCACCCGATTAAAAGTTAATAGCGCCAAGGTAAAGGAACTTTAGAATTAATAAGGGGCACATTTTAATAATATTAAATTGTTTAAGAATTGTATTAATTTTGGTATATGCAAGTTTTTCTCATTCTGCCATTCTAATCGAGTGTAGTTTTATGCAAAGGAATTTTTATTGTAATTTGGACTTTGTAAATTATGAAAATTGTAAGCAAGTCTTGGCAAAAGCCTGTTTCAAAGAGCCTTTATTTAAATAAATAGTTATGCAATGTTTAATAATCGAGTTTCCCATGTTTTCATCCCGCAAGCCCTGAGTGTATAAGAGTTCTCATACTCTCGACAGAAGTGAGTAGCAATAATGGGTAATGCAACAGCGGCGGCCATTGGCGCACCGTTCGCCCTGCACCTTGGTTGCCGTTGGTTCGTGTCTTCACGAACGTTGCAAAAGTGGGAATTCGGTACCGTATAGAATTAAATCGGTAGAGATGTTCGATTTGATTGGATGTTTGTTATTTAGATTTGCTATTCTTTCACTTTTGGCAAATAGCGACGATGAAGATGAGTGATGCTATGATGAAATTGATGAAGGGACACTCACCAAGGACACCCACGCCCAAGTCGAGATTCTAACCAGGGACCCATGGCATCGTAGCGCGCTGTGCTAACCACTCCTCCATGGAGTGGACATTATAGGATATTTTGTGTGCTCAATTGGGATCAATCAATGGAATGAATAGGCATATTATATGATTAATAAATTCATATCATAATACCACGTCATATTATTCGGCACGAAGTAACATCAGAGACATTCAATCTTGCATTTTTGCCTTTCAACTAATTCTTTGAATTCAGGTTAATCACAACAATAAGATAAATTATGAAGCAAATGATAGTGAATGTGGGATATTATTACGAATTACCTGACAGAAACAACATTAAGCAGGCTCGGTGGTCAAGCTCATTAAGTGATTGACATTCGATATCGTCGCAAAAGTTCCCGGGTTTGAGTACCGTCCTTGTCGTGGGTGTTTGACTATTTCGTCATCAATTTCATGTAATGGTCACTCGTCCTTATCGTTGCGATCATCGAACAGGGAATAAAAATTATAAAAATAAATACGATGGAAGAGTACTTATTTCATCTCTCACGAAATCTCCTACAAAACCGGAATATATAAAATACATGTATATTCATTCACATACATTTTCGATTTCTATATTTAACTAATCGAGACCGAGAACGGGAGAGCAATTTTCAATTCGACAAACCGAGAGACGGAGAAACTGTAAAGTCTCGTTTCTTCTTGGCACCTCCGTAATCGAGTTGTTCTGTTTGTCATTGGCTTTGTATTGACAATTATTGTCATTATTCTTCCCCTGCAGGTAAACCATAACGATGAATTATGATGAAATAAAGCAGATAAAAGGGCAAGAACAAGAAAGTCATGCCTGTTCTAGACTCTAACCCAGAACCTTATGTAACGAGATTTGAAATTCTGGAGAAGGCGTCCGTCTTTCGCTTGGTTTTCTCTTTCCTCTACTTCTCTTATATTATCATACATGTATAATAAAAATGGATCTGATACGATATGTTGCGATTCATAAATGTGCTGGTTAGATGCTTCAGATGTGAACTCCAACCTGCAATATATTATTCCCTTTTGTTTCGTATCTGGTTGAACATGAAATTTTCTTGCACTGTGACAATTTCTTTCTTAGTTTTGGTTTGGTGCACAGATATGCTAATCTGGACTCGACCTTCAGTTTAAAGTGGGATACTAACCACTATGTGCATCCACCGTGTATCAAACCCGGGATCCACTGATTACAAGGCGACGACGTTATCACTACGCCATCGAGGAGGCCCCATGACAAAATGTTATTCACTCGATCTCTACCATAATTTATTTCAGCATTTACATTTTCGTTTTCTTCTTCTTTTTTCCTTTTGTTAACTACTCTTATACAACTCTTTTTGCGTCTTCGAATTTCTTCTTGTTTCAGGAAAAATTGATTGATTGATTGATTGATTTAGTTTATTTTACTTCGCGTTTTGTGCCTCTTGGCTAATTTGCGAAGATGAGGATGAGTGATAAAATGATGAAATGGATGAAAATGGACATTCACAAACAATCATACCCGACCGGGACTCGAACCCGGGACCCTTGGCGTCGCAGCGCGATGTGCTAACCACTTTTTTTTTTTTAAAAAAAAGGAAAGCCCCTATGCGGAAGCTTCCCCCATCACACTTCATTCACTCATATCATTTCATTCATATTTCAATTTCAAGACTTTTCAGGACAGACAATCACAAACATCCATGGCCGAGCCGGGAATCGAACCCGGGACCCCTGGCGTCGTAGCGCGATGTGCTAACCACTCCGCCACAGGGGCCGCCCACCACTCGGCCACAGAGTCGGGCTTTCAGGAAAAAATAATACATGCAGGCTGTATAAAAATCCCCCGTTCAAATAGATAAAATGTTCACTCTCGAGAACTAATTTACATGTTTATCACTAACGTAACCATTAGGAAGGAAACTATTGAAATGTTAACTGATATAACTGCAGATGAAACAATACTTACAGCCACTAACGAAATATCTATTCTTGTGTAGCCTCACAGACAACAAGTATATGGTGAGTCATTCACTCTTTCTGACTCCGGGCGAAGGTCACTGAACTAAAGGGTGGTGGCAAGCAAGCAGGTTCTGCTCTACCAAAGACGAGGTCACGTGTTCCAGTTATCAATGGCGTACGAAATAAGGAGGAACACAGCTATCTGACGTATGTTTTGGTCCCGTCATTGCACGTAGAACACTTTATCGTCGTGGCCTTGAAGTTCCCTCAGGGCACTCCTACGTAAAGGCTTCTCAGTTAGAAGGATATCTTCCCCATTGAGTGGAGGAAAAGTGGGTGCGTATAGAGGTCCTTCAACTTTCGTATTCTTTTTCATTTCAGAACCCGTGCTGTATCGTCGACTTAATCCAATCTATCCGATGTGGGTTTTAGGTTCTGTTTCTGTTCGGTTATTTCACGTTGTCTTCCTGCTTATGTTATTCGCGACGAAGGTTCTGGATTCGATAATCTGGACAATAACGGGATTGTGTTGGTTGCTTGATTTGGTGTCTTAAGTCCACTTTATGTCCTGTTAGGCTAAACGTGAATGGACCTACAGTTTAAAGGGGGATCCGAACCACTATGTTCCTCCACCGAGTATCGAACCCGGGATCCCTTAATTACAAGGCGCCCACGATCCCACTGCGCCATCGGGTATTGTGTTCGAAACGAATGAATCAAATTTGAGTGATATGATATGCAACCATTGGAAGACTATTGAAAGAAAAGCTATGGGAACCTGCCAGTTTTTCTACTGCAGACAGGAAACCATAAACATGGAAGAGAAGCTTATATTCTATGAAACCTGACGCTCTGTGCTCGAATACTTGCTAAATATAATCCATAGAGGCATAGCAACGTTAAACAACCTCTTATATGATACATATAGGTTTAAAAAGGTCGAAATACAAAGATTGTGTGCGCCTCACTGATGGCGTAGTGGTAAGGCCTTGTAATCAAGGGGTCTGGGGTACGATACCAGGTGATCGCACATAGTGGTTCGGATCCCACTTTAAACTGTATGCACTTCAGATTAGTCTATCTGTGCCGGTGACTCAGTCGGTAACGCGTCTGACTACCATGCTATAGGCCCCGGGTTCGATTCCCGGCCGGTTCAAGCCCGGGAACTTTTCTAACGTTGGAAGCGGCCCCAGCGCCCACCCAGCGTCGAATGACATGGGTACCTGGGGGAAACCCTGGGGGTAAAAGCGGTCAGGGGCGTGATGCTGATCACATCACCCCCACTCACGAACGAATCAAGAAAGTGTGGGGCGTTACCCCCACACCCCCTATACGCCTTCATGGCGTAGCGCCAAGCACAGGTAAGAACTTTATTATTATTATTTTTTTTTGCATAAAGTGGACTTACAACAAAATTTAAATTTGCGATAAAGATTATGATAAGGTATTAAAGAATTGGGTCTAACACATTTTTTTATTGTTTACCAATGACATTGTTAACTAATATTCTTAATTTCAGTTTCAAGATGAAATCGGCTACGAAATAAAAGGAGTGGGTTCATATTTCTGTTACGAAATTCCACTTTTGTAGTAGACCTGTGCCACACTAAGATGTGACAATAAACAAATCTGAGACACTTTCAAAGTATTAAATTGCTATCTACGTATTTGGGAAAAATCTTTCAATATAATACTTTTTTTGGACGCGTCAAATCATAGTATTTAATTCCTGTTTTAGCAGCTTTAAGAAACCTGATTTTTTGGGGGGGTTACAAATGCCCTTTCTGCTCCCGTCAAGTTACGCCTATGACAAACAGGAATTCAAAGTAAAAGACTGTCCCGACTAAATCGGGAGACACGTCTGATAGATTTACAATTGGGAAAATCATAATTAAGCGTGTAGTTGAAAACAACCTATTTTCATATATTGCATGCAGCTCTATTTTTTCTGCAATGTGGATCAAGAACTGGGGACGTGGAGAAGCACAACACTCCACGTAACCAATAGCCACGTGACCCTCTTTGCTTTCCTGTCATGTTGACCTTCGCGTGGAACACATTTCTCGGTGTTAAGACAGGCAAAATCACCCGATCATCGAAGGGTGCAATATGTGTTGCCTACCCTCCTGCATTACTTGCTCCTATTAAAGCCTTATGGGGAAGAACTTTTTTCCATGACTGTACACCTCCCTTACCTTTGCGGTCATGGTTTCAAGATCCACGGGAAGAAAGAAAAGTCAGAAAAATGACTCTGCTGCCCATGTTGTAACGGCGTGCTGCTTCCGCCAGCAGCGATGACAGCAGGAAGCCGCAATCAACACAGTTTGGAGTACATCTTTGCGGTCTTCTCTGCCGATTAGTTCAATTCCCATCCACCAAGGTTTGTATTTAAGTCCACTTTATGATCTGATTAGGTTTATCGCGACTTGACTTACAGTTTCAAGTAGAATCCAAACCTCTGTGCCATAATGAGTCTCCACGAAGGATTGAAACCGGGACTCCTTGATTACAAAGCGACAGTATTATCTCTAGGGAACGGATTTTAAGGTGCAGCACCTTTCCAAAAATATAGCTGTTTTCACACCGGTCGTTTTAGATATGTATTTTAGGACAAGAAATCAAGTCAAATGAACACACTTTGTTGCACCTTTTCGTGAGATTAGCACATCTCTCCCCTTTTTACCCCCCTCTTTGATGTTTCAGCACTTTTATCCTTCCTTTTCATTCATGTTTTATTAAAAAGAATTGGTCAGCAAAATAAATGATTTTCAGTCTTCTTTAGCACCTACATAAAATCATATACATAGTCTCATTTCGTAGAACGAGAGCTATAAATTGGTAAACTATAATCATTGCAGCCCCAATAGTTCTCAAGATAATGTAGGAAACAGCGCGAGAGAAAACACAAACTTCAACAAAACCTATTCGGCAGAACCACAGCTCCCTATGCGGTCCGCGCGCATTATATACAGAAGGCACAGAAGAAGAGAGCATTGAATAAAAGCACTTTTTGAAAACATTTTCAGAACCTTTTTTTTTTTTCATTTCCCGACCACAATTTTGCACCTTAAAATTGTTTCCCTAATTATCACTATGCCATCAACGCATAGCTCTGTAGCTATAGGTTGGGATAGGAGACTCTCCCTCTCCTTGTTACTGCGTCCTCACTGATTTCGTAATTTCTTCGAGGAAACTATACATAATTTATATAATATACTGATTCTTCAAAAGCAATTACTGGAATTCCACCTTCTCCAGATCCCCCTCCCCCACAAACATTTCCAAATACCACACTCTTGAAAATATTTTTCTTCATGAAAGTATCGACAATGAATAGCATTCAAAAGTACAAGTTCCGTAAAGGAGAACCTGGTTCCAGCCTATCTATGGCAACGTAGAAGCAGGAACCAGACCACCACGCCCATTGCATATTCCTCTGTTTGCTGGATTTTGTACTTTCACTCTAAACATATTTATTTATTTATTATTAACCAGTCGCCTATGACAGAGCGAATGCTCCAATTACAATAGGCATTACAATTTGTTATATACAAATGTCATTCACATAAATACAAACACATAGTAGTTTTACACAAAATCTTAGATAGATACGAATAAAAAAATATACAAATACAAAAAATTACACACACACACACACACACACACACCCACACACACACACACACACTATATATATATATATATATATATATATATATATATATATATATATATATATATATATATATATTACTAATTTTAGACAGAGGAGAAAACTGAAAAACAGAACAAACAAAAAATAAACAAAGAAAGAAAAGTAACAAGCTATAAAAGCTTGATAATAATAAGGAAATTATACAAATTATACAAATACCACTATTTAAAAGAGAAACAGCAGTAATCAATACAAAGCAAGGTTCAAATTTGAATTCATTTATATGAATGCAATTTTGATTATAGATATATGATATAAAAGCTACAAGTTATATTTGTGACTATAAATATATCATTTCAAAATTGGATCTGTTTTATTTGTATATTATATCTAAAATGTTATTTAAACTATATGAAAAGTTTTTAATATTAAAAGCAAAATCCAAATCAATTCCAGTCGAGACAATATTATTGTGTTTACTTAATAATCTAATGATTGGAGAATTTTGATGGAATTCTTGTTTGATTTGTTGCAATAAAATGGCTGTCTTACTCTTAATACCTTATAATTGGCATTAAAGTTTATCAACTGTAAAAGATTTTCACACTCAAGTATACCGTTAATAAGTTTGTATAGTAACATATGGTCAGCCATTTCGCGTCTTCGTTGAAGTGTATCACATGAGAAATAATTTAGTAATGCGATCTGCATATGAAGATCTCTTATATTTTTTTGTAGTAAATATGTCGTAAAAATTTATTCTGAACTTTTTCAATTTTATTGATATGGTATGACATACGTATATGGGTTCCATGCCGTACTCCTGTGTTCTAACTTTCTTCGTACAAGATTATTAAATAAATATACTAAATAAATCTTTGGAGTTTCTTAAAACAAAGCCAAGAATTTTATAAGAATCATTAACTACTTTTTCAATATGAGTATCAAAGGTGAGTTTGTTGTTTAACCATATTCCCAAATCCTTGGTAATGTTTTTTTTCTACTTATAAAATTACTGTTTATTATATATTTGTGAGTGTATCTTATATGTCGTCGAGCAAAAGAAAGTACAAAGCATTTATTGACATTAGAAGAAAGCTTATTTGTTTGTGACCAAACGTAACAATTATTTAAATCGGATTGAAGAGCTAGACAGTCAATCTCATGATTTACTCTCTTGTATATTTTTACATCATTGTAAACAATAAGCACTTGGAGTATTTAATTGCTCGTGGTAAGTCATGAATATATAATAGAAAAAATAAAGGGCCCAAATTTGAACCATGTGGTACGCCTGAGTGCACAATAAACGGGAACGGAAAGGAGGTTACCTGATTATATGTTACAAATTGGGTTCAACTACTTAAATAAGAAGTTATTAGTTTTAATAAACTTATGGAAAAGCCAAAGTTTGATAATTTCTAAAGTAACATCTACTGGGGATCCCTCATTAAATGGGTCAGAAACAAATTGGGTTAATGTGATCAAGTTAGTTGTAGTACTTCTGTTCGGGTAAAACCCATGTTGCTCTGTAGTTATAAGTGGTTTGACATGCCTAAATATTTTCTTTATAAATAATTTGTTCAAGTATCTTAGACGGAGCGGAAATGAGAGGTATACACGTAGGTCGATAGTTTTTTACATCACAAGGATTACCAGATTTAAAAATGGGGACTACTTTACTAATTTTCCAAATATCAGGAAATATTTGGGTTTTTAATATCTGATTAAATATATGACGTATAAGCAGGAATTTGATCCGCACCACTAGATTTACTTGATTTTATTTCTTTACAGATTCGTTGTAATCATCATTAGTTACTGAGTGAATGTTCAAACAATGAGTTACCTGGGTATAGGAAGGTTCAGGAATTGAATGTGAGGGGGGAGTAGTGGAATACACACTGTTAAAATACTTAGCATAGGAATTGGCAATTTCCTCGCTGGACTCAAGATTATGGGCTTCATAAGTCATTTGTTTCTGTTTGCTTAAATTTCTCTTTTTGTTTTTAATGAAATCCAGAACATCTTTGAGTTTACAGTAATATTTTCCTCAAAATTTTTCAAATAAGACTTATATGCCTTACTTATCATACTTTTTAAATTCCTACGTGTCTCTATAAACATAATATTGTTATAATAGGATAAGTTCTTCCTTTTCCTATAATATTCCTTGCTCTTTAAAGTTCTTATTATTTCTGATGTGAACCAGCTTGGATATGATCTTTTATAACTTTTCTTTTGGGGGACATACCTACTTATAACTACGTCTAATAATGAGTAGATTTGTGATAATGCAGTATTAGGATTATGATGTTTGATTATTTGATCCCAATTTTCTCTCTCCAGGTCCTTATATAGGCCATTATTGAAGTGATGAACAGCATGTGAGAAGTACTGGGATTGATACCCAGCATCTCCAAATCTTTTTAGCTGCTTTCTCCTCTTCATGAATTTATTTACTTGTTACAACCCTTACGATAGAAGTAATCCGACGATTGTTAACAAAGCAACAATACACGATGTGCTTAAAAGGAAACCCAAATTTACATAATCGCTGCACAATGTTACCATAAAATTCATGAAGTAAGTCTTGACGTTTTCCTGGCGACGAATGATGAATACATTCTCTCGGGCTATCGACGAGGTCAATTCTGGAAAAGTTCTCGAGCTTTCGAGAGCTAACGTCACTCTCATCTACAGAGCAGAAGCCGAAGCTCGGAAACTTTTCCAGAATTGACCTCGTCGATAGCTCGAGAGAATTTATTCATCATGAAATTGATCTTTGCTGGTAATTTAAGGACCTCCTCCGTGGCTGTGAGGTCTAAGGCGCTGTGCATTGGGCTCCGACTGCGGGACGGCATGGGTTCGAGTCCGCCTGGGTTCTCGGCCTGTGTATGGGACCGGTGGCAACCCACCATCGTGAGGAAAATGGAGAGCTACGAGTGAGTAGCGTAATGTGGTCTCGGAAATCTCCTATAACAGCTGGGGGTTCGACGTGCTGACCCCACGTCACCCCATTGCCGGTTAAAGATCTCCACACCTATAGGTAGGAATGTGGGAGGAAGACTGGCAGTCGAGAGATTTGCTTAGGCCCTTCAAGGGCTGTCGAGCCACGGGTTATTTTATTATTATTGTATTGCAATTTAAGAGAATAGGTTTAAGGGACAGCTGTAAAATAGAACAGTAAGTATGACGACCAACCATTACGAATATCGAACCCGCAGTTTTATTGATAACCAATACATCGATATGGATATATTGGCTGATACCGTTAGAACAACGAATAACCCGTCCCATTTCTATATCTGTCCTGAAACTTAAGATCAAGTTCTATCCTCACAAGCGTCAGTCTTCTGCCTTGCGTATCCAGTGCAGTTGCCTTTTGATTAGGTGGTTGTTCGGGTAGATCACTGTTGCGCTCAAACCTTTTGCAGTTTAGTCTAAACATAGCTCCGCAAAAAAGAATTTTGCACCTAACTCACGCTGGCTACGATTTACGATAACATATACGCGCTGCTGTTAGAACCGATCTATTTAGTCGCACGAGAATGTCAACACGATTGATAGTACAAAATGGATCCCATCAAAGCAGCCAAAAATGAAGTTAATTCCACAATTAGATTCATTCTATAATTATACACTGTATGTTAACATGTATGTATCCTATCATATTGCAAATTATATGTATGTATCCTTACGTTTGTGTTCTTGTATATCCACAAAACTCATCTCCATATAAACAAAATAAATAAACAAACAAGGAATACTATAAATATGCCCTGCTCTGGAAACCAGAGTGCACAAATACCCTATTGCTAGGGACATTGAATTTTCGCGATGCGCGAAATCGCGAAATGTGAAAACCAGATGCAATTTTGAACATTCTGCACCTAACTACACCCCCAATGATGAAATATGCATGAGTTTTATTCGCGAAGTAATGCGAAATGTGTGCTTTTCCACGAAATGAACGCTTTTTCGCGAAATAACCGTGAAATATCATCAAATTAAGTAGAAAACACGCAAAAACCGGCAATCGAGGTTGTGCGCGCAAACTGTCGATTTGTAACGAAACGTTTGCCTAAAGTTTCCTACCACTTGCAGCTGAAGAACGTTTTATCTTCGATCACATCAGGAAGACGCTGCAAATTGGGATTTCCCATGCACATAATCTCAGTTCGAAAACTTTGCTCCCTGTCAAGCTGCATTCCTCTCTTCCCCCGAATGTCTACTCAACTTCCAGTTTCATTGAACTTGCTAGCTGTAGCAGCGATACGATTAGTCTGTTCTCGCACATCAAGGGAAACAATGGTGTCATTTGTGTTCAGTCATGAATGAATTTTGTTTATCATCATGTGATTTTAAACATGTGTTTGTGTATGTGCAGTTGTGATTATTTTATTTGTTGGACAGCAAGGATATCCTTTAAATACATACAGTGAATAAATCACTTGAGATATGCAATTTAGAAATGAAGTGATTTTGTGTTGATGTTTTCTTTTTGGTTGGACAGCTAAGGACTTGTGTGTGTGTACAGTATATAAAAATGAAGTAGTTTATCAATTTATAGCTCTTTTGTATGTTGTTTTCTCTCATAATGAAAAAGTGTGTGCCTTTTTTTTTCACCGTGGGTATATACCGCTGATCTAACATTTTATTTACAGCTCTCCTCAGTTTTTATTTACCATAAATTTGTCTCCCTACCTATTGCAAAGTGTAAAACTAACGAATCTCAAATTCACATAACCCAACTTATATCCGTTACCATATCACAGCACCTAGTACATATATATTCTATACATTCATTCAATTGCTACCCTCACAACATATTTACAACTGTTCGCAATCTCTGAATGGTTTTATTCTATTTACTTACTCGCAACCCCCCAAAGAATAAAATATAGAATATAACATAAAATAACATACATACAACAAATTCCAAACTTTCCATATGCTAACAGAGACGACTCGTTCTGGATACCAAAATAAGTCTTGATATTAATTCACATTTAAATATTACTGTATAACATACAACATATCGTATCCAAATTATGTGTGTAACATTGTTCTATATCTTTTCTTCTCTTTTGTAGTATATATGTAATTGTATTGTATAAATAAATAATTTATAGAAAGCAATAGCGGGGGAACTGCTGGTTGACATAAGCTCATACCCTCGAATGTATGCGGGCCTACTTCGGGGTTCCCCCCTTAAACGAATCTCCGAATATAAGTAAAAAACACTCAAATATATGAAGTGTATCACTGTATCGAAGACATTTGTAACTGTGGTTTCACCGTCTAAATCCAAACAAGGTAAAACAGAAACAAAGAAACGAACATATCACTTGTATGTAGTAAGTAGCTCCTATTAATTAACTCATAATGAATGGATAATCATTTTCTTCCCGAAAATACACTTCCCGGCGACAAGGAATATATTATGCCCAACATCAAATACAATAAAGCCTAAATTCCGAAAACCAGTAGAACGGGAACAGCCTACCTCTTTGGCAGCGTGGAGAGGGAATCGGAACGCCACAAGCGTCAGTTAAGTAATTTCTCTAGCTGCTGGACATGCATGGTACTTTCACTTCTCTATAAGCCTTTACAATGTGTATTATGTTATATGGGGATGTAGCTCAGATGGTAGAGCGCTCGCTTAGCATGTGAGAGGTACTGGGATCGATACCCAGCATCTCCAAAATGTTTTTCTCTGCTTCCTCCTTTTTAAAATTCACATTTTGTTCCAACCCATACGATAGAATTAATCTGCGGAATGTTAAGAAACTAAGGACTTGATTGTTAACACGGGTTCCTGTAATCTCAACAATGTTATAAAAAAAAAAAGGTAATAGAGATATTGCATTATTTCAATTCGTTTCTCTGCCACTTTTGGCTAATTGCGAAGATGGGAATGGAAAGTGACAAGGCAAAACTGATGATAGGACAGTCACAAACACACGTGGACAAGACACAAGTTCACAGGGGATTATGGACTACTGGCTGTGAGTCCAGACGCAATAACTTTGCTTGTCTGCAACAATGCAGTCCAGGATGTCTACTACGTGGAAGGGAGGTTAACATTTGGGTGTCTTCAGAAAGTCGCCGTTACACCCCGCTAGGAAACGAGACTTGATATTCTCTCTTCTTGTCTTCTGTGTGAGGAGCTCTCGATCTTATCTCAAGTTGTAAATGTCCATCTCCTTTTGTCTCCTCTCGATTTATAAAGACTATATCGGTCTCGAAGCATAAGGCTGAGTCTCGTCATGGTCTCCAAACAGTATACGCAACATATACAGAAGGTTGTTCGGGATCTCTGGTGACGATTTTGAAAGCCGCTGGTGGCCCTGTTATCAACGTCAGTCCGTCCAAACGGTGCATGCTGAGTCACGTCAGTACCGAGAACGCGTGTGCAGAGTCTTGTGCCATTTACCTACAACGATGCAAAAGAAAATTGAACCATACTGGGAGGGCTACATAACAGCCCTTTCCGATGCTAAATATAGCTATTCGGAAATCAAAGGAATGTGCAAGAAGCTTGGTTTTGTGATATCGAAGAACGGGATCGGTGCGGTATTGAACAAAAAAGGCAAAGGCCAACTGGGCCTAATTCCACAGGGGAAGAAACAGGCATATCCACGAGCAGCTACGAGTCGTACACCGGACATAGTGAGAAAAGTGAAGGCCCTTGTGTCAGGTGGTAACCCTGCCCCCCAAAAGGAGTATCGCACGTAAGTTGGGAATGTCTGTGTCAACAGTGAACACCATAATCAAGAAGGACCTGCAACTAGAAATGCGGCATAAGCGGCGAGTTCACAAGCTGTTGCCTCGTCACATTGCGGAACGTCGCACGAACGCTAGAAAGCTCTATGAGACCTATCTTGCAGGGGAGAAATGGAAAAATGTGGTGACATTAGACGAAGCATATGTCTACCTTAGTGACTGTCACAAACTCCGCGCGATTTACTACCGCCCTCGCGACAAAAACAATTATCAAACATTGTATCGAGAATGCCAGGAAAGTTTTCCACGGGGTTTCATGATCATCGCTGGATACTGCTATAATGGCAAGCTAGCAATTCGCCGTGTAGATAATAATGTGAAGGTGAACTCCACGTACTATCAGGATGAGGTTTTAATACCCATTTATAACATAGATATCCCGGCACTGTATGCGGGGGCCGAAAACCAGGTCTGGATGCACCAAGATAAAGCATCCAGCCATACCTCCCGTTCGACTCGTCTGTTCTTACAGCGAATGGAGGTGGAAACTGGCATCCGTACAATTCCTTACAGCGACATTCCGGTCAAGGCGCCAGATGGGTCACCCATGGACTTCTGTGCATTTGGACTCCTAAAACGGGTCTTAGGAAAGACGTCCACGCACTCTCAATGGCCTCTGGAAAGCCTGTGAGGAGGAGTGGGAAAAGTTGGACATGATAACTCTTCGGAAAAGTCTGTTGCAATGGAAATTACGTTGTCGAGCTATAGCGCGGAATGCTGGTTTTCTAATTCAGCATGATCGTTGGTGGCGACATGGGTTTTCATGAACTTATCACCCTTCCAACATTGTCCTCAGAGATCCCGAACGACCTTCTGTATAGTCAGTCGCTGAACAAAACCTTCACAGCGGGAAACAGGTTTCAATGGTTATTTAGGACATTCCAGTTAAACAACACCGGTGTCTTTATTTTTTAGAAAAATCTGAAAAAACAAGGTTTCTATGTGTACCATGCGAAAACATCTGGAGATGCTGGGTATCGACCCCAGTACCTCTCACATGCTAAGCGAGCGCTCTACCACCTGAGTTACATCCCCAACTGGAGAATACCGCTATATGAACTGGTATCGTTTTGCATAAAGCGGAATGTAATTAAATCATACCTCGGATAATTCATGCAAATCCTCTTCTTAGAAGTTAAAGCGAGACGAACGTCACTCAACATTCTCTGCACAAAATGTGTTACTCCGTTGTATCTAGCAGTTGTATAATTTCACCTCAAAGGCTTTAAATTTACATTTATCGTTGCCAAAATATTTGAGACTTGGCCCCGCATCAATTCTAAATTGCGCAATACATTTATAATATTCTATGTTAGATTTCTTTCCCACTATACGCTCCAAGGCTACTGGGAATGTAGTTTCCTACACTTAGAAAATGATATCTCCACATAGTTCGGAAAAAATCTACATAACGGGAACGTGCACGTAATGTAGCGATAATCGATTTCTCGTCCACCATTTTGAAACTTGCCCAAATAAAATAATGTACCTTTTTTTTCAGATATTTTATTACGTTGCGAATTTGATCTAAATCACTCCAAATTTAAGTCAGTTATCGGAGGCACAACTTTCATCACATTGCTCCTATGTTGACGGCTAAGTAGCCTTTCGGATTCCCAAAAGTTATAAAGCACAAAACACAAACTAATCCTCAAGGAGAGACATGATTTAGTGTGGTCAATAAAAAAAAAAACAAAAAAAAACATTCTAACGTGCAATTTTATTACTGAATTCAATAGAATGAGTAAGTACTGTCAAGAGAATATTGTCGTTGTCAGGAAGATATTGCAAAACACGCTGAAATTATTAGAACTTATCTTGAAAAACAGCCTTACACGATGTATTGCCACTTCAATTTTACCATTATATGGCTTGTGTGCTAAAATATATATATATATATATATATATATATATATATATATATATATAAATTATTTAAATTTTAAGATGTTCCATAATAAAAAGCAATTTATCTCCTCACAGCAATGGACAGACATAAAAGTGAGATTCGAAGATCTCGAAATACTCGCAGGGCCTCCCCGATGATGCCGTGGTAGCGTCGTCGCCTTGTAATCAAGAGGTTCCGGGTTCGATTCCCGGTGGAGGCACATAGTGGTTCGGATCCCAATTTAAACTAGGTCCAGTCCCGATTAGCCTTGGAAAGCTTCTATTGAGGTTAGCTAATCCCCGGGAGTTATGCAACACACATAACGTAATGCAAGGAAGCGAGAATATTAGGATCTAGGTGTCTCACTGTTATTGCAGGGGAGTGTGCATATTCAACTTCCCTCAGAAAAGTAATAATATAAATATTATTATTACAATTATAGGTATTTATTATTATTATAAGTATAGAACGAAAGTATAGTCGGCAACCATTAGGCTGATTTTTCTCATAGATATAAGACAGGTGAAGTATTATTCCCATAAAAATTTCTCCGTAATTGAGAAGAAAAAGTTGGAGATGCTGGGTATCGATCCCAGTACCTCTCACATGCTAAGCGAGCGCTCTACCATCTGAGCTACATCCCCATATATAGCATATGAACTATACGCACAAGTTGACACTGTGGTCAGTAAAGTGGAACATTGCCACACCCAAAGGACCAGAGGCGAATTCTTATAACTCTTGACTTCAAGTCCACTTTAGACTCAGAAGATCAATCGGGACTGGAGCTACAGTTTAAACTCAGAACTTATGTGTGTGTCTGCGAGGAAGCGAACCCGGGATCCCGTGATTATAAGGGCTTAAATAAACCTTATTATCTACATGTAGCACGGTAATCACTGGAGAATCGAGGATAAAAGCTGGTTTATCCATTTTTTGCAAGACAAGTGCGGGTAAGTCAACTGCAAAATATGCAAGGCAGTACTTAAAGCAACGGCTTAAAACTTGCTTCATTCATGGCCATGTAGTACCTCAGATATTGCCCTCCAGGTTCGAATCCTGCATAAGACATGGATGAAATACGACATGGATGTTTGTATTTGTCTCTCCTGGTAGAAAACAATGAGAAGCAAGGATGGGCGTAGTAGGGGGGGATGAGGCTGTTGATAAAACTTGATTAGTAAAATAATAAATAATAATGATAATAATCCATGGCCGACAGCCCTCGAAAGGGCCTGAGCCCATCTCCCGTCTGCCAGTCTCCCTTCCCCAATTCTACCTAGAGGTGTGGAGTTCTTCAACCGGTAATGGGCTGACGTGTGGTCAGCACACCGAACCCTCAGCCGTTATAGATTTCCCAGACAGGGTTACGCTTCTCACTCGCAGCTCCCCAATTTCCTCACGATGGTGAGTTGTCACCGGTCCTATACACAGGCCGAAACCCCAGGGACTCGAACCCATGGCAGCCCGTTCTCTAAATATCAGTAGATTTATACTGGCCAGCCTTAAAAATTATACTCCGATCAATTTTGGAAGTTTTGATTTTAAAATTTCAATATAAATATCCAGTAACCTAACTGTTTCTTCAACTGTTGAAGAAAATGAAACTTTTTCATCAGAATCAATATTTTCCCAAGTATTACACACAGTCTATGTCTATGTTAGTCACACACTAACAGTCTATGAAATTCAAGGAGGCCATGAGCTCCTAATATTATTATATAAAGGAAAAACACTGAACTTGATACGTCGGTGTAAATTTGCAGTCAACCGTAAATAATTATGAATACAAACAATTGATTCTCCCATCAATAGACTTGAGTGTAAAGAAAATATGCAAAAAGACAAATAAACGTTTGAAAAAAAATTGTGTAGTTAACAGAGCTGAGTCTTAACGTCGAGAAGCTAACTGCAAATAAATGCAAGGTTTTTGCAAGGTTGCTTGCGTAATGTAAAGCAGCTGTAAAATGTGGAACAGCGATTGCCTTTCTTACTTTCACTCAATGTGTGCATTAAGAGCTTGCCTTAAATATGGGAATGTAACAGTTGGGCTGAAAAGTTCGTAGGCTAACATAGTAAAAAATATTTTTTTGACAAAATTCGATTTTATTATTCAATATAGTTGCCTTTGAGGGCGATACAACGATTATAGCGGTCATACAATTTTTCGATGCCATTTTTATAGTACGATTTATCTTTAGCCTCAAAATAGGCCTCAGTTTCGGCGATTACCTCTTCATCAGTGCTAAATTTCTTTCCAGCGAGCATTCTTTTAAGGTCTGCAAACAGGAAAAAGTCACTGGGGGCCAGATCTGGAGAATATGGTGGATGGGGAAGCAATTCGTAGTCTAATTCATATAATTTTGCCATCGTTTTCATTGATTTGTGACACGGTGCATTGTCTTGATGAAACAGCACTTTTTTCGTCTTCGAATGGGGCCGTTTTTTCGTGATTTCATCCTTTAAACGCTCCAACAACGCTATGTAATAATTGCTGTTGATGGTCTGGCCCTTTTTGAGGTAATCGATGAATATAATACCATGCGCATCCCAGAATACGGATGCCATAACCTTGCCAGCCGACTGTTTGGACGCTTTGGATTCGGTTCATCACGTGCAGTCCACTCGGCTGACTCTGGAGTGTAGTTATGGAGCCATGTTTCATCCATTGTAATATATCGACGGAAAAAATTCGTGTTGATTACGGTTGAATATCACTAAACATTGCTCCGAATCATCAAAACGTTGTTGCTTTTGATCGGTTGTGAGCACGCGCGGAACCCATTTTGCACACAGCTTTCGCATGTTCAAATATTCATGCACAATATGTCCAACACGTTCCGTTGATATTTTTAAAGTCTCAGCTATCTCGATCAACTTCACTTTACGATCATTTAAAATTATTTTGTGGACTTTTTTGATGTTTTCATCGGTAACAGCCTCTTTGGGGCGTCCACTGCGTGCATCGTCTTCGATGCTCATTTCGCCTCGTTTAAATTTAGCAAACCACTTCTCAACGGTTGATTTTCCTGGTGCAGAGTCCGAATAATGTTTATCAAGCCAAGCCTTGGCTTCAACAGTATTTTTTTTCGCCAAAAAGCAATGCTTTATTAACACACGAAATTCTTTTTTATCCATTTTTTCACAATAACAAAAGCTGCTTCACTCACAATGCTATATCTCACGAACTAATTATCCGGCAGCTGTGAAATTTATACACGTATCTTTTGAAGGTTAGTACTAAGCAAAAATCACATGGATTTAATTCTAGTAACGCCATCTATGAGTCAGCCTATGAACTTTTCAGCCCAACTGTTAGCTCAGATGGTAGAGCGCTCGCTTAGCATGTGAGAGGTACTGGGATCGATACCCAGCATCTCCAAAATCTTACAATAAGTCTCGATTTTTATTGGCCAGCCTTAGAAATGACATTCCAAACAATTGTGCAAGTTTACATTTAAGAATCAAAAAATATATCTTGAGGCACTGGTGTATGCATAGGGGAGCTGATGGAGCTACTCCCGAAATTTTGAAAGAAAAATCAAAATTTTCAAACGAAATCAGTGATGAACTTTGGAGAAACCAAAGTTGTAAGTGCAAGCAAGCTACCATTAAAATGAGCCATTATTACAATTTTTTTGAGTAAATAGAGTAAGAAACTACAAATACACGAAATATTGTATTGCATATACCGTTCCCCCTCTTAAACGCCGCTATAGTACTATCCGCCTTTACAATTCCAGCCTTCCAGGATAAAATCCTGCGTATGCCAGTGTCTTGAGGAACCGAAGTATTTAAGGAAATTAAAAACATTTTACATTAGAACCATTAATATTTTTCAACGGTTATCAGGCATTAGAAACAGAACTTTTAATAGGCGGTGAAGTCACGAAGGTATGAGCTTCTGATATTATAATACGAAACGGAGTTATCACACCATATTCCAATCGGCAGAAGAAAACATAAATAAGCATTATTAGTAAAATTGCAAAATCAGTTGTAAATAATAGTTAATGCAAACCTTGAAATCAGTCATAAATAAACGAGAGTAAAAATTTAAATGTTATGAATATTGCGGAGTGAATAAATAAAGCTCAGCGTAAACATCGAAAGATCAACTGTAAACATACTCCAAGTGAATTACAAGACAGTTGTTAACATTGCGGAGTCACACATAAGTGAGCGTTGTTGTAAACATTGCAGAAGTATTATAATAATTTGTTTAAACAACTCAGGCCACAAATTAATAAACGTCAGTTCAAACACTGAAGACTCGAATACAAACACAATAGCCACGTGCAATCATTACGATGCTAATTGTAAATATTGCAAATAACTGTAATTGTAAACATTAGGACTGAAACATAAAGAAAAGCTTTTTCTATTACGTTTACATTTGCGACTGTGTGTAACAATTTAGTGACTACATTAGGAATAAATAGGGTGACCATACGTCCCGTTTTGACAGGGACAGTCCCGTTTCCCGGTCGTCTCGTCCATATTATTAAGAAGCCACTATTTACCCCGTTTTATAAAAGTCTAGTTGTTATCTTGAAAATCAAGTCTAAATTTGAGACATTTCATGCTAAAAAAAAGGTGTATTGTTTCGTACGTGTTCTGTTATTTCTGGGCAGTAAATAAGCATGCAGTTTCTTTACGGAATTGCAACAAAGAATTAAATTCCCTGCATCTTGACACAAACTCAAAAAAAAATATCTGGAGTTGTGTGTATGATTGAATTGTTGTCCACTTTATGTACAGTAAGTTTAATTGAGACTGGACCTACAGTTTAAAGTGGGATGCGAACCACTATGAGCCTCCACCGGGTATCGAACCCGGGACGCTTTGATTACAAGGCGACGACGTTAACACTACGCCATCGGGGAGGCCAATTGTGTTGGTAAAGAGTAAAGCTGCTCTCAAGAAGATTGGTTTCTCTGCTAAATACTTTTGGCATTACTCAACTTGTGCATAAAGGTTGATCAGAAAGGACCAGAAATATGACATTTATGTTTCGCCCGGCAATTTTTTCTCTCGTTTATTTATGAGTGATTTCAAGGTTTGCATTAACAATTAATACATTTTGTCAATGGGATATCATATTTCACTTAGCTATTGTTCATTATGTTATGTGATTCACCCTTTTAATAAATAAATAAATAAATACAATACATTAATAATAACAATAATTTTATGAATAGGCTTAACTGATTTTTCAGGAAAGTAAATGGGGGGATGATCTCCTTGGGATATCCCGTTTTGGGGTCAAACTATTATGGTCACCCTAGGAATAAACCAATTTTCAGTTACAAAAATTCAAAACAACAGTGTAAATATCTACACTGTGCGAATAAAGTTTCTTGCTTTGGATGGGGGGGGGGGTGGCCAGCTCAGTGGCGTATATGTGATTTCATTTTGGAGGTAGGTTTTTTTGTATGCAAATTTAAATCTTATGATTACATTTACAAGTAATTTAGAAACGCTTAATGTATTTCCATTCTAAGAAAAGCCAAACTCATGCATTAGAAAGAGCTATTGAACTAGCAACACCGAAAACTTGATCAAATTCTATTGCCAAGTTCAAACTCAATGCTCAACTAACCTACCTTCAAGTTTCTTGTGAACATGTAAAATATTCCATGAAAACGTAGGTGGGAAACAACCTGCTGTTACGAAAGTGAAATCCTTTATGACTAGACCGTTAATGGGCACGAATGATTTTTCAATTGTGTTTCTTTCGTAGGGGCTCCCGCGGCTCCCTCTTAGCCAAGTAGTGTCGACCTCCGTGGCGAAGTGGTTAGCAGAGCGCGCTACAACGCCAGGGGTTCCGGGTTCGAGTCCCGGGTAAGGCATGGGTATTTGTGATTGTCCGTCCTGAAGAGTCCTGAAATTGAAATGTAAATGATATGAGTGAATGAAGTGTGATGGGGAAAGCTTCCGCTTAGGGGCTTTCCTTTAAAAAAAAAAAAAAAAAAAAAAAAAAGTGGTTAGCGCTCTTGCCTTTGGTGCGAGCGGTCCCGGGCTCGATTCCCGGTAGGTGCCACCAAATTTTCGGCGTTGACCCAGCGTCGTGAGGACAATTGGAAAGGTACTTCAAGAAGTAGCGGGCTCCGGTCACGAAAGCCAGAAAAACAGCGGCGATGGGATCCGATGAGCTGACCACGCGTCACCCAATAAAAAGCCGCTCTGGCAGGCCCCGGCCCTTCGAGGGCTGTTCCGCCACTGAGTTTAGTTTAGTTAATTTTTTACATAAATAAGTTACTGTACGCCTTCGATTTCGTTTTCTTTGAGGGGGATAAAAACATCCCTGTCAGATATAAAAATACATTTCTTTTACCGGGGATAATTTTGGGGAGGGGAATCCCCGATATCCCCCCGTCAATTCGCACTATATCTATGCGAAAATTATTCTGAATGCATTACCTACACTATGAAATATTTCCTAATTCAAAAAATGTTTTTCAAAACGCAGCTATTCAGTTTCTAGCCGGTTGATGCGACTGTGACCTTTTTTAGCACCACGGCAAGCAACCGAGTGTATTGATGTGGAAGAAAGGAATGCAATTGTCCAAACTGTTTGCATGAAAAAACCTTGTAGTCGATACACGAAACAATCGTAAACATTTTGTTTATTTCTGACCTGAGCCAAAGTCAGGATGTGAGTGGCGATTTCGTGACGTTACGTTACACTTGTCCTTGATTGGCAGAATATCAAAGCGTCTTGTCTTCAGGCTTCACGCCAACAACTACATTCGAAATGTGTTTAGTCAAGCATCAAGGACATATTCACGTGGAAATTATTGCATCTATCGGTCATTGTATGCTTAGGCAGAGAGGACTGCCACGAAATATTTTTCCACTTCGACGAACGAGGCCTTTACATAAAAATTCCGAAAAATAAGATATTTGAAATTCTTCCAGAGCACTGAAGAAAATGTGTGTGTACTGCATGAATTATATTTGTAATACGTAGTTTTTATACGTCGTAAGCCTATTTCTATTACACATATTATATCTATATTATATTATATCTATTATACAGAGAATACACCCCACAGAAGATTCTCCTGAATGTTCTAAGACAGGGGTGCCTATGCAGGGCCGGTGAGACTGACGAAACACGGTTGTAGCCATATTGCATATTTCTTACACTGCACATAGTAGGCAGTCACGGATTAAGGTGGGTGCTATTGATGCTGCAGCATTAGGCCCATTCCTGAAATAGGCCCAGATGAAAACAGACGAGAATTTTTCGAAAGCTGAACAGTTTTTTCTTTTTTTGCTATATTAACCTGAAAATAAATCTTAGAATGAAATTTGGAGTCCCAATTTCGGACGCCTAGACACAGCGTTACTTATTATACAGTTACTATTATTCTTTGCGCTGTGACGTAACTAGAACGTCGTTGTGTTTATTGTTCACCGAAGATTTTAAGTTGTTGATTTGTCGATTTGTTGTTTTAAGTCCACTTTATGCACAGTATGGCTAATCAGGACTGGACCTACAGTTTAAAGTGGGATCCGAACCACTATGTGCCTCCACCGGGTATCGAACCCGGGACGAAGATTTCAAGTAAATGCTATCAATTTAGTTTACTTAGTAGCAGCATCAGGCCTAATTTCGTCTTAATCTTGCTCTGACAGTAGGCCAGAATTCTGAAAATGGGGTAAAAATCTGAATTGTTGAATAGAGATACTTTGCGCCGTGAAACGTAAAAGTTTGGGAACCTCTGCCCTAGACCATATTTTAGGCTAACGAGGCTATGGCGCCTGAACCCACAGTCAGTATAATCCTCTGTAGGGCTAGTGTTGCGTTGTTTCATACGTGAGGCGTTGCGGATACTAGAGAGCGAACTCGCAAAATACAAGTTGCGGCAGTTTTCCAAACGTCTGTCCTATTCTAAAGCTCGTGCATCTAAAGCAAATGTGTGAGTATTAGAGGCAAGGTAGACTCCTGTATGACGTTGCACGTTGCACGAGTTCTTACAGTCTCCAATGTATATGATCAAAAAAAAAAAAAAAAAACTTTTGAGTTCGACTCTAATATCCTCGACGCCTCATATGTATCATCCATTCATCTTAGCATCGTCGTTGCGATTAACCAAGAGTGGAAGAAATGTGACGTTAAACCACATCAATCGATCCGCCATGAGTCACCCAAGAGGTAGAAAAGCGGCGTAAAATAACCGATATAGAATAACGAGAGATATTGACTTTCGATATGGGCACCGAAGTTCCCGAGTTCGAGTCCCGGCCTGGGCATCAATTTCATCCTCGCGTTTAGCGAAGAGTGGAAGAAAGGTGACGTAAAGGATAACAAAACCAGAAAATAGAAAGAAAGAGGCTGACTCCGTGTCTGACACACGCAAGGCACCAATGATCTTCGTCCGAAGTGGTACCACTCAACTGGGCGTTTCGGGGAAGTGCTAAGAGGAAAGCGACAGCGACCGAGGGTGGAACGGGACGAGGGACCCAAAAGGGAAGCAGAGAAGGAAGACGCTTTACGGTTGACAAGGAGAGCGAATCAATTAATCAGGAATCCTGAAGGATACGCTCCTCCCTCCCCCCCCCCTCTGTTACGTAAGGACAACTCGGTGTATCGTAACAGTCCAATGCTCCCGGGAGCGGAAAAGTTGACGGACACGGTTCACTCGCTGCTGCATCCTGTGCCTCGCAGTGACGATGTTTGGTGTCCCTTTCAGAATCGCGTACTGACACCGCTCTGCATCGGCTTTACGGCCCAATTCAACCGCTGAAAGAGCCGTGGCGGTTGACACACTTACGACTATCGCGGCAACCATAGACAGGGATGTCACTCATCGCACAAGACACAACCAACCTCCCCTTCTGACGTCTGCCGACATACATTCATCGTTAGGCCAAATTTGTTATTTTAAGTCCACTTTTTGCACAGATTGGCAAATCAGGACTGGACCTATAGTTCAAAGTGGATTCCGAAACACTATGCAATGTAGCTCTACTGAGTATCGAACCCGGGACCCCTTGATTATAATGCGACGACGTTACCACTACGCCATTGGGGAGGCCCTGTCTTAGCATAAATAACACATTGTTGGTCAAGTCCGGAAAAACTGCAGATAAGGCGAAAAGCTGTGAGGTTGGTTGAGCCTTGTACGTTAAGTGAGACCACTATAGATAATAGATATCTCAGGAAGAGAACAACCAGAGCCACGAAGATAAAACTTGGAGGACCCAATCAGGCATGGGTTTCGGGGTGGGTCTCTATCTGCAAAAGGGCTTCCATTGGGTCTTTGAGAAGCCACAACGCCGTCTATCCTTCTTTTTATTCTAGCCGACCACCGCGGTGGAGTGGTTCACAGCGCGATACTATACCAAGGCTACCGGGTTCGAATATTGGCTAGGCATGGGTATTCTTTACGAATCGATTTCATCATCTCACTCTCGTCTTCGTGATTATTTACAAGTGGAAGAAAAGCGAAGTAAAATAAATAAACCAATCAAACATTCATGTTTTGTGCTTGCATATACGCGAGAGAGGTCAGTTTCCTTACTCGGATTTTTTTTACCTTGAAGGCTTTCAGATAATATGCGATTGTTCAGTATTTTCCATGCTATTATTTACTTCGAAAAATATAAAAAGAAAATATCAAACATGTCATAAAACGAAGATGCACGACACGCACGTACAACAAATATACTTTTTCAGTGCTCATGTAAAATTTCAAACTTTGCTGTCAACAAGTTCTCCGGATAATTTGGCGAAAGTTATTCCGTAAGCTTACACAGGCTTGACAACGAAAATTAACTAATTTTCACTGGGGTATAAGATGACTTGTATATATGAAGCAGCGCAAGTTTTCGGAAAGATTTGTTAATGATAACAGTCTGTGCTCTCGTGAGCGCGGGCAAGATTCGGAAAGCCACGCCCACTTGCGTAATTCTGTAGAATTTGTACCTTTACACTTTCACTTCTTTACATGTCTCTAATAAAAAAGAAATATACAGCATCTGGGGATGTAGCTCAGATGGTAGAGCGCTCGCTTAGCATGTGAGAGGTACTGGGATCGATACCCAGCATCTCCAATGTATTTTTTCTCTTTTTAAATGTATTTATTTGTTACAATGCATACAACAAAATTTATTACGATTTGAAGTTGCCAAAAGTACCCTGAAATACAGTTGTATGCAATGTTATCACGTATATGTAATTAATGATATTTCAAATTTTGGAAATAATTATTTGAATGCAAGTTTCATGAAGGTGGTGAGTACTGTCCATTACTCACGAAACATATAAATATCGACATGTCTATATTGGACGACACAGAGTACCGATTATTCTTTAGCATCCATAACATATGTTTGAAAACTAACCCAAAGGTAACCTCTTTCTTCAGCACAAATCTCGACCATCATTTCCGCTCAAAATTTCTCTCCATGCAAACGCCAGTCTTCTCCCTTGCCATCTCTCTTGTTGGATCCGCGTTCCGATTGGTTTGTTGTTGGGACAGACCACTGTTGCCCTCACACATTCTGCAATATCGTTTGAAAGGAGAATTCACCTAGTTCATGAATACATGTACGGACTAGAACAGCAGCTAGAGATTTCAGCGGCGTGGGTTGACGAGAATTTACAACTCACTGCAAGAAATTCACTTGGGGAAGATTCTTCTTTACACCTCTCTTTAATATGGACGCGCAAGCAGCAACTCTCAATCCATGCAGGAGCCTGCAGCAAAAGATTCAAGCTTCGATAAATAACATGTGAATGTAAAATAATAAAATAACCCGTGGCTCGACAACCCTTGAAGGATCTAGGCCGATCTCCCGGCGACGTGGGGTCAACACGTCGAACCCTCAGCCGTTATAGGAGATTTCCCAGACAGGATTACGCTACTCACTCGTAGCTACCAAATTTCCTAACGGTGGTGGGTTGCCACCGGTCCTATACACCCAGAGACTGAACCCATGCCGTTCCGTAGTCGGAGCCGAAAGAACAGTCAGTGCCTTAGACCACACGGAGGAGGAGAACATGTGAATGTATCAATTTCAAAATGTGAATTTTCACCGTGAAAGAAAAAAAAAAAAAGCAAGCTTGTCGCTTGCAATCAAATGTAGCTCCATGATAGATCCATGTTAATTAAGCAGAAAAATGAATGAATAGGCTAATCATTTTCTTCTTGCCAAATGACTTCCTGTCACAGACGCCAATAGGGGGCGCAAGAAGGACGCGTCCTCCTATCAATAATCTGGAAAAATGTATTATGTATGTGCAAAATATTGGTTTTCATTGATTGATTGATTGATTTGGTGTTTAGTTCACTTTATGCACAGTAAGGCTAATCGGGACTGGAAATACAGTTTAAAGTGGGATTCGAACCAATTTGTGCCTCTACCGGTATCGAACCCGGCACAATCCACAAGAAATAGCTCGAGTTCTGACAAAGTTATCCGATGGTTAGGCTGCACTCTGAAGACGCGGATCAGTATTCGGATCACAACACGCATTGCATAATTCCTCTAGGAGCTGGAGTTATGTACTTTCACTTCTTTATATGCCTTTATAAAGTATAGAACAGTATCTGGGGATGTAGCTCAGATGGTAGAGCGCTCGCTTAGCATGTGAGAGGTACTGGGATCGATACCCAGCATCTCCAATACTTTTTCCCTAGCTTTCTCCTTGTTTATTTGCCGAAACCAATTCGATAGAAATAATCCTCAGATTGTTAACAAAGTGACAATAACTACGGAATTAATTGAAAACACGGATTAACCATTCCACAGCGTTTTCATAAAATTGATGATGTTTTTAGAAAGAATAGGTTTAAGGACGACTTGTAAACGTTATATAGAGTAGTTAGCATCGCCAATATCGGAACAACCAATGCATGGATATATCGGACAATACCCATAGAATAACGATTAATCCGTTTCATCCCTAAAACCTGTCTGAAGTGAACCTACGGATCATCATCTTAATCAGCACAAATCTCCATCATACATTGCGCTCCGACGCCAAGGGTCTCGGGTTCGAATCCCGCTCGGGCTTGGTTGTTTGTGAATGTCCATTCATCAGTTTCATCACTCATCCCCATCTTCGCAAATTAGCCAAGAGGCACAAAACGCGAAGTAAAATAAACTAACTCAATCAATCAAATTTCCATCATTTCCTCTCCAAGTTATCTCCTCACAAGCCTCGGTCTTCTGCCTTGCCGTATCAAGTGATGTAGAGTCGCGTTCTGATCGGTTTCTTGCTGTTGCCCTCAAACATTCAGTAATGTAGTTTTTACACTCGTGACATCGTCCTTTGCGAGTACTGTCTATGTTCACCGCTGCATAGCTCCGCAAGAAAGAATTTTTCATCTTACTCACTGATGGTTGAAGGAAAAACTAGTTATGTGAATTACATACAGCCTACTATAATATATTTGCGGGACGGCATAGGTTCGATCCCGGGTCCAGTCTCCGGGAATTTTCGGCCTGTGTATAGGGCCGGTGGCAGCTCACCATCGTGAGGAAATTGGGGAGCTCCGAGTGAGTGACCGTAATCCGGTCGCGAAGTCCTACAACGGCTGGGGGTTGGTCGGGCCGACCACCCGTCCCCGTAGTCTGGCTGCAGATCTCCACGCCCCCTTGGTGGCCCGCGTGGGAGGGAGGCCAGCAGTCGGTAGGTAAGCCTTGGACCAATATTGGGCTATAGGGTTACTATCCGATATTCGATAACATATAACTCTTATGTAGTTACAATTAAATTAACTCTTATGTAGTTACAATTAAATTATGGTTCTGTTGTATTTAATCGCACGAGAATGCCAAATCAATGATACTACGAAACGAGTCTTCGAATGTCAGTAAATACATTCAAACATATCAAGCGTATCACTTTAGAGAAGACATTTGTAACTGTGTCGTTTCACCGTCTGAAAACCAAAAAGGGATTGAATTCAATTGTTGTTTGAAGTCCACTTTATGCACAGAAAGTCTAAGCGGGACTGGATCTACAGTTTAAAGTGGGATCCGAACCACTGTGTGCCTCCATCCGGTATCGCACCCGGGACCCCTTTCCAAAAAGGGAAAGAGAGAAAAAAGAAAGTAATTCAATATTAATTAACTCATAATGCAAAATAATCATTATGCTCTTGAAAAAGCACTTCCTGCCGACAGGGAATATCTTAAACACAACTTCAGATAAAGTTCCGAAAAGCAACGCAACGTCAATGGCCTTTGACAGCGTTCAGAAGCAATCAATAGCCACACCCATTACGTAATTTCTGTGGCTACTGGGCATGTGTACTTTCACTTCTCTATATGCCTTTATAAAGTATAGCATTGTACCTGGGGATGTAGCTCAGATGGTAGAGCGCTCGCTTAGCATGTGAGAGGTACTGGGATCGATACCCAGCATCTCCAGAAAACAATTTTGCTCATTTCTCCCTTTCTTCCATGTACCAGAAGTTGTTCGTGGGTAAAAAAAAAAACTGTGGGATTATTTTAATAATATTGTCAGACTATAGTTCCCACAGGAATCTATTTAATGATAGGTTTCCATCACCAAGCATAAATTCCCATCCGACGTCCATTGTAATAATGTAGACGGAAAGAGAAGATGTTGAAGAATGAACTGAACATCCATCGTATTAATGCACATTTCGATGACTACTTTCTACGAGAAGTAGGAACTTCTATGAAAACTTCACTCTGTACTCGTAATGAGGAGTAGAATATTATTTGTAGATTTCCAAATGACACAGAAATACAAAATGTAACAGCCATACGCATTATATCGAATTTAAGTGAATTGTACTCACCTCGTCTTGCTGGGCCTCTGTGGCGTCGTTGCACGCCGACCGGAGCTGGAAAAAGAAATATTATGAGAATCTTAGAGTAAATAAATAAAGAAAAGAATGATTCAAAATACACTCCTTCTGTTCGAAGTTTTGTTCCTGAAAAGCCCTTATAATAATTAACATAAATTACTGTGACTGAAATGAAATTATAGGGAAATATATTTTTAGGTTAACATTCATTTTCCAAGAGGAGCCGGGCCCTCTTTGCCTCCCTTCTGGATGTCAATGTTGTTATTTAGTTATTTTACACCGATTTTCTGCAACTTTTAGCTAATCGCAACAATGAGGATGAATGGTGATAAGATGGAAGAAATGTCAATCACACACAACAATTGATTGATTGATTTGCTTAATTTTACTTCGCTCTTGTGCCACTTTTGGATAATTTGCGAAGATGGGAATGAGTGATGATATGATGAAATTGATGAACACTCACAAATATCCATGCCCTCGGGATTCGAACCCGGGACCCCTGGAGTCGTAGCGCGATGTGCAATCACACACACACACACAAATGGACGACAACACAAGCCGTGGGTCGCCACCCCAAAGCTTCGTTAGTCTACAACAATGTAGCCGAGGCTGTAATGTGTGGAAGTGAGGTTGTCAGTTGATAATTTTCAGAGAAGGTCACTCCTTACACTTCAGAGAAATTCCTGCTCATATCCGTACGATAACTTGACAATAATAGCTACTGCTTGAGACGACTCAACTTTGCAGCTTCACACCATGAACCTTTCATATGGTCAAACAAATTTGCAATAATCTCTCCAATACACCCCCAAAACCACGTGAGATTGTCAGTTGATTGTTTTAGGAAAGAAATATAATCGGTGATCTATGAGCTGAAAATGACATTGTTGTAAAATGTGAAGTGCTGATTAACTACTTATTCGTGTGTGTTTTGGTAATTAGGTTAAATGAAAGGAAAGTACCCTCTAACCCAGGGTGCTGAAAGTTTTTGACTTAACGTCCGCCTTTTTCTTGCTACATTTTCTGTGCGACGTTCCTCTACTCAACAATAAAAAAATGTCCAGATTCGATTTGATGGTAGTTCTAAACAAAGCAAACAGTCATTTACGTTACTACGTCGTATATTTCAAAAACAATATATAGAAATAAGAATAAAATTACAGATAGTAAATGAATTACATGATGTGACACAGAAATTGGTGCGATATGTCTCTTTATACATAAAACAAATGCGTGGATGTCTTGGACAACAACAATACTTGCCATGAAGATTTCATATTCCAATGTTTTGTGTCTTCATGGGATTCTTCTTCTTCTTCTTCTTGCTCTGACCCTGTCAAACAAAAGACTGTCGACTTTGGTCAACGTTCCTGTTTTTGTAGTACTTCAGTTTTCGGTTCCCGTGTAATGTTAATGAATTCATGAGATACATGACACGAACAATAAATCCTCATTCTCTCACTTTTACACTTTATGTTTTGTTTATATTTCGATTTGACATTTCCGTGCGAATTCATAAAAAATCCAAATTAGTGGTGGGGATAAATCGGATAAAAGAGAAAGTAGAGATATAGGAAATTGAATTTTTAATTGTATCATGGATGAGCTTGCATCTCCAGGAAAGATTTCCATGGAGACGTGACAACACGTGGCGAAACTTAAGAGTTTTCCAAGATAATAATTACCTGAAGAAAAGCCACGGGAACGTATCCGACGAGGCTGGTCTTGAGGGACTTGGCCGCCCACCATCGCTGTCCTTCTTTGCAGAGCACCTGGAACAATAAACACGCAAATGTAACTGAAAAGTAACAGGTGTGAAAGAGACAATAAACTTACAAAAAATACACATATACAGTGAGAATCTGGAGAGTGCATTGTTGCAATTACCGTTCAAATTTAACGAATTTATAAAACCGGGACGCAACAGTTTCTTTAAAAATTAAATTTAAATATTTATTATGCATAAATAAACATTATAAATTGCAGTCAGGTGCACCACGAAATTTTAGACCGTCATTCCTTCAGTCAACTTTCAGTGTATAGACTGCTAGAAGTTAACGTGAAATTAACAATAAACTGCCGTTAAAATTTTTGTCTTGGCGTTAATTTACAAAAAACTGTCACCTTTCTTTTCCGTGGCTAGAATAAGAAGTAAATTGACTGATTGATTTAATTTATTTTACTTTTGGCTAATCGCGAATATGAGGATTAGTGATGACATGATGAAATTGATGAAGGAACACTCACAAGAACACCCATTGGTAACACTATTAACACTTGTGTCCATGTTTAAAAAAAACACTAAAAATGCTGACGAAGGCCGTATATATTGTTAAGAGCCATTATTTTAAAATTCGAACAAAGTGAGCTAGTTGTATTATTTAATTGGCTATATTTTTTTATATGTTGAAATAGGTCATGAGAAATGAACATTGTGCAATTTTGAGACCTTGAAAAATGTTTCCCTCCCCTGTAGAAAATGTCAAAGTTAAAGGTCAGACCGCCTTTTTTTTCATGAAAAGTGAAACATGGGTAAGTTCGGAGTGCGGAAATCAAAAACATCCCAAACTTTTGTTTTGATATACTGTTAACATAAGACTGGTTGCTTATAGACATTCAATTGTTTTGATGGGACATCGTTGCTTTCCATTGTTATGCGGCAACAAAGAGGGTCCAAAACGCAGTTTTCCCCTGTTTTCGGCCCTTAATATCTAGGTTAAGCAACACTACCCCAAAGATTTGTTTACTGGGCATTGAAGCTCACTATTAGGACAAGCTACCTGATATAGCACATTACTGTGATATTGGTGCTGTTAGCAGATATAACCAACCCTTTGAATACTCAAAAATTGCTAAATCCGGATCTTTAGAATTAGGCCTATCTCAAAACAGCATGAAGGTAAAAATACACTAAGTATGCCAACTTGTAGGTGAATATATGTACTAATACCAGGAAATTAAAAAACTTTAGGACCTCGTCCCATTTTCGAGAATTTTTTTTTTTTAAATATTCGGAAATGTCAATGTAAATTTTCACACATCCTCCCCTATCAGTAAGTGAAACAGACCTTTCTCCTACTTTTCTTTGTTCCAAATGGAACAGCCCATGTCTTGACAAGTTGTGGGACAGTTTTCGTCTTTCTTTATTTGATAGATATCGTAGTGGTAACGTCGCATCCTTGTAATCAAGGGATCCCGGGTTTGATGCAAGGTTGAGGTACAAGTTTAAACTTTAAACTGCAAGTCCCCAGTCCCGATTAGCTTTCCTGTGAATAAAGTGGGCTTAAAAACAAAGCTCTATATACAGTGGCGTACCAAGGACCAAACCCAACCAGGACCTTTCGACTGAAAATCACCAGCAGAGTCTGTACTAAGACGACCTGTGGTTTTCACTCGAGTACCTTTTTCTCACCGCTAACAAGCATTTTGATCTTTCGCAGGCAACAGCTACTTCAAGATATACTACGTAAAGCTACAGCTTGGAATAGCGGTATCAAATAAAGCTGTTGATGTCAAATAAAAGATTTGTGATCGAGAAAACAGCAACAGTATGGAATAAAATTAATCAATTGATAGAAACAAGCCGTTCAAGGATTAAGAACAGAAGATTCCTATCTGTATAGCTGGCAACGATCAGGTGTTACCTTAGCCTTAAGAACAGTGTCCGATTAAAGAATGTAACGATACCTGTAGAGTCCAAAGGAGCCGGACGCGTGGGTACGTGACAGTGTGTGTACATATAGTACAGTATTGAGACAAACAAGAAAAACTTGCAAATGAAAATTTTAATATTTCAGCCTGCATAGAGACAGATAAGAAATTTTGATGATAATTTGCAGTTGAGTGCAGCTTAAATACATTCAATAATTAAACTTACATTAGTTTAATTATGTAATAGCTGTTAATACTTTAACAAACAGCCATGATATTTCTTTTGCTGATGTTGTGATTTCCCCTTCATCTATTTCATCTTATCACCATCCATCTTCACATTATCAATTAGCTAAAAGTGGCAGAAACGCTAAGTAAAATCATTAATCATTTTTACTGTAGTTGAATGACAAAGGAAATTGGCAGAATTAAACTAGCATTTCTAGTCAACTTATTATAGTGCAAAGAAAGACATACTTATTTAGGAAGCACATTTTTTCTGTAAGCATGATCGTTTATTTATTGAGTTTTCCTGGCGTGAGCAAAGGAATTGTTAAGAGGGGGGGTTGCCCACCGTTCCCTACTCTTGACGCCGTCCCCGCCTGTCACACTGGGAAATATGGGCGTAAACATTAGCTCTAACGTCAGTTGCAGGGGTAATTAATTTCGTTTAAGGAAGATTCATTGGCTACAATGTGGCATCGACAGTTGTGATTAATGGTGTAAAAAAAGCTAAGAGTTCTGGCTACCATTTTGCACATCAAAAGGAAACAGTACATGAACATGAATCAAAAATCCGTTTTCTGAACAATAATATACTGAGTTCAAAATTCACCCCCTGAAAATTAGCATCGTTCATTTAAAATTTTAAAGAAAAAACACTATTTTTATAATTGGAACAGAAAGAAAAGTCCAGATAATTGTTATTCCAAAAGAATAATCAAATAAAAAATGGCGTTAGTTCGAAAAGTTACGTGTAAAATGTAGGAACTTCATGTTTTCTTATTCTGCCACTTGATCCGAAGATTTAAGTCGGCAGAATGGTTAGCACAGAGCACTACGACACCAGAGATCCCGAGTTCGAATTCCGATCTGGGAATAGGTGTTCTTTGTAAGTGTTCCTTCATAAATTTCATGTCATCACTCATCCTCATATTCGCAATTAGCCAAAAGTAGCAGAAATGCGAAATAAAATAAACCAAATCAATTAATCAATAAGTGTCAGCGTAGTCTTGTGGTTAAGGCAGGTGATCCAAATGCCAGAGTTCGAAGGATCGAATCTCCTCCATGGTTAACCTTAATATAATAATAATAATAATAAAAAAAACAGTCCAAAGACTTAATAAGGCGACGAGTTTTCACATTTCTAAAAGTAGAATAGAAATTGCAAAAAAAAAGAAAGAAAAAGAAATACCCATCCCTAGAAAATAACAAAAATGTTCACCACATATTGCCTTTATTTTACCAATTATTCATGATACGCGTACATACGTATGTATATACCAAATTATTGGACTCATTGTAAAAAAAGAAGCACATTTCCTTGTTTTGAAAGTGTTCTAACTAAATATATTTGAAGACTGTTATACTTTTTTTATGGGATTAAACTGTTTATCTGTTTCGATATACAGGGTGTCCATAAAGTCCTGCTACCATTACAATGAAACATACTGTAGCTCCTAAACTATATGAGATAAAGACATGCGGATTTTTGCAACGAGTTCTACAGCTCTCAAAGTTTTAATAAGTAGCGGTATGTTTTTATTATTTTTTATTTTAATTTTGCAGATTATGTTGTGAGGGACCTTTTGGATAGACATTTCCTGGCAACCGCGCTCCCCTGATATCACCCCCTTGGATTTTTTTCCTTTGGTATGTCAAGGATCGTGTCTACGAAACCCCTGTTCCAGATATTGTCACACTTCGTACATGGATTGCAGAAGTTCTCGAACAGGTTGATGCTGCATGCTGCAGCATTTATGGATGGAGATCAAATACCGTCTCGACGTCCTGAGTAGGGTGACCATCGTCCTCTTTTTTAGGTGTCTGTCCGGCGTCCGGGCGGATTTTTTAGAATTCTGTAAATGTCCTCCTTTTCTGCAAAGAGCAAACCATCGACCATAGCAAATGTGCTGCATAGAGAATGCTTCCACACATAACGATCATCATTAAAGGCATATCACTTCGGGTGAGTTAAGTGTTCGAGCAATGCTCAAATAGCATCTGTGAGCTGAACACGATCACTTTCCTAACTAACACATTAGTAGGGTGCGGATTTATAGGCACTAAAAATCTCTGATATAGGCACCAAAATGATGAAAATAGGCACTTAAAAAGACACTATAAATTTAGAAAAGGTAGGAAAATAGGCACCCTGAAATTTAAAAAAGACATTAAAACAGACAATGAATGTGAACTTATTTCAATTTTATATTTACAATGCACAATTATACTGTATTAGCACTTCAGTTCATTATAAAAGTGGGCTAACGATTGACAAACTATGATCGAAATTCACATTTGCGGGGAATCGTCAATTAAAGTAATTCTCACAAAAAGAGCTTGTGCGAATTTAAACAATTGATGAAAAAACAATTTGCACCATTGTAAGAAAAGAAATATTTTAAACAATGTTCCAATTGAGACCCTCAAATCTGTTGAATACCAGATTTTAGTCAGTACAACATAAACAAAGCCTTCTATCCTTCAATGTAGGGAAAGTCAAAGGAACGTAAAAGAAGCTGAAGTATGCAAACATTGCAGAAGAGCCATATTTTGGCACGATAGAGCAAAATAGGAATTTATAGGCACTATAAAAATGCGTTTTCGGACTAGAAACACCATGAAACGAATTTTAGACATTAAAGCCTATGTTTTACTACAAAGGAATATAAAAGGCAAATAGGCAAAATTTCGCACCCTAGTCATTAGTATTATTGTAATTCGTTGCTTCGCCCTCTGAATGGGCTGGAACGCACGTATTCTGTGCAGTTCCTTTTCGATTGATTGATTTGGTTTATTTTACTTCGGTTTTCTGTCACTTTTAGCTAATCGCGAAGATAAGGATGAACGATGATATGATGATTTTGATGAAGGACACTCACAAAAACACCCATGCCCAGGCCGGGATTCGAATCCGGGACCGTTGGCGTTGTGGCGCGGTGGTGTGCTAACCACTCCGCCACGGAGGTCGGCCAGTTCATTTTCATTGCATAGGCGATACAGAAACGCGTAGGGAGAATTTTGATTTATAAGTAATATTTTCTTTCATGAAATAACGAAGTGAAAGTGTAAATTCAACAATGATCTTGCCAGAAAATATCCAGCTTTTAAAGGATGGAAGAAACGAATATGAGATAAAGTGTACTGTGGCTGTCACTTTCCCGTGCTGTTGAAAGAGAGCTAGAAATGTTCGTGGCATTAAAATCATATTTCTCTATCCAATCTAAACTAACCAAAATTTTAATACGGTTTTTGGAAATAAGTTAGAGCGAATCTTACTTGTTACATTTGCATTCACTTGTGGGTATATTACATTCTAATATCCAAGAATTAGAAAAGGAGTAAAATTCTGTGCTTCAAATTCTAGATATTCTTTGTCATTTGTTAAATAACTGATTAAGTGATTGCTTTCTTTGCTTAAAGGTAAGAGGAAGTTATTGAAAGAGATCAGCTGAAAAGTATCTGTGAGCAAAATGTTAGTAAGATTTTTTATATTAAGTTACGAGTAATGGCAAATGTTTTGCCATTTTTTGCGGTGTCCTCTTTTTTATGGCGTTGTCCTCCTTTTTTGCCATGCTCTGTCCTCTTTTTTGAATGTGTGTGTCTGGTCACCCTAGTCCTGAGGTCAACTAACGGGGCGCATGTGGAAGTGTTGTAATTGTAAATAAAACTTTGAGAGCTGTAGAACACGTTGCAAAAAACTGCATGTATTTATCTCATATAGTTTAGGAGTTAAGTTTCATCGTAACGGTAGCAGGACTTTGTGGACACCCTGTATGTCTTATTTCCCACAATCCTCTCTTTTACTGTGTCCCAAGAATAGATGGCAGCACGATTCTTTGCACATTCGCAAAAATGCCTGGAACAATACGTACATTCTTTACCGTGTTATTTATGGTACCTTTTTGGTTATAACAAAGAAAATAATATTAATTCTGGTTGTTTTATTTATATCTTCGGAGAAACGCGTAATTTCATAAACCACGTGGTTTGAAGTTTAGAAAAAAGAGTGAAAAGGAATTGTACACAAACAATTATTAAAATGGGCTCAAAAAGAGCCAAAGGTGAAGGCCAAAGGTGGTCATACGAAGTACTGATGACAGTACTTGCATTGTGTATCCCAAAACATTAAATCTCTCAAATTTCTCTCATAAAGTGAGTTAATTTTTGTTTCATTTTTTCAACTAATGACTAAAGAGTCCAATAATATGGCCAATACTGTATATTCCAGCAATCGTTTAACGTTTTTAAAAGAAAGATGCAAAATGTGTACAATTCCAAACTTTTGTAAAAGTTGAATGGAAGCTAATAAATAAATAAATCATCAAATGCCTTGACCTGTTGATCACATTCATAAGAAACGCTCGGGACCCAAACCCGGAACTTTTCGGTAGCGAGATCACCAACAATGCGACAAATGTTTTGTTTTTTTCTCCTTCTGGACATCGATAGAACTAAAAGTGTTAAGAATATAGTTTCTGCAGAAAGTTTAACACATTGCTACTAGATGGAGCATTGAATCAGTGCTGGAACTGGACAACTAAAGTGAAAGTCAAAAGTTACATGAATTCACCTCTGGTCTTAGGTAGGGCGTGGTCACGTTCTACTTTTCTAACCACAAATATCAACTTGTATTAAAAGTCTATGTAATGTGTGGGGATGTAGCTCAGATGGTAGAGCGCTCGCTTAGCATGTGAGAGGTACTGGGATCGATACCCAGCATCTCCAATATTTTTCTTCTAATGTTTATTTAACTATAATTGTCTGTCCAAATTTAACTCTTTCTTTAAAGAAATTTGAAAGAAGAAAAATAGTTTTTCAATCTATTTAGTTTCTTCAAGAAAGTACGTTCAACAGGCGGAAAGATGGAATGCAATGTGCTGATGATCAAACAACAGGAGAACTATACGAAAGTACCAAACTACCCTACTGCTTCATACCCTCACCCCGAAAAATACAAATTGTTTGTTTGGGAGGAATGCCCTGTTCACCTGTCCTAAATTTTGTTCTTGCTGACCCTTGATTTGGTATTTTAAGTCCACGTTTTAAGTCCACTTTATGCACAGTAAGGCTAATCGGGACTGGGCCTACAGTTTAAAGTGGGATCCGAACCACTTGTGCCCCACCGGGTATCGAGCCCGGGACTCCTTGATTACAGGGCGACGACGCTACCACTGCGCCATCGGGAAGGCCCCTTGTTGGTCCTCGTGGGTTCAAGTATTTAAGACGTAGATGAGGTGATGCATTGCCTCCTCCTTATGTTCCCTGAATCTGAGGAGATTGGGCACACGTCCATCAGCATCTCTCGTTAACAACGCTGTTTTCTGAGGATCTAAGCCCATGTTATGCAATGATAGCCAAATCGGAGCTGGGCCTACAGTATAAAGGAGTGAGAACCACTGAAATGGCACGATCAAATTGGCACGGCAGTGTTTGAATTGAAGGGTGGAAGCCCAGGAATTTACCCTCTTTCATTCTGTTTTTTATACATCACTAAGCACTCTGTTGGCTTTCGCAAATAAGTAATGTGGGCGGCCTTGCCGATGCAGTAACGCCTTTTGCTGTTGTGGCGGGAAAGCAACAGTGTTAAGGCTCTTACCTGAGAAATACCTTCCAAGTACAGAAAGAAAATGTCCTCTTTCTGTGAATACAATATAGCCTACATGTACTATCATAGATATTTCTTCTTATTCATCAATCATTTTCAGCATTAAAACTAATCTCCATCCACTGTCAGAACGAAGTTAATGAAAACAAAACCACATGACTTCTGAGAAATAATTCCTTGCCTATGTATTAGTGCTGATGTTATATTACACACAAATATATTCGTCATATCCGTACAGCTCATAAAATACGGGTGATTCTCATAGAACCGACCCGACAAAATGAACTGTAATATAAAATATACCATGTAGATATTTACGTAATTTATACATGGCGTACCTTGGATAGTGCGCCCTTGATGGTTGATTCTGATTAGAGCATGCGTTGAAAGTGTCCGCAGTTTTCAAGAACGCCTTCAACCGCGTTTGCATATTCGCCGTGACTCGCCGCAGTGTTTCTCCGGTGGTGTTCCAGATTTCAGCCTAAAAGTTGTCCTTTAAAGCTTGTAACGTACGCTGTTTGTTTGCATACACCCTGTCCTTCAGTAAACCCCATAAGTAAATATACGGGCTGGGAAGGTCGGCGGATTTTGGGAGCGTGTCGCATGGGCACTTGCAAAGTGCAAACACGTTCGTACTTGCACTGCTACTGCTACGTGTCCTTGAAAAGCAGCCTAAGTGCTGCCACCTGTCGGACCACCCGCACACCATTCGACTCATCACGGCTCACGGATTATTATCTCGTAATTGTGAGCGGTTATATGCATTACTTGCAGCATTATTATCAAATTCATCAGGCCGGTTCTATAAGAATCACCCTGAATAAGGTCCCACAACTTCAATATATCAGCTAACTTGAGTTGTATGGCTTTATCACACGCGCTATATTCTTGTGCTCAAAATCCCTTATCAGCTGCCATTTGAACAACCAATAGGACTTCTCAGAACCATGTCTATTTGTTTACATTGACTTGGTTCTTACAGTGAACAAAGTATGGATGTCAAGGTGAGGTAGTGATAATTATCTTGGTTTTGCTACTGATGAGTCAAACGTTTGTAGTAAATTCCTGGAAGTAGAGGGTAAGGGACATAAATTACCTGACATTTTCGGTAAGAGAAGCGCCCGGAAAGAAATGTGCTACTTCACACCGTGCGATTTTTTTCCTCTGGGGATTCATTAAGTCCAAAGTTTATGCTGCGAAAATAAGAACAATCCCTGAATTGAAAGCAGAAATGCAAAGAGCTATCGACGGCTATGAGCCGCAGTTACGCGAAAAAGTGATTCAGAATTTTGTCAAAAGAATTCGAGTGTCAAATGCGTTATGGAGGACTTATCTCCACATCTAATGGCCATGTTTACCCTTTCAAATAATATAATAACTTTGCCAACTAATAAATATATAAAATGTTTATTTATTTTTTTTCTTAAATAAAATCCTGCTTTTTTTTTCGGGACACCCTTTATAAGTTATACGTAAGTGATACCTTTAAAATACCAATGGCCCATGGCTACAATATATCTACCTTATACGTTGCTATTACTATTGTAATTGTAATAATTGGATTGATTTATATTAGACTGGCCATATCTACGCGTAAATGTGGGAAACTAAGTTTCTGAATTTCCCCTTTCAACATTTTGTCCACTTTGATCCCTGCTATTATTTCTCCGTCTCGTAATTTCTCTTCTAAGAGTGGAACTTTGTTTTATTACATTTTGTTGTGGCGTTGGCAAGTAATTAATGACGTAGATGATTACCCTTCAAACGTAGCCGCTGCGTGTCGTATTGATTCTTGTGTTGGTCGTCCGCTTGGAGGGAGAGCCGTCCGTTCTCCGCCTCCGGGATCCAAAGAGCTAATTCAGAACAGCGCGAGGGTGTTTTGGATAGCTCCTCGCGGATCGAACGTCGAATGGGGCTGACTGGAGAGAGGGTTGAAGTGGGGAGGCGCATTGTATCTCGTGCTCGGGCACCATGAAGCTGTAAATGCTGGTTGATTAGAATTGTCGGTCTGCACACGCACGTGCTCCGAAATGCTCCTGCCTCTTGCCCAAGAGCGCTAAAAACGTTGGTTACTCCACGTAGCTTTTTGGGCGAAACTGCCACATCATATTAACCCAACCATCAACAACATAGGTCAAAGGGATCCTAGAAGGCGGATTTATAAAACGCCGAGACTAGATTAACTTAAAGTTAACAAATATACAAAGCAGAAAGTCACATAAGATAATACATACCCCAACGCCCAACCGGCTTAATGTAACATAAATCACTCCACGCCTTAGCTGGGCACTATTCGGACGGGTGGCCGTCGCAATATCAGGTTCAATATACAACAAATAAATTGAGTAAACCATTTAGGACAATGCCAGAAGAAATGCAAAAGCAAATATATGTAATAGAAAGAACTGATCAGGTCTAGCTACTTATCCTAATTCTAGTATAACTCCTGCAATGTAATACAATGTTAAATGCCCTATTAGCACGACCGTAGTGCGAAAGGGGAAAATACCAAAAACAAAGCAAACCAAGACATGGAGGAAAAAAAGGCTACAAATAATAAACTAATGTTGCAGAAACTTTAACAAAAAAGTAAAACCGCCAGGATTAGTCCTGTCCTGTCTTCGCAATATGATTTGCTGATCACTTCTACACGATGGAGACAGAGAGGAAAAACAAATGATTACATCATACCGTTCGTGGAGACCGTTTTTATTTGGCCAGGCACGGATCCACGGGGAGGGCGATAGGGGTGATCACCCCTCCCAACTGCCAGGTGTTTGGATATATTATTATGCCTAATATTTTTAAAGGCTCAAAATATTCTGTCAGGCTTGAGAATATTTTTTTTAAAAGTGTGATGTAAGTCCACTATATGCTCATCATACGATAATCGGAAATAGGCCAAATTTGAATCCGAACCACTGTGCTAGATTTCTCCAAAGGTGATCGGTTTGAGTTGATGTTTTAAGTCCACTTTATGCACAGTAAGGCTAATCGGGACTGTACCTACGATTTAAGGTGGGATCCGAACCACTGTGCCATGTGCCTCCGCCGGGTGTCGAACCCGGGACCCCTTGATTTCAAGACAACGACGCTACCACTGCGCCATCGGGGAGGCCCCAAAAGGTGATCGGGCCAGGGAACCTTTGATAATAGGTTTTTGTTTTATTTGTTTATTCACTTTACTCCTTATCGTTCAGTTTACTGTAGCAATGGAAGGAATTATGATAAGAACATACAATATAACATTCTATTTTTGCAAAACAATAATCTATAGAATATGAAATCAGCTTGGTTCCTGTTCACAGTACTATACATTCTTTACATAAAACAGTGCAAGTGTAGGTTACAATTGATTCTAGTTGAAGTTAGGTACCCGACTGAAAATCGCACCTCCAAACTGTAACTTCTGGATCCGCCACTGGTTTTGCCGACCTTGTTTGGCTTCAAATGTTTCCAGTGACATTAGAAAACATTCATCATCATCGTCGTGATGAGTTAGAACGGCAGAAAAACAAGGCAAAATAAGAACAAGTTATATTAACTCCCATCCCGCAAGGTCTATGTCAGTTGATTTTTTACTTTACTTTCTTTAAAGCCTTTCATTTCAATTGGGAATTCCTCTGAGAGCATTCGGCAGAATCCTCGTAGGACTTGCATTCGCTGTTACGTTATTTAGATATACAAGCATGTAAGTTCGCGGCTTCACCATACAATCGCAAATACCCAGCCGACAGCGAACGAAATTCTGCTGAATTTATAAAATCAGTGTAGTTCTTCGAAAAGAGAGAATTTTTTGGAAAAGTCATTGCGCAGTGGTATGTTAACTGTACACAAAAATACAAGGTAAACGATTTTCCAGCACTCGAATTTTCCAATCAAAACATTTCTTATTCAATTCACTCCCGCTGTGCTACAGTGAAAGTTTCTCACAACTCACCTTTTGCTGGACAAGGCGTGACTGTGTTCTACTTTATACAACAAGGTTAATCGGTAATTAAGTCCCACACATGTGGGGATGTAGCTCAGATGGTAGAGCGCTCGCTTAGCATGTGAGAGGTACTGGGATCGATACCCAGCATCTCCAAATTATGTTCAATTTTCTGATATCCACAGTCAGTCGGCGCATACCGTATTTTTTCAGTTTGCTGTTAGAATGTGTCATTTACCCACGAACTATTTTTGATCAGGAATTTGCTCCAATAATATTTGGTGGAAAACGTCAACAAAACCCGGCTTTCTCTCGCCTTGTAATCAAGGGTCCAGGATTCCGTTACCCGGTGAATGCACAAAGTTTGAGTGAGCATAAAGTAAGTACACTGTACGCACAGATAGGCTAATCGGGTGTCCGGAGGGGAGGGGGTCGAGCCGGTCCGTCGACCCCACCCCCTCCGTGGAAATTGGCATCGTTCATTTCAAATTATAAGAATTCACAAAGCTTGTTTCTTTTATTGCTCATAACATAAATAATGTTTAGGCAATTAGTTTTGGAACAAAATACGAAACTAAAAAAAAACTACAATAGATCGAAAGAAAATAGTGCAAGATACAGGAACCAGATTATTTCATCATATTATGTCATTAATTCAAAGAATAAAAGGTTCCACAGTCTTCAAAATTCCAAAAGTATAGTTTTATGTGAGAGGTCACACGATATAAACTGTATGACCAAAATTTCCACCAAATTTTAGAGTCTAAAAGTTAGTACAGTATTTCAGTATGAAATGTAAAAAAGAAAATGTATAATGAAAAACTATTGTGCTGGATTTTCGCTCATCTGGTGTATCGGGTAGAGGAGGTCTTCCCAAGGATATAATAATAATAATGAAATTTGTATTAAAATTGTTCTTCCATCAATTTATAATAGTTTTATTATATAATAACAATAATAACCATTATTATTATTACTGTTATTCAAGTTTTAACAATGGCCTGACCTCCTCTACAGAAATTTCTGTTGATGCCCATGGACCTACAGTTTAAAGCGGGATCCGACAGAGCCCATATGTGCCCCACAGGGTCTGGAACCCGGAGCCCCTTGATTACAAGGCTACGACGTTACCACTACGCCATCGGGGAGGCATGTTCGTGCAAAAGTGTTCACATAAGAGGTCGGTTATTTCCAATGAAAACAAGAAAACGAAGAGCAAATTGACATGTGACCGTATTTGACCTACCTCAACCTGATCACCTTTTTCCAACGCCAGGAACGCCCTCTGCCAGTCCTCGTCGTCGTTCGTCCTTCCGGAGGCGGCCACCAGGTGGTTCTCGGATTTAGAACACAGAACGGCTCGTTGCTCGCCGCTCGGGCCACCGGCGTGGCTGTTTTTGGCGAAGACCGTGGGTTCGGAGTTGGCCTTCTCCAGAGTTTCCCTGACGGGAGAGTTCCTCTCGGACAAGCTCTTCTTGGCGGCCGGCAGGACACGGCACGCAACCATTTGCTTGGTGCACTGACCTACCACGACCTTGACCCTGGCTGTTCCGGGCGAGGTGGGCACGGATCGCGTCCCTGACCCCGTAACGCTTCGCTCAGGCTCGCTCCGGTCGCCATCTTCGACCCGGGCGCTCGAAGCCCAAGCCGGAACCCTGTGTTTCGCGGCCGAAAGGTCCCTTGGATTGAATGAACACTTCGCGAAATACGCTTCCATCTCACGTAGCCACCTGCCACCTCCCGGATCACCTCGGCCACGATACCGGAAACGAAACTGAGGCACCGGAAAACGACGCCGAAAATCACCTCACATTACACATGCACTTGAACTGTGCGCACCGCCCTCCTGGCTTCTCTCGGCGCTCGGGAAACTCCTGACATCTAGCGATCGATCTGAGAACTAGGTGCAATGAACGCTCGCGACGCACGGGTGCTGTGCTGGCTGAAGGGGTTGATTGTAATTGGAGGGAAATTTCGCTCTTCGTAGGGAAATTTTCGAGCAACTTGAAAGTTAAGTAACTATAAAGAGAAGGAACACCAAAAAATTATTATCAGATGGGCAGGCACGTATCATTATTATGCTAATGTTAATTAATAATTTACCGAAAGTTTTGTTTTAAATATTAACTCATTCAAATACATACAACGAATGAGGACACGACATCAGTTCCAAATGGAATTTTATTTTTCATTCACTATAGTTCATAATGAAATAAAGACAAACCCCAAGGTTATTATATCTTATATTTTACTGTGTTTATATTAATTTCATATTTCATGTAAATTATATGCATTATATCAGTATCTCTTTATATTTTGTTTTGTACGTGTGATTCAGATCTGAAACATTCAGTGTAAAGATAATATTTGTACAATCTAGAATTTTAAATTTTGTATTGGAAAGTTACGTCTGACATTTTATGTTACTCTCTCAATCAAACTTGTACTATTATTTTAATGTATTGTTTTTTAGTAACTATACTTTCTGTTGTGTACATTTGCAATGTACTTTAGCGTTGACATGTTTTATGTTTATCAGAAAATATAGAACACTGTAATTGGGCATTCGCGGGTTGTGTTCAAATAAATAAATAAATAAACAAATAAACATCAAGGTATCTAGAAATATATTTCGGGGGGTCCGAACCAAGTGTCTCATAAATATTAATAGCGATGTAAATGTTTAAATTAAAATAAATAAATATTAATTAAAATGTAGAAATTACTTAATATTATATCGTTATTATTACACGAATAAGTAAAAGGACCGTATAAGAACAGTGGTGTGCCTAGGATTTTCGAAAGGGAGGGGTTATGTACACTTTTTCTAGTAGTCAGCCCTCATTTCGCCATCTTTTCCTACCTTTTACCTTTGATGTTCTTTTTTTTTTAGGAGTACTGAGCCAAAGGGGGGTTACTTGGGCACGCCACTGGATATAACAGCACGTATTCTTTATCTAGCTCACCTGTAGTTAAGATCGCCAAAATTGTATAAACACAAGTGCACTGGCAAATAAATTAATGTCAAATAAATGAAGAAATGAATATTTATTGAATAACAAAAAAGAATGACGTAAGATCCACTTGGCGAAAAGTAAAGATCGTGATTAATATTTTATACATATTATCACAAATAGTAGTGTGCAAGCAAAAATCTTTACTACTGACCTTCAAAGCCGTATGATCACAATTACTTTGTCTTCTAATAAGTTCAGAAGAAATGAATAACCATCAAGTATGCAACAAATGAAAAACAAGTATATTTTCATAATTTAATTTTAGTTTTTGTCACTTTTGCCCCCCGAACATTCTACCAAGAGAAAGTAAACTGCCCTTACTCCCTCATGTTTGGCACCCAATCGTCGCTACTGGCCACACCAATAGAATCATGGGCAATAGACAATACCAGTGCAAGCGAGGAGAATAAAAGTTACACACAATGCTGAAAATATCAGTGTTATTTTATAATGGCAAAAATAAACTGTAACTTGAATAAATGCGTGAAGTATATATAATAATAGTGTTAACAAAACGGCAAATAAATAATAGTATAAATAGGTATGAACTGAGAGTTCTGTTCGGAAGCTTTCTCCTCCTTTTTTGGACGTGTCGTGAAACAAAAATTCAAACTTGATTTCAAGTTGACTATAAGCTCAGATACGTTATTCTGAAATGGAATTCCAGTATGAAGATGGATCGGAACCTCTGTGCCTACGCAAGGGGTCGAACCCGAGACCACTTTATTACAAGGCAACTGTTCTACACTACGCCATCGGGGAGGTGATGTGTCGTGAAACAGTATTTAAAACTATTATTTTGAGTATGAATTAGTTCTAAATTTCTCATTACTTACACGTTTACTTTAAACGTCCTGTACAGAGGGAATTCCTTTGAGAAATAGGGAAATGTTTGCTCTGTCAGAGGGAACTTTTACGGAAAGGGGGTTGCCAACACTGCTTTTACTCACGCTCATTCCAAACTCATATGATTCACGTAATCACAAAGCAGGCTGGCTCCCTTCCGACGCGTAGCGACCAGTCCTGCCAGCCAGATTGGCTCCACTCGTTTGATGGACGGTTTCCAGGGGGAATTATATTATTATTATCTACAGCCATTCGCCACTTGCAGTCCAGTTTCTAGAAGTTGTTCCAAATCACTTGATTAAAAGGGGGCCATGGCATGAGTGTCGCCAGAAATTTTTGTAGGAAGGGGGGGGGGGACAGGCCATTGATGAAACTAAAGTATATTATTATTCTTTCCACGAATTTTAACCACGGTCATAATTGTAATTATACAGTGGTAACTATTATAAACCTATAAAAAATGAACTAATTTTATTTCAATTTATTATTATTATTACATATAAAAAAAGTCAAAGTTTGTTGATGCAAGTTTGGTTGTCAAAATGTACTTGACACAACGAAAAATGAATTAGTGGATATTTAGAAATCGTGTACAGTTCACTTGAGATGCATAATCGCACGTCAAGTCACGTTTGATGTTCAATGCGACCAGCGGCGCCAACTTACATGGGCGTATGGTGCTCGAGCCCGCCTAATAAATTGCGTGTTGTTATATTTTATTTCATTTTATAAAATCCACGCGCCTAAGAAAACAAAATGTTTCACCATTATACATTTAAAGAAGGGAGGATAAGGACACATAAACAGGATGAGGGTTGACAGGCACTAAAAACTTTCAGAATAGGCACGCAGAAAAGCACCGAAAATACAAAATAGGCACTAAAAAGTAATGAACATCGATAGATTTTTCATCATATTCCCGGAATAGGCACTCAAAAAGCAGTTATCTTCAAAATAGTGAAAAGCGACCATTATAAAATTCATGTATTCCTTTCGGAAATCGCCTGTAACGGTTTTCAACATAAAAGCCTACATTTTCTAGCCAATGAACTTTCTGGTCATTTAAGGCAAATCTTCAACATCCTTGTGACGTATATTATTAGATGAAATTATAAAACAGAGCTCCGAGTTTAGCCCACCCAATGTTTCTAAAAAGTTGGCCTTACTGAATGCCATTATTAAGCACCTAGTTTTTTTACGTAGCTTGAGTAAGCTTCGCTTCGCTATTCTGGCTGGTTTTTGCCGTGCCTCGTCGTAGTAAGGACACTACATGCAACTGCTGCGCTAGATGTAACACACAACTTTCCATTCAGCTGGGAGATTTGACCATGCCGAGCGCACGGGCGAAGCGAGCTACGGCAACTTGGTAGTCCTTGGTGCTGTGCTGGCGTACCTTCCTAGCGCCTAATACAGCAGAGGGTTGGATGGTGAAAATAGAATGAATAAATTCCAGAAGTTATTCTTTTGGGAGGGGAAAAGTATAACGTTATTTTTAAAATAATGCGATATTTACCCACTCCTTTCAAGCCATCTCGAAAGTGTGTACTTTTTTAGTAGCCAGCCCTCTTTTCGTCATCTTTTCCTTCCTTTGACGTTCTTCTTTTTTCTTCAGAAATACTGGGTCCAAAGGGAGGGGGGGTATTACCCCCAACAACACGCCTTTGGGCACGCCACTGGGTGTAAATGCACATTTATTTATTTACTTATAGTCATGACAAGCAAAAGGAAAAAAAAACTGTGGCACAGGAAAAAATCGCAATGGCACTGTTTGCAATTCTCGGAAAATGTGTTCAACAGAGCCGTGCCCTGGATTTTCGTAAGCGAGTTGTCTTCTTTTTTTAATATTTGGTTCTTTATTTTGCCATCTTTTCTGCATATAGAATAATGGCAGTGGAGTAAATAACAACCCTGCAACCCCCGCGGTGCACGAGCTTCAGGCGAACAGTAAGAATGAAAAATTAAGAAAGATCGATAGTTCACAAGAGTTTTCCTTTCGGCGTTAAAATATATTTTCAACCCAACACAATATATTTTTATGGCCCTAAAACTGCAAACAGAAAATGTTAATCACTAGAAAAGTAGAAAGTGAATTTCCAAGTTAGAAGGAAACCTTCATTAGCTGATACCCGGTGGAGGCACAGATCGCACAGTGGTTCGGATCCGACTTTAAACTGTAGGTCCAGTCCCGATTAGCCTTACTGTGCATAAAGTGGACTTAAAACAACAATTCAATCAATCAATTCAATCAATTCATTAGCTGAATACTTCAAGTCCTAGATTACGTCGCCGAAGGAAATGTGCTGGAAACGTTTTCACCCCTCCCCGCCCGCATTTTAGCAAGGTTTGATGAAATTGTGCGGTTGTTAAGTTTCTTTTGTAGTTGTTGTAGGGGAATGTGCTACAAATTTCTGGGAGAAATGCAAACAAGATGCAAGATCTTGCACTATAGCTACTGAAATGTTTTCATTTCGGAATGTAGAATCAACTGAACTGAAATCATAAGATGAACGCTGCTAAGCATTGAAAGCTATCGTGCTCGAAAACTGGACTTGACGAAACAGCACAAGAATTTGCTTCCATCAAAAAAAGCAGAGGACTGGTAGCGGGCATTTAACAATATCGTAATTTTTGTAGTAACAGTACATTTTCATTTGTAATTGTAACACTTTTTTTTTACAGTTTGTCTCTTAAAACGTTTCATACCAGTTTTTAACTCGTAGATTCAAATTACATGTATGTATTTTCATATTTGTAAATAGCTAATATAAATGCAGAAGTGAATTAATATTTTAGAAAAGAAAGATTTTTAAAAAAAATATGCCGCGCACAATTAAGTTGGGGTAAGGCGCAGAGCGTGTTAGTTACGCTACTGAATACTGGGTATAACACCATTAAGCCTTGTTTCCATGATATGAAAAACTCAATATGCTGACCAAGGCAGAAATTTATTTTATTATAAAACAAAGTAAACGTAACGTTTCAACCTTCTAGCAAGGTCTTCTTCAGACTCTGTACTCAGTACAAATGAAACAAGGCACAAAACAGGAAGATATATATATATATACACAAAAATCACTCCCCTCCATACACAAGATTACTAGAAAGTTGTTTTCTTTCTAGAACATTCCAGCAGGTGGTCTTCCCTTTTCAACTGTACTTTCACCTGACAAGCGATTTGGATAAACATTACCTTTCATCTGGAAAGTGGTTGGACTATTTTTCTCACGCTCTTTTTCTTTCTTTCTTCATTCCTCTTCCTTCTTCTCTCCTCTTTCGCTCTTGTCCTTTCCACTCTTTCTAACACTTCTTCCATTCTTTGTTTATCATCAGTCTCCCATTCCAATTCATTGTGTCTTCTTCTCCTCTGAGGTGGTGGACCTCATAAAAGGACTTAAGTTGAATGAGATGAAGACGAAAATGTTTAGCTTAGACGTAAAAAGTATGTTCCCAAGCATCAAGAAGGGTCACGTTTTAGACATTGTTAAAAAGAGAATGGGACAAGAAATTACAGGAGAATGGGATAGTGAAAGGGTAGTGAAGGCGCTGGAAACCATTTGGAATAACGGTTACATTAAATTGGGGGATAAAATAATGTTAGTGAGCGAAGGACTGAATATAGGCTCTAGCCTAAGCCCAGCATTGGCTGAATTGGTTATGAATAAATGGGAATAGAAAGTGGTCGAAAAAGGAGAGGACAAAATAATTCTGTTTTGCAGATATGTGGACGATTGTTTTGGCATATGGAAGGGAATGAAGAGGCAGCACGACATATTTGCCAAAGAAATACAAGATGAAGAAGGAGGGATATTGTTGGAACTCGAAATAGAAGAAGAAGACAAGTTAAGCGACAAGTTAAGCTACCTAGATATATTGATGAAAAGGAAGAGAGGACAAGAAATTGAAACTGCTTGGCATCAGAAGAAGTTTGCAGCAGGGGTATTCTACCACAAAAGAAGTGATGTAACTGAGGTGACAAAAATAAATTTTATAAAGAATATGGAGGACAGAATCAAGAAAATATGCACGATAGAATGTGAAAAAGAAGGCATAATAAATAGCCTATGGAAACAGCTGGAAACGAATGGCTACGAGAAGAAGGATAGACTGGACATAAACAGAAGAAGGAAGAAAAGTGGCAGGGTAGAAGAGAAAGAAAAAGAGGAAGAGAAAGAAAAAGATAGGTGGTTTGGAATAGGAGTATGGGGAAGACCACAGAAAAGATATGCAAAGTGCTTTGGAAAGCGGGATTAAAAATTACAGGAACGGAGGGCGAAGCATCTTAAGAATAGCGAAGAATGCAATCAAGAAAAAGGAAAACAGAGAAGAGGAAGGGGAAGGGATTATCTACGAAGTGAACTGTAAAGAATGTCAGAGTGTGTAGTACATAGGAGAAACGAAAAAGAGGCTAAAAGACAGGTTGAAACAACATAGGGATGATGTACGACTTAAAAGAGAGAAAAATGCGATATTTAAACACACGAGAGAAACAGGACATGACGTAGAGTAGGATGAGGCTAAGCAGATAGGAAGGGAGAAGAGAGTACTAGTAAGAAAATGGAAGGAGGCCAAGGAAATAGAGAAGAAAGGAGAAGACACAATGAACTGGAATGGGGGACTTAAGATAAACAAAGAATGGAAGAAGGTGTTAGAAAGAGTGGAAAGGACAAGAGCAAAAGAGGAGAGAAGAAGGAAGAGGAATGAATAAAGATAGGATATGTAAAAAGATGGAAGGAAATGTTTAGGTAAATCGCCTGTCAGGTGAAAGTACAGTTGACAAGGGAAGGCCACCTGCTGGAATGTTCCAGAAAAAACTTTCTAATAATCTTGTGTCTGGAGGGGCGTGATTTTTGTGTGTGTGTGTGTATATATATATTTATTCCTGTTTTGTACCTTGTTTCATTTTTACTTGGTACAGAGTCTGAAGAAGACCTTGTTTGAAGGCTGAAATGTTACGTTTAGTTTATGTTTTAAAATAAAATAAATTTCTGCCTTGGTCGGCATATTGAGTTTTTCAAAAATTTGTATTGGGTCTCTGACAAAATATAATCTTTCACCATGGAAGCTAAATACACCACAAATTATCAAAATAGAACAGCCTGGGCCTCCCCGATGGCGTTTGGTAACTCTATTATCCCCTTGTAATCAAGGGATCCAGGGTTTGATACTCGGTCCAGTCCCGATTAGCCTGTCTGGGAAAAAAATGGACTTAAAACAAAAAATCAAACTATTGTTATTATTTTATTAATAGGCGCGACTACTTTTACTAAATGTTGAGACTAACAAATTGGCGTACTTTCATCAACATTTTTTATTAAGCTGTTGTGCCATTATAATTTACTCATTGTTAATATATGAAAAGATACTATTGACACCAAACGTGAACCATAACATGGAGACAAAGATTATTATTATTATTATTATTATTATTATTATTGTTGAGAACAGTTAACCTACTGTCGAATGAAATATTATATACACTAGAGTTTAAGCTCCAATTGAAAATTAACCAGTACCCATGGGCGTCCGGAAGGGGGGCAATGGGGGGCCGTGGCCCCCCCTGGAAAATGAAAGTCAACCAAAATATTAGTATTTCATGCATATAATTTCATTTTAGCCACAATAAAATGTGTTAATTATTGCATGAACACCATAAATTCAAATTTAAGCAATGTTTTTTAGGGGACAACACTATTTTTGGGGAAGTTTTGCCTTCGTTTGCCCCCCCCTGGAAAAAAATACCTTCCTTGCCCCTCCCTGGAAAAAATCCTACGGACGTCCATGCCAGTACCTACATGAAAACGACTTGCATCAAAACTTGGCTCATTCAATTCTGCCTTAATCCATACTAACATTGTTTTTGTTTTTTTTTCAAATTTGCAATCGGTCGCTCTCTCTGAAATTTTATAAGAAGAAAATGGTTCGTCCGAACGCTATTAAATTTTGGATTTCGAACACAATTCTAAAATTTCAGATTTTTAAGATTTGTCAAAATACCGTTCTTATCTATTTTGCGAACAACTTTTCCTTAGTATTGTGTAGTCCTACATGTACATAGGTCTTGTTATGAAGCTGTGTGTATGTGTTTTCAAAATCCTAGTAATAGGTATATGTAATTTTATTTCTGTCATTTATTTGCAAAGGGCCGAGCCACTTTGTGCGGGGAACGTACAGTAACCTAAGATGCAGCCGAAAAAGATAGATATACCTTTAAAGAGTTTTGAGTTTGTTGTCAAGTCCAGTTTATGCACAGAAAGGCTAATAGGGACTGGACTTCCAGTTTAAAGGGAAATCCGGGTATCGAACCCGGAAAACCTTGATCACAATGCGACAGCAAACCACTCTGCCACAGGGGCCGGAGGGGGAAGAAGTGGAGAGGGGAGGGAAGGAGGGAGAAGAAAGAAAGAGAACAAGGAATCTCTGTGTCTCTCTTTCTATGGAGGTCGGCAGAAATAAGAAAAATTTCTTCTTCTCTCTCTCTCTCTTTCTCTCTCGTCCATCACCCCCCCCCCCCGCTGGAAAAAATCCATTTTTTCCTGGTCTTCCACCACTCTTCTCTTTCCAGCTGTGAGAGATAAGCATTTCTCTCTCTCTCTCTCTTAAGTCTTCTTTATGTTTATTTATTTCTTCTTTGCTTTTTCAACTCTTCTTCTCTTTCACCCCTTCCCCCCAAGCAACCTTGTTCTCCCTCTTCTCCTGGTCAAGAGGGGAGTAATAAAATGTGGAAAAAGGGAGGGATAAACCTCTTTCCTGGAAGAAGAATTTTATTTTCTTTCTGTCTTATGAGAGAGAGAGAGAGAGAGAGAGAGAGAGAGAGAGAGAGAGAGAGAGAGAGAGAGAGAGAGAGGAGCGAAAAAAGAGAAAGAAGAAAGAGAGAAAAGGAAAAAACAAGAGAAAATGAAAGGAAATGTAGAGAGAGACAGATTTTTTTTAGTTTCATATTTTTGTAAAATTGAGAGAGAGAGAGAAAGAAAGGAAGAGCTTCTCTCTCTCTCTCTCTCTTTCTCTTATTCGTATTTCTATTTTCTCTTTATTTGTTTTCTTCTTATTTATCTTTTCCTCTTAAAAAAATCTGGGAAGAAAGGTTTGATTTTCGCCCTTTTCGTTTCTCCCTTCTCTCTCTCTCTCTCTCTCTCTCTCTCTCTCTCATAAGACAGAAATATATTTTTTATTTTCCTGCAGTATATAAAGAGAGGGAGAGAGAGGAATAAAATGAGGCTTTCGTTTTCCCTCTTCCTCTCAAAAATGAAAAAGAAGAAAGATGATGTTTCTTGGAGGGGGGTTGGGAAACGGAAGAAAAGGAGAAATGGGAACAGGAAAAAAGAGAAGAAGGAAGAGTATAAAGAACGTTTATTTTTTTGTATTCTTCTTTTTCTTCTTCTTCTTCTATCTCTCCCCCTCCCCTCCCCCATTTCTCTCTCTCTGCTATTCTGCCATTTTTTCTTCCTTTCCAACCGCCGTTGGGGGAAATCCAGTTCTTACATAAGGTAGTAAAGGTAAGGTGCCCCGTGCCATGAATGCATCTTTAGGGGTGGGGGGTGGGGATTTAGGGCCCCACATATTCTCGATCTCGGTTATTTTGGAGGTGATGTGATAAGCACTACTCTCCGGCCGCCTTTATCCTCCGGAGTTACACCGGTACCCATTGATTTAAGGCTCGGTAAGCCCCAGAGGCGGTTTATGTTGGGACAAGGCCGGAAAAATTCCGACCTTAGATCAGCCACCCAGGAAATCGAACCCGGGTCTCCCGTGTGGCAGTCAGATGCCATACCGACTAGATCACCGAGGCTCTCAATTCTTACATAGTAAACCTTAAATTGTCACTTGATTGAGGCTGTTCATTGCCCAATATTTCCGGAGGTGGCGCCCAGCTGGTTGGGACCAAAAAGAAGTTCGTTCGTCATTTGGTTGCCTGAGCTTTACTGCATTGGAGCACGATAGAAATGATATTCAAGAATTATTTGGATCGAATGTAAGAGTTTCTTGGGTAAATCTACAATAAAAATGTGCTTAGTAAACCTTTAAGATTATGTAGCAAGTCATAAGTTCCCGAAAATTACATTCTCCTGAATCTAACAATTAGTATAATAAAGCGCAATGACCGGATAGCTCGAACGGGATAAATAAAGTTGAAGTCATCCAGGTCGTCGCTATACCTGCCATGGGTCGATAATACATAATTTCTTCTGCGCTTTTAGAGTATGAGTATGTAGAGTAGGATATGCGTATGCACAAGATATTTATTATTATACTCTATACCCTATCTGTTGCACACATATCTCCAGATGTGCTAATGCGTGTTCGTCAAGAGTGGGAGATACGTATTATAAACCAATGGTAACCACGTAGAGCATATTATATGAATAATTGTTTCTTATCACAACATATTTATTTTTCCTATGTATTGCAACTTTTGGTCCACCCTGTATTTTATGTTACTCGAATTATTGTTACTCTGGGGATATAACGTTGTCATCGCTTTTCACGATACTTAGTCATCGTTTGAGGGGGAGAGGGGGTGTCCCCCTGTGTCCTGCCTGTTAAATCCGCCAGTGTGAACAGCGCATCGAGAATGTTCGCAAAGGACACCGTGACACTCACAGTACTGAACGCTTTGATGTAATGCTTTCATTATTTTGGGCTGAAAGTTAAAAGTTGAGAAGCAACCTGGAAGGGGAGGGGGGGGAGGGTCACAATGCAAGCGACCAACAAATGTCACGGGAGAACTCTTTCGGTGCAACAGCTTTTGGCGTAATGTTTACGGACTGCTGCAACTCTTGCTATCTTTTTACGGACTGCTGCAACTCTTGTTTGAGAATTGTCAAAGAAGGCCAGACGTTCCCTGGTCGACCGATCGGGGGGAGGGAGTCCAACCTAAAATAAACATTCCAGTTTTGGAAACTCCAATAACTAGCACGTTATCTATCCACGTTCTTTTTATCCGTTATTGTTGAGGTATCCTAAAGCAAGGTTGTTGAAGGTCTAGGAATGTTAAATAAATTCAATTCCGGTCCAGGAGAGAAAATTAGCAAGCGTAAATGGATTCTTGACCGTAAGGAACTTTTTTATCTGTAAAGTCTTTCAATTCGGACCAGGAACCTTTTCTCTGGATAAATTTAAATACGATCCAGGTTAACCTTTCTTCCGGATGAATTTAAATACGGTTCAGGAACCTTTTTCCAAGTTGAATTTAAATACAGTCCTGAAACCTTTTTTCCGATTGAATTTAAATACGGCCCAGGAACGTTTTTCCGGATATATTTAAATACGGTCCAGGAACCTTTTTCCAAGTTGAATTTAAATACAGTCCTGAAACCTTTTTTCCGATTGAATTTAATACGGTCCAGGAACCTTTATTCCGGATGAATTTAAATACGGTCCAGGAACCTTTTTCCAAAGAAACAATACGCAAATTGTACCGAATTTAACCTACAGAACCCATTAGAATTTATGGGTTCCTGTCCTAAAGAAGCAACCAGAATGCACCTTGGTACCCCTATTTCCTTCTTAAAAGGAACACTAAAATCCGTTTTGGTGCAGTCGCTGCCTCTTTGTACACAATTGTATAAGCATTCGCAAGATAACAGTGATAAGATAAGGTGCAACCACAGAGAACAGTAACGTGGAAAGCAACGGTAAGCATGTGAAAGCAACGGTAAGTTTGTGTGTCACAAGGGGCTTAAAAGCAATGGGGGTTAATTCGTAAATTGACATTTTGTGGCAAAAGTCAAGATCAACAGAGAGTGATAATGTATCGTTCTAAGGAAACATACCCTCAACTTTACGCCGACCTTTCCAACTGCACCGAGAGAGATAACTTCGGCTTTGCGTCAAGGGTGGAAACAGGACAGTGCCTTCGCGATTCTCGGCAGTTAGAAAGGTTGGCCGGATGTGGTGACAGTTTTCGTCATAACAAGATGGCATTTTGCAGTATCCCTAAGGAACTGTAGTAAGTAATGAGAAAAGTGTGGACGTTATTTACCGCGAAATGGATTAAGTATGATGAAAGATGAATTGAATTAGGCAAATTAAGCCTGAAACTTTCGGTTTGGCAGTAAGTTGCTGCGACTGGTTTTTCGCGCTTAATCCAATTCGAGGTCATATCAGAGCTGATTTTTGTTCATGTGCTTGCTCAAGTTTTGCTTGGAGAGTGGGTATGGGGGGGGGGGGATTGTTCACGTTATATGTGATATCCAGTTTTCGAATTGAAGGGGATAGGACACACACCTATCCTCCTTCCCATTCTAGTCCTCCCCACCCCCAGACTCTTACGTTTAAAAAACCTTTCTTTATTATTATTCATCAATAATTTTCGGTATGAGAACATACGCGAAGTGGTATTATCACTCTATTAACGGTAAAATATTGGTGAAAAGAACGGAAATTCTTGAAATGTAAGCTATCCTTCTACAAAATGGAATTCTTAAACATAAATATGGTCTGTGGTTTTTACTAAACATACCTTAAACACAGTTTCCAGTATTTAGGCTATGTAAAGGTTATTTACATCTTTTTTTGGAGTCAGTCTTATACATGTATTAACCTACATTTCCTGCGTGATATTATATATTTTCTTTAAAGCTGGACCATAGAGGTTAGAGTGGAACAGGAAGGTGCAGTACAGTGGGATGCACAAGTATTGCTCGGCAGATTGCGAATACTTTCATTATTTTTTCTCTTGCATCCTACATGTTTGATTAATACATTTTATGTAGTTGGTGCAGAGGTTGTATGGCGTCTTTGATTCAGCTCCTGAAGCTCTGGTTGTGTAAAACAAAGAGAATAAATGTGGTGATGGACAATTTGCTTGAAATACTTATGCATCCCATTGTGCAGTGAGATCCATGAGTATTACTATGCAAATTGTCCATCACCACGTTCGTGCACTTCATTTGATTGAATAAGAGCTTCAAGAATTAAAAGAAAACTCAAAACAAGCTGTTGAGAACTTCGGCGCCAGTATACATAAAAATCCATAGCTTAAAAATACATAGGATGTGAGAGAAAAATTAATGAAAATAGTCATGGACAACTTGAAGGTAATACTCAAGGATCCCACTGTACACCCAAATTTTGGGGAGGGACTAGAGTACCCGCTAAAATAATTAGACAGACACAAGGTGTTGGCTGCCATTAAAAGAAGCTCGTTTTTACTAGCTACATGTAATTTTTTTTTTTTTTTTTTTAAAAAAGAAGTGGTTTATTTTGTCCGCATCATCTCCCTATACAAAAGAGCTCTAGTCAAAACCACCTTGAACCTATTGTGAGTTACCTCTAGATCTAGACTCACGAAAAACTTTAAAATGAATGTGAAAGGGTGGAATGAAGCGTTACCTGTTCCAGAATTGTACATGTTTTTAAAAACACTTTTTAAAACAATCTTGAAAATTCCCTAAAAATTTAAGAAACATAAAGAAAAAATCAAAATATTTTGTGAATATTGCTTGTTTTATTGACAGTACAAGGTTATGGAAATATTTCTTCAGAAAGCAGTGTGACCTGTTCTAAAATGGAATACACACACATACATATGGAGGTTGAACTTTGCAGTTCTCTTATTAGAAACATCCCTGCACCTGTTAATGATCCTCAGCAAGGCCCCCCACCCCCTTTCAGGCACACCACTGTTTCATTAGCACATGCTTTTCTTATTGTAATGTCAATTTGTATGCACTTCTGTTAGCTGGCCAAAACACTTAATACATTTCTAAATGAGCTCTAAGGATTTCCTACATGTCATTTAGTTCAAACACTGGAAATATTTATACTATACTGCAGGAAGCATTAGAAAGAGCACTTCGCAGGCTAACAGCAGACGTCTCTCGCACACTATTGCCGATAGTCTCATGTCGTCTGCTCCTCACCCGAACAAACAGGCCAAGGTAGCAAGAGGCAGAGGTCACTCATCCTTCCAGAAGGGTGCAGCGAGCTAGCTGTGGCAACCGGGCTTGCTCATTCACGGACCTGATTGGTTCTCGCAGACACACCCCCATATTGTCGGCTGCTGCAAGCCCGTGAAGTGATCTTTCTAAGGCCTCATGTATTATAGTATCATGTGAATTATAGCCTCAAGAACGTTGTCTGTTCCACTGAAGTAAGTTACAGAAAATTATCACAGCAAAGAGGTGGCAAAATACACATCATACCATTGATTTCATAAATCCGAAGCAATTTCATGTAATATGTAAGAGCTGAAAGAGGCGATCACGGTGATGTTTGAATTACTGATGTCCTATCAATAAAATTGAAAATTGAAGTCAAGCGCTACAATTACAACTGTCCAGATATTGACTTAAACAGATGAAATGCACACAACATTTGGATCTCTGATAAAGAAAATACAGTCTATATGTTTAATGGGCGAAAATAGACCTCTGGGAAACACACTCTCCTGGAGAATATAAATAACTGGATAATAACAGGACTTTTGTAGTTGATGTCCATTTGCAATATGGCCTCATATAATAAAATCAAAAAGTGTTTGTAAAAGTGCCTAAAGACTTCTTTCCACAACCAATGGACCAAGTGCAGTTTTTACAAAGGAAAGGTTGGACTTACATTGGTTGACAAATTGTAGTTGGTCTTACATTGGGCCAACGCTTGCCCAACCATGGAAAAGTTAGTCAAAATCAGTTTTAAAAACTACTTTCTCCTGTTGAGACAACTTTCAAGAGTATGTTGTGAATTCTAGTGTAAAATAAGTGACATGTAAGAGTATTTCTTTTCGAATATTTCAGTCACACCACATACTGGAAATATAATATTTTGTTAATGAAAGTAGAAGCTATTTTTAACTTGTAGGCACTCATGACTCCTTTGTGTCACCATGTATGAAAGATATATCTGTGCTGTGAATTGTTTATAGTTTGTCTGTTTAGCTGTAGCAGAGAAAGAACATACTTACAGGTATTCTTGTGAGGGTGGTTCGAGATTCATATATGTAAAATAAACAATGTTATGTAAAGACTAAATCCAAGAAAGGTGGAAAACTAAGTAAACTATAGAAAGTTTTTTGTGGTACCACTTGAAGGTACCTTGAAAACAATGATACCATATGAATGAGAAAGTAAAGTACTGCCAATTTTTAAATTTACAAAAATAATTTGTACGGAGAACACAAATTTATCTTATTGAAGATGAGGCACACACAGGAAATGTACTACATACAAATTTTCAGCAAAAAATGCAGGCTCGACCAGGACTCGAACCCGGGTCTCTGGCATACCGTGCCAATGCTCAAACACTGAGCTACCGAGCCGGCCTGGCCTCGCCTGATTTTTCCCTATTGCTGTTTTACCTGCGTGAAATCCCGAGTTCGAGTCCTGGTTGAGCCTGCATTTATCGCTGAAAATTTCTACAAATTTATCTATACACTAGGTGCCCTTAGTTTGGCCACCTCGGGACCGAACTGTAGGCCGAACGAACCGAAGTAATGCAAAAAAGACCAATAAATCCTATAAACGGTACAGCCATACATTAAAATTAGTTATATGGTAGTTTAAACCATGTTTAAGTGTATTTTACTGTACAAAAAACAAACTACATCTGGCCTACTTAGTACTTACCAACAACGTGATGTTTTTCTCGTTGTCAGGTGTCGTTTAATTTCTTTACCTTCACTCAGAAATGCAACTGTTGATAGCTGGTTCATTAGGTATGAAAAGTATTTCAGTATTTAATTTAATTTAAGTATTTCACAGGGTGCACCGCATCGAAAGCACTTTTTCTGTTTCGATTTGAGTACAAACACTCTCAATGGATTTTCTATTTTTGTGCTAGTCATTAACTGTACTTTTACAGACTTTAAGATCGTTACAAATACTTTGGATTGATTCATCTTTATCTATGCACTCTAGAGCCTGTAATCTTCGTTCCATAGTCACAAATGTATGTTTCCATTTAGCACTCATTTTCCAATAGTACACGTACACACAAAACAACGCAGCGCACAAAACGGTACAGTACAGATGAAAAACAAACAAATGCGAGCAGTAACAAACAAGTGGTGACTTGTCACCAGAAAGTGGCGAGGGTGGGCTGAACCAACCGAAGCTGAACTAGAGGGTGCCTACCGTACTTCAGTTTTCAGTATATTGGCCCAATGTAAACCCACACATTGGGCCAACGTTGGAACCATGGCCAATATTACTGTTGCCCAAGGGTATGTTCTTATCTGCACATATCTAGAGTCGTTTTCACGTTCAGAAAACACAATGGGCTCTTATGGGCAATGCTTTTCTTATGAGAAATACGAGCGCGCTGTTGTGAAATTTCTGGATTTACAAATTTAGCTTAAGTAAAATCGGTACCTGCAGTTTTGCAGGAAATTTTGTAGAGAATACGATGGTGAACACAAAAAACTGGTAACTTGCTTACATAATTTTAGATAAATTAAAAACGCAAATTTTCCGTGAAAACACAATTTTTACATTGTTTTCATTCCTAACGTTGAAACATGCCGTAAAATTGAAGCATTCATTATTAAAAAAAATGACACTGTTTTTTAGTTGTCATAGGTGATGGTGGTACTCAGAATTTATGAATACTTTAAAGCATATTCGCATTAAAAAATATTCAAATAAAGTATGTGGAGATTTTTTATATTCGTGCAGTAGAAAATGTCGTTGCTGGCCATTTTTTGTTCTGTAATTCCAAGTAAAAACTTCCAGCGACAAAGTTGTGGAGAAAATAATGAAATTATTTTTATAACCACTCAAAGGTTCCCAGAAATATTACTTCCATGCATTTGGAGTTTCTTTTTAACCCGAACCGCGCGCGAAGTAAGGAGACATTGTCTGGCCATCTTGAGCCGACTCACCGCAGCATTCCGGCTATCACCACCAAGTTTTCGAGTTGTTATTTTATTTCCATTCAGTAAAAATATGAACTTCATGCAGTTTGTTATAATAGAATTGAAATTACTTAAATTTAATAATTGACAATTATTTCCAATGCTGCTGTTGTGAGCAACATTAGTGCTGTCGCAAATACACCTTGTTTTCGTTTACATTACTGTTGACATTAATACTGAAATGAAGATCACCTTTCAGTTTCCAACCTACACATAAATTCATAGACACCATATTAACCTTTGAAAGGCTTTCCAACACCTGACAAAATATGGGGCTTCAAGATAGAAATATGACATGCCTTGCTTGAGTCATTCACCTCTTATCAGTTCACGTGGGCCATAACTCATTTGTTTGTTTGGGTTGCAACTTGAATTTAACCCATGTGCTAGGTTCCCCTTACTTGAGTGAGAGATGTCTGTTTAGACTTTTTCCCTCTCCCGAAAAAGTGTTTTCAGTTGTGTGAGCTCTCAGTGATTTTTACTTTTTTAAGTGATTTCTGAAGTGTCATATTCGTGCATTACACTCGCGTGTGTAGTGATCGCAATGGATCATAGTAAAAAGGGTAACTGTAACGTTCACAGTATAATATTAATATTAATAATTACATATAATTATCATTATATATACAAAATACGTAACACCTTCATTGTGAAGGAAGGTCATCATTTCCCGGCGACATGAGCTAGAGCTGTATTGGCAACACTGTGCGGTTTCTCCATAAGCGCCGTTGTGTCTTCTGAACGTGAAAACGACTCTAGAAATATGTTTCGGGGGGGGGGGGGGGCGTTTAAACCAAGTGTCTCAAAATAATAATACTCCCTCTGTCCCATAATTATAGTCTGGTATGCCAAAATGGTAGTACAGGAATGACAGACGAAGAGGCAGATGGAAAGCACAATTTGTACTCATCCTTGAGTAATAAAGTTGTATGACTCATTCCCGTGTTTCATGTTCTTCTTCTGTATACACCAATGTCACAGTTTGAATATCGGGCAATTATTATGAGACAACAAACAAAGGTGTACCGGGCAATAATTATGGGACAGAGGGAGTAACAATGTTTAAAGTAAATTAATTATAATTATATTAAATTAATTTAAAAAATGTTAATCAAAATATGCAAATTAATTAAAATTAGATTTTTGTTACATGAATAGGTAAAAGGACGGCATAAGAATAGTGAATATGTACTCATTATCTAGCTTATGTGTAGTTAAGGTCGGCAAAATTTATATAAAAAAAACACCTTTCCTTGCAAGGAAATTAATGTCAAATAGATAAGGAATTGAATATTTAGTGAATATAGAAGAATAATGTTAGATACGGTTGACGAAAAGTAAAGTTTCTGGTGATATTTTATGAATGTCACATTATAAGTAGTATTAAATCTTGCATAAATCTTCTTTGGTACTGTCATTGAAACTTGTATGATCACAATATAAATTCTTCCCTTCCAATAAGTTTCGCGTCAATAAAGATCCTTTGATTAAACAACAAGTATATTTTCATTATTTAATATTAGTTACTTTATTATATCATTATTTTTATTATTTAATTTTTGTACTTTGTATGTCTTTGGGGGGGGGGGGGGTGGACTGCTGGACTCCTCCTAAATACGTCCTTGGTTCTTATGTTTGGCCAATCATCAGGAGAGGCCCAGTGAACCTATGCTTGGCTATGTCAATGAATGGGAGCAAAATGTTTGAATAGCTAAATGTAATAATAATAATATTCATTCCCAAAAGGAATAAAAACTATTTAAAAAGCATCTTACTTTGGTTACAGTGACAACATGATGAGACCAACGATAGCAGTCCAGTTCTGGCAGGTCATGAAAATGGTTCTGACTAGTTACCCCAAGGAACTCATATCTCCAGAGGACATCATCTCACATGAGGAAATGGAACATCTCATTACTATTATCCTGCAAAAAGAACAATCCTTGCTAGAACATCATTACTTTCAGTGGCTGGAGGCATTTGCAAGGATCTTTGTGTCTCGTGTGAAAGACTGTGCATCGGAAAGGTTGCAGTGGGGAAAGGACTATCGTATTGTGGTGCTCAGGGGATTTGATGATGGTAGAGCACTGCGTATGCATTTGTTTGGTTCTGAAACTGTTCATGTAGAAAACTATGCAAATACTCTCTGGAAAGTGCATAACCAAAACTGATAGTTTCTACTCCAACTTACAAATGAATTTCAGGGACTTATTCATACTCATTGAACTACAAGATGTGTCAAACAATATTCAAAGCTGGTGGTGATGAGATTCTCTTGGGATATCGGCAACGTGATATCAGGTAAGTCAATCCATGAAGATGAGAGTGATGTTAGCTCTTGAAAACTGGAAGACTTCAGTCCCTGAAGATGAGAGTGATGTTAGAGCTTGAAAGCTCATAAGACTTCAATCCCTGAAGATAATAGTGAAGTTAGCTCTCAAAAGCTCAGAACACTTCTATTCCTGAAGATGAGAGTGACATTACTCTTAAAACCTTGGAAGACTTCAATCCATGAAGATGACAGTGATGTTACGCTCAAAAGCTCGGAAGACTTCAATCCATGAAGATGAGAGTGATGTTATTCTCAAAAGCTCAGAAGACTTCAATCACTGAAAATGAGAGTGACGTTACTCTCAAAAGCTCGTAAGACTTCAATCCATGAAGATAAAGAGTGATGTTACTGTCAAAAGCTCGGAAGACTTCAATCCATGAAGATGAAAGTGATGTTACTCTGAAAAGCTTGGAAGACTTCAATCCATGAAGATGAGAGCAGCGTTAGTTCTCATAAGCATATCTGGCACTGACCTGGCTGATATCCCAAGAAAATCTCTTCAATACAAGATCTCATCATAGTGTAACCATCCTTGCAGCAAATGTGATACTGGTGAATGCATTTAATTCTCTCCTACTAACATATATTTTTTACAATACAATACAAGCTTATACTGTACACTGTAGAGTATAAGGAAAAATCAGGGAATTCATTTATGAAAGAAAATAAAAGTGGATATATTTCGACATCAGTAGAAGAGGATGATGTGGAACTCTTACGATGAACTTCAGTGGACACCAGGCATTGTTCAGATTCAATTTTAAAGGACACATTACTGTACATTGCAAATTAAAAATGCCAAAGGCACAAGTGAAAAACCTAATCACTAGGGAGTGAATGTTTAGGTATTTTTTTTTTCAGTTGCTTAGGAAGTTGGCCAAACTCGGTAACAGTGCCAACCATATGGTTGCAATGTAATCTGTGAAGCCGTATTTCATATAAAAATGTGTAATTTTACCGTCACTACATAAAACACATTTTTCTAGGGGAAAAAACCTGAAATTTAAATATTTTAGACATTCTAGACAAAATAAACTTTCCAAATTCTGTGTAAACACATATATTTTGGAGTTAACGTGCCTAGTTTTCATAAATGATTGTCGGGGTTTCCTTATTGTTGTAATCAGTCTGGGTGAATGACACGGTGAAAACAAATGCACGATATTGTTGAGAAACTCAACAAGTTTTGTTCCTTATTTGTTTCATAGATCTCTGTTTCCCGATTCAGCCGCTAGGTGGAAGTTTTCCAAAATGGCGGATATTACTAGTGAAAAGGCATTCTGTCTCCTTGAATATCACGCAACAAGGTCCGTTACATTTGTGCAAGAATGTGCACGATATCGGAAAGATTAGAAGGTGGTATGCACAGTTCAAAGAAAAAGGTTGCATTTGAAAAGGCAAAAGCAGTGATCGACAATCAGTGTCAGAACATGATGTGGACCGAGTTCGTGAAACCTATCTACAGGGCCCAAAGAAATCGATTCCTGCTGGATCCAAGGAACTAAACATTCTGAAGACAACATTATGGAGTGTTCTACGAAAACGGCTAAACATGAAACCATACCACCTAAGTCTGCATCAAAAGCTAACACGTAATGACCGTCGTGTACGGGAAACGTTCGCCAGCTATATGCAAAATCTCATGGCTCATGATGACAATTTCTTCGAGAATTTCATTTCCACTGATGAGGCGACATTCCACCCAAGTGGAAAAGTAAACACACACAATGTGCGCATATGGTGAACGGAAAATCGTCATCAGTTTGTTGAGTTGGTTCAGGACTCGCCTAAAGTGTATGTTTTTTGTGCTGTGTCACGAGAAAAGGTGTACGGTCCATTATTCTTCATGGAGAAAATGGTTACGGGATTGACAAGCGGAAGAAGATTTTAACACCTTCATCATGCAATTGGATGGAGCCCGCTTCCACTGTGAAGTGCGATCATTGCTCAACAGAAAATTACCACATTGTTTAATTGGGTGTGGGAGTGATGAGGATGAAAACCTTTTATCATGGCCACCTCGTTCCCCTGACCTTTCTCCTTGCGATTTTTTTCTCTGAGGATACGCAAAAGATACCGTTTACTATCCTCCATTACCCACTACCATTGACGAACTGAAAAAATGCATAATGAATTCTATCAACAGTGTTACACGTGATATGCTATCCCGAGTGTGGCAGGAAATGGACTATCACTTAGATATCTGCAGGATATCACGAGGCGAGCACATGGAACATTTGTGACTTTGTCATACAAACTTGGTGAGTTTTCTAACATTTTGCAAAAAATTGCATGTATCTATCTTTGTTACGTAAAATACAGTGCTTGTTTGTAACCCTGACAATAATTTACGAAAACCCTGTATAAAATTGACAAAACACATGGTAAATTAATAAATTACTACCCTATACGGGACTCCACAATAAATAATTTTGAAGCTTTTACATGTGGTGTGAAATAGTTTGACAAAAGTAACATGCTGTTCAAGTGATACCTAAAGATTTATTGAAAGATGGATGTACAAAGCGATTTGGGCTTCCTGTCTGCAAATCCAAGCTTTTTGTTTCACATGATGGAAATATTGAAAACTTACACACAACTGCTCTCCAAAACAGTGAAGGACATTAGTGCAGTTGAAAGGTATGCATGCCAAGTGCTTGAAGACAAATTTTGGAAGAAGAAAAAAACACTGTGGAAAGTTGCTCATGTTCTGGAGAGTGAGGTGTAGGTGATATTGATGGTGTAAGGCACTGCTCCAAGATAATCGGTGTGAATTTTTAATGAACAATTTGGAAATATGCTTTGTTGTTTGTTGTTAAATATAATGCAACAAGTCATGGTGTCACTTGTGAGTATCTATTTATTTGTTTGACAGTTTTTGAATTATTTTTTTATCCACATATTTCTGCAGTTTTAGAACATAAATAATTAATATTTTTCAGTTTCTTAGCACCAAAAAATTTCCTCCATACGTATCACACCTGTAGATACAGTGGAACCACTATTTTATGTTCCCGGATTTTACATTTTCACAAATTATACATTCAACCTTGATGGTCTCAGCATAGCAAAATATTAAGATCAAAGGCAAAATATTCATATCTATGTATTTATATATATTTTAATATCTTTATTCACATACATCACATTCACTAAGCTTTCAATAGAAAACCCACTAGCATTGGCACTTCCATACTATTATACACACAACATTAGACATTCACATTTTATCTTTATACAAATCCATTATGAAACATGCAACTACTATGCCTACCTATTGAAACTGCTTTCAGTTTCTTCTTATTTCTCAAAATCACAGATAAAGTTATTAAAGTTTGACTTCCATGTTAATATTGTTGGGAAAATTTTGGTTTCCTTGACTAATAATATACTCATTTACCAATACATCTAATTTGTCTTACACGTATTAACTCTCTCTATACTTTTACACTATATATATGTATATATATAAAGAAAAGTTTTCTTTTAAATAAGGCATCCTTTCTTTATCTGATCATAAATTGTACTATTGTGTTATGTTTATTATTTATATAGGAATATTTTAGTTAATTATCCATGTAAGTAAAAAAAAAGTACATGACTGATTTAGACTCTGTAAAAAACATAGATGATGGTCGGATTCTCATTTTATACTTTTTCAATATGCCAATGGCATTACTACAGCTGAAGTACAACACATTTTGAAAACTACAATACATACCCCAGAGTCTTCTATGTAATATATGTATATGTTACAGACAAGTTAAAGAATTTCTTTGTCACAAGTTCATTGTTTTCGAGAGCATATAAAATATTAAAGCTGCTACAGAGATATACATGTATTTATTTATATACATAGATCAATTTATACATAAAAATATTAATATGCAATGCCTTATTTTTGTAAACTTCTTGTTACTACAACAAAACTGATCAAGATAATACACTGTAATGCTTTTTTTTCTTTTTTCTTTTCAATTTCCTTCTCTACCTGTTGACTTCTATGTCTCTTTGAATGGAGTTGAAGCAAGAACTTGGGGATTCTTTGAGAGAGATCACCAATTGAGTTGACTTCTGGTACTGTCGGTATTTACTAGGGATTGACTAACATGAATTTTTTTACTTATAATGAGTGTCCTGATATAAAATTGCAATTGTTTCATGAAGAACCTGAATAGTTTGCTAATCTTAATTAATGTAAATAAACTGCTTATTTGGGAATTTACAAAACTAAGATATAGGAAATGTACATTTACATTCATAAATGTAACAATACAATGACATAATTTTTGCACTAAGTTACAAGCTCTTTGTAGATGTATCAGATCAGTAAAATAATCGTCAATTACCAGGACAACAATACATTGACCAAGAGTAATTAATATTCCATTCTTGGAATTTCCTGAAGATAAAACAAGCTGCAAGTAGCTGTCAGATATCTTCATTCTCGGCCTATTTTTCATTTTCCTCCAAAGGATGTGGGAGCAATAACATTGTGCAATGCCATTTTTATTGTGTGCTATTGTAAACAAACAGGTAATTTTTTGAGATAATGTAAGCACTTAACTCTTTGGTATGAGAACCCTCTTGTTCATACAGGGTGGCATATATTGTATCTACCAATTTGAGTTGGCAACCCTGCCAGAATTTATTTGTGCATGTGTGGCATATCTACATTTGTGGAGACTTGGGAGTTTGGCAATTAGTATACCACGGAGCGTTGGCTGGTGTAGACGCAGATTGTGGCAACGGAAGCCTTCATCCAAACAGGTAGCAGTCACTGCGGCGGAACAATGAAGATCGCCATGGATCTGCACACAGCATTCTGAGGTGGGTTAGACAGTGGAGATCCATGGGTAATGTTGTGAAATACGTGCTATTCCACAGGACATGTTAAGACACACGTCATGGAAGACTTCCCGCATCGTCTCGAACAGTACATTCAAGCAGAAGGAGGACATTATTTTCAAGGTTCACTATTGTCTGTACTGCCCATTTTATACTCTGTATTAAATGCCAATGAGTATATTTTTATTTCATAATCACTTGCCATCTTTCCGTTGTCATTTCAAGTTGGGAGATACAATATGCGCCAATCTGCATAACAACACATAATCAGATGCAAGTCATCAATATAGGTGTTTTGAGATATCATGTAGTACCAAACACTGTTCAGCTTTATCAAGAAAACATACATTGAATAAAGATCATTTAGACTTGTCTAGACAAAAATAATGTCTTGGGGAAAAAAATAATCAGAACACCATTCAAGAAAACTGTGGAAGTGTTGCGAAATAGCAACAGGAAAGACATGTTCCCCCCATATGTGCTCAGAAGACAAGAGATATGTTATAAATGCTAATTGTAGCAATGAGATTGGGCAAAGAACTAACAAGAAAAACAGCGAACATGTTTAAAATATTGCCTGAATATAAAATGTTAGGTTGTAACAACCAAGTACTGCACATATGGTAGTATCCGTGGCCTATTAAGAATAACATGAAAAGTACTGAACACAATAGAAAAATAAGACATGAAACTTATTTTTTCAAATAGAACCTCCTTCAATTCACAGCATATGACTGCTCAACTTAACATATTTTAAAATTATATGTATTTGACTATGCAAATTCTCCCAAAATTTTTATACCAACACTCACAATATCAATACGAAATTCAACCAAAACAGTAACTAATGCTTACTCAATGTTTGTGACTAATGACTGATGAATTTTCCGTTACAAAATACTGCACATTTAGAAAATTAATGAAACAACAATGTGCATGACGATTTTTTTAATATTCAAGAAAATGACAAAATTCTGGAAGCTAGTTATACATACTAGAAACATAAGATAGGTAAAATTTCCAGCAGTACTGATTCATAATATTCTCGACTGATTTATCAGATTCACTGCTAACCTTCAGTGCATGTGAAGAAAAGAATTACTTAAAATCTTCAAATCTGCTTGTATTCTAATTACAAATACAATTCTGGAAGGGGGACAATAAGAAAGGCAAGTCCAGGTATTTACGGAATGAATTTTAGCACTAGGAAATATAGAAACTTATTTAATTGCCATTCAAAATACTTCAGCAGAAAAATTATAGGAAATGAGAGGATAAATTAATTTCCTTCTGTAATTTTCTCCCTTCTTAAGGCTTTTCTCGTACTAGATTTCTTTTTAGCACTATTTTGTATTTTTGACTGTACTCAGTAGTGTGCCCAGGATTTTCGAAAGGGAGGGGTTACGTACACTTTTTGTGGTAGTCAGGTCTCATTTTGCCACCTTTTCCTACCTTTGATGTTATTTTTTTAGGAATACTGGACCAAAAGGGGGGGGTTATAACCCCTACCAACCCCCCCTTGGGCACGCCACTGACTGTACTGTTGTGTACAAATGGCTATAAACATTTCATAGAATGTTTCAAATACATGTATACAAATTATAATTGTTCAAAGAAACTCGTGTACCAAAGAAAAATTAATCGTATCATTACACTCTCCTTTTATAAAGAAGCTAATTACCGAATTTCCAGCAATCTGTGATGATCGATGAAGTTCATTTAATGTATATTATTGGCTGTAGCCCTTTTTCTTGTTATTTCACAGTTTTTAAATTGTAAACATCATGTAACATCATTTGCAGAGCCTCATAGTTATTATAAAAATCATTCACACCAAAAACGTAGCAGCTTAGATATTGTTCACCTACTTGAGCAAGTACTGCCATTCCTAACAAGGTTCTATTTTACAGAGTGTATGTAAAATACACATGCAAGTGTGTATGCAACTACATGCATTGCCTTCTCTTCATTATTTATTCTTCAGTTGCTTGTAAGAAGCTACCACTTTCATATCGCAAAGGACATACCAATAATCGTTTCTTGTAAATTTAAATTTTAGTTATCAAAAAATTAACATTCTCTGTCTCACACTACCCATTGAACCAAAAAATTGAATTGTTCAGAAACAAAGTATCTATACTTTCAAAATAATAACAATAATAAAAACGGACACCATCTTCTCAACAGTGATCACACCTGGACTAGTATCAGTAATACTATTTACAACTTCTCTTTCACTCCTATCTTACACACTACATAGACATTTTTTCTTTTACGGTTTTTCTTTAAAAATGGTTGTGACATACAAACATCACTCTTCACCAAAAAGATGAAGAATATATATATTTGAATACATAAAAGCTGTCATCAGGATAACATCCATCTGGACAGCAACAAAATTATACACAGGAAATAATGGTGTTTGCGTTTGTGCTCCTTTGGATTTATGGCTTGGGAAACAGCCTGGTTTGAGGAAAGCCTCACACGGAATGATATGAGATGAAGTAATGGAGAAATTCCCATGGGTCAAATCTGGCTTCCTCCTCTGCAACTTAGACTTTCCATTCTCCGTACAGGGCGCTGCCTCAGGAGGGACTCGTCTGCAGACGAGGAACCGAGTAATTCTCGAGAGGAGTACAAGGAAGGGAGGAAATCCCGTTCTCCTGGACCAGGGGGGTGGTGGGGAAGCTGGAAGGGGTGGAATTCCTAGCGAGGGTGCCGTGGGGACTGCTCATTCCGCCTGGCGTGGTTGGGGTGAGTGCCGTGCTCAGGAGGTTCGAGGAGATGGACAGAGGAATGCCGGGTGATGTCAGAGGCGTCAGAGCTTTAGGTGGGATTGGGGGAGGTGGGGGAAACTGCTGACTTCGCGGGGAGAGTATCGGGGGAGAATTTGGAAATTCGGCTTTGAAGGAATTTTCACATTCCAAGTTAATGTCCACTGCTACAGGTTCTATGTTGAATATGGCTGGGGCTGAGCCCTATGAAAGAAAAACATTGACAATTACTTCTCACATCCAATAACCAATTCATTAGGTAGATAGAACCATGCTGCTGATCATGACTGTGTTTGCTTAGTAAGCTCATATTGACTTATAACAATGTAAAAATTGAAATCCACATAATCTGATTACAGGCAGCAAAAGTAATAATTTAACAGTCAGAAGAGTTAGGTATTGTAGACTTTATATCTTTGAATTAAACTTAATTCAAGTCTTTTTACCCAATACTCCATAAAAGGATTTCTTAAAAAAAATCTCTTGTTTGGGAACACCACTGTGACGTCCAAATCTTGAAAAATGACATATGTTGAGAATTCTATGATGAAATTCTAAACAGGTGTAAGCTTTCAGAATTTGGAATACCATAGTGGTTTTCTGAAAGGTGAGAAATTTTCAAAAACTACTTTGCTAGTGCAGGCTAAAGATGCACAATGGCCTTAATGCAAATAAGGATGCAATAGTAATATACATGGAATTAAGTGTCTTGCCAACAAATATTTTAGGACTTTGGCTTACGTAGTTCTATGGAGGGATCATAGACAAAAAATGATTAGTAGTATATGTGGAGGGGAAAACTTATTAGCCTCATATTACTGTATATATGACCTAAACTCCTACTGTGAGGAAGGGCATGTATCGTTAATCACATAAGTCACATAACTCTACATTCAAAACAGCCACCAAAAGGAGGCTTCAAATTCATTGTAAAATGTTTAAAGCATGCTTCTTTGACAATTTTTATGCTGTTTGAGACTCATGTTAATGTAGTCATGCTTCATGTACTTTAGTATATTCTACTTAAGGTTACAGTTGAAAATCTTTATTGTCATACTGGAAAGAGGATATGTAAAAAATTTAATCTCCGGTATTCAGTTCATGATGAAAAAAACATTGAATCCTACCTGCTATTGCTAAGACATGCAAGTTGAACAGTATGATTCAATTTTCAACTCTGATAGCAAATGTAATTTGTATCATAATATGTCATTGCATTAACATACTTTTGCAGTTAGTCCACAACATAACAAATGCATCAAAACAAGGGATAAACACACACACACACATGAAAAATTTGCATTTTACAACTTCTCATTTCTATCCAGATTCAGACTGGAACTAACGAGATCTAATCAATTTGTTGCTGCAAAATTGAGTTTGAAATACACTGATTTAAAATATGTGTAAAAGTTTGCAGTGTGCATGTAACTGCCTGCAATGTTACCATTTGGTGTTAGATTTTGCCTAAAATAGTTCCACACATAAAAATTAATAATGCTCTACAGAATTTACATGCTATACTCAACTATTCAGGCATAAACACTATCTAAGGTCTAGTTTCAAAAATACTATATATATATATATATCTACAGGCAACATAGTAATTATGCACACACTCAGGCACACTAAATCAAAAGTATCACTACTAACATAGAGTCTAAAGGATTACCTTCTTGACTAATCTTTTAGGTGGTGCTGGTGGAATCTGGTCTGTATCTATGAATAAATTGTTGGTCCTTTTATCAAGGGCTGTAAAGATGGAAAACTAAAATGTCACAGCGTAGATTCCCAGCCCTATTTCACGATTTATTACAATTTATCAAAAACAAATACATGCTACAAGAACCCGCCAACTATACAACATGCTTAACTATTTATTTTCTTGTTCACACTTCAACATCTATTTCCTACTCCTAATGTTTATTATCTGTCATGCTGTCATGAAGTACTATTTCAGTAATGATAAATGACCACAATCTGCAAACATGAATCCATATCACTAATGTATCATATATATCCAGTAATACCAAAAAACACTTAATATTCAGGGACACTTAAATCAGTGAAAAAACACACACACCAGCACATTTATATATACCTAATATGACATCTGAGCGTATGCCAAATATTGCATAATAATTTTGAGTCTTTTCTCTTCTGAAACGATTCTAAAGTTATGGAAATATGTGCTTAGGTGGTCATCCCACACTGAGAACATAAAATGATGAGATATCAATGATCCAACAACATGTTTATTTCTTGTGAAGAGGCAACTAATAAGTTACTATATATACACAATAGTGAAGATGCTTTTGTCTTGCAGAGTTCTAATCACTGCTTCTAACACTAAACTATATCTGAAAGCAATTAGAAACAAATGTGGTATATAAAACAAACTCCTTACAATCTAACAAAATTGGAGAAAGAAAAACGTTTTGGAGCTTTAACTGTTTATGAAGTTTTAATGAACTACTCACGTCAATAAAGACAAATATCACAAATAATATCAGAACATTTTGAATGTATCCATGCATTTGAATATAACAGTAGATTGGGACGCGTTGGAACAAATGTACACAAAATGGATGAGAAATGATAGGAAGTGAAAAGTACTAAAAATACTTACTGCATCCCCGTGGAGGAAGAGGAGGGGCCTCGTCCATGGAGGTTTCAGACCATGAATTCCTCAGCCCGTCTGTTGTGCTGGGCAGTGAATGCCTGAGTGGTAACTTTGGACTTGTGGGCTTGCTCAAACACTTTGGCTTTGGTGGACGCGGTACTGGTGTATCAGTCTCATTGGTCTCCCTTCAAAAGAAAAAAGGCAGAATCCTTTTATTAACACAATATTTACACAACCTTCATTCTTTCATTGTGAAGCCACGCATATAGCATAATTTAATGATATCTATTACAAAATGTCTTCTAAACTTCTTTGTAGCTGATTAGTGGTGGCTCATTCACATTCGAGTTTTCTGGACTTTTAACCACCGTTTCAAATTTTTAAATATCTACATTTTGGAGACTGAGTCTGTCTTCGTACTCAGGGTAGTGTGCTGTTCTCTAATTACTCATGAGTAAAGGCATATTTTGTTTTTGACGAAAATGCCAAATGTGAAAGAAGAAAAAAAATGTAGTGTTAATTGTTCATGTTTTTTAAAAGATGTGAGATGTATTTTGATACCATGTTTTATCATGAAATAATGCAAAAGGAACTGCAAATATACTCTTAAACATGAAATTTAAGGTTTATTTACTAACACAACACTTTGTGAAGTCTGAATTACCCTGAGAGTTATACAAGTCACAGAAAATTGATTAATTCTGCTGTTATATTTGAGAAGCAAAAATGGACTCCTTTACTCAGGAATAAACTTAATATCCTGATAACTACATAAAATGTGCTATTAGAAGTGAAATGTTCATTTTTTGAAATAAGTATAGTTTTTAAATCAAATTTAGGTTTTTATTCAACATTGTAACACCGAAATGTCATTTTATATATCGCTCTTGATCCTGAAATGTGACTAGTTTTTGTACTGAAATCTTGATCTTTTATTCACCATAAATATGTGGCTCTAGTCACGAGTTAAAAGTCCAGAGAACTGAACATGTCTTCTAAACTTGTATGCAATATGTATGAAACACAATACACATCAATCTGCTTGCTCAAATTTATTTATCAAAACTCAAAAACTGTTTACAGTAGCTGCTGACCTGGATTTCATTGGCGGCAATGATGAATAATCATTTGATCCTCTGCATGGAGTTCTCGTGAGGCTCCCGGTCGTTCCAGCAGACAATTCGGACACGTTGTTGTAGCCAGCAGATCTTGGGCGAGATTCACGGGATGGAATAGGTGGAGGCAAGGTCAAGGAAGTCCTCGTTGGAGTTCCTGGTGTGCCGTTCATCTTCTCCAAAAGCTCCTGAGATGAAAACACCAAAATAGTGAAATTTTTATAGAATCTTTTTGCAGTCACGTTCACAGTAAAATTAATAGAAACTGTTTCTCATACTCATTATAGCTTTTAATAATCAATGTCTGACACATTTCTCATGGTTTGGTCACAATATGAAAAACAGTTTTTATTACCAGTATATGGTGTCCGGAGTGGTACCTGGCAGTTATAATATGGTGAGAGTAGATAGAAACAAAAACATAAATTTTGAAAGCAAACTCAACCAGTTTTATTGGAAGCAGTTACAGCTCAGTATAGCTTAATATATTCGTAGCTCAACATGAGCTCTGTTTGTTGCATGGAGAATGTGTAGCCCACATTCCATCTCCCTCCACGTGTTTTGTTGCAATCTGAACAGTTACAGAAGCAAGAGCATTTTGAATACGGTCCTGCAGTTCTCGTAGATCATCTATATTTTGTCAGAATGCACCATGTGTTTGATGTACCCTCGAAGAAAGAAGTATAAAGGGTAACATCTATCTTCTGCAGAATGTCACTGGCAAATTAATATTTTTTCAGCTTGTTATCTGGCTTAATTTCATGCAACAACTGCACCTTGTATGCGTACAAACGTAGCCTTTTGTGCAGAACTTCATGAACAGTGAACTTTGGAATTTCTAGCTGCCTGCTCACCTCCCTTATTGACTTCTGTGTGCTATACATGCTTTTTCCTGTACTGAAGCCATTTTTGTTTGAGTGACACTAGCGCTGCTACAGCTGGTTGTACATGCATGAAAATTTGCTGAATCAAACTCACAAATGTACTATTGCTCTTGCAAAGCTTTGTTAACAAAAAAGCTCAGTTTGTTGAAATGTAATAACTATTTAAAAACTGTCAGCTACAATCTGGACATACTGTGTATTAAACGTCAAGCAGGAAGGCAATTGAAAGAGTAACTTACTCTATTCTAGTAGTATACTGCACTAGTTTCATCAGTTCAGTTTGCATGTTTCTTAGGGCTGAGCTAATACTACCTTCAACCGATACCGATACCAGCAATGATTCCCACCGATACCGATACTGATTCTTGAACATTGTAACAATTAAAAAGTCATTTAAAAAAATTGATGAATATTAGTGTGTAAGTATTTCATTCTAATTATATACATTATTTTACCATGTTTTTAACTTTAAAATATTTAAGAATTATATCAGAATATTAAATTACCTGTTATGTAATCACAAAATTCAGTTTTTTCACAAAAGTGGTGAAAAATGAAAATAAACTTCGAATTTTGCATGATTTCGAGGATAATTAGACCCTTGAAAATGTCACGTGTCAGTTTTGCAGAGTCCGTGAAAGGCCAAAGTGATGCAAAGGTATCAGTCGATTTCGGTAAATTGCAAGTACTTTCCAATACTGATACATCGGTATTGGTATCGGCTCAGTCCTAATGCTAATACATTTCAACAATATATACTAAGCCTGTACATTGTTTTACTGTATGGCTAATATTTGTACTCTTGAAATGCTCAGAATACACAAACATTTTACTACAGAATGAAGAATGGTTATGTACAAATCAAAGTTCATACAATCAATAGTGTGGTACCATTTACAATTATAAAAAAATTCAAATAACAAATTTAACAGCATACTGGTTGAATCTTCTAATAATAAATTGAAGCACTATTATTCTCTTCTTTTCATTTCTACAATTCAAACAAGTCTCATATGTCTTACACGTAAACATAACAAGCAACGTAGGCTATTGTTATTTATGATTGAGAGCACATGCAAAAATACCATTGGCTTGCTGTAGATATCCTCATCGTCTGTTCCTAAATCATCCGGTACAAGGTGGCCGTACACACTGCTGCTGGAGGTAGACGACCGGTTGCTTGGTGGATCTGGAGGGTTGGATTTCTTGTCGATCGGCAATGGAGGTAGTGGAGTACTAGAAAGATGAAAAATATATCAGTTTGCATACATAATTTTCTCTGAATGGCATTTTCATTTTATATTTTTGTTATGTTTCATTTCTGCCATTTCAGCTTGTCATGAAGATGAGGACGAGTGATGATTAAATAAAATTGATGGGATTGTCAAGAAGAACACTTAAGCCTATGCTAGGACTCAAATCCATGACCATTAGGGGTGAAATTGGAAGTTTAGCATTTGTACATTTGGCTACCGAGTCAGTAGTTTTAGCCTTACATGTTCAAAATGAGTATTTCTGATAACAATGATTGTAAGAGTGAACTGAAATAATGGTTGTATAACAAAAATATATGACTTAAAACTGTTTTGGACCACATCCAAATGACTTCAAAGCTTAACAAAACCAGTTGTTTTCAACAAACCTAAAAACGATGAAAATATTGTGCTATCAACCAGGTGAGTTGTGGAAAAGATTCCAAGCTTTTGAGAGCTAACATCACTCTCAAATTCAGGGTAGAAGTCGAGCATTTATGCATACGAGGGTAGAAGATAAGAGTGATGTTAACTCTTAAAAGCTTCGAATCTTTTCCACAACTCACCTGGTTGATAACACGAGAGAATCTTTTCATCATTCGTCACCAGGAAAGCTTCAAGACTTCAAATCTAAAAACATTTGGAATCAACAAATGTAGGATACTGGGAATCAAGAAAGGGAGAGTTTGCAAGAAGTAATTCATAATTAATAGACAACACAGACATACAAGAAATGCAAACTGGAGATGCCTAGAAATGCCTAGGAATTAATCAGGGCAGCACGACAGAATGCAAAAAATGAGCAAAGTCTTCTGAATGCAAATTCGTCTCAATTCTAGAAACTCAAAAAAAGCCATAAATCCCTATGCCATGCCACTCCTTTGGTAGGGGTTTATCCTAAATTTCCAAGTGAAGGTGGGGGTAGGGGATAGTGGAATTTTAAGAGGGTGTAAAGGTAAATTTAAAGCCAAGGTGAACATAAAATGGAGTTTTGTGAAAAAAAATTGGGGATGTTGCAAACTTTGGGTAGGGTGGATAAATTTTAAGAGAAGTGTGAAGAAAGTCATGGTTAATCTGGTGACTTAAACCCAGTCATGGAAGGCTTCATGATAGCCACTAAAAACTACAGGAAACATATCATGAAGTCAGAAACAATACTTGCCCAGACATAATAAAGCAGCAAAAATTATTTCCAAATTCTCTGTAACAAACACAACATTCAAATTGAAGACAAAGCACATGACCAATTAACATTCAACACAATGGCACACATAAGATATACTGGAACACACAGATTGTCACAGACAGCCCCATCTTTGCAAAAGAAACCAGACATTGTCCGAGTAGATAAGGCAGAAGAAACTACATACCTCGTAGACATAATTCTTGTTGAAATTGTAGAATTTTGCTCCTATTTACAGTTGTTTCAAGAAAGCACATGGAATTTTTTATGTAACATTTCAGCAGAACATGACTCATTTGGTTTATTTTACTTCGCATTTCTGTCACTTTCTATTTGCTAAGAAAAGGATGAGTGATGACATGATGAAGAGACACAAAAATCAACTATACCCAGGCTGGGATTCGAACCTGGAACCCCTGGTGTTCTAGCGCACTGTGCTAACCACTCTGCCACAGAGGTCGGCTTTCAGTAGAATACATGCCCCTTTCATCACACTTCTTTGTAATTTTATAAATGTTACAGTTACAACAACAGAAAAAAATTAACAAAAAAAAAAATTGTGCAATAAATCTTGTCAAATACTTCTTTGGTACATAAGATGTTATTACATTGTTGGAGCCTAATAACTGCATTGATAGTGTAAAGAGGAATCATATTTATTCCCTATAAAGTCCGAAATTATTTAAATATAACGTGTTTTTTTCTTCAAAAAACTAAAACAAGTGGACAATGATGAAAATTCTGATGAAAAAGGAATTGTTTGCATAAAATAAAAAAGAGAGAGAGAGAGAGAAAAGAAAAAATGACTTCAAATTTGTTTTTAAATCTTCAATAAATTTCAAATGCACAGTTGATAGATATAAAAATGTGAAAACCACTTACATGGAATTGAAAGGAATACATGATATAATTTGTTCATGTTCAAAGGATTGTATCGGGTAAACCACAAGACAAATGGGAAACAGATGGCATTACCACGATTCAGGTACTACAAATTTAGACCCTAGAACATCTTCATCAGGTTACATAATTGAGGAAAAGCATGTGACAAAAAGATAAATAAAACACAGAAGACATAGACTTTTAAAGGAGATACTGTTTCTTTTTTGCTTTTGTTAAATTTCTCCTACTATTATAACTGTAGCATTCATCAAATTACAAATAAATGTCTGGTGTAGGCAGTGACGTGCGGTGATGTCGACACTTGGGGTAGCAATTAGTGGCGTACCCAAGGGGGGTTGATGTGGGTCATACCCCTCCCCCCTTTAGGGCCCAGTATTCCTAAAAAATAGAACATCTAAAACAGGAAAAGATTGCAAAATGATGAATGAGTACAAACAACAAGTACACATAACTCCCACCCCCTTTCGAAAATAAATACCGATTTGATTTGACTACCAAACCAGAGATCCTGGGTTTGAATCTCGGCTTGGCCATGGGCGTTCTTTGTGTGTCCCCTTTCATCAATGTTATCATATCATCTTCGCGATTATCCAAAATTAGCAGGAAATCGAAGTAAAATAAAAACAAATCAAGCAATCAATCAATGATTTGATTTGATTTTCGTTACTTAGCATCCCTTTCTTCTCACGTTTGGTTAATCGCAAAGATGATACAATAAAATTAATGAATGAACAAACAAAAGAACACCCATGGTGTCATAGTGCGTTGTGATAACCACTCCCCCACGGCTGGATGATTTGTTGGTCGATTTGGTGTTTTAAGTCCACTTTATGCACAGAAACAAAACAGGTAACAAAACATTTTTTTTTGTAGTTTCTTCAATAATATTCATTTGGCTTTTTGAGTTCTGGGATACATTTTTCATTCCAATTTATTTCATTATTCACTGCAGAGTGCAGCACATAGGAACAAGAATGCATGCACATCACGGGTTCGAATCCCGGCCTGGACTGTTCTTTGTGAGGTCTCTTCATCAATTTCATCATATCATCACTCAACCTTATTTTCGTGATAACCAAATGTGGCAGAAAAGCGAAGTAAAATGAACCAAACCAACAACAACAATATGAATGCGAGTTCTTTTGACCAAATAAATATATCCGGATTTATGACTGTTTAACTTACCCAGGAGGCCGAGAGAGAGCCTGAGCAAATATTTGTTATATTTGGGGTAAAAAAAGCATAACATTATTGTCTGCACATAATACGTTCCCATTTCATAAAATAATACAACTACATGCCATATTATGCATACATATTGTACAACGTGTAAAAAGTTGTGTAAATACAGAGAACGTAAGTACTGCAGAAAATTTTCCCCCATGTTCTTTTGAGGATTTACAAAGAAATCGCAGGGAAACCAATCTCCTATCTGTCCTATAGGAGATGGACTGGAGGACCTGAAAGCACAGGCTTTCAACCATTGGGGTGGGGGGCGAGGGGACAAGGGAGGTAGAGGCAGAAATTTTCCCTTTCCCTTCTGGCGACCGATTCTACCTGGAGCTGGTAAGGTGCAGGAAGAGCGAGCTAGCCCAGCTTTGCCCGCAGATCAGACCGAGGGACGAGAAGCATGTGAAAAAAAAGTGTTGCAAATGAACTGTGGCTTTAACAAGACAATAAATATTGTGATTTGAAAATAATTAGAGATGTGAGATTGATTGATCTATCTGTGCTAGACTAGCTACTCCTCAATGCACGTCACTAGGTGTAGGGAACGTGTTCTCCCAAAATGTAAATCAGAAAATGCATGCGCTTGCTTGTAACAACTGTAGATTAGACAAAAAACTCTTCATACTCATACCTCTCGAAAGGAACACTGAAAATAAAATATCAGAAAAAATATATAAATATAATGATCTTGACAATGAGATAAAGTACCTATGGAAGTAGAACAATGTAGTTGTTGGTCCAATCATCTTATCAGCAACAGGGATTATGCAAAAAAAGAGACGTAAAAGCTGGCTGCTGACACTACCTACAGAAATGTGTGATCCTGGACAGTGGACACAGAGGATTACTGAACCACCCAACCTCACATTGTAATACTGCAGTGCTGCCATTATTAGATTACTACTTCAACTTACCTAGCTTACTGGCCAGGCTATTAATTTGCAATTACAAGATAAAATTTTCGTTAAACCACAGACTTAAGAATTTAACATATTTTTCATGGCTGACTATGTATTTTACAATTTGATACATGGATCATAGTGTGGCTTATGGCCGAGTGCACCAACGCCGATTATTTCGAAGTTCAGATGAGCGGGATCAATTTTGATCCACTCTAAATGAACTTGGTTTAAAGATTTGCATTGCACCAACGAAAAACGACGTTCAAGAGATTCCGTTCAAATGATCCGAGATTAATTTGTAAGGCTATACCTGATTGGTTGGCTAAAACAAATGACAATCAAGAACCCCACCGAATAGTGTGATGTGTTAAAGTATCAACGTGTAGGAGAAGAAAGTAATTCGGGCTACAAACTTATCTGAATTTGAGAAATGTACTGATCAACCTTGTCGACGAGTACAAGGATGTAGTAGGGTGTAAAGAAATAATAATCTTAAAAAAGAACTGACGGCATAAGACAAAAGAATAAGGAGAAAGCATGGAACCTTCTTCTACGGGACTTCAATGCCTTACGAAATGCATTCGCGAGAGAACAGCGTACGCTGAAACTCGCCCGCTCAATAAAGATATTTTATTATTATTATTACTGTATTGTGGTAAGTATTTGAATTTTTCATTTCTTAATTCTTATATATTTATATTGTCATGTCGTGTAGCAACACCATGTAGCAATATCGTAACATTGCTCTGTTCTAATTTACCTTGCACTTGCACATGTTTTGTGTTCTGGGATAGAAAGTACAATATTTAGAAAAATTTCGACTTTGCACCACAGAACCACAAATTATTATTATTATTTTGGCAGTTTTTAGTTTACTTTACACAACTCTCGAATTATCAGCATTGTACATCCAACATCTCTAGCGTTTGCACGCCCTCGATATCACTTTCCGCTTTGTTTATATTCAAAAACAACTGCCTGCAGTCGAAGCGTCAGTATCGTGAACCAGGATCGGCCATCAAAACGGTCTCGAATGGCCGTTCAGAAGATAAACTCGTTTTGATGTTCCTAGATCGCGATCAAGTGTTGAACCGTCTTCGTGCAATGGAATTTTCCAGTGATCCTTTCCCGATCCGAGTTTAAAATTTGATCTTCGTTCGTGCACACGGCCATTAGTCCTTGTATGATGTATGGTTTTTCTGTATGTGGAGAGCCAACCTAGGCACAATTTCAAGTATAATTTTAGGACAAGTTATTCAGATGGTTATTTATATTTTTAGTAGGGATGTGACAAATCAATCAATACTATTACTAATACTAATATTGGTATTAGCTGACATGGGCATATCAGTGTATCAGTTTACTGGGAAAATTACTAATATATCTATAGTAATTGAGTGCAAGGTTCTACAATTTTCTTGTAACTCACATGCTCAATTTTTATAAACACCCACATACACAGTTCTTTTTTCCAAAACACAACCCATTGTAATCACCCGGTAACACACATTAATTATGGACCTTAATGAACCACTTATATGTTATTCAAAGTAAGGTAAAGTAAAGTGCATATAGCACTGTGACATGGAGGCAAATTTTGGAAATGTTGGGGGTAGAGCCCCACACATTCTCGATTTTGGTCTTTTTGGATGCAATGTGGTCAGCACCAGCTCCGGCCACCTTTAACTTCCACGAACCCATTGATTTGAGGCTTGGTGAGCTCCAGAGCCACTTTATGTGGGAACAATACTGGTAAAATTCTGACCTTAGATCACCAACCCTGGGAATCGAACCCCGGTCTCCCATGTGGCAGTCAAGACACCCTACTAACTTAGACTACCGTGGCTCTATGTTATTCAAGGAACATTTGCAATTTTAAATTGGATTGGCAGAATATTGGTTATCGGTATTAGTAAATTTCATATTGGTATCACCAAATATTTCAGATCAGTTTATTCTTAAGTTTTACCACATTTTAAATATATATATACACAAAAATCATGTAGGAGACGGTAAACACTTACCACAATAGAACAAAAAGTCTTATATTTCGAGGCTATAGCCCCATTGTCACATGTAGGTAGAAATAATGGAAGTAAATAAAAGCGAAGAGGCACAGCATACTCATGCCAGCGTCTGCACAGTGGTGTCAGAAACAAGTGATAGAACATGGGTTTTACGAGCAGATCCTATCACCAGTGTTTACTGCAGGGTAGATGGTGGGGGGGGGGGGGAGGTGCGGATTGGTAGGGAATGGAGAAATGCTTATTGGGTATCCACCCAGCAGTAAACACTGGTGAAAGGATCTGTTCGTAAAACAAGTGTTCTATCACTTGTTTCTGGCACCACTGTGCGGACGCTGGCATCAGTATTCTGTGGCTCTTCGCTTTCGTTTACTTCCATTCTTTCTACCTACATGTGACAATGAGGCTATAGCCTCGAAATATAAGACCTTTCTTCTATCATGGTAAGTGTTTACTGTTTCCTACACCATTTTTGTTAATCCGCCCTTCAGGCACTCTTTCTCATTCTGAAGTTTTTCTGCATCTTGTGAGTGTTTTCTCTCTCCTCTTTCACTTTATATATATATAGATTCTGTGTGCCTGCACTTCGTGACACGACTTCTTTCTTCTCTGTTGACAATGCGGACACTACCGCGAAATATCAAACTTTTTCTTTTCGTGTGGTAAATGCTTACTGTCTCCTTCATCATTTGTGTGTGTGTGTGGCTATATATATATATATATATATATATATATATATATATATATATATATATATGTCTCTTTTCAAAGCAACTGTTCTCCAATCAATCTGCAGCCTCCTCCTAAATCCAGGCCTGATAATATTTAATTTGTATTTTTTTGCTATTTAGATCACTTTTCTGCCACTTTTAGCTAATCACAACAATGAGACGAATGATGATTGGATAAAATTGATGAAGAGATGCTCACAAAGAAATCCCACATAAAAGAACTTCAGTGGCAAGATCGAAAGTTGACCACTGGTGTGCTTGCCACCAAGGTTGCATTAATTAATAATAGTTATAAAAGCAACAACAAACAACTTACTTTATAATACTGGTTGGCTTCCTTGTTTCTATTACAGAGTCTCCATCTGCTCTTTTGGTTGGTCCCACTGTAATTCTGTGTCCAGGCGACCCCATGTCCCGAAGGCCCTGTCTTAGCTGAGTGAAGCGCTCCAGCAGGCGGCGGTGCAGTGGCTGGACACCAGAGGGAGCCAACTGCCCATGCAGAACCAGGCCACTGTCCAAAATATGAATCTGGAATGACAACAAAATCAAATAAGCACTTCATGCAAAGGAGGAAAAAAGTGGGGGAGTGGGGATGATGAAAAATAACAAGAAATCAGCTTATCAACAATTGGTTAACTTCAGTTTGCATCATACTGATTACATTGCTATGTGTTTTGAAGCATTTTTTGGTGCTTCCTAAATAGTAGAGATGTGACAGATTAATCAAGACTCTATCGGTATCATCATAATGGTGTGTCAGTAAAATTATCGATAATTTTCCCGATCTGATATCTATAAATATTTTACAATTTAGTGCAATAGTGTGCCATTTTGTAATGGAAATAAAGAAATAATCTCTATTCTGTACTTTTAAAAAAGTGAATGTTAACTACTATGCAACTTCTTTTAAATTACAAAAGCTTTGTTCACTAGTAACATACATTTATTGAGGAGGTCAATGAATCATTTGAATTTTATATATGATCGGTAGAATATTGGTTATCGGTATAAGTTAATTTTATATCGGTAGTTTATGGGTATCGACTAAAATTTCACAATGGCCCATCCCTACTAAATAGAAATACTTTTTCTTTGTAAAATTAATTATGCTGAAATTGGATCTACTCCTACATTTGTCACTCTCCATGTGCGGAATCATGTAAATTTGTAAAAATAATTAGGCACTCATGAGTTATTTGTGTACAATAATAATAATAATAATTCCATTATTTAGCAGGGAAGTTCAGCCGTAGGCTGCTCTACCACCTAACCTTGCCATGAGCTACATAAGAAAATATAAGTATATTATATTATAATATATGAATTCAGATAGGCAGAATGATTGAACTAAAGAGAAATAAAGAATTTCACATATACCTACAATTACGAATATATTCATTGCAGTAATATTACTCATAAAATAATATAATTGTGAAAGAACAAAAAATATTAAAAAATACAAATGTAAAAAAAATATATATGACTAGAGAAATACTGAGGAAAAAATACAAATGTAACTTGTTACTTCTCCATACACACTGTATGCATGTATTTATGCATCATCTTATTAAGTAATTTATTAAAGATGCCAATATGGCATTAAGTTCCAAACTAAGTATTTACTACTTCATAAGTAAAATTTTCATGCTAGCACGTCTCTTTTATTTATTTCAGTAATCATGACAGTTTTTAAGCCTCCACAGTTTCCACAAAACTTTCACAGTCTTATAAAAATGAACACCTTACCTGATCCATGATAAGGGATTTCAATTTGTACACATGCTCTGAAAACTCTGGATGTGTCTTCATGAACTCTGCAGAGAAAAATGCTTCCTGATATTTGGAAATTCCACCCATCACGTTGGCATCAATAATACCCTGGAAATAAAACAAGAAACACGATTTAGCAATTTCTTTGTATACAGTAGCATTACATAACCTATTTTTTTCTAGCCGAAATATTAGTGTGATTAAGAAACCGAGATATATATATATATATTCAATGCAATGGGTTTTTCTTGAAATGGCCCAGCGTTAATTCTCGGCTGCTCCATGGTACGGCGATGCTGTCAGTTTGCAAAGATGGCTGTAGTACTCAACACGTTCACGTCGTATGAGCAGCAAAGTGTTATTCGTTTTCTATGGATCTATTGAGATCCATAGGGAAATGCAGCCAACGTATGGAGACAAGTGTGCAGGCAGTGGTGGTGTTGAGTTCGAAAATGGCTGAGAAGACCATCATGACAATGAGCAGTCGGGGCATTCTCGCTCCTCGCTCACAATGGAAAACATTGCCTGCATGGCAAACAGGACCATCGACAGACTTTAGTTATTTGAATGGGAGATTCTGGAGCATGCACCATATAGTCCACAACACGCCACCAGTGATTTTCATGTGCTCGATCCGCTGAAGAAGTTCCTGGCATGACAGAGGTTCACTAGTGACGATGAAGCAAAGGGCACTGTCCGGCGATGGTTCCAGGATCAAACGGCCGAATTCTACAACAGTGTCATCTCCAAACTAGTGGTGCAATGGGACAAATACCTGAACTGCTGTTGTGACTATGTGGAAAAATAATACAAGGTACATAGAACAATTCCTAAATTTTGATTTCGCTGCATGTTTATTACTTCGACTGAAGAAAATTGGGGCAAAGACTTTTCGATTTGCCCTCGTACATACAGTGGTATGCAATGTTAGGCTCCAAATTATTATGTATCTGTCTTTTTCTTCCTTAGGATTGCCAGAAAACTAAAAATATGAATGAGAAGTTGTAGGACACATTGTTCAAGAATGTAAAGCAAATTATAGGACACCACTATTCAAACCTGTAAATAATATACACTGTGTCCCAAAATGATTATAGAGGTTTCAAGTAGTTGGTATATTGCAACAGACGAAGGTGAATGTTTATATCATACATGTACGATAAAAATGCCTGTGGAAGCTTGCTACCCTATCATTCATTTACCACCAGTCACAGCAGCGTGTGTGTATTACAAGATGGTGACTCCCATGCAGAAGTCCTTTGTATCATTGAATTTTTAAGGTGTGGTTCTGCTGTTGAGTTCACAGAGCTTTTCGCCGGCAATTTGGAAGTGATCCTCCGTCTGATAACAACATTTGTCACTGGTTTAATAAGTTTCAAACAATTGTATGTGTCTGCAAAATGAAGAGTTCTGGACGTCCAAGTGTGTCGAACGAAAGCATCAAGAAACATTGGACTACCGGGTGGATGTGTGCCATGTCATGAAAGGTGCTCACATTGAACATTTATAAGGTACACTATGTACACTCATTGAGTTGTTGTTTTCTCCCATGTAAGCTTTGTCCTTGTACCCAACATATAAGGGAAATTAAACAACTATGAAACCACAATAATCATTTTGGGACATACTGTATTTCCCAAGCAATGTTAGCAAATAATGTCAAATTGCCATGTGATTTTTTTAACCGAATTCTTGAGTACACAAATTCAGTATTATAAAATTACCACTCCTTTGTGTTTTCAAGCATATTTCCAAGAAACTTTGCATATCTTATTTCCCTGAGACTTTCTATTTCTCCAACAGAAAGATGTATTTTCTTGATGCAACTTACATGATACTCAAAGTGATTTTCCTTAAATTTTTCTCATATGCTGGAATAGGACAAACATGAAGGGCATAACCAGGAAAAAAGAGGAGCCCTGATTTTACATTTTTCTGCATTGTCCATTCAATATTGATGGTCCCAACATAGTAAAATGTTATAAAATTTTCATTGATTTTACATTTTCCTGCATTTTAATTTTTTTCAGCTTGGTCCCCTGAAAAAGGTAACATCGAGGTTCCACTGTATATGGCAGCCTCTCTATTCCTTTGTGAGTCTAAGTTGAAAACATGTTTGTATTTTTCTTGATTTACATTGCTTTTAAACCACTTCTGGTAAGTTGTGGTGAGGATGAATGATGATGATTAGTAGCAGGGGGTATTTAAAGATGGGGTGAAAGGGAACCCATTCTGGTTCCTACATTCCCCCTACTGATAACTAATTTTTGGTATTTCGTGGATATTATTCCGGGTGTTTCATAAATAATTGATGGGTTACAAAAATTTATTGGAAGTAAAACTACTTAACTTACGTTAATGAAATCAGTCCAGAATGATTGAGGAACGCAAACAGTTTGTGCGTGTATGTTTTGTTAGGCTGAGAGTTCACATTCCTGTAGCAAGGTGACACTCAAAATGTTTTGTGCAATTTTTTGGTCCCTAAGATCACCGGACCTTACACCATGTGACTTCTTTTTGTGGGGTTTCATCAAAGACAGGGTATTCATCTCACAGATGCCGTGTGATATTGCAGCCCTAACGATAGCAACGATAGACACTATTGATAGGCCCATGTTGATGCGAGTGTGGCAAGAAGTAGACTATCGTGTCGATGTGTGCTGTGTCACCTGTGGTGTACACACTCACATACTGAACATTTGTAGGTGTCAAAAATAAACTGTTTCTAGACGGGCTTCATTAACGTAAGTTCAATTCTTTACTTGCAACCCCTCAATTATTTCTGAAACACCTGGTACATCCAATTCATACAATATATTTTCTTCTACTTTACGTCATTGCAAGCATGTAAAAACTTTTCAGATAAGGCTCCCCTACCACTTGAAATTTTTGAAATACCACACTGATTAGATGAAACCTATGAAGGGGGCTGGACTTGTTCCTGGGGCCTTTGGTGTTGTGACAGTGAATAGACCATTCAACACATTCAGCCACAGAAGTGGCAATTGCATTGGAACAAACACTGCATTCAATATTTCAAGCTGTTTTTTATTATAACAAGGTTTATTGGCAACACTGGTCATGTCAGAGGGCACTACCAGGTGTGCCCAAATATCTGGTTATGTTATTCAATCAATGCCCAGATGAAATAAAAGATTTGAAATTTTTCATACAAGAAGATAGTTAGATTAGTTTTTGTACAATAAATTTCAAATATTTTATTTCATCTGGGCACTGATGGAATAACAAAGCCACACCTGCGTTGCCAGTACACCTTGTAATTAAAATAAAGAACTTTTTTATGAATGTCATAATTAACTCCCATAAATAATCTGTAATGCATAAATATTTATCGTAATTTCATAAATGTTATAAATACCCACACAGACCATCGATACACATTGAAAATTATTGCAAGTGACTCAAGTTTGTTTTTATTTCGAACAAAAACTTTTCTATACCTTAGTAACTTTTTCCGTATACTGAACATTCATATAGAGCAGGATTTTTCTTGTTTAATGTTTATAAAATATCCACATAGACAAGGTAATACCCAGTGTAAGATTCATGTCTATCGCTTCTTGTACAAAAGTAACGTACATTCAAAGTCTTGGTTGCATGACTTTTTGGACACCTTGTAATAACTGACTGCAGAAGAAAACACTGTACAAAATATAAATGGCGACACAACATCTGAAATAGTGTACACTTACATTGCTGGATGCAATATTATTGAAGCTTTTATAAATTTGAACCCACCTGTAGTCGCATACTGAGTGGATTTATGTTCCTCTTGGGGTCAGAAGAATACTGAGATATGAGTTGCCGCAGTTCACGATTCACGTTCTCCATTGTCTCGCAGGCATATTGCACCGGAGGGATTTCTTCCACTTTCTTGTCGACCACTTCGAACCAGCGCAGGATTCCAGGGAGGGAGCTTGCTGTCACAAGGGTTGTCCTCTCAATCCACAAGCTCTGTTAAACAATACATTGTTATGTGGTTAAATTAACTTCTTACACCAAAACATAATTCTGTATAACTTATGTTTTATTGCAAGTTACATGGAAATATTATGAGAGATATGTGTAATTTTTAAAATATTACCAATACTTGACGGCAAATTTCAGGATGTTTGGAGATTTCTAGAAAAAAAAAGCTTTACAGTTCCACAAAACTATTACAAATATTCTAGCAACAAGTAATGAAGAAAAGTTTAAAAGATTCTCTCGGGCTATCGACAAGGTGAGTTGTGGAAAAGATTCCAAGCTTTCGAGAGCTAACGTCACTCTCATCTTCAGGGTAGAAGTGCAGTTCTGAGCGTCAACCTGCTGTATATACGTTCGTGGAGGATGGATCCCAGTGAAGATGGCGGACCAATTGGGTGGCATGTCTGCTGCATGCACGCTTCCGGTTAACTATCACTAACCAAGCTGGGTCCAGCTTGGGGAAAGCATACATTGGGCAGATGGGTAGGACAATAGAACAACGCTGTAAAGAACACCAAAGCTACATCAAGTATTTCCATTCTGAAAATTCAAGACTAGCAGAACATTCAATCAATGAGGGACATAGATCAGATTTCAGCAACACAGAAATCAGCCTAAACTTCAAACTACTGGGACCGCATCATCAAGGAAGCCATAGGCATTCATGAAGAAAAATATAATCTTAATCGCAACACGGGGCCCTTCAACATGGGGGAACTGAGCATGCTAGAATCTAGATTAAACTCAGGCTAATTCAAGACGTGGCCGAGGTTTTTCCAAGCTTGCTGGGTTTTTACTCAGGTTTTTACTTCTCTCTCTTGTAGTTTTTTCCTATTTCTCTCAAATTTCGACACTTGGTAAAAGTTTTCTTTAACAAGACTATAAACCAGGAAGCATGATACCAGATATCCTGCAGGTAAGTTCGCTAAAACTAGTGCATGCCTGCATGGAATGGAGGTTTCCCCAAGGGAGAAATCCGGCTCGACTGGATCTATTCTGAGGGGAAGACTACGCCTAGGCAAAAGACCAGACATGGGGCTATGATGTATTTGGAGAATACATTAGTGTGTAACGGCCTTGTGAGTGATCGGTGATTTCAGAAGTATGACGCATTTATGTTTAACTGGTGATTGACAACCAACCTGTGTGTAGGACTCTTGGGGAATAGAATGAAAGGGAATAAGGAAATTGTTAGTTGTTGTGGACTTTGACGATGTTGTGAAATGTAAGTTTATTGATAATTATGTCTTTAATAATTCAATTATTGGAGTTGGAAGATATTGCTTCTTTCTTGTGTAATAATGAGTTGATTTTCCTGAAGGTGGAAAATTAAAATATCATTCATATTTGAAGTTTATTATTAGGAAACTGCATTGCTGTGATTAGCCATTAAGTGAACATTAATGATAGCAACTGAACTGATTAAAGTTTTCTCACACACATAATAGCGATGTAGAGTGAGTCGGTGTTTCTCTTTGTTACCAGAAACTGAGAAGTCCGATTGAGTAGAGAAACAGAATTACCAGAACTTTGCACAACAGGCCGGTTGGGCGTGTGTCAGAGAAAATTTGGCGACCGTAAAGGACTCAAAGAATAAACAAGTCTTGCTATTTCTACGAGTTTTAATACAAAACTATAATTATTCGCAATTGGGAATGCAAATAAGAACTCTATGCAGTGAGAGTAAGAAACAAAAAATGGAATCTCTTAACTGTTGTAATAATAAGGAGAAAGGTGAAGATGTAGTGCTTCAGTGCTCCAAATGCAAGGAACATTTTCATCAAGGATGTGCCAATTTGAAGGTACTCGCAGAAGTGAACTGTCTGCGGTGTCAGCAGAAAGAAAGTATTTCGAGTACAGAAATGTCAACATTTGCTGAAAGGATGTTCCAGATGTTTGAAAGAATGAATGAAGAGCAGAGAAGACATGATGAAAAAAGGAAAGATTAAGAAAAGAAGATAAAGAGGAGCAACAAAGGTTAAGAAATGCAGATAAAAAAGAGCAGCAAAGATTAAGAAATGAAGATATAGAGCAGAAAAGACCTGCTGAAAAACAGGAAAGATTAAGATATGAAGATAAAGAAGAGCAGCAAAGATTAAGAAATGCAGATAAAGAAGAGCAACAAAGATTAAGAAATGCAGATAAAGAAGAGCAGCAAAGATTAAGAAATGCAGATAAAGAAGAGCATCAAAGATTAAGAAATGCAGATAAAGAAGAGAAGCAAAGATTAAGAAATGAAGATATAGAAGAGCAGAAAAGACATGATGAAAAACAGGAAATATTAAGAAATGAAAAAGAAGAGTAGCAAAGTTTAAGAAATGATAAAGAAGAGCAGCAAAGATTAAGAAATGAAGATATAGAAGAGCAGAAAAGACATGATGAAAAACAGGAAAGATTAAGAAATGCAGATAAAGTAGAGCAGCAAAGATAAAGAAATGCAGATAAAGAAGAGCAGCAAGGATTAAGAAATGCAGATAAAGAAGAGCAGCAAAGATTAAGAAATGAAGATATAGAAGAGCAGAAAAGACATGATGAAAAACAGGAAAGATTAAGAAATGAAGATAAAGAAGAGTAGCAAAGTTTAAGAAATGTTAAAGAAGAGCAGCAAAGATTAAGAAATGAAGATATAGAAGAGCAGAAAAGACATGATGAAAAACAGGAAAGATTAAGAAATGCAGATAAAGAAGAGCAGTAAAGATTAAGAAATGAAGATATAGAAGAGCAGAAAAGACGTGATGAAAAACAGGAAAGATTAAGAAATGAAGATAAAGAAGAGCAGCAAAGATTAAGAAATGATAAAGAAGAGCAGCAAAGATTAAGAAATGAAGATATAGAAGAGCAGAAAAGACGTGATGAAAAACAGGAAAGATTAAGAAATGCAGATAAAGAAGAGCAGCAAAGATTAAGAAATGCAGATAAAGAAGAGCAGCAAAGATTAAGAAATGAAGATATAGAAGAGCAGAAAAGACGTGATGAAAAACAGGAAAGATTAAGAAATGCAGATAAAGAAGAGCAGCAAAGATTAAGAAATGCAGATAAAGAAGAGCAGTAACGATTAAGAAATGAAGATATAGAAGAGCAGAAAAGACGTGATGAAAAACAGGAAATATTAAGGAATGCAGATAAAGAAGAGCAGCAAAGATTAAGAAATGCAGATAAAGAAGAGCAGTAAAGATTAAGAAATGTAGATAAAGAAGAGCAGCAAAGATTAAGAAATGCAGATAAAGAAGAGCAGCAAAGATTAAGAAATGAAGATATAGAAGAGCAGAAAAGACGTGATGAAAAACAGGAAAGATTAAGAAATGAAGATAAAGAAGAGCAGCAAAGATTAAGAAATGATAAAGAAGAGCAGCAAAGATTAAGAAATGAAGATATAGAAGAGCAGAAAAGACATGATGAAAAACAGGAAAGATTAAGAAATGAAGATAAAGAAGAGTAGCAAAGTTTAAGAAATGATAAAGAAGAGCAGCAAAGATTAAGAAATGAAGATATAGAAGAGCAGAAAAGACATGATGAAAAACAGGAAAGATTAAGAAATGCAGATAAAGAAGAGCAGTAAAGATTAAGAAATGAAGATATAGAAGAGCAGAAAAGACGTGATGAAAAACAGGAAAGATTAAGAAATGCAGATAAAGAAGAGCAGCAAAGATTAAGAAATGCAGATAAAGAAGAGCAGTAAAGATTAAGAAATGAAGATATAGAAGAGCAGAAAAGACGTGATGAAAAACAGGAAAGATTAAGAAATGCAGATAAAGAAGAGCAGCAAAGATTAAGAAATGCAGATAAAGAAGAGCAGTAAAGATTAAGAAATGTAGATAAAGAAGAGCAGCAAAGATTAAGAAATGCAGATAAAGAAGAGCAGCAAAGATTAAGAAATGAAAATATAGAAGAGCAGAAAAGACGTGATGAAAAACAGGAAAGATTAAGAAATGAAGATAAAGAAGAGCAGCAAAGATTAAGAAATGATAAAGAAGAGCAGCAAAGATTAAGAAATGAAGATATAGAAGAGCAGAAAAGACATGATGAAAAACAGGAAAGATTAAGATATGAAGATAAAGAAGAGCAGAAAACATTAAGAAATGCAGATAAAGAAGAGCAGCAAAGATTAAGAAATGCAAGTAAAGAAGAGCAGCAAAGATTAAGAAATGCAGATAAAGAGCAGCAAGTATTAAGGAATGCAGATAAAGAAGAGCAGCAAAGATTAAGAAATGCAGATAAAGAAGAACAGCAAAGATTAAGAAATGCAGTTAAAGAAGAGCAGCAACTGTAACTGTAGCTAAATGAGAAAAGCTGGAAGAACTAAGCAAGTGGAGAACATGGAGTGTGATCCGTTTGTGTAATTCTCCCTACATGAACCCTATGCTAGTACTAAATAAGCTGGATGGAACAGTTAGGCCTTGTATACATTTCCGTAAGCTAAACAGAGAAATTATAATTCCCAAATCGACAGTTCCTCAGCTTCAAAATGCTTTACAATGTATTTTTCATGCCTTGACTTAGCTTCTGGTAATCTACAGATACCAATCAAGAAAGAGCATCAAGAATATACAGCGTTCTTGGTGTTTCACTCGCATGCCTTTTGGATTGTCGAATGCGGTGGCCATTTTCATGTAAGCCATGCATAATATTTTTGAACCTTGGACTGAAGAAGTCTTGACTGTCTATATCGATGATCTTTTAATTTTTGACGATTCCTTGGAATCTCATTTTGAGCACATCGAGTTTGTCCTTAATAAATTGCAGTCCGAAGGTCTTACTGTTAAACTGAAGAAGTGCGAATTTTTGAAATCGGAAATTAAGTATTGAGGGCACTTAATCTCAGGAAATTACATACGTGTGAATCCCGAGAAAGATGAAGCTATCACAAAATTCCCACGTCCCAAAACTAGGAAGGACCTACAACAATTTTTGGGACTTATAAATTGGAGGAGATTTGTGAGGAATCTAGCTCAAAAAATTGCACGCCTAGAAGAACATGTAACTAACAAAGAGAAGTGGGAATGGAACAATGAAAGAGAAAACTCATTCCGGCAATGAAAGAAGGAATTAGTTAAATTACCCACTTCTGCCCAACCAGATTTTGAGAAACCATTTTGCCTTACATGTAATGCATCTTTAAAGGGTCTAGGATCCGTACTATTCCAGGAAAATATAGGTGATACAGATAAAATTTCTGTAGTACAGTATGCGAGTCGAAAACTAAAAGTGCACGAAAGGAACTACACGACTCAGGAATTGGGATGTGCGGCAGTGATGTTCGGTATAAACCACTTTGAAATTTATTTACATGGTACCAAATTCCTTATTTATTCGGCCCACAAAAATTTAGTGTGGTTAGAACATAGCAAAGATTGGAATGCTAGGATAACAAGGTGGGCTCTTGAACTACAGCAGTATAACTATCAAATTATTCATATCAGAGGAAAAGAAAATCAATTAGCGGATATTCTCAGCAGGTATCCTGCTGAGAACTCTCTAGAAGGTGAGCGGGAAGAACTTTCTTTGGTTTATAATGTATGGAGCACCATAAAAAGGCTAGAAGAAGAGGAGTTGGAGAAATGGAGAGCCAAACAAGAGGAAGATACGTTGTGCAAAGGTATTATGAAGAATGTCCTAGAAGATCCTCTCAACAATCCAAAGTACTTTATACATCAGACTCTTTTGTTTCTAAAAAGTAAAGATTTCATCGTCTAGTTGTTCCTCAGTCCTTAAAGGCAGAAGTTATGAACTCTGAGCACGATTTAACTGGACATTTTGGGTTTAACAAGACCTAGCCAAGAATAAAGTTGAGGTACTACTTGGAAAACATGAAGACAGAAGTAGCTGAGCACATAAGAGAGTGTCTCACTTGCTCGAAAAACAAACCTGACAAGATTGGCCTAGTTAGAAAAAAGTTAACAACCACCTGTAAGGATTCTCATGAAATGCTTTCCATCAATCTCATTGGAAAATTATCAAAATCAGCTTACTATATCTATCTACTGACCATGGTTGACATAGACAGTCGTTTTGTAGTGGCTTATACCTTGCATACAGCGGAAACCGGAGAAATTATCAACAAATTGGAGTCAGGTTACTAAGCTCATTTTCCTAAACCTCCGTTTATCTTGTTACAGAGGAAGCCAGTTTACATCCAAAAGGTGGTACCAATTGGTCAAGAGGCATTCCATAAAAGCATTGCACACCACTTCATATCACCCATCAAGTAATCCCATAGAAAGGGTTAATCAGGAAATTGAGCAACTTCTTAGGACGTTTTGTCTTAGGAAACATAGTGACTGGCATAAATATGTGAACAAAGTGTGTTGGATGATAAACTTTTCTATCTCTGAGGAAACTGCATATGCTCCAGTGGAGTTGTTTTTCAACAAACCAGTGCCATGTAACCTATTGAAACAGCTGGACTGGCCCGAAAATGAAGCTAGCAGGGAGTTATCCTGGGAAACAAAACTGTTTACAGCGAAGGCAAGTAACGTTAAGAAGAAGGAAAGTCGGCTACTAAAAACCAATCAACGTGCCTATACTTTAGAAGTTGGTGAATTAGTGCTTAAGAAGAACCGTAAGCTAAATTCCGCCAAAGACAATGTGATTTCCAAGTTCTTTGAATATTATGCCAGCCCTTATTTAGTAACGGAAGTTGGCCACAATGTGGATACCTTAAGATCCGTGGACGAAGGCTCTTGGCAAAGAGAACTTTGAAAATTTGAAGAAGCTCTGTAGCGGTAGTTCCCGCAGGGTGTAATTGTTAGAGCGCTGGAAAAACAATGACCTGGTCAAACATCCAAGCAGATGAGAAGTTGCAGTTCCGATGTCAACAACCTGGAGGAAACTGCATTATTGAAAAGAAAATTTTAGTTCTCTCCTCTACCTAAACATTTCTTTAGCTAACGGGAGGGAACTATGTAACGGCGTTGTGAGTGATCAGTGATTTCAGAAGTATGACGCATTTTATGTTTAACTGGTGGTTGATGACCAACTTGTGTGTAAGACTCTTGGGGAATAGAATGAAAGGGAATAAGGAAATTGTTAGTTGTTATGGACTTTGACGATGTTGTGAAATGTAAGTATATTGATAATTATGTCTTTAATAATTCAATTATTGGAGTTGGAAGATATTGTTTCTTTCTTGTGTAATAATGAGTTGATTTTCCTGAAGGTGGAAAATTAAAATATCATTCATATTTGAAGTTTATTATTAGGGAACTGCCTTGCTGTGATTAGCCATTAAGTTAACATTAATGATAGCAACTGAACTGATTAAAGTTTTCTCACACGCATCATAGCGATGTAGAGTGAGTCGGTGTTTCTCTTTGTTGCCAGAAACTGAGAAGCCAGATTCAGTAGAGAAACAGAATTACCCGAACTTTACACAGGCCGGTTGAGTGCATGTCAAGTGTCTCAGGCAAGGTGTGTACCTTTCTGCGTAGTTGCCTGTTAACTCAGGTCGGGCACCACTCACCCCCACAAGCCCTTTGAAGGCAGGGATCTCTCTTTTTCTTTTTTCTTTTCTTTTTAGAACTGCACTGCTACCCTGAAGATGAGAGTGACGTTAGCTCTCGAAAGCTTGGAAACTTTTCCACAACTCACCTGGTCGATAGCCCGAGGGAATCTTTTCATCATTCGTCGCTAGGAAAGCTTCAAGTCTTACAAGAAGTAATGAAATTCAAATTAAACAAAGAATAAATGTCTGATGAAAGAAGTGTGAGTTCTTCTGAAATGTCACAACAAATATTGTGTTTGTAAGAATCATAAACTACAAGAGAAATAATTCTACAATGCGCAACAAGTGAATACAAGAAAAATAAAAAAATGTGGATTCTTTTGAATGCTACAGGATGAACTATAAAGATATCTAAATTTCTAGAATTTACAATAACAATATGGTTATTCAAAACAAGAGAAATATTTTTTTAAAAAAAGGAACAAGACATAATACTTTCTAATACAAATTGAATTATTGTTTTAGGCACTCTTCAATACATATCCAAACTTTTTTGTAGTATTTCAGCTTACTTCAATTCAGTTTACAGTATATCTTGAGAGTGAAAATATGAAAACAATGACTCCAGTTAAAGAGAAACTATATTTTGAAATCCGTATTCATATTCAGTACAATGATCATATTTATTTTTCCTCGACTTTCCACGTTTTTGAATATTTATGAAATTCCAGCCTCAGTGTGAAGACTGATTTCTCATGAAAAAGTCCTAATACCTAAAGTAACCACAAATACTTAAAACATTTAGCTGTAATTGTACATACCTTAAATTCGTTTTCTTTGTCTACTGCACCCTTATGCACAGGCCTGTCAAACTGAAACTTCCTCACATCATTCACTTGGTAGAAACTGGAAATTTTCTCTGGGATGTCCACCTCCTCGTGGAACATAACGCTGTCTTCAGGAATTGGTTTCACATTGCAAATTTGAATATCTACACAATGTTAAGGACGAGGTTGAAACAAGCACTGATGCCATGTCAAAATATCACTATACCTCACATATTTTATTGCTTATAAAAAGTTTTTGTGTAGATGACAAACAAAGGTTTTAGATTTGGTTCACATTCATCAAAGTAATGTGACAAATGAGTGTGACCAAGCATCTAAAAGCACTGCCATGAAAATAGGCAGCTGGGTAGAATTGCCTGGTGCCAAACATTGAAAAGCAAAGCGAGAGTGGGACAAAAGTCACTGGTTCTCGCAATGTCAAATGGGCTGTGTTGCCTAGTTCGAGCATCAGACCGGCCTATTCCCGGGGCATAGAGTTGTCATCCCTCAATTTTTAAGCAAATGCTGTCAGTTTGCATCACATCACATTTCATTCTCTTAAACCTCAGAACACACGGGGTTGTGCTCTGATGTGGCAACAGGGCAAACTCCTGCCATTTGCCTAATTTCATGGAAGATCTATGGTCTTGCCTTCAAGACTACTTTAAATTATAATTGAATTTCAATTCTCAATAAATCAATTTCAGTTGTAATCCCACTAGTTTTGAATAAAAAAATGAAGATTCTTAACAAAAATATTATTCCTTATGTAATTTCTTACTAACTTTAATAGTTAGAAAGAATGGTTGCTTATTTCTTTTGAAATTTTGTGATACGTAAATAACTTTTTAGAATTACAATATTCAACATTCAACATCTTTCAAATACTGGAATCAAGGATACACTGGCCTTCTGAGAATATGATGCTGTCATCAGGTGGTGTGTTCTTCATCAGGATTTGAGCAGAAGGAAATTCTGTTTGCAGTCTTTGGGTGAATGCTCCAATTCTCTCATATTCCAGACCCCGATAGACAAAAAGTTTATTCTGTGGAGGACAGAGAACACCAATAAATTCTCCATGTGGATAAAAGAACGCAACTAATGTCATTACTACACATTACTTTACAGTAGGCACGAACTGACATGAATTTTTTTGCAGATATCGATAAAGCACTAATATAAAATTTTCCATCATCAATAGGCAATATTCTACTGATCCAATATAAAACTGCAAATATTTCATGGAGACCCTGAATAGTTCTTAAACCTCTGAAATAAAAAGATCCAAATACCTAGGTAGGTGATGTTAATGAGTTTTGGCTTAAAACACATCAGCATTTTGACAATTGCCTTACAAGAGACTTGAACAATGACAGAGAGAGACAAGAGAAAGATGCAGGCAGTGGAGATGAAATTTTTAAGGAGTATATTGGGGAAGACTAGCAGGGAAAGAATAAGAAATGAGGAGATCCAACAGAGAGTGGGTATGATGAAGCTTCAGGACAGGATAGATCAGGCACAGATGAGATGGTTCGGACACATGAAGAGGATGGATGCAGAAAGACTATCAGTAAGAGCTTACAATGCACAAGGATTGGGAATAAGGCCAAGCGGGATACCAAGATGTCAGTGGAAAGAGCAGATGGCGGAGAGTGTTAGGAGAAGAGGACAAGATTACAAAACATTGTGGAAAGAGAGGAGTGGTGGAAGACCAGGAAAAAATGGAGAGGCTTGACTTCTATGCCGACCCAGCCAGAGGCAGGAAACGGCAAAGGATGATGATGACCTTGCAAAACCAAACTATATGACTTAAACTTCTACTACGTTCATGAAAATAATTACAAACTGGAAGTTGACTAAGTTCATGGCTATTCATAGATTGGCAATTTTACAGATGCTTGTAGCAACTGATACCAGCACAGTAGTGATTAATCCATCTTCCATGTTGCAAGAGATTCTAGTAGCCCACCGAGTATGGTGCGACAAGACAGAACCTAAATTAATAAAAATTAAATCCAGACACAACAACTGTTTGAAGGCATCAAGTCAGCTACTCTTGCTTTCAAGTAGCTTTCCAATTGTTCTCACAATGTTGGGTCAACATCAAAATGTTTGAGCTCCTACCACGGAACTGCCCACACCAAATGTGGGAGTGCTAACAGTTTCCCAAATTAACATAATCTTTCTACACAATCATGGAATGCTAGTCTTTCTCAGTGAGTTTGCACATTGCAATTTATTCCTGGTGTTCAAGACTCTCTCTTAGTAAAATCTTTTAACAACTGAAAAGATACACATTTGACCTAAAATGGATCGTTCACCAATGCATGCACACATTGCAATAGGTTTTGTTTTGCCTTAGAAAATTAAACTGCAAATTCAATTTACAAAACCAGCCTATGTAAAATATACTTTTATATTTTTAAAAGAAGAACAAAATTGCAAAATTGTGTGCTATTCATGGCTGTTTTTTCCCAGTAATTTTAGTAATAAACTGATACACCTCTATTGGTGGACACCAAGTACTAATTTTTTCTTCACATGTTGACCTTCATCAGAAACTTGAAATCTATGTGAAAACATCATGTAAAATTAAAGAATTGAGTTAGAACAGATTTATAAAGTATAAAACAGAAAATTAATGACATCCGTCATTCGTTTTAGTGTTGCACTGGCTTTTTGCACACCTTTTTTAACATCTTGGTGTTTTACTGTGCATTTTATTTAAGTTCGTGATGAAGATCACGATGTAAAAGGACTAAAACATCAAACGTGAAGGAAACATACCATACTTATTGCAATGGTAATGCGGTCCTTTATAAAGAACCCTGATTAATCTACCAATCCCTAATAAAAACTAGATTCCTCTTTGGATTACTTGTAATAAAAGCAAAAAAAAAAAAAAACAACTCTGAATACTTACCCTAACAAACAAGGGGAAACTAAGTCCATAAAACCCAACTCTGAAGTATTCGGGCTCTGGCCGGAGCTGTGTGAGTATATTATCAAAAAACCTTGCTTGTGTCCGTAAGATGTTACTTAATTTTGCATAATCAAAAAGCTTCTTCTCGTATAAGTCACTCAGCTCTTTACACAGTGGAATGCCCTTCTCCCAGCACTGCAAAGAAAATAATAATATTTCAATTCAAGCTAAAAATTACATATTTATGAAAACTAAACTAAACATGAAATACATTAACTCCCTACCATTCCTAAATCTGGAGACTTATTGCCAGTCATGATTTCAGGTTCTTCACAAGGTTTGCTTGGATAGAGTAAATTTTCTATGCCCTATTACTTTCATCTCTATTTGTTATCTTACTTTGAGGAGGTTTCGCAGCTGATTCTGGTCCACACTTAAGAAGATTGTGGCAGCTGGTGGAGGCTAAATCTAATAATGTTATTCTGTATATTCTTTAGTACCTTTGTACCAAATTGCGTAAGAATATATTGATTTCTTCACCGAATGTCACTTATTTTTCTCTATACAGTGACGTTTCCAGATTTACCTCAATTTTGCCAGAGGCATGTAAAATAAGGTACATGTGTTTTCACTTTTACACTATCTTAGGTAATGACATTGAACACATAACCCCATTAATACGGGTTATCATGTTTGAGTTATTCCAGTATTAAAGCCACCTGAAAAAAAATGCAACTATATAATAAATTACTTATAAAATTTAATTCATTGGAGTTAATTTAACCACAATTAAATAATTGATTGAATTTGAAATTTTGGATGCATCTGCACTTAGGCTATTTTGCATCTGTCACAGTATACAAGGGGTCCAGCCCCTTACCAGAACTATAACACAATTTATATAATATAACTGTAATGTTGGAGGACTAAAATATTCTTACCTGGGTTAGAAGCTGTGGCGGTAAATGGGCACTCAGCACACACGAGGACGAAACACAGGACAACACACACACACAGCCCTACAGAGGATTATACTGGCCATAGGTCCAGATGCCAGAGCCTCGTTTCTTTGCAAAATGAAGTCCAGGGTGTACTATGTGGAAGTGAGGTTGACAATTGGGTGTACTTCATGGAATGGTCACCCCTTACACCTCAATAATAATAATTACTTCAATAATTTAAATATATTAAATACAGTAAAACCTCGTTAATCTGGACCCCGATAAGCTGGACTTGGCTTAATCCCGACAGGCAAAAGGCAAAAGGAAAAATAAAAAAGCAGAATGCTTTCGGAAGAAGCCGCATTGACACAGAATACCCTCATACTGCATTGTATGTACCTTTATTGTATAGTGTATTTAGGCCTATGCCCTTTAAATACTCCATAATAAATGTGTTTTGCTGCCATAAACGGAGTTTTAATGCACTTCCTACTGATATTTTAGGTTATTTCAGTTAATCCGGACTTTCGTTAAACCTGTCAACTTATGCCCCCTATTAGTTCATATTAACGAGGTTTTACTGTACAAGGAAAAAACAATGAATGTAATAGATACCACATCATGAATAATTCTGAGTATTCTTGTGGCATGAAGCAACTGGCAATGAACACACACATAGACACACACACACCAATACATTTCTGTACACCATCTTATCCATTTTCAATCTATGGATATTTTTTTAATTTTGAAAGAAGACAAAATTCAAAATGGAAACAAAGTAAGGAGTAATAATTTGTAACATCTGATTTAGAAGTTACAATGCATACCTTCCCCCGGTCAAAATAATGTATAATGAGATTATACAGTTGTTCCTTTCGCTGCCACTCAGGTTGCCCTGGGTAGTGTGGGTCTGCAGGCAAGTGCTTGTTGCTCCACATCAGCTGGTCTGCATGCAGCTTCAGGGTGAATCCCGCCTCTGTGTAGTTCTCAGCTGGGAGGTGAAGGTCATGCAGTTTGTAAATATAACGCAAGTACATTTCCTTTCGGTTGATTTCATTTTTGTAGAAATTCTGAAATGACATGGATAAAACATAATCTGGGTAAGAATTCAACATAAACATTAAGAGAAGAGTGAACTTAAAGAGACATTACATATTTACATTAATTCACAAACAGCACATTGCATTACTTTGTAGGTAACATTTCATAAACTTCTCAAATGGAATTGAAAGGAAAACACTTATATTGTGTGTTTTGATTGATTGAGTTGGTGTTTTAAGTCCACTTTATGCACAGTAAGGCTAATCGGGACTGGACCTACAGTTTAAATTTGGATCTGAATCACTATGTGCCTCCACCGGGTATCGAACCAGGGACCCCTTGATTACAAGGATGGTTTATTTGGTGTTTTAAGTCCACTTTATGCACAGATAGGCTAATCGGGACTGGAGCTACAGTTTAAAATGGGATCTGAACCACTATATGCCTCCACCGGGTATCGAACCCTCGCCATCGAGGAGGCCCTATATTGTGTGTTATATGGTTTGTTAAATCAAGTGGAGAATTGTTATTTTGTTTGTTGCTGACAGAATACATAATCTCACAGTTGCCAGGTCTTATATTTTTAAGCCATATTTCTCTCACCTACCACCAGATGGTACTGTGTTGATAGTATATTTAATTGACTGCTGGTACTCAGGTAAATTAATATTTCCAAACTCATTGCCATTTAATATTTCTTTAAAATATAATTCTAATGCCTTCCTTTATGTATCTTTCTAATTTATTGGTAGCACTTGCAATGAATTTAGCTTTTTTAAGTGAAGAAGTACAATTGGGTTTCTATAACATTTCTTGCACAATTTGAACATATCTCTACTTTCTCAATGTACCAAAATTTTTAAACTTAAAACTTGTCCAACTTCTTACTTCAACTTCTGGAATTATCAATTATTTGTGATTTTAATTAAATTTATGAAATAAACTAGATAAATAAAGATTGAAATAACCACAAGGTGAACCGCTAGGGCACCCCTGAAAATAATCTGTTGTCTTCAGATTTTTGGCTCGAGTAAGCCCTCAGGAAGAAAGATTAATACATCACCTTTTCTTTGAACAAATAAAAAAGAAAGAAAAAAGTGAATTTTATAACAATACACCAACATGTTTTACTATGCATTATAGCTAGAAGATGAAAGTACGAGTATACTTACCAACAAGTTCACAGTACATGACATCCGCTTATCTCTATTTTCATCTCCCTGTATCACACTTCTGTAGTCGAGTAGCCTCTCCAGAAGACGAGTGACGGAGCTGATGAATGCTGCACCACTGTCCTTCCATGCTGGGTCTTCTGACTGTACCCTGTCAAGCAGCCTATGGAAAGGAAGAATTGATATCAGATGAAGGAAATTCTCATTATTATTTTTGAAATTTCCAGTACAGCAGAAGCTATTTCAAACCAGAAGGAAACAACAGTAAAACCGTAGACAAGTGTAAAAAAAAAATAAAAAAAATAAAAAAAAAATAAAAAATAAATAAGATACAATAAAATAAACTAAAATAAACATGCCAAAACAGTACCAAGGTAAACAGATCAGTTTCACAACAGCATTACTTATCTACAATTTTTTCTAAGTTAGTGATAAAAGATGAATACGAACTCAATATATTTACTTGGTTTGAAATGATGTTGAACTGAATCGGTAGCTTATGGAATAATGAATGTTGTATGAGTGAGTGTCTGGGAGTTGCAGTGTGAACTAGAACTAGTTAATAGAACTAGCCTGTAACAAAGAAGTAAAATAATATTACCCAGTATGGTGTAAGCTCCTAATTTAAAGGAAAGCAAATCTCAGAAAGAAATAATACCACACTACTCTAAATGTGATCTAATTTCCAGTGTAAACACGAAAAGAATGAGTGCACAGAAAAGAACAAATTGCAACAATTTTTACAAACAAATTCTATATTTACAACAGTACAAATATGTACAAAAAAGTGAACTTTGCAATCTACACACTCTATACAAAGGCAATAATCTAATAGTCATATTTCTTAACTTACACTGCACTTAGATGTTCCCTGATAGCAGAAAGAAATAAAATAGGAATGAGTCAGCAATACATTACACACATAAAACACTACATTCACGCACCTTCATTTAACAATATGAAAGATAAAATGCTATAATTGTAAATTAATTAGTATGTCACATATAAAGATAATTTCTTAATACTTAGAAAATGCATCGTGGACATGTGTGTACTGCCAAAAAAAAGTTTATAATGATTCAGTCACAAAATTTGGTGACTATTGGATAATGAAATAAAAATAACTTATGAAAATATTTCTTCCTGTTTACTCTTTTTTCTTACAAGAAACCTATTTGTTAAGATATTCTGTTGTTGTTATGACTACCAGTACATGTGATGAAAATTCAATCCCTGTGTTACTGAGATCTGCACCATGCACATCCTAATATTGAACTTGAAGCTTGAATTTGTGAGCCCATCTCCGCATTGACTAATAATAAAAATTCCAGCTACAGTATTCAGAACATTCTTCATGTGAACTGAATGCCATTTTGTCTGGAATTATAGAATACAGTAAAACCTCATTAATCCAGACCCCGATAAGCCGGACTTTGCTTTTTAATAATAATAATAATAATAATAATAATGCAAGGTTTTAAATGTGGTTAGAAGTCAACAAGGGAACTTCCGAAAGCAATGGCGTGGCGTGACTTTTTCAAAAGTGTTACCGGCTATCAGTACGACAATTATGCCTGCTAGACGTTATCACCCCTTCCCCCGGTAAAGAAAACATGTCTTCGAGCAAGATATTTGTTCATATCGTTCTTGTTTTACAATCAGCACAGTGATTTAGCCACAAACACTCCTAGAAGGAACTACCACTCATGAGACAGTTACCACGAAAATCCAATGAATAGTGATAGACGCTTGTCAATCCTTCATCTGTCTCTGTTTCTTTGTAATGAGGTGCGAAGGGGAAGAAGAAGAACCACACTTTTCTCGGTTCAGTTTCACATTTTGTATGTGGTGAGCACTGAGCAGACGACAGACCTCCTCTCCTTTGTGGAAGGGAAGCCCAGCTGTACGTACTACTGTGGCCAACTTAGTATTTTGGAGAAAGGTTTGTCCAAATCACGAATCGCACCAAGGAACTATATTTACGTCTATTACCTAACTGGTCTCAGTTGTAGTTCAATCCCCTTAGCTTTGCAGTTTACCTCTAGTTGCTTCACAGAAATGGTATTCCTATTTTAGGCGGGATTTAGCTCTTTTCTGCCAATCCAATGTGACAACACTGGCTGATCCGGTAGGTACGAACAGCAACAGGGCCCCTTAACAGGCACATGAATAACCCCATAGCACACTATGCCCCAAAGTCCTTCCCCGCTCTTTCCTTGAATTGGCGCCCTCTTCAGGGTAGCGGAACGGCCTCCCTCTTCGCTTCTGTCGGCTGCAGAAAAAGTGTCCTAGGCAATATCTACTCGACGGCAATGTATTTAACAATGTTGTCATTTTATTGAAACAACTTTTTTAATTATTTACATTTTGCTGTTACCTGCGGTAACACCGGCTACATGCACGCCACGCCACGCCACTGTCCCAAAGACAAGGCAAGCAAACACTGATGAAATTCTGTTTCCCGCAGACTTTGTACTGTACTGTATAGTGTATTTAGGCCTATGCCCTTTAAATACACCATAATAAACGTGTTTTGTTGCTATAAATGGAGTTTCAATGCACTTTCTACTGTTCTTTTAGGTTATTTCAGTTAATCCAGTCAACTTATCCTCCCCATTAGTCTGGATTAATGAGGTTTTACTGTACGTTTTATAATCCGTAGTGTCACTATCACAATCTATCTTCATTTCCATTACATCATCATTTCTCTGGTTAATCACGATGAAGAGGATGAATGATGATGCAAACACAGTGATACACCTTTGCCTTTCAAACTTGGAACCCATTTCTTCATAGTGTGTGATGCTGACCACTCCGTCATAGAGGCCAGTGCCAACGATACAAAATGTATTACAATCAGTGCTCGAAGTGGATAAAAGATCTGTCCAGTTAAGCATCCCCCACCTCCTGCATTGTCTCCATGTTGATCCATACAAGCATCCCCCACCTATCACCAAACTTGACCAAGCATCCCACCAGCTAGGAATTCCTCCTTCAAGCACTGATTACAACAACAAATACAAGCCACAAAAAGATTTTGTTGAATGTTCGGACAGGGATTTTAATATCAAAGGTTCTTCAAAGTGACACTTGACCACCTTTTCATGCAAGACCAATTAATGACAACACAAGTTATCAAAATTGAAATGAAAAGGAAAATAAGTTAGAGTCAGTAATAATATATTACACTGTGTATACTTACATGGTATTAAACAACTGTCTGTACTCATCATCCCCTTTGTTTTCACTTATAAGAATATCCAACTTGTCAATTAATTCTGACTCCACCTAAAAAACAAACAAAACCAAGTACCATTAGACACTTTTGCAGTAACCTGTAACTTGCTGAACATGAATCTACTGGTTGCTTAAATGTACCTGATGTGACTGTTATAGCTAGAGCTATCAGATGTTCTCTTTCTCCTGGACAAGTTCTATATTTTAGTCTTGTGTCTGGAATAAATTTATACAAAATTGTATAGATGTCCTACATTTGGAGAAACAGGTAATTGGAGAGAAATTTAAGAAACATTTTGAGAAAAATTGGCTTTTCAGAGAAATATGCTTCAAACGCATGTAGTACAGTTATTGATTATACGTTCTGAAATTTTGTACTCAAGAATTCCTTTAAAAATTCAATAGTTTAGTCAGTTTCACATTATTTGCTAATATGTCCTAATCATTTATTATTTACTGTGAACGTACTTGTGTCCTACATTTTGCTTATTGTGATCTGGTTACCATAGTTATAGATATCCACCAAACAGGTTTTCATCATAGATGTATGAAAAAAAGATGATCAAAGCAGAAAATTAAAGCCACACAAATATTAAACTTTATGTTTGTTTATGACTAACATTACCATTTGTAACCACAGTCAAACATTAACTTCTTGTTAAATGTAAGAATGAGTAAAAAGCATTTTAAGTAACATCTGACATTAAGGGTCATGGGGGAAGTGGGGGTCGAAATTTTCTGTGCAAGGGCCAAGGCCCAAAGTTTGAAATTTTCCATAATTACACAAAATATCCGAACCCCATATTTCCCAATTTCTTTTTAAAAGTTGCGGCACGTGCATTACATATCCTAATAGAGTGGCCTTTATACAATGTTATTATTTTTTACTCAAGAAGCATTATCCTGATTTCAATGAAACTTTGCACGATTGTAGGAATGTATCACTGCTACCTTATACATTTCTTTCATTCACTTTGGTGTATTGAGGGGGCACATTTAAAAAAAAAAATTCAACTTTTTTCTTCTTCTTCTTTTAACACTAATCATTTGGAACACAATCTATAAATTTTAACTCTGCTAAAAGTTCTGTCATTAAGAAAGAAAACAAAGCCAGTTTCATCTGTTTACGACAATTAGTTCTAGAGTTATGATTTTATTTTTTCGCGGGAAGTTTGAAAAGTGCGCACTTTAAATGGTGCCAGCTCCATCCAAAAGTTAGGTGCAGGAGAGGTCTGACCGCTAAAGGTTAAACCTCCGAACACACGAGGCTGTGCTACGATGTGGCAACAGTGCAAACTTTTGCCACCCACCTAATTTCATGACCGTGCATTTAATATATTGATTGATTGATTGATTCACCTTCTGGAATTACAATAATTCATGGTTTTGTCAATGTTAATGCATCTCTTGAAAATTATGCATGTTTGTAGCATCAAAATGTATTAGAAATATAAAAGATGTACCACAGAAGGAACATTATTTATATATAAATCAAATTTCATACGGTTAAATTTCTTCTTGATGATCTTAAGGGAAAGGAGAACTGAAAACATATACACTTAATGAATGACATTATTTCAATAGAATATTCTGACAATTTTTTAAAGGTTATTGTCTCCCAAGTGCTCGACAAGCAACAATTACCTGCTTGAAGTTCCCTCTGGCCTTCTGCTCGCACTCCATCATATCAAAGAATATGTGGAGGGTGGCTTTTCGAAGCTCAGATTCAGGAACGAGTGTCACCTCCAGGAATGGTCCCACCATTGAAGGAATGAAATTAATTTTGTGCTCTCCTATAAAGAAACAATGTTAGTTGAACCCTCTGTCAACAGCATCGGTAATCACAATTAAGCTTACATTTATATTAAAGATGGAATAGATCAAGGCTGTCATTAGGAAATGCGAAGCACTTATATTTTCAAAAGTGAAAATTTAGGAAACTTTCATTTGTCTTGAAAACTCTGCACTTAACATTTTTTGGAAGCCGCCTTTTTTTTTTATAAAGCCACATCCTTTTTTTTTTTGTCCTATTTTAGAAACCTGATTCAAATTTACATTGTCCAGGTATACATCACAACCTCGAGGCTCCTCCAAGTGATGGGTAGACCATTACACCCCCACAGAGAAAAGGATTTCCTCTTCATCCCAGCATTTAAGTAGTCACTCTCTGGACCAGTGCTCAAATTGGAAATTCCTAGCTGTGGGGATGCCTGGTCGAGTTTGGAGATGCTTCTATGGATCAACATGGAAGCCTATGTAAATTTTCTTAACTAGGGGATAGCATTCCCCTTCATCAACCCCCCTTCAAGCACTGATCTGGACACTGTTGCACCAGCAAACATCAGCATTACGTGGAATGCACCATTCAGCAAGCATGGAGTTTTAAGCAAGTGTTTTTTTTTCAACCTAGTGAAGCCATATGATAAGTATCTCAGTGTACATGGAAAGTAATGTGGAAAATGGAAGACGTATGTCTCTTTCTAATGATAATAAAAAGTCCTTTGAATAAAATACCCAAGAAAACTATTTTCAGAATATCCCTCACACCCTGGCTTTGTGAAGTAATTGTCAAAATACAGTTTCTTTTTCCTAAGCCAGAATAATTTGCTATCACCTGGTTACATGAATTAATTAAGGAGGTGAATACACATTTGTAATTTTATACTGGATTGGAAGAAGATTGGTTATCTGTATCATTAAATTTTATTTGGTTGAGTTGAGTAAGGCTAATTAGGACTCGACCTACAGTTTAAAGTGGGATCTGAACCACTATGTGCCTCCATCTGGTACCCATTAAATTTTATATTGGTACTTTATCAGGATAAGCAAACATTCCATGTCAGTCCGTCCCTAATTTCTGTTAACAGTTTAATTTCACAGAAAGGAAATCTTCACCATTTTCCTTGCAAATGCTATTTCTTCCATAGTGTTGCTTCCTGTACACTGGTTCAAGAACACAAAAGCACTGGAACTGAAGAGTATTTTTGTATTTTGATGCTACTAAGTTTCTTCTACATACTTACCTAAGTTTGACCACATGGATAAGATCTGGAAGCCCATGAGAACCCTCATATCGCCATATTTCTCAATTATTTTCTCCCGTTTCACTTCACTAAACTTCTCTAGCTGTAGTGAAGGTTGGGTTAGAAAAGCTACAGCCAAATTGAAGTAGTTGCTCCACAGCTGCAAATACACAGAAGATAATGTTAGTAATTTGAAACTAAATTAACTATTAGAATAGCTTACTGGCACGAAGATTAATATTAACTTACCAAGAAGTAAGTGAAATTTAAAGTTCAACCGAAGATTGAAACTGAGTCTTTGGCATTCTGCGATAATACTCTACCATTGAGCTACAAACCTACCTTTGGTTTCATCTGAAAGTTTACCATTTAGGGCTTTGTGTGTGCTTTGTAAACTATCAAACAGTTCTCTGAATTGCAGGGAGATGGCTCTAGTTGCCCCATATATAAAGGTAACATGATGGTTACAGAATAACTGCAATGAACCCAACATTCAGCAGTAGAGCCTCAAATTTTCAATCACACTTAAATTACGAGGGTTGCTCCAAAAATAATGCCTCTATTTTTTAATTTTTTTTTTGACAAACCACAGCAGATACAAAAGATCACAATACACCATTGAATAAAAAAGAGTTTCAGCTGCAAGACACTATTTTTCTATGTAATCACCATCTTTATCTATACATTTTTGCCAGTGATGAACAAGAGCCTGTATGCCACGCTCGTAAAAATCACCACCAACCGATTTAGTCCACTGTTTCACAGCTGTGATGATGGCATCATCTGTTGGGAAATGTTGCCATGCAATGCATCTTTCATTGGGCCAAAAAGGTGGAAATCTGATGGAGGCAAATCCTTGATCCTCAAACTCGTCTCTTTCTGATCCTTTGTCAGCATTCACGGCACCTACCATGCACAAACTTTGCGATATTTCCTTAACATGATTTCCAATGCACTGAAGCCAATATTCAGCTCCATGCACAGTTCCCTGGTCATTATTCAATGATTCCAACAGATATGCTCATCTAGACGCATCTCATTTTCTGGCGTGACAGCTGTGAATGGTTGTCCAGAACATGGTCTGTCTTTCACTACACTTTCGCCACTGCTGAAACATGCCACCCACTGCCTCACTGTGCTAACATCCACTGTTTGGTCTCCATAAAACTGCATCAAGTGTCGATGGGTTTCATTTGATTTGGTACATATTTTTCCACGTGAAGGTATTCAATCACACATTGTTACTTCAGACAGAATCCAAGTCAGACCTCATATCTGCAGGCTGCCTGTCTGCCACTATCTGTCGCACAGCAATGAAGTACCAGGTATATTTTCAGGATGATTCAGCCTCCACTAATGTATCACCTACACTGTCACTTGCAATGAGAAAAAAATTGGAGGCATAACTTTCGGAGCAACCCTCGTAGTTAAGGCTGCTGTGTAGCCAAATGGTTAGCACTCTTGCCTTTAGCACGAGTGGTCCCAGGTTAAATTACCAGTGGGAGTCCCTAATATTTCGACACTCACCCAGCATCATGACAACAATTGGGGAGCTACTTCACAAGAAGAAGTAGCAGGCTCCAGTCTCAAAAACCAGAAAACAGCAACGATGGGATGCTGACCATGCATCACCCAATGAAAAAAACACTCTGGTAGGTCTTAACCCTTAGCGAGCTGTTGCACCATGGAATTTAGTTTTTGTTTTAAATTAGTTAATATTAGTCACTGAGCTATTGACAAATAATTTTATAACCAATTACTAAACATGCATTACTCTCAGTGTGAAATGAATATAGCATATCTAAATATTGCATATATTCATGCAAAGTTAATTTACATTCTTCATTTCAACAGTACAAAAGAAATACGTGGCCTGTCTAAAAAGTATCTGACCTTTTCTTTTCCTGCGGAAAATATCTATGGTAGGTTGGCTACACTCTATACAGAGGTGAAGGGAACCTTCATGCACGTGCACGCATGTTGCTGGGCATGTCGGACCCATCAGTTGATGAGAGGTAGCTGGCGAGTGAGGTAGTGTTTCTGTGTGTTGTCGCATTTCCTTGTTCGCTAGGATGACGGAATACGTGAAGCAGAGATACTGCATCAAGTTTTGCGAGAAGCTTCAGAAGATGAAGACGGAAACAATTCGCAAGATTCAACAAGCATTTTGTGATGATGTCATGGGAGTTAACCAAATAAGGGACTGGTACAACCACTTCAAAAATGGCTGCACATCGGCGGATAGTGATCGGCATTCTGGGAGGCCATCAACAAGCCAGAATGCAGAAAACGTTGAGAAAGTGAGGTCCTTGGTAATGGAAGATCGTCGTTTGACAGTCAGGTTAATTGCTGATGACATTGGTATTAGCAAAGATTCTGTGCTTTCAATTTTACGGGAGGATTTAGGCATATACAAGGTAGCAACTTGTGCCCAAACTGCTTCTGCAGGAATAGCGAGAACTTTCATCATGATGTTGCACAAGACATGCTGGAGAAGGTAAAAAGGGATGCAGAGTTACTGAACAATGTGATAACTGGAGATGATGATGATGATGGACATGGCTGGCTCCATGAGACCTCGGTGGTTTCTGAAGCTTAAATTTCCACTGAAAGGCTCCCGTTTTGAAAGTCGAGAGGACAATATGCGTAACATGACGGCAGAGTAGAGACACATTCCAAAAGAGGCATTCCAGGAGTGCTTCCAACAATGGCAGGCTCATTCAGCTAAGCATGGGAAATCAATCCCAAGGGGGCTACTTTGAAGGGGATTAGGACGTGAACCATACCAGGCAAGTGACTTTCTTTTCCTGGCATAAAGTCGGATACCTTTTAGACAGACCATGTATGGAGGAAAGTAGAATGGTACAATCTGGTGCTCCCTCATCATTAAAGACTCTTTCCATTCAATTTCCCTTTAACTGATTAAGTTCAAGTTATGACCAACAAACATTGCACATCAATATTTTTCTAATAATTTCAGCAGGTTTTTTAACACATTCGGGTCTGGCCTCATAATACAGCATTGTTACCTCTGGTCTGCGGTTTTTCGTTGTTTTTAAAAAAATCATAGAAACCATATTTTTAATTTGTTTTTATTTATAACATTTTTCTTAAATCTACAAAACTTCCTCTTTTCAATGAACAAAAATTTCTTAAATTTTATTTTCATTTTCAGACGTTTTTTAATATTTTTTTCAGCAATGTTTTGTGAAGAAGAAAAAAGTACAACATTGTAACAAATGTTAATATAGAGATATTTTATGTTCGTAATCTGGAAATTTCAATAATTAACTACATAAACTATCAATACATCTTTTGAATCTTGCATAAGAATACTTCTTATGTGCACATAACAAAAAATAATTACAAATTACAAGTAATTATCTTTTGTATGAAAAAGTGGCTGCAGGACAGGACCAGACGATGTATCAGTTGGTTCTGCGTCATCTGTAAAAATTAAACAAATAAATAAATAAACTAAATAAATAAAATAAATTTTCATTTGACATACACTATACAAAATAATAAATGGAAAAACTAAAAATACATCAGTGCATGTAGGAGAATCAAGCAAGAGGCAAGATGAATAGACCCAAAAAAATTACCTCTTCTCACTTCATTCATAAATTACTAGAATTTGCAACACTGTTTATATTGTCGACAATAATTATTATGAATATAACCTACCTTCCAAATCTTCAAATTCATCTGCAACATCAAAATCTTCGCTAACTTCAAACTCTGAGGCGGAATCCTCTATTCAGTCTGGATCTAACGACGCCATTCTAAACAGTGCACAGTACATCAACCCGACAACAAACAGTCACAGGTGCGAGATAAAAATAGCACATGAGTCACCTAGCGGTCGGAATTTCAACAGAGGAGCTTGAATGAACACGCACATGAGACGAAGTACGAGCATAGCCCGTCGTTCAATCGGCAAGCGATTGCATACCGCAGCCCGTCGTTCGTCCACATTGACTTTAAGTTCACTGCGGGCTATGCCCATCATGAGACCCCAATGTGTTAAAGTAAGGTATTGTCATATCAAGCCTTCAAATTACTTTACTTGAATTCTAAATTTGGCTACACAAGAGTTTCTTATTTTCTCAAAACACACTTTGAGAGAGCTGTTGAATACTAAATATTATTTCTTACAATCAGTTATGTGCACCATAACCTTTACCTATATATATATATATATATATATATACACACACACACACACACAACATATTCATAGCTTTCTATGTAAAAGACTGCACTTTATTCTGCACTTCTATTCTGAGTTAATCTACATGATGAAAAATAAAGAGTGGCCTCTCACTTGGTTATCGAAGTGGCTTCTATCCAGTAATCGGAATATGAGAGGCTGAGCAAATTCTTGTAGGGCCATGAGCATTATGTTATTGGCCACCATCTTCATGATCAACCAATCAGGAGGGAAAACCTCTTGCTTCACCAAATCACGGAACACCAGGAACACTCTGAGCAGAAAATCCTTCAGTGGCTTTCGTTCGCCCAACTCTTCCCACAGACGCTTGTAATGGAATTCATCCATCAACTGCAACAACCCTACCAAGCAGCCAACAAGATTACCCTGGAAGAAGAAGAAGAAGAAAATAATTTTTTGTATGCCTCCTTTCCAATGCAATTCGTAAATTTCTGAGATAGTATACATGGTTATACTTATAAAAATTAGGATGGACTAATATGATATATTGCAGAAAAAAAAATCAATATAAAATTTAAAAATTTACTAGTTGATCCCGTGGCAGAGTGGTTAGCACACCGTGCTATGATGCCAGGAGTCCCAGGTTCGAATCCCAGCCTGGGTGAGTGTCTATTCATCAATTTCATCATATCATCACTCATTCCCATCTTCACAAATTAGCCAAAAGTGGCACAAAAAGCTAAGTAAAATAAGTCAAGTCAATCAATAAATAAATAAAATTTACTAATACCAATAATCAGTATTCTACAGATCCAATTATACTGCAAATATGACATTTTAAAACTTCATACGTCACGTGCTGGCAACATTCTTGTTAAAAACCATGCAAACATATAAACAACACAATAAAAGACACTTTAGAAGTCTGTCTAAGCTTTCGACTCCATCTTGGAGTCCAAGAGAAGAGTGGAAGACACAGCAAGTAATAACATCGGAACTTTGACTGCTTCTTCCTCTCCGTCTCTCAACCACCCCTGATGATGACTCAGAGAGGAAGTCAAAAGCTTGGACAGACTTCCAAAGTGTCTTTTATCATGTTCTTAATTTGTTTTGCGTGGCTTTTAACAAGGAAATTCCGAATGTTTCTTGAAGAACATGAATTGTTCGCTCGCTTTCTTAACACTAGAACCGCGGAAGCAGTCATTTTGACCGCTGTTGAATTTCAAATTGCTGTTAAGACATTACTATCTCTTCGAATCATCTAAAATTCCTTGACTTTTCTTCTTTTCACATTGAGAATATATTTTTGATTTAAAAATTTAAAAAATAAATTTATTATGTAGTACCTCCAACCGCGGGAGTGGTCAAAATGACCGCTGTGCATTACTCTCCATTTTTTATGCAAAGGTAAACAGAAAAATGCAAACCTCCTTTTGGGAGATGTATTACAAAATTCGCCTTCAAGCTACTGCCACCTAGTGTGCAATTTATTAGATTTATCACTAGGTGGCAGCAGCTTACAGGTGAATGTTCAATCTCTTTGTTTGAGCCGAATAGGGAGTTGTGAAACTTTGCAAGCACTGTCTTTGTTTATCGTCTGTTCTTGATATTTGTTCCTCACACACGTTAGTGATTATTGTGCTCTAAAAATGGCTGAACGTGGACTATCAGCTGAAGATATATCAAAGTATTTAGACTCAATTCAGGACATAGATGCTGACAATTCTGATGGAGGTGAAAGTGAAGAGGATCCCGATTTTGTTCCACTAGAACAAGACATTGAATCGAACCATTCATCAGAAGATGAAGAAAACGAAGCAGCACCTGTTTCTACAGTTCAAGGGGGTGCAAAAAGAAAAACCAGTGTCTCCAGGTGAGTCTCCTTTTCTATCTGGAATGAAATACAGTGCTAAAGATGGAAGCGAATGGACTGCAATTGATGCCGATGTAAATGTTCCTGGTAGGCATCCAGCACATAATGTTTTACAAGAAAAGCCTGGCCCGTCAGGATTTGCTAAACAAAATATCCTTGAAGGAAAGGTTTCAAGTGCATGTCATATTTTTGTGAATGAGAGGATGCTTCGTCACATAAAATCCTGCATTGAAGAAGAAGCTCATCGCCAAACTGGAGGAAATGACTGGTCTGTTACATTACAGGAACTTGATTCATTTATCGCAATTTTGTATGCTCATGGAACACATTGTGCGAAAAGTCTTGAATTAGACAGTTTGTGGGACAGTACCTGGGCACCACCATCTTTTCGTGAAACCATGGCTAGGGACAGATTTCATGAAATTATGCGATATCTGCACTTTGATCATAAAACAACAAGGTCCGAACACATAAAAAGTGACAAGTTTGTGCATGTGTCCAAAATATGGAATTGTTTCATTGAAAATTGTGGGAGAAATTACATACCAGGAGCATACATCGCTGTAGATGAACAGCTATTTCCTACAAAAGTTAGTTGTAGATTTGTGCAATACATGGCAAATAAACCAGACAAGTTTGGCATTAAATTCTGGCTTGCAGTTGATGTCGACAGTAAGTACCTGATAAATGGTTTCCCTTATTTGGGTAAATATGAAGATTACCCAGCAGATCAGCCTGTTGCATGTTGCAAAATATGTTGTACTTTGCTTGATGGAACCCTTTGTTGGAAAAGGAAGAAATGTCACAATAGATAATTTCTTTACGTTAAGGAAACTTGCTGAAACCCTGAAAGCTAAGAACACTACCTTGGTAGGAACAATAAGACGTTCAAGAGAAGAAGTGCCTCAGCAGGTAAAATCTTCTCATCTAAAACAGTATTCTACAGTTCTTCTGACTAGTGCTGACAGTACACTCACTGTGTACCAAGGAAAAAGAAACAAAAACATTCTAATTCTCAGTTCTATGTATTCAAACATGTGTATTGGCGGTGGTGTAAAGAAACTCCCTGAAACTGTCAGCTTTTACAACAGCACAACGTTTGGTGTAGATGTAGTCGATCAGATGGCTAGTAACTTTTCTGTAAAAGCAGCATCGCGAAGATGGCCAGTTCATGTATTCTACAACATTTTGGACCTAGCCACTCTCAGTGCATATATTTTGTACAAGAGTACAACTGGTCAAAACCATGGTTTATGTTGGCATTCATACAGATAACAACAAAATTGCATAATTTTACACTAAATTACAGGCTATTTATGTGATGGGTAAAATTATTGATAATTTTCCAATATACTATATTAGCCAATTCTGATGAAGAGTAATGATTAATCTGCCCTCCTCATAAAGGCTTTACTTACCACCACAGCAGTTGATCGGTCAATAATAATGAGCACAGTCTGAATGAGCATATCTAAAGTTGTCAGACACAGAATTTCAACGTCATGGTGCAGGCAGTTGTTCACCTGGAAAATAAAAGGGAGATAATACATTTGACTGAAAATAAGACTGAAATATATCAGAACTGATGTAATAATTTCTTAACAAGTCTATCATATAGCTTAAATAAATCTGCGCAGATATACAATTAGTACTTAATGAAAAATTTACTTGAAAATGATGGCTCTGCTTGGGGCTAAACCTGGGCCTTTTGGCATTCCATGTTGTATCACTGAGTTACCAAGCCTCCCCAAAATTTCCATAACTTGGATCTCTGGGTACTTCTTTATTTCCAAAGCTCAATTTGCAGAAACTCACAAGTGACTTTGTAAACCATGTTTGGTCTAACACGTTGTCCTTCCCATACAAGCAACCAGTAGCCCAGGTAGAAGTTGCCGCAGATGAGGGTGTACATCAGGTTGGATGAGTGGCAGGTGCCCTTGGGGTGAAGGGTGAACTCACCTGCCCCTGTGGGGATCAGGAGGGTGGGGGAAGTAATGAGTATGGGGCAGGTCTTGCACCTGGGTTTGTTGCACCTGTGAGCTGGGGGGAGTGGTGTGGAAGGGGTGGAGTGTTTTGGACCAAGATGTTCTTGAGGTTGTTACCCTGCCCCCCACACTTTACCTCCGCACTCGAGGTTCGGTGCACTTCGTACTCGGCTCAGATTTGTCAAGGGGTATCTTTCTTTGTACGACAATGCACGTGGGTTGCTACAAGTCAACATAATTATATAATTAACTACAAGAGACAACGGAAAACCTTTTGCGAAACCTTTATGATCAGGGGGATAAATTACCTTGTCCAGCTTGTGTGAAATTAAAAACGGAAATTTTTGGTATTTTCTATAAGTTTAATTAACGTAAAATTTGAAGTATATACAAGTCGTTTCCGAACGTTCATTTCTCTAATTAATTATCGGGCCAAAACTCTAATTTTGATGTTGGAATCTCTATTGTTTGTACCTGGATGCTTTACATTTCATGAATTACATCTGAAGTATGCTTGTCACAAGGTAGACTCGCGTTACTCCAAGAAACGTCTTAACAGGCGCTAGGCCGCCCGACGTGTACATTTCTCAACCTCTACGGTGACAAGGCACTAGGCTGCCCGGCGTACCGTAATTACTTCAAAATAACATCCAGTACAAACTACCTTATTACCTGTAAACTGGATACCAAGGCACTAGCTTGCCCGGCAATCCAATCTCTTACAGCATCCGTTTCGGGAGACCTGTCCTCCGGTCCTAGCTAACCGAAGCAAAAACAGCCTCTCCCTTCCAAGTCTCAGTTCCAACAGCCGACCTCCCCTACTCTCATCTGGGAGTTTATATACGTTTGGTTGGCGTCTGTTGCCAACCGCCATTCTTTCAAAATTTTTAATCTTTAACACCTAAACTGCCCGCCTTTCTTTTGAATGTTCGAAACACGAAGAAAGAACAGATAGCTACATGGTATTTATACATGGAATAATACGAACCTAAAAATGCATAATAAATTGATTTACACTAATCACACATATATATGATTATACACTTGATTACCCAATTAATTAACATATTAATAAATATTTCAATAAGGAAAAAAAAAACACTGTTGCCCTGACACGGGGGCAGGGTAACAAGGTGGGGGGATGGAAGACGACCCTAGGTTTATCAAGAAAGATATCCCTGGTGTCAGGATCACTGTGCAGGATGGTGAGGAGGGAGTGGAGGGTATGTCTGATTTTCAGGGTGGTATTGGGTGATCAGAGTTGGAGGATTGGTTTTGGGTTGTTTGGTGCAGTTGTGGGAGGTGCTCTTGTGATTTGTTTGTTGATGAAGGTGGATGCATAGCCACGGTTGGTTAGGGCTTGATGCAGGAGTAGGTTGTATTTTTGGCAGGATGACGGGGATGAGTTGAGGTGCTGGCCTCTGAGGGCAAGGGAGAATGGGATGGCTTTTTTGGTGTGGTAGGGGTGTGAGCTGGAGTAGTGGAGATACTGGAGGTGGTTGGTTGATTTGATGTGTATGGAAGTTTCCAAGTGGTCTCCCTCAATGTGGATATCTACATCTAGGAAGGTCACTTGGTCTTTGGAGTGGAACCAGGTGAATTTGAGGGTAGTGAAGTTGTTCAGTTGGTTTAGGAATGTATTGAGGGAGGTTTCGCCATGTGTCCAGAGGAGGAAAATATCATCCATGAATCTTAGCCAGAGGAGTGGTTTCAGTTGTTGGGAGTCAAGGAATTCCTGTTCCAACCTGCTCATGAACAGGTTGGCATAAGAGGGGGCCATGCGGGTACCCATAGCTGTGCCACGTATCTGCAGGTAATGTTGGTCACTGAAGCAGAAGTTGTTGCAGGTAAGTACAAGGTTGGCTAGTTGTATCAGGAAGTGGGTGCTGGGATTGTGGGGTTTGGGTCGGCTGTTAAGGAAGGATTCTGTGGCACGGAGGCCATGGGCATGGGGAATATTGGTGTAGAGGGAGGTGACATCAAGTGTAGTGAGGATGGTGTTTGGTGGTAGAGGTGGTAAGTTGTGGATGATGTCAAGGAAGTGGTTGGTGTCACGGAGGTAGGAGGGCAAGGCTTGGACGAGGGGAGGGGTTGGAGGTGAGAGTCTAGAAAGGCTGATATGTGTTCAGTGGGTGAATTGTAGCTGGACACTATGGGTCTCCCGGGATTGTTTGGTTTGTGAATTTTCGGGAAGTAGAAAGTGGGGGTGCGGGGGTTGGTCAGAGAGTTGGCGAGAGGCTTCTGCCACATAGTCAGAGGAGTTCATGACTACTGTGGTGGACCCCTTGTCGGCAGGGAGGATTTTGATGTCCGGGTTGTTGCGGAGGGATCAGAGGGCTTGGTGCTCCGCTGCACCCCCACTTCAAGAGAAAATATTAATATTTTCCAAAAACATCTAGTCACATATGGAATTTAACTGGGGTTCTGGAGTTGACTCTGTCTATAGCAGCTATGCAGCATGGTTTCTGCTCGAGAAGTTAATGTTCAGCAAGTATGGGAAGGACATGTTAAACCAAATGTGATTTAACTTTCATCCATATCAAATTCCAATACCTTTCCTTGATCTTGGCTCTGCTTCTGTTTATAGAGGAAGCTTAGAATTTCTCCCAGGATCTCTGTACACAGGCGGAGTTCATGGCGGTGAGCTAGATGCAGTCTTAAGTGTACGCAGCTGGTAGACAGAAGTAAGTTTCTTGACTCTGCAATTAATAAAACAAAAAAAATGGAAGTTTTGAGCTTAGAGTTAACTGTAAATTAACAAAACAATGTATAATGGATCGAACTGTAGTTCATTGTACTCAAGGAGTCCCTAGTGGTTCAGATCCCACTGTAAGCTGTAGGTCAAGTCCTGATTAGCCGATCTGCGCATACAATGGACTTAAGACAAAACACTCAATGGAGAATGACAAATTTATTTCTGGGACTGAAGAAGAGTACAAAAACAAAAACAAACCTATAATTACCATGTAATAAATTATGCAGAAAACACACTAAAAGTATATGTTCATATTCAGCAAACATCTTGGTTTGTATCCTAAGACCTGCAACAAATAACATGTTTGTAAAATATGAACACACTTTCAGTGTTTTCTCTGCTGTTTCTGAATAATACTCATAAAAACTCAATATTTATATATCTGAAAAATACAGGGTGTCCGGAATGGGACTGTCTGTTTTTAAACAGTTATAACTTCTTTTGCAAACAAAGCTTGTTTTTAACAATAGACTACAAAGGAAGTATACATTTGCGAGTTTCGTTTCACAATTGTTCATACTTGTATGACTAGTGGTGTCTGCTCTGGTATCACTGAGACCAAAATGGCGTCGGTACGCAAAAGAGCGCAATGGATGTGGTGGTATGCAGAGACAAACAGTGTTGTACAGTGGGATCCATGAGTATTACCCTGCAAATTGTCCATGACTATTTTCATTAATTTTTCTCTTCCATCCTATGTGTTTTTAAGCGATGGATTTTTATGTATGCTGGTTCAGAAGTTGCCATCAGCTTGTTTTGAGTTTTCTTTTAATTATTGAAGCTCTTATTGGATCAAATAAGATGCACGAACATGGTGATGGACAATTTGCAAGGTAATACTCATGGATCCCACTGTACAAGTGCAACAAAACTTTCGCCGTGTTTATCAGAAGGATCCTCCATCACGTAACACCATCAAGGCGTGGAAGGAAAATTTTTATCTACAGTGAGCGTGATGAAACCTCACACACAAGTGTCAGACGAACATGTGGAGTCGATACAGACAGCGAGCAGGCAGCTGGGAATTCCCAGGTCAAATGTGCACGATGTGGTACATAAAACGATTACGTTGCTGTGCGTATAAGTTGCAGTTGTTGCAAGAACTTAAGCCAAATGACAAGCCACAAAGACAAGTGAGGGAGTATCTTGATAGGGAATTTCCTGATCGTTGCATAGGCCATGCCGTGATGGGACAATTTCCTGGCCACCATGCTCGCCTGATGTTACCCCTTGGATTTTTTTCTCTGGGGTTATGTGAAAGGTTGTGTAAATGTTGTTGTCTTGTGTATTCTGGCCCAAAGGTATGGAACCTACAAAAACTGCAGGACCGAATTAGGAATGTGATTGCTTATGTTACACCTCTGATGGTACAGAATACATGGAGAGAAATTGAATTCAGGTTGGACATCCTCCGTATCACAAAAGGAGCTCATGTAGAGCTATACTGAGTTGTGCTGAGTTGTAACTGCTACCAATAAAACTTGGCGAGTTTATTTTCAAAATGCTTTCTTTTCTTTTTATCTACTTCTAACCATATTAAAACCATAAAAACTGTCATCCCCATTCCAGACACACTGTATATTAATTAACATTGCATTTCTTAACAATTCATAAAAAAGTGCTGTTGCTTAACATCGTCATTTATTTTCTTCTGCACAATTACATAATTATGTATTTTCTTAGTTGAAAACAATGTGTTGTAAAAACAATGATCTACATACCATCATCTTCAAACAGCTTGCTGGTAACTATATTCCTAATGGCAGTGAGTTTGGCCTGAGTGAGTTGAGGAGGAAGATCCTTGGGCAGGCTCTCCAACATAGAAGCTGCAAGCTTTGCTATGTCCAGCATAGGCAAAACCAGAATGAGTTGCTCGTACACTGCACTGATGCTATGCAACAATGCAACCTGAAACATGTGCAACATTGAAGATAAATTTTCTAATAATCGGTTCGTATGTACATTCATTCCACCAATCTAAGTATTTGAGGACTGGTATTAACATTGTTGTACAAAAATAATGAAAAATTGGCTATACGTAAGTTTGAATCCTTATTTTACAACATGACCCCAAGGACAGGCTAAACTTATAAAAAAATATATACCACCTAATGACCTTAGAAACATATGTTGCCCCCTCCAAGTAATCCCTTCCTCTCTCATGCATTCAATGGTCAAGCATTCTTACTATTTGTACACAGAACTTGTTTTTGTTCACTTGCTTTACAGACTTCTGGGACAGAGTACAGACTAGTTTTTCCAGAATAAGAAATATTAGCTGTTATGATTTATAAGAACACCAAGTAATATTTCTAAAATATGACAATCCCTAAGAAAATTATTCACAGATAACTGTATTTTATTTATGATTGTAAGCCCCTCCCTGTTTTTTTTTCCTTCATATTTTGACAGCTAGCAGCCTTCTTTTCTCTTTGTAACACAATTGTCATAACAATGAAATTACATTACAATTCAATGAATCTCTCAAGAACAAAATGATAACTTTCAAGATTAATATTTAATGAAGATAATTAAAACTGTAAGGTAAGGTTAATTTCAATATACAGGGTGTCCATAAAGTCTGGAACCAATATGTCCTCAAAACACTTCCCCGCCTTGCTCTGACATAGGTGTTCTTTGTGAGTGTCCTTTCATCAATTTCATCATCATCATCTTTGCAATTAGCCAAAAGTGTCAGAAAAGTGAAGTAAAATAAATCACATCAATAATCAAAACACTTCATAAATGTTTCAACATGTTTACTTGAATAATCTTGGAAACATGAGACTGTTTCAGTGGTTGACCTTCCACAGAGATGATCCATATGCAATTTCCACAACATACACCTTAGATTTCAAAATTCCCCATGTGGCAAAGCCTGTGGGGTTGAGGTGAGGTGACCATGATGCCCATAGGCGTAACTTGGCAGGGGCACTTGCCCCCCAAAATTTTCAGGTTTATTAAAATAATAAAGACTAATATTTGTGATTTTGAAAATGTAATAGTTATTTAGCAAATAATCCTGGATGCTGTTTTTATGGGATGGAACACTTTTCGAGTCTCTTCCCCCCGAAGTTAAGGCCCAGGTTTGATTCTGCCCCTCAAAATTAGGTCCAGTTTCATTCTGCCCTCTTAAAATTAAGCCGAGTTTGAATCTGCCCTCAAAATTAGGCCCAGTTTGATTCTGCCCCTCAAAATTAGACCCAGTTTGATTCTGACCCCTCAAAATTAGGTCCAGTTTGATTCTGCCCCCTTAAAATTAGGCCCAGTTTGATTCTGCCCCTCAAAATTAGGCCGTTTGATTCTGACCCCTCAAAATTAGGCCCAGTTTAATTCTGCCCCCTCAAAATTAGGTCCCAAGTTACGCCCATTCAACAGGCCCTTTTCTCCAAATCTAGGGTCCAGGAAATAATACCACCACACTTTATGGCCATCCTGAACAGATCTACTAGAAAATTTACTGCATTCAATGGTTACAAAGGACATCACAATATGAAAATAATATACCTGGGTTGGAAGAATGACATCGTATGAAATGGTCAACATCTTGTTCAATGAAGTGAACACACTGTAGAGATCCCGCCGAAAGCTATCCTCGTACTGGCCTCCAGTGGCTCTGGAGAACAGCAACCTAGATTGGATAATAAACTTGAAGATGTACTCCAGCGAACGGAAACACTTCTGGATAGGCTGTTGATTGTCGGTCGTTGTCACCCAATCTGCGCAGTGCTGAACGCTGCTTAACAAACCCCTAAAGAGATGGGGAAACAATGCAGAAACTCTGCCCTAGACTGATGCAACTACTTACAAATTCATCAAAGCATAGCTGTAAAATGTCTTATGTCTCATTTTTACCTACTCTCATAACATGCAAGGAGACCTTGCCATTGATAAACTACAAAGTTCTGAAAGTTCTCATGTAAAGTTTATGTATTTTGAACCTCACTCCTACATCATCATCAAGATAGCTAATGCCATAAACACATATAGATCATCGAAATACCTTTATCGAAATATCTTTATATCACACCTCGTAAATTATTCTCCTTAGAGTGTACAAGGAAATTACTGTATGCTCCTCCTAATAAATGATGAATATACATTACAGGGTTGTTCAAGGTGCAGGACTTTAAAAGAAATTCAATTCCTGCCTAGGAGAGAAAATTGCCAAGCGTAAATGGGTTCTGGACCATAGAGGACCATTTTATCTGTAAAGTATTTCAATTCGGTCCAGGAACCTCTTTTCCGGATCAATTTAAATACAACCCAGGAACCTTTTTCTTTGGATCAACTGAAATCTGGTCCAAGTTTCGTATTGAATTGAAACAATACACAACTTGGACTGAACTTAAACTTGTGCTAGAAAAAAGGCTCTGGTCTTGTTGCAGAACCCAATAGAACCCATTAGAATTTATGGGTTCCTGAACCTTTAATGAACCCTGATATATTATATAAATATGAGTTTACAAATATTATGTTTAGATATGTTAAGTGGTGTCTGTACTGTCAACTAGCAACATTTAATCATGATTTTAACTGAAACTCATCTCCAGAAATATAAAAAATACCAAAATTTAAAACTGTTAGTAACAAAACTAATTATAAATAGTACAATATATATCTTATTTAATGGAGAAACTTCTGAATGACTTACTTGTAAACAAGAGCTGCTGCAAAATGACCTTTGATATATGCATCCATCACAGGCTTAAAGTGTTCAAACTTACTATCATCGAGCAAACTAAAAATACTGACCTGAAAATAAACAATTCGAGGATCAGTGATTCATAGGTTAAGCTGAATATTAAACAGATAAAAAATAACATTCTTAACAGTACTGTATTAAAGTACAAGGGTTTCTAGATTAGGCTGCATTACATATAGTCTGTGAATAACAGTATGTTGACAGACTTTTCAGATGGCCACACTTACCAGTACATGGAAGACCAATCCTGAGTGAGTGGTAGAGTTGCCATCTTCTGTGGAGAACATGGAGAACAGGGCATCCAGGACATCCTGCAGGAACTTTACCACCTCCTCTCCTCCAATCCTTACAACATGGCCAAGAGCCTCCTGGATCTTCTCCGGATGAACTTTCCACTGAAGCAACGACAACAAGTCCACTGCAATGCAGGAAATTGCTCATTAACTTCAAGCTCTACTACCATATCCAGTAATACATGTTCTGCATGTATTACTCAGTTAATACATAGAACAAATAATACAAGGTTAAGGAAGTGAGTGAAGAAGATGAAAAAAAAAGAGAGAAACAATATCTATTTCTGATATGTTACAGAAACAGAATAGTATTTTTAGGAAATATATTGTACAATTGAGGATTAATGTTTAACCAAGCTTCAAGCTGGAAGTATAACTGCAATCGTTTGTAAAATTATAAATCATCTGCAAAACAGTGGAACTCTTAAGCACAGAGGTCATCACATATTCCAGGATGTGAAAGCAACCAGGTTCAAGTCTCAATTGTGCCATTTTTTTTTCTTTGTGAAAATGATGATGATTAGATACAACTGATGAAGGGGCACTAACAAAGACCACCCACGACCAGGCTGGGATTTGAACCCAAGAACTTCCGGTGGCAAAATTGACCAAGAACTTCGGTGGCAAAATTGAAAGTTGACCACTTAAAATGCTTGGCCACAGAGTTTGCTCAAACCTTTTCTCATATCATTCTCACCTTAATAATATCCATAATACCTGTTATATGTATCATAAATCCACTTGACATAGGGTTTTGTAGACTACAACTCATGTAATGATATAATTATATATTTTAGATAACTAACCAAAAAACACTGATTTTCTTAATGAGAGCATCAATTAATTAATGAATTATCACTCTGTCTGATGTTATCATAAACATACATACAATTTAAATATTCCATAAATATTAGAACAGACAATATGGTAAATTATTTATTCGCTTCTTGTGGATATCATCTTAACCTTGTAAAAAATGGTTAAAAGGAGAAAGAAGACTTGTGTTATTGGTTAGTAGAGAAACTAACGACTCAAACAATAACAAACATACCGAAAAATGCTTCAGACAATTTACACTATAAAAAAGACAATCAATGGAACAAGCCTGCTCAGTGCAGTAAACAAGCAGCTCTGCTGAGTAAAAGCTGACATCCCACAAAAGTATGGAACTGGGAAAAACTCAAGTAAAACTTTCTTCACCATGCTTAAGGGTTACCCATATGTTTCTACCAATTACCAGCTACTGAATGAATTTACTTCACTATAGTGAAGAAATCAATTGTGAACAAAGTGTGGGTTATCAAGTTTTACTCCCTTAAATGTGCTATGATTTGCAACGTAAATTGTAAGCTTATGACTATGTATGAAGACTATTTTCAACTATCTAAGAATGACATTGCTACAACGGCTACAAACCATTTTGGGTTAGTTTTGTGGAGCAGAGCAGCGTGTGGACGAACACAACCTCCTTGGAGCTTCGTTGGAAGTGCTGGCCGACCGCAGAACCCCCAGATCCTGAATCCGTGCTGTCTCTGTTGCCCGAAGGCAAAAGCAGGTACAATGAGGGATCCAGCTTCAACCTGTCCTCGCACTTGTAGATATAGAGTTCATGTTGGCTATCGTGCAAGGTGGCTCCTCCTTCCTCCATCAGGCGTGTGAATGAAAACCCAAATAACTTCTTCTCGTTTTTATCTTTCGCTGAAAAAATGAAGAAAGAATACCATTAACAAAACTGTATGTCTGCAACAGGCATTGTGAAAATTTTGCATCAACAGTGGGAAAGCTCATGGCAATACATGGTGGGAAATATCAATAATAATTAAGAAAGTAGTAGTTCCCTCACGTACTGCTGAATCAAATTATTTTATCCATCTACTAAATCATGTATAATACAATAAGTACAGTATTTATGTGCTTGTAAGAACCATAAACTTGAAAATACTTCCTAATGGCAGAAAATTACAATACTTAACTGCAATGTAGTTGCAACTATTTCACATTTATCTAAATGCAGAAACAGGTTCTATTATTTACAAAATGTCACTTTGATATTAATGAAATCCACGAAAATTGAAAGAACCAAATCACAAAGTACAATATGAGTCCATGTCACATGTTTATGTTGCATCATATTTGCCTAAAAAAAGCATTAATTCTATTTTAAAAGCAAACTAGCGAAGTGCTTAAAATAAGTACAAATTGTGCTAATAAATTAAATTACTTGTAAAGAAAAGTGTTACAGTTATGTACAAAATAGTGGGCAACACTTCAATAAGTGGCAAATGACGTTTTTATGAGTTTGAGAGTTCTCTGCAGAAAGTAGGACAAGAAGAATTAATTTAAAAATTATAAAAGGTTAAAGGTGGAAAAAAAGAGAAGTTGCTTTTTTATGGCGAGATGATGGCAGACAATTTCTTCTAGCTTTTCAGACCATGATTTTATATATAAGCTATTTGTAATCTTAATTCCTTTCTTGTACAGGCAAATGTGGTAAAAATTTGAGACATGAAGAAAAACATATTTGCTGAAAAGTTAAGTTTCTAATGCTTATGTTCTCTTCAATACAATATGTGAATACAAAACAAAAATAACTATATGAACTGCTGAAGAAAGTTTCCTTTCCAGTACAATAAATACAATTATTTTACACAAATATATTCTTTACACCACTTATAGCATGTACAAAAATTAAGCCAACTCACTTGAGCAATGCCTATATTCCAGTCTGATATGTGACCCATAGAACTTCTCAATAGGAACTGCAAGTCTGATAGTTTCCGACCACCATGGTGAATTGTGATGGTAAACGATCATGGACTGATATTCTGAGCATCCATCCATTCCTGAAGCTCCCCACAGGCAAGTCTGAAATCACAGAAAATTTCACAGTTTTCCCAGTGTTCAATTTAGTTAACACAATTCTACAATTTTCCTTTATATGGAATTAAGATTGTCAACTAGGTAATTTTACATACTTGCTTCCACTACTTTACACTCATGCACAAATAGGCAAGCTCTATGTAAGGATGGTGCAGTGGTAGCGTCATTGCCTTGTAATCGAGGGGTCCCGGGTTCGATACCCGGTGGAGGCACAAGTGGTTCGGATCCCACTTTAAACTGTAGGTCCAGTCCCAATTAGCCTTACTGTGCATAAAGTGGACTTAAAACACCAAATCACATATCACAAATCACAAATCTATGTAAGGAATCCATAGCCAAAATGATCATTCTTGTGAAGTGGCCAACAACAAAGCTCTTTCAGCCCTTAACTGTAGCAAAGCTCACTTATTAAGAGAAAATTGTTCTGTGTGAAAGAGTTTGAAATATATATGTCCACTTTATGTCCACAGAGAGCCTAATTGGTACTGGAACTACAGTGGGGTCCGGTCCTCTTATGTACCTCCACTTGGTATCCCTTGATTACAAGGTGCCAGTGTTACCACTATGTCTTGATTATTATAATATATATTTATAATATATCAACATTGTAAAAATGATGGATGTGCTTTAAATACAAAAAAACACCAAGATATAAATTTATAATTGACATTATTAATCAATATTAAGCATACTTTCATATCTTGAAATGTAATGTTAGCATATTCCTTCACCAAAATTTCAAACACTAATTTTCCTATTTTGAGAGTTTCCAAAAACTTCTGCACATAATATTTCATAAACAAATCACATACAATAACTGTTTTTTAAGCAATAAGTATAAACTTGATATGACTATCAGTTAAAAGGTTTTATTGTGAGTGAAGTGAGCAAGAAAATGTTGAGAACTGTTTCTGTGAAAACTCTTAATAATGTTTATTTGATAGAGCACTAATACATTCACAGGGTGCTGCAATGTATACTCTTTTCCACCTTGTTTCCTTGTGCTCATTCAGTACCACCATTGCGAGCCTCCTCGATGGTGCAGTGGTAGCGTCGTTGCCTTGTAATCAAGGGGTCCCAGGTTTGATATGCGGTGGAGGCACATTGTGGTTCGGATCCCACTTTAAACTGTAGGTCCAGTCACCATTAGCCTTACTGAGCATAAAGTGGACTTAAAACACCAACTCAATCCATCAATCATTCAGCCACCATTGCCTCGGTGACCAGAGCAAGTCCACTTTGAACTTTAACTAATATAAAGAAGAGAGGTGCAATTATTCATATTAAATACATTATATTAGATTAAACTATAATTAGAAACATCAAGAATAAACATATGCAGTTTCATTTTCAGGATTAGGAATATTAACGTAGATTGTCAAAACAAAAAAAATATTTCCCCAGCATGTTCCATGTTCAACATTACCAATATTTTAAAAGCTTACCTCTAAAACTTTTCCGTCGGCATCCAAGGCAAGAATAGTGACTTCAATGTTTTTCCCAGTGGATTTCCCTCCTCTTTCAAATTCCCCTCTCTCTAAAGTCAGGTACAAGTCATTCCTGAAAACACAAACAACTTGCAATACTACAAATATATTAAGATAATATAAGCACCATATGCAGAGTATTATGTCATTTAAATGTTGAATTTGATGTTCAGAACCTCAAGAGAGAAGAAATCATTGCGTATATGCTTCAGTTCATTCATATAATTACATTGATTCAATGAAAAATTGCAAGAAAATGCATATCGCAATAAATTTAATTAGTTCTACACTTGAACATAGAATGTGTTGTTACGTTTTCTACTTCAGGTATAAGGCACACCATGAGAATAAAATAAAGGAACAAAAATGCAGAAAGATTAATTAATTGAGAGAGTGAAGCTAATCAAAAGTATTAATACTATGCTATCATTGTATAAATGGCAATATTTGTAGAAAAAAGTTCATTTAATATTAATGCCACCTGCATATCTTTGAATAAAAATAAAAACTAATTTTCAAATGAAAATGCACTTCTCAACAACTTGGAGGAAGTATAAACTGATGGCATACCGTACATCTCCTGGCATGATCACATCAGAAAATCCAAGCTTCTTGGTAAGAGAAATATTTTTAAAAAGCAGTGGGTTTTCTTCCCGTACTTGAGGCAGCTCCCCATGTAGCATTCTCAGTGACACGACTATTCCTAAAAGACAGAATAGTAAAGTATTAACACATACATCTCAAAATAACTGCAACCCAAAAAGTATTACCACATACATTTCAAAATAACTGCAACACAAAAGTTGTGCCTTGAATTACAAGTAAAACATACAAATGCACAGTAATAGGAAGTGTAAAGAATTTGAATTATCACAAGTCTCAATGTCATCATTTTGGAAATATTATTGTACAATTTGTTCAAGAAGTGATGAATACTCATATATTCTGTTCCATAAATGATGAATACTCAAACATAAACCTAGTCAATATTTTGTCAATAAAATGATCTACGAAGATCATGCATAACACACATGTGCTGGTATCCAAAAACTTACACATCAACATAACTAACTCTCTAGCCTTCTTAAACCCAAAGGTTTATGGTTGCAGCAACACAAGCCTTCCATCTGTCCCTATCCTCGGCAATATCAATCCAATCTATTTCATCTTTGCCGATTTCCTTTAGGTCCATCTTAACTTTATCCCTCCATCTTTGTCTTGGCCTTCCTACAGGTCTCTTACCATCAGGTTTCCCAACAAGAATCCTGTAAACATGTTTCTCCTCTCCCATTCCTGCCCAACTAAGTCTTCTTGATTTAATCATTCTAATAATAGATGGAGATGAATACAAATTATGTAGTTCTAAATTATGTAACCTTCTCCACTCACCTGTCTCCTCATCACTTTTAGGTCCAAATATTTTCCTAAGGATTTTATTTTCAAATACTCTTAGGCAAACGGAATCGCATTTTTTGTTGAAGCAATGAATGAATGAAAAGGTAAAGCTATCCCCTGGGCATAACATCATGCCATGACGGCATATAGGAGGTGTAGCACTACCTTAAAGGTTCGGCTGGGTGCTTGGCCGACCAACGTCAGGGCAGCACTTTACAATTTTTCCTCTCCTTTCAAAAAACTGCCATGATATTCCAAAACCTAAAAAAATCACATCAGCTTTGAATTCATTCTGGAGAATTCACGTGAATCTTCATATTATTTGCTTCCGCTGTTGCCTAGACATTCTCTATAGTTTCATATCTATGTAAGTCCATTAAACTATTGATAATATATAGACTATAGCTGGAGCAAATCACACAAAGATGCACGTGAATGCTCTAGACTAAATTCTAAGCAGATGTAATTTTTCATATTTTGGAATATTGTAGCAGTTTTTCGAAACAAGAGGAAAATTCAAAAATAGCTGCCCCACCATTGGCGAAAGGTCCAGCCGAGCCTTAAGCATTATCTGGGCTTTATTTTACTTTAAAAAAAATTCACATGGACTTACCATAATTAGGCTGACCTGAAAGTGGATTATATTTGTTTGTTTGCTTTTTAATAATGAACTCGTGCAACTGATGAAAGTCTTTTTCTTCACTTTGGTATACTTTAAAGGTAAACTCTTTCTCCTCTGCATTCAAGTCTTTATTTAATAGCACTTCATTTATGTTCAACACCGCACAGCCATGAGGCCTCTTGAAGAGCTGCAATGAAGATTTCTTGGACGACTCCGAGTACAGCATCCTTCCCATCCTCATCACGTGGGCCACAAGATATATATCCTTATTTAGATCAGCATTACCAAGGTCCTGCAGGAAAAATTACAGAAAATTTCATTACTATTCAAATTGGTTACTACTTAATGAATTACCGTATTTGCAGGCGTATAAGACAATTAATTTTTCTCCTTAAAAATAGGTCTGAAAAACAGGGTGCGTCTTATATGTCGATACTCAGTCTTTTGATTACCTATATTTCGGGAAATTTTCTCTATTCTGAGTAGTGGTGTCGCGTGGCTTTTTCAAAAGTGTTATCTGCCATCAGTACGACAATTATGCCTGCTAAACGTTATCAACCCCCCTCCCCACCCAAGAAAAAATCTTCCATCTAGATTTTTGTTATTCGTTCTTTTTTGCAATCCGCACAGTGATTTAGCCACACTCCTAGAAAGAACTACCACTCATGAGACAGTTACCGCAAAAATCCAATGAATAGTGGTTGACCCTTGTCAATTCTTCATCTGTCTCTGTTTCTTTGCAATGAGGTGCAAAGGGGAAGAAGAACAACCACACCTTTCTCCAGTCAGTTTGATGTTTCTGTGGTGAGCAGACGACATAACTCCCTTCCTCCGGTGACAGTCAATGTGGAAGGGAAGCCCAGCTGTACGTACTACTGTTGCCTACTTAGTATTTTGGACCAAGGTTTGTCCAAATCACGAATCGCACCAAGGAACTACCTTTTCGTCTAATACCTAACTGGTCTCATTTGTAGTTAAATCCAGCCTTGGCTTTGCAGTCTACCTCTACTTGCTTCACAGAAATAGTATCCCCATTTTAGGCAGGATTTAGCTCTTTTCTGCCAATCCAGTGATAACACTGGCCTGTGTCCAGCAGTCCTCACCGGTAACTGGGGCCCTAAACAGGCATATGAATAACCCCTGAGCACACTTGCCCCAAAGTCTTTCCCTGCTCTTCTCTTGATTTGGCACCTTCTCCTCTTGTTACCTCTTGAGAGTAGCGGTACGGCCTCCCTCTTCTCTTCTGTCGGCTGCAGAAAAAAATATGTCCTCTGCAATATCTACTCGACGGCAACACTCTTGGTTAATGAATTTAACAATGTGTCATTTTATTGAAGCAACTTTTTAATTCTTTACATTTTGCTGTTACCGCAGGCCAGGCCGCTGATTCTGAGTTAAATGATTTCTTGCTTCCTTCCTTGCGGTGTGTTATCTTTCCTAGTTAGATTAGGTAAGTTATTTGTTGAAAGTAGTCCATCATATTACTTTATATTTGAAACACTGTAAATTAACTATAAATTCAGTGATAAAGCTTTTTCGGTCTTGTACACAGGTCCAGTGCAGCTGAAGAAAGTCTATTAATTTTTCCAACCTTTCCAATAGTATAAGCTTAGCATGATGAAGGTTATTTCTACTGATTTTGTATCCTTAAATTCAACTGATGACTGCATCATTATTGTTATATCTACCTAAAAATAAAAATATGCTATGTTAGAAAAATAAAAAAATGAACATTGTTACAACACCAACAATGTATGGTCACCTTGCTCTAGAGAGTAACTTCAATTATTTACAGGCCACTTCTGCAGGCAAAAATCTAAAGGTTTACACAGGCAGATAGTGAAGACCCATTTATTATCTGTTGCTGAAGTGTTGAAATCTAATTAACAGCTTACAAGGCTTACACGGACACTCCATGCTTGTTTGTTATGTATAAAACAAAAGACCAATATTATTGTTTAGTACAGGTGGTGCTGTGTACTTACCGTAAATATTGTGCAGTTGCTGTGAAGCTTCTCAACATAATTTGAAAAGCCTTCCTTTGATATCCTGACTAGAAATCGTTCACTGCAAAAAGAAGAAAACAAGTTTTAGTTTACCAAAGTTCATGCAAAATGCGTTCTTTCTTCATGATGATATGCAATGTTTTTCTCTATGTAAAGTAGTTGGAGAGTGAGGGGAATTCTACTAAGCCCCGCGACAGGTTAAGTTTGCAGCAGATTTTATGTTTTAAACCACGCGAGAATGGCGCTCAGCATCTCCCATGCAAGTCTTGCCTCAACTGCCGAGCTGTTCATATCACAGACAGTGAGAAAATCGGCAGTATTGCAGCAGGACTACATTCTGTGTACACGTTTGGGTCTGTTATATGCGAAAAGTTGCTGCAAACTTAACCTGTCGCAGGGCTTAATAGTTCTAACACACAGTAAAGGTAAAGTTCCCCATGCAATTTGCACCATGCCGTGAGGGTATGGCCACACACATTTAATGACCTCAGCCATGTTGGAGGCGATGTGATGAGCACCATGCTTTGGTCACCTTTACCCTCCCAGTTACCCATTTTTTTTTTTTAGGCTGGGTTAGCCCCAGAGCTGCTTTATGTGGGGACAAGGCTAACAATATTCCGACCTTAGATCATGCACCCCATGAATCAAAATCCACGTGACTCGCATGACAACCAGACACCCTACCAACTAGACCACCATGGCTTCCTAACACACAGTGGCTGTACCAAATTTTCTGATATGGGCAGGCCGAGTGTCACATCTTCAAATAAAAATGTATTTTGATATTCATATTATTTTTTCAAGATCCAAATAAGGAACATTACCATCATATTTATCAGTATCTAGATTGATTTTAATTTTCACCATGAAATTTGCCAATTATATTTTGACAGCGTGTGCTAGCAGGTAGGCAAACCAGATATTTGGTGCACACCTCTGTCTACACAGCACGTGTTCTATTCCAAGGTGTTACATACATCTTTTAAAAAAAATATATTAGAATATTAACAATAAAAATTCAACTAACAACAAAATACAACCTACTACATTTCATGCATAAATTAACAAATTGATTTGTGAATTGTCGGTAACATGTAAACTTTATGTAGGAAAAGATCAAATCATATGATTTTAGATAAAAAGAGACAAGTGAAATATAGCAAAAATGTAAGGAGCAACATACCTTATATATTTGGCTTTTTTAGTATCATACAAAGAAAAGTATATCTCCGTATCCTCCCCGATGTGATGGCCAAAGTCTCTCATGCAAAAGTAGAGGTGGTGGGTTAGGATCTTCTTCACTTCCTTTCTTTTGAAAGTCCCTCTGGCCTGGAAAAGCAAACACATGAATTGTAATTGCAAATGCCACCAAATCCTACCACAAAATAATGACAATTTTGTCTTTGGAGAATAAACAATAAAAAAAGAAAGGTTGACAGAAACACACTTGACATTCAACTGACAACAGGGTGTACCTAAATACCCACCTGTGACATATCAAAATTTATGTTTTAGTAAGATTACTAAGAATCATACCCCTAGTTACTGGTGTGGTCACTAACGCCAGCTATGACACCCATTTTACAAGTGTTGTGTGACTTTGGGAAGACCCTGCGTACCAGATAATGTTCAGATATACATGTTTTGAGTGTCACATGAGACTTGATGTACGTACGTCATTATTAGCAATTAATAACCCATGGCTCCAAAGACCTCGAAAGGGCCTGGGCCTATCTCCCAGCTGCCAGTCTCCCTCCCACAATCCTACCTAGAGGTGTGGAGTTCTTCAATCGTTAATGGGGTGACGTGGGGTTAGCACGTTGAACCCCCAGCCGTTGTAGGAGATTTCCGAGACTGGGTTATGCTACTCACTCGTAACTCCCCAATTTCCTCACAATTGTGAGTTGCCACCAGCTCTATACACAGGCCGAGAACCCAGAGACTGAACCCAGGTGGACTCAAACTGATGCCGTCCAGCAGTCGGAGCCCAAAGCACAGCACCTTAGACCGCATGGCCACGGAGAAGGACATTTTTAGCAATTAGTAAAGTTTAATTTCAGTCTGACTATATTTAGTAATGTGTACATACAAAAAAATATATATTTAGGATGTTGTCAAATTTTCCACCGATAAAATCACAGCCTTAACTTTTTTTTTTTGTCCTAAGTACTTGCCATGAGAATGGAACACATATCGGACAATATGCAGTACCTTTTTGAACCCTGATGTCCTGACATTACCTACGTTGAGGCCTGCTGAAATTCAAATTTTGCAACAACAAAAAAAAAATAACTTTCTTCTTCTTCTTGGTAAAGAAAAATTATAGTTTTTGGACTATAGGGTTATAGCCTAATCTTTACTGAACAAAACGATGTATCATTTGTAACTCAAGATAAAAAATATGATTCAAATCTTGTCGATTTTCAAATTTCCCACTTGAAAATGCTACCGATGTTAAGGCAAAACTGGAGAAATTGGCCTTGGTGTCTAAGGGTTAGAAAACCAAGGCATGCTGATGCAATAGCCTTTCATTGGTCAGTGAATTATCAACACACACCAACACCCTCCCTAAAACATCCTCAAAACTCGATTTATGGTTATTTTTTGCTTGAAATTTACCTTTACACACCCTTAAAACAATTGTGCACAGCCAATAAACTCCTGCATTGGGTGATGCATGCCAATGCACAAGAACCCATTATTAACTCTTTCCAAGCAGAGCCGTAGCTGTGGGGGGGCAGCAGGGTGGTCACCCCGGGTGCTGATGGAAGGGGGTGTCGAATGGCAAGAAGAAAATAATTGGAAATTACTTGTAATAAAGGATGCATGCAATCCCCTCGAAAGTTTTGGCACCCTATTAAAAGAACATCATTGCCTGTTTGCAAAGATATTGATTTGGTTTTTTTGCTCGCTGAGCTCGCATTACAAGCTCTTATTTTAAACAAATAAAAGAAAATAAATAAATATCCAATTTATATATATATATATATATATATATATATATATATATATATATATATAATTTGTTTGTTAGTGAGGATGTGTTTTACAACTTCTTAGTGAATAGTTCCAATAGTGTATGCAGTTCTAAAAATACTATTGGTGTAAACTGCAGTCTGCATGTCATAAAAAACTGTACTAAATTTTCCTAATATCTCTTCAAAAAAGCTATTTCATTTAAAAGAATACTTATGATGGTTTTTGGCTCTTTCAATGATCTTTCCAGGCAGCTTTCAAATAGCTAAAAGGTGTACAGGACGAGAGTACACGTCACTTAGAACAACAATAATAAATAAAAGTCTATGCTGCTTGGCATCAAGACACAATACTCGGACGTCTTTGATCTTTGTCAGTAGTGGCTGCATTCTCATGCGACAATGACCCATTCAGAGCATTACGATAAACAAAATTTGTGGGGAAAAAAAAGGGGAGAGTGACCGGGCAAAAGGGAATCAGAATTGACGCTCTCATAACTTCACAAAAGCACTCATGTTATTCTAGTTTAGATGTAGCTACTACGAACTATACACTCACTTTGCGAGGACTATTGTATAGTCAACGTGCTTTTGATGAAGCTGTGTGTATCCGAAATTGTGAAATTATTATGTGGTGTCTTCCAAGAAACTTTCTGGGGCTCAAAACAGGAAAAGGAAGAAGATATGAGAGAAAGAAGACATTAGAAGTGCAACGATTTTATCGATGTTTTTCAAGAAAAATGTTGAATCCACAGACACTAACAAAGATTCTTCAGCGTCAATCAGCAACTAGGTGGTCTTCAAAAGCAAATGCAGTACAATCTCTAAGTACCCAATTTCTGGATATCTGTGCACCTGAAAAGAGTCACTTGAAACAGTACACGGTGCCAAATGCATGCTACACAGCCTTAAGTAGTTTAACTAAATTGTGTTCTTATTCTGCTTGGCTGATATCTTTCGATCTATTAATGACGTTAACCTACGGCTACGAGAAAAGTCTGTCACAGTAGATATAGGTGTTAGTCACTTACAGGGACTGCAAAGCTTTCTGTCTGCCCATCGGGAAACAATTGTGACGAACACTTTTGAGGAAAGCAAACAGATCTGCGATGATCTGAACATTGCAAGCAGAGAACAACGTCCCAAAAAGAAAACCAAGTTTTTCGATGAAGTTGCAGAAGATGAAAGTGTAGCCATAAATGAAGAACAAAAAATTAGGAAGAGCTTATTTTGTGCACTGGATTCAATTTTGTCACAAATAGGCAATCGATTCAAGCTAATGAAAGGAGTTTTGGAGGTTTTTTCCGTAATTATTCCAAGCAATATGGCAGTTATGTCAGAAGAAACATTGAGAAAGGGAGTCTTTGATCTGGCTTTATTATACCCCGAGGATATCAACGAAGTGAGTTACTTCATGAACTGTTGTTCTTTAAACATCATGCGCAAGCATTTTTTAAAGACTTTCACTTGGAATGCTTGTCAGAATTGTCACCACTTGCTGCTCTCTCATTCATTCATAAAATATCATGTACTGAGTTGTTCCCAAATTTTGTCTCTGCATTGAAACTATTTTTAACTCTACCTTCGTCTATTGCATCTTGTGAAAGAAGTTTTAGTAAGCTAAAGCTTATAAAGAATTACTTGCGTTCTTCCTTGAGTCAAGAAAAGCTGACTAACCTGGCTATTTTGTCTGTTGAGAAGTACAGAATTCAATCAATTGTGTTCGATGATGTTATTAATGACTTCGCTGCTCGAAAGGCAAGAAGAGTGAAACTGTAGCTAGTATGTTCGCAGAGGAGAATTGTCAAATAATCATGTACTGATTGTAGTTCTTAATACGTTTTTGTTTTTATTGTTGTTGATTTCAGCTCATCAGTATAACATTTTGCAGTGTAAATAGGTTTTACTTTATAAATATTACATTAATACTGAATGACTTTAGCTAGTTTGTACAATGACTTTGAAGGGTATTTGAAAGGGTTTCATGTATTTTAAAAAACATTACATTAATGATCTTTCTTAGATATTCTTCTGCTACCTAAGAAATATATATGCTATTCATATGGTAAGATATATTTTTTTTTGCATGGATTAGTTTAATTTCTAGGATTTTCTTATCATCGCACACCGAGAGGTCAATAATGATCCTTGATCCTTGATTAATGGTCCTCGATTAGTGAGAAAAAGGAGAAGAGAAAGAGGAGACAGCTGTAGGCTAAGGGATGAAAAGGGAAATGTTGTAGAAGAGGATGAAGAAATATGGAGAACGTATAGAAATCATTTCGAGAAATTGCTGAACATGAAAAAAGGAAAGGAACATGAAGAAGTGAAGGAAAAAGAAAACAGGAAGGAAAAGTGAATTTCACACGAAAAGAAGTGGAGGTAGCACTGAAGAGGATGAAGAGAGGTAGAGCACCTGGAGTAGATGGAAGTGCCCGTGGAAATGATACTAGGAGCAGGAGTGATTGGTGTACAGTGGCTGTACAGAGTGTTGAAAACAGTGTAGCAAGAGAGAGAAGTGCCAAGAGATTGGACAAAAGGACTAATAGTTCCCATATTAAAGAAAGGGGGGGGGGACAGAAACGTAGAATGTAAAAACTAGAGGAATAACACTAATGTGCCACTCAGCAAAAGTATATGAGAAAATAGTAGAGGAAAGAATAAGGGAAGTAACAGAGTTGAGCATGAGAGAGGAACAGTATGGATTTAGAAGAGGCAGATCAACAGTAGACCTGATATTCACCATAAGGCAAATGCAGGAAAGGCACTAAGAGTATGGAAATTATTTGATTATGGCATTCCTAGATATAGAAAAGGGATATGATAGCATGGACAGAACAAAGATTTGGAAGGCTCTAAGAGAGAAAGGAGATAGTGTGTAGAGTGCAGAACACATACATGGCCGACCAGAGCTGTGTGAAGACACCACAGTGGGAAGAACAGAGTGGTTTAGTATAAGTAATGGACTAAAACAGGGAAGTGCTCTTTCCCCATTGCCCTTCACAATTACAATGGATGCAATTAACGAAGAGGTGGGGAAGAAGATAGGAGATGAAGAGATGAAGGCCCTGTTGTTCGCTGATGACTTAGTAAATTGGGAGAACAGGGAAGAAGTACAGAGACAGCTTGATAGTTGGAATGAGGAAATCAGAAGAACAGGAACGAAATTTAGTGCAGAAAAGAGCGAGGTGCTAATAACAAGAAACAGAACCACAAATGAACCAAGAATAAAGATGGACACGGAAGAGTTGAGGGTAGTGGAGAGCTTCAAATATCTAGGAAGCATAATTGAGAGAAGAGGACAAATGGGCAGTGGACTCTATCAAAGTGTTCGAAGATTAATATGGAACAAGGATGTACATATGAAATGCAAGAAGATAATATACAACACATACTATGTGCCAATAATTATGTATTGAGCAGAGACTTGGACAATGACAGAGAGAGACAAAAGAAAGATGCAGGCAGTGGAGATGAAATTTTTAAGGAGTATATTGGGGAAGACTAGAAAGGATAGAATAAGGAATGAGGAGATCCGAAAGACAGTGGGGGTGGTGAAGCTTCAGGACAGGATAGATCAGGCACACATGAGGTGGTTCGGACACATGAAGAGGATGGATGCAGAAAGACTACCAGTAAGAGCTTTCAATGCACAAAGAGTGGGAATAAGGCCAAGGGGGAGACCAAGATGTCGGTGGAAAGAGCAGATAGAGAGTGTTAGGAGAAGAGGACAAGATTGGAACACCGTGGAAAAAGAGGAGTGGTGGAAGACCAGGAAAAAATGGAGAGGCTTGACTTCTATGCCGACCCAGCCAGAGTGAGGAAACGGCGAAGGATGATGATGACAGTTCAAAAATAATATTATCACATACGTTTTAGAACAACTTCTTATCTTTTTGCAAACATTTTTGTGCCTGCTTGTATTGGGTACTATATTTAAAGCACACAAATTTGTAACTTGCTATTATGATTTTTAATTTCTAGTGACTGACAATGTAATTTATTAACTTATACAACCTTTTCTTGGATATATGTGCGTACAAAAGCATATTTTTGACATAACTTGTCTTTTCTATAATGGATACTATTTTCAATTAAAATATATGCATACTTTTTGTAGTAAATGTAAACAGACTAAAAGTACTACATAATATAAACTAATTCTAATTTCAATGTTAATAGATAAGAAAGACACATTAAATAAAAATGTCATTAAACTTTTAACGTTTAATTTTAACACACATTTGCTGTTACGTGTTTGTTTCCTGAGCTTATAAGGAGAAGAGGGTTGACTAAAACCAAATCTGCAGGAAGGATAGATATTTAATTATGAAATAACGAAATACTTACTGAGACTCCCTGAGAATTTTCGGCACTCGAGACATGCTGCAATAAAAAACAAAATTGATTAAATTTCATGTGTAGACAGTCATGAGTACGATACCTGGTGGGGCACATAGTGGTTCGGATCCCACTTTAAACTATAGGTCGAGTCTCGATTAGCCTTTCTGTGCATAAAGTGGACTTAAAACACCAACTCAATCAAGTCATGAGTACAATGCCCCCCCCCCCAAAAAAAAAAAAAACTGTCAAAGTTATAAGGAATTGTAATACTGTTTCTGAAGAAAATTGTGCACCCTTGTGGCTCTCATTCAATTCAGGAAAATAACAGGATTTTTCATGGCACAGTGGCATCACATTTTGCATCTTGAGTCTTGACCTTTGCAAAGCTTTTTTGGTTGAAAAGAGATTAACCCTTCGTCTGTACACTTTTTTTTTGTTACCTGGCTATACACCAGGGTCTAGCATACCTTGTCATTATATTCAGTCTTTGGATTGTCATAAATGAATATAAAATGTGCTAGAATACTGATAATATGACAAAAGTGTTAATGTACAAACAGGGATAGCACCATGGCTGTGCAAAGGGGTGCTTTTCTTCTGCACCCCTTTTTCGAAACCTTGTGACACGTCACTTCCTTCCTTATTGGTTTGTAAACTATGTTATGTCTTTGTATCTCATTATGTCGTTATGTAATAAAACATAAGTGTATCAACAAACATATCTACCTATAAAAATAACATTATGGTACTTTCTTTACAATTTCTGTTGAATTTTTTGATGTGAAAGAACAAAATATATTACTAGGCCTAAACGGTATTTTTTCAGAAAATCTTCACTGCACCCATTTTAATACATATTTGGAAATTACTCCAATTTTCAGTAAGCATCCAGAAGTGTTCCCTCTTTTGAATCTTGCGTTTAGTTTTACCTTTCTGACTTTGTACACCGTTAGAAACAATCACAAACCTTAGGTAGGTTATATTGGGTTCAGGTACCTTACATCTAGGTAACAACATGACCTGCATTGTCTATTGCACATGCGCGCAGATGGCACAAGATGGCTGTTTTCTACCTGTCGGAATACAGAAATTCAGCGCATCTTTCGCCAACGACTCTTTTCCCTCTTTTAAAACTTGAACTCCCCGATGGCGCACTCGCAGTGGTATAGTGGAACCACGAGCAAAACAACCTGCGCAGACCCGCAAATCCTGTGCGCCGTACCCCCGCGAGAAGGGGAGGGGGGAGAGTGGACCATGCTTCCTTATGGCTCGAGGTGGAGGGAAGAAGGGAAAGCTGCGCGGGGACTTCTCGTCCCAAGGTTTTTTTCCTTGTGGTCGATCTATAGCGTCGTCATCTTGTAATCAAGGGATCCCGGGTTCGATTCCCGGTGGAGGCACATAGTGGTTGGATTCCACTTTAAACTGTACGTCTAGTCCCGATTAGCCTTACTATGCATAAAGTGGACTTAAAACAACAAATCAATCCAATCCAATTCTTTTAAAACTTGAGAAACCATCCATTTAGATACTCCCGTGGCGGCGCTTGTGGACTCGACAACATTAATTACAGTTTATGTAACTCCTTTTGATTTCGCAAATATGTTGCAACATTGTAAACTAGCCTGTCCTCTAAGGGGCTTTCCAGAGCAGATTGTGGATTTCGTTGGACCCGGCATGATATGATTTTTGCATTTCAGAAATATGCAACCAAGATTAAAGAGCAAGAACATTTCAGTGCTTTAAAATAGTACACAGACAAGCGTGTTATCAAATTGTCTTCTCGTAGTGATTGCTGTACGATAAACAAAATAACCCCCACCCCACTCGGCTTTTAAAAAAACCAGGCCACTGCTCGATGTCGCATTCAGAAAATGAAGTCATTCGCCCAGTAGTTTCTCTTCGTTATAAACGTTAACGAGCGTGCGTAATACTACAGTTTACGATCCGCGCACCGCACGCATTTTCAAAGACCGGATTAAATCAAATGAACCACTGATAAACTGATATGAGACGGCACCGACAATCTACACAGTAATACTTTGTCATAATTGTTTTAGCTTAATTTTGCTGAGTTGGCACCACTCGTACTCTCAGTAGAAGAGTGGTGGGGAGGATGACGTAATAGGAAGTGCTCCGCAGCGATCTGCGCATATCGGGACTTAACTTGTCAGGCTATAAGATTAGTTCGAAATCCAAATTGTGTGGGATGAAAAAGAATTTCACGTTCTAATAACCAGGATAGTCTATTTTTCATTGTGCACTCAAAAATGTTTTCCAAAACTGAAATAAGTACTATATGTCTGTATGAGGATGCATGGTGCGGAGATTTGTTTGCTTTTAAAATTGGAACAACTACATGATTTTTCCATTCTAACGGAACTATGCCGGTTCGATATATATTGTTGTAATGTGAAACAAGAATATCTAATCCGGTATTCGGTAAATATGTTATGGCCTGGTACGAAATACCATCAAGACCTGGCGTTGTGTTTTTCACATTTTTAAAAATTGTTGTTAATTCCTCTCGGGTTACAGGTGGAAAATCTTTTGTAAATTTTGAGGGGAAATTCTCTTTATCATAATGTAGGTGAACAGATGGTGGAGTTAATTGGGAAAGAAATTGATGTTGCCAACTGTCATCTATCGGTCTTTTTTTAGGAGAACGTGGTTTGCGTAAAGAATTGAATTTATGCCAAACATTTCGGGATGATTCCTGCATGTCTATCGAATTACATATAAATGTTTTGCAGAACATTCACAAAATAAACCTTGGTACTACTCATATAATCTTCCAAGATCTGTTATTATTTTTATAATACGTCTACGTACAGGTCATGTTCGCACTAATGATCATTTAGCACGATTACATATTACAACAAAACAAGCCTGCACATGTGGAGAAGTTAATCAAGATGCCACACATCTCTTTTTACAATGTCCTAATTTCGACAGAGAACGGGATAAATTATATAATGGTTTGCGTCGCCATGGAGTTCCATTCCCTACATCTCTAATTGCCCTGCTCACGGATCCCATTCCTGCCACAATATGGCTTCTATATGGATACGCAAGAAGATGTAATTTGACGATATAACAAACAGTATATATATATGTTGTTTTTTCTTGTTTTTTTGTTTTTCATTCTTGTGAAAAATAAGTGCATAGTGAACTATATATATATTGCAAAAAACTTAGAAAGATGACTAAAATCGACTAACAGTTGATAGGGTCAGAAAAAAAAAAAGAAAAAAAGAAGAAGAATTATACACTGAACAATTTTAAAGAATTGACCTTTGTATATAAACGTTGATGCCAATGCAAATGTACACAATTTCAATACATTTAATTATAAATTTGAATATTTCTTATCTTGCTTGTCTGAAAGAACACATATGATTGAAGATATTTTTTTTTCATATTATCAGTCAGAAAATAACTGTTATAAATGTCAATTCAAAATATTGCACAATTTGATAATTTTGTCCTAATATTCAAATTGACTTCTTTAAACATCATATATATTAAAATTAGTTTAAATAGCAATTACAGACACATTTAATTGCATATGAATAAATTCGGAGTAATAATATGACCAAAATTATTATTACTATTGCACAAATGTGGAACTCTGAACTTAGCCTAACCATTTCAAATCTTAATATGACAATATATTAATTTTATTGTCATAATGATACATAGTTTGCTAATTTTTAATGCATATAAATCCTCAGTCTATTCATAATAATAATACTAAAATAATTATTCTAACTTTATACCAAAAAATAACTTTCACATCATATTAAGAGAATATGAATTACTTACAACCTGGTACAATTCGACAACACTCATCGAGTCTGGGTCAACCATTTCTGCTCCCATCCGAGGCACCAGATCCAGACCAAGTTTTCTGAAAGGGATAAGCAAATACTAGTTACTCCTTCTCATCGTTCTTACGTTGTAACAACCACGCCAAAGTAATAAATAGCCTCAAAATGTAATAGAGAATTTCATAAGAACTTCAATATTTACAATTTTCTCGATTATCAGAACTTTTCCCCTCAGAATCAGTGGCGGCGATTGGGTTCCAAAACCGGGGGGGGGGGGAGGTGCCAAAATTGGAGGGGTAGCATAGTGCGGGGGCAAAAGTGGCGAAAAGGGGGAGTGTTCAGAATGCATATATTACAATATCCATAATCATTTTAAACTCATAGACAGAATGGGAATAATTCCAATTTGTTTTGGCTGACATTTAATTAGCTTTTGACATACTGCACGTATTCAAATAATGTAGATTCGAAAACAGTTGATTTCTCTCATTGTATGGCCGAACTATCCTGTGAGAATCAAAGATGAATGTTCTGTTCTCCCTTTTGGTTGGCCCAGTCTTCTAACTTACAAAAATAAAAGTTATGACATTCCTAGGCAATGGCCACGTTTCCGTTGGGTACAAGAAATACGCTGATTGTGGAACATGTTCATTGGGTTTCTGAGCGAAAGTTCCATGTCAACTGCCCACTGCCAAAGCAAAGAGCGTTAACTGTGTACGTACACGTACGCCGTTGCTAATTGCTTCTCAAGCGAAATGTATTAGCATTTAATTTCCAACTTAATGCGAAGAACACGCATGTAAACAGTGTTTCTACTGCATCATAACACTGAAACTTCCAGGTTGCGAAATCCTGGGGGGAGGGGGGAGATTCCCCCCCCACCAACAATCTTGGCCTCAAAAATCCTCTCCACCAAAAGGTTCCAGGGGGAGAGCTTTTGTTGTAACAAACAAACGATAAGCAATTACTTTTAATTTCAAATATACTTTATTAAGAATAATATCGAAAACACACACAAATTAGTGTAGTTGTGACTGTGAGTGTTCAATCAATACGCACAATGAAAGTGAAACAAAAATGCAAGAAAATAATAACTATGAAATCTAATGGATTTATATTAACATAAAGCACAAACTAAACAAAAACTTTCACATAGTAAAACCACTTGAACTATTTCATAACTTATTAAACATCATTACCAATTAGTAAAGGAATTAGATAGCTGCTTTGCAATATCTGATATGTATACAAGTAACAAATTAATTTCCTTTATGTAATTAATAATAATAATATACTTTAATTGAGTAATTTATTTTTACTTTTAATAACACTACAAAATACGTATATCTTATTATTTACACATATGTTTGTGGGGGAGGGAGTTTGTAGATGAAGAACTTTCTCCCCCCCACACCAGATTTCAATGATTTCGCACCCTGGATACGTCAGTAACCTTTTATTTGTTTCAATATTATTATTTCTGGATAGTATGAACAAATGATTTATTGCAAAGTCAGAAATGAAAGGGTTTGATAAGGCTGTTGTGTTTTGCTACATATCTCCATATCGCGTCACTTTTCTGTTCAAGATTACTTGGCAACGTGGTGCTAAGCAGCAAGCAACACTAATTGCGCTTTTTTATGCAAGAAATTGGCAGTTTTTACATTCTCGTGAAACACTATTCTTACGAAGCGGTCATTATCTAATTGTGGACTTTATGGTGAGTCTCTCTTCGTGGATCTGCAGTTGCTGCTGGGACCTTTGTGTCGCCTCCCGTACCCCGTTTTGTCCCAGATAAATGACTTAACACATTTCAACTGTTTGTACAACGTGACCTGAACATGAACGTTCTATGATGCTTGTATGCACGAAATCTTAGGGGATTTTAAACAGTGATGTCGTCATTACAAAAAGGCGAGTACGGGAATAGAAACGTTTAACTTCGCTTTATGTTCGGATAGCCTTCAGTGCAAATGGGATCCGAACCAACGTGCAATTTTCCTTCAACGAACCCGAAACTCCTTGATTACAAGGCGTGCGCAAAGAAGAGGATTTTATCCTTTATTTTACATCACATGAAGAATGCAGTTTCTCTTTTGCAAAAGTTACTATAATTGTATTTTTCTTGTATATGTGAATATTTATTTTCTTTTACCTTGTGAGCATTACATTTTTTTTTCATATTCCCACGTTATGAGCCATGAGCAAGTTGACGATAAAAGGAAATACATTTTCATAAATGAAAAACACAAAAGATAATAAAATATTAGGTAGCAAATTATTTTAAAGTGTACAAACCTTGGAAAAAACGAATTTATAACAGTTATATATTTTTTTAGACTGCAAATTGACAATGTAGACAAGAGGGCAAGTCTTTGGAAAGACACATCTTCCAGAATTTCTTATTACATCAGATCTAAAACTGGATTTTACTCTAAATGTTAGAAATTTTTACCAAATGTAGGACAAAGGAAGGTCATTGCTTTGCTTGATTTTGAGGGTTAATGGTCTCGGAAGTATTCATCAAGTTCGAAATTACAGCGCCGTTATGTGAAAGAACTTCCACAATGGAAATATCAGGGTCATATCCCGTTCTTGCCATTGTTGTAACTTATGAAGTGGAAAATAGACTTCCATATTGTTGTGGAGGGATGGCAATAAATGGATTATCGATCGGTGTAAAATCCTTGTGGGGCCCACCGCTCTCCCGGGAGCAGTCTCTTCGAGGGAAGGTGTTCAATACCTGCTGCATTGACCTTGACTCAGGTAATAATGAAAGGAGGCGCGGTTGCCAAGCTGCACGTTGCGTCAAAGTCGAGCCATCCTCTTGAGCTGGCATATACAAGTACTGTTGCAGCCAGCGGTGGAGCGAACACTTCCTCCCGGGATTGGGGGTTGAGGGACAGAGGACCCTATGTTCCTCTCGATTACAGCTATGGGCAACATTTTTTTTTTACTTGAGTCGTATCACCTCACACGCAATATTAGTATATATATACTGCCTTTTTACCCTTGGGAAGAAAGGAGAATTCCGGTACTTTTAAAGTTAATTTATTCTTGTGTTCATCAAAAAAACTACTCAATACATTGTGGTAGGTTAAAAAAGAATACCCTATAACAGGGATTCCCAAACTTTTTCGTTTCACGGCACCCTTAGTGTTTCAAGATTTTTCCGCGGCGCCCAAGTCAGGTTGATTAGGTTGCTTGCTTTAAGTTAAAAAATAAACACATATTTCAAATTCAGAAACATTTTATGTATAAAAAGTACTAAATAAGCATATATTTGGAATAAGTATAATTTCAGTGAAAATATTGGAACATTTCCCGGCACCCAGGGCGCCGGGGACGCACACTTTGGGAACCACTGCCCTATAAAAAGGTGCCGGTATGGCGTACTGTTCCGTACCGCCAGAAAAACAAGAGCAATATACATATTAGGGCCTCTCCGATGGCGAAGTGGTAAGGTCGACCTTCGTGGCGAAGTGGTTATCAATCACAGCGCGCTACGATGCTAGGGGATCCCGAGTTCCAATTCCGGGTAAGACATGGATGTTTGTATTGTCCTTAATGAGAAAATTGAGTAACAGTGATATGTGTGAAAAACGGAGAAAGACGATTAGGAGTTTTCCATAAAAAAAAAAAAAGCGGTAACGTCGTCACCTTGTAACCATGGGGTCCTGGGTTCGATACCCGGTGGAGGCACATAGCGGTTCAGATCCTACTGTCAATTGCACTTGCTACTCGTTCCGTATACAGTGGACCTAAATCACTCTCGCTCACTTTCAGCTATGTATGTTATTAAATGAATGATCTGGTAGGTAAAAATAAAGGGTACAAAAAATATTGGAGATGCTGGGTATCGATCCCAGTACCTCTCACATGCTAAGCGAGCGCTCTACCATCTGAGCTACATCCCCATACATTACATACGTTCTAAGCACCGGTTGATACTGTGGTCAATAAAGTGGAACACGACACACCCAAAAGACCAGAGGCGAATTGTCTCGTACACTAACTTTCACTCCTCCAGCTCCAGCGCTGATTCAGAACTCCATCTATCAGCAATTGTTAGAAACAACTTTCAAGAAGCAGGATAAATTATAAGTATATTTTTGCATGAAATCATGAATGGCAAGATTAAATCCGAATTTCTGATCAGCAAATTTCATCTACGAGTCCCCACACGGCCAACCCGCAACGTAAAGGTCTTTCACAATCCCACCACAAGGCTCTTCCTTCTACAGCGGTCAATTTTCTGAAGGCTTCCTCCTCGCTCATATAATAACCTGCCTCCAAATGCTGACATATTCTTGACAGAGCACAATTTCAGAAAATTGTTAACAATGAATGTGCAATCTTTAATTCCAACCGATACTATCGGCTGAGTACTAATATAAACACACACCCACACACCGAAATCTCGTCAAATCTGCTCCGCCGCTTCATGGAGAAGAACCCATTCGTTCTCCCCAGAGACACGGCGACAGATGTGACTGCACACCAGTCGTTTCGTCCAGAGAACGGAAAACAGAGACAAGGAGGTTCGATATGGACTAATCAGGCTGTTCTCATTCCGAACACGTCCCTCAGATTAGGAATGTGGCCGAGCAGAGGAGACGAATCCTTGTGGGGGGAACCCTCGCTTCGAGTCCTAAGTGGAATGTTGTCACTTCTCGATGCGAACTACGAAGGCAGAAAAAACAAATGTAAACTTCACACCTATGTCGGAAATTACTTTTCCCAAAATATTTATCGCTTTGGAAACAAAATCTGGCCGATATTGGAATTCTGAACAGTTACGAGATAGATATAGTCAAAAGCCGGATTTGGGTTCTGGGGGTGAACGATGTACTTTGAGATAACATGTCGTTATTTTAATAATATGGAGAAGGTTCAGTTTCTGTTTTGTTTGCTCGAATAGCTTTGCTGTAAAAAAGAAGGTTTAAATTTTGTTTATATTAGTTTTGGATACTGCTGGTTTTACTCTAGTTAGATCCTTCTTTGAAATTTACGTCACTCAATTCATCTTATGTAGGAAAAATCTATATATTAGAGCCAGCCCATCTTTAATAAGTGCTACAAGGAGTTTGTTTTTAAGCCCACTTTATGCACAGAAAGGCTAACCGGGAATGGATCTATAGTTTCAAGTAAGATCTGAACTACTATGTGCCCCTACCGGATATCGAGCCCGGTAATCCTTTTTACATATCTTTCAATGTATATTCTTACAGATTAGTTTATCTATATAAGATAATACCAGTAATACTATAAGATAATATAGTATAAGACAATACTAGTCTACAAATTAAATAAATGTAATAATTGTAACTTCATATATTTCCACGTTGTAAAAAATGTAAGAGTATATAATAATCATTGTTAAAAAACTTTTGTAATTATAAATTTTGACCTATCACATAAATAAATAAATTATATATTCCAACTTTGCACCGTATTAGTTAGTTAGTCTCACAGACAAGGGGTTTTGTAAGAGTGGCCTTTGAGGCCGAAATACGCCCACTCAAATAAAGATTATTTATTATTATTACAAGGCAACATTTCCTACGCCATTGAGGAGGCCGCTGCATTTAACAAATCAACCATTCGACCTTCTATTGTTTCCAAGATTTTAATATATTTTATTGGATAATATAATTTCATTGATGCACCCTTTCCATACTAAACATTAAATTTCCCTTTTCCCTTTTTAGAAGGAAGTGTTGCTATCTGAATTTCCCTTCAGTAATAACCAAGAGTTTCTGCCGGACAGAAGCAGCGGAGACTGACATCTGGACCTCCTTAATCTGCCTCATCTAATCATGACGTCAGAATGGCAATTCCCATGCTCCTCCTCGCGACCTTTATCCCGCAGCGAGGCACGTGACGCGCCACTTTGGCACGACCGCTGGAAGAAATCCCTCTCTGGCATACAAATCATAACTTCGAGAAGAAAGCAAGAAAAGTGTTTGCTTCGGTAGCCGCAGGATTGGCAGGAAAACCCGATGGTGTCATGGAAACTCGAAATAACTCGAAGGCATATTGGGTAGAGTACAACCAATCTCGGGGTTTCAAGAATCCCTGTCCACAGACACTTTGATCTCCTTAACAGCACAATCCAATTTGTAAAACTTATCTCATTAATAGATGTTTCGCATATGCAATGTCGACCTCCCTGGCGGAATGGTTATCACAGCGCGCTACTACGCTACGGGTGCCGGGTTCGAATCCCGGCCTGAGCATGGGTGTTCTTTGTAAAGTGTCCCTTCATCAATTTCATCACTCATCATCATCGTCGCGATTAGCCAAATGTGGCAGAAAAGCGAAGTAAAATAATAATAAACCAAAGCAATCAATCAATCAACACAGTTGCAATGATATTAAGTTGAGCATGGTTATATTGTGCTAACAATATTAAAACAGATCTGAAATATAGCTTTTTCCATATTCAGACATGGCCAAATGGCTCGAAGATTGTAATGATGTAGCTTTACATATCAAAGTTTGAGTTGCTGTTTTAAGTCCACTTTATGCACAATAAGGCTAATCGGGACTGGACCTACAGTTTAAAGTGAGATCCGAACCACTTGTGCCTCCACCCGGGACCCCTTAATTACAAGGCGACGATGCTACCACTGCGCCATCGAGGAGGCCTTAATGATGTAGCACTTAACCATTAAATATCAAAGTACCGACCTCCGTGCTACAATGCTACAGGTCCTGGGTTCGAATCCCGACCTGGGCAGGGGTGTTCTATGTCAATGTATGTTCATCAATTTCATCATATCATCTCTCATCGTCGCGATCAGCCACAAGTGGCAGAAAAGCGACGCTAAATAACAAAAATCGAAGTACACATTAACGTTTATTTTAAGTCAACATTAACTAACAACTGAACATTAAGTAAACCCGTCCTCTCTCCCGAGACCCGAGGCAGCGGTTTCTGGCTTGGGAACTTTGGATAGAGTTCCTGAATTGGGACATCACAGTGTCTATGAATCTCCTATATCCCCGGGCCTTCCACGGTGTAATGATAACATAGTCGCCTTGTAACCAAGAGGTCCCGTTTCGATACCCGGTGGAGGCAAATAGTGGTTCGGATTCCAGTTTAAACTGTAGGTCCAGTTCCGATTAGCCTTTCTGTACATAAAGTGGACTTACAACAACAACAAAAAAGAATATCGTATACCGGGGATTACATTCCCCTAATCGGTATTGGTTAAGCAAGTGTCACACGGCAGTTAGGTACGTCCTCACTTCGCCATCGACTTCTAGCTTCGTTACTTAACGATCGTGTGAGAGCTTTCTCTTATTCAGTTCCCGACAGAATTAGAAACTGTCTCTAAATCTATCGTTAATACCATAGAACTACGAATCAGAATTGAGGAGCACACTGGCCAGCTGAAGTAGGAAGTAGAATAAGAAAGGCAATAGACGGTTTATTCAAGGCAGCAAAGAAGGATTGGGGCGAATGTTTTATTTGTTGAGTGAAAAGTGTACTAATTATTATTGTTTTAAATAAATAGTTCGTATGTCTAAATTTCCTACTGCGATACTGTTATTTTGCTTTCACAACCGACGCGAATACGATTTCGAAGTAAACAGTAAACACTGACCAGCCACATGTGTATGTATTTGGCTCTAACAAATAGACTATGCTGTGTGTGTACCACCGCACTAAATTAATCTGCTAATGTTATAACTTATGAATTGTAATTAGTTCTTCATGGACTTCAAAGTAAATTTCACAATAAGTATTTTAGGACCAAAGAAGTGTCAATGAAATATAAATACAATTTGGTAACTTAATGTAAACACAACAATTTTCGCACTTTGAATTTTAATTTACTAGTTCGTATTGGGGAATATATTTCAAAACCGTACGAATAAGGGTTTCATTAGAATATACAACTTCTATCGTAATATACGGGTAATGCAACTTTAATGTTAGTGTGTCCGTAAAGTGGTATATCAACTTGAAATAACATATGTTGTATATTCACATTCACTGCCACGGGTTACATGTGTTACATCTTTCAACAGTGCCAATGTTATTCTCTTATTATTTTAAGAGAAAACATTATTTTCCCAAATCTTCAGCGGTTACTAGCATCTAAACTTGCGAAGTGGGATACCGTGTTTGTGCGTCACAGGTGTGTAGGGAAGTGGGGACCAACTTAACCACCGTGTGAGACTGGCTTTAGAATTTCACGACAAGGCGCCGATGACACATCCATAAAATTTTGTCCACCGCCGATCTTTTTTTCACGAAACTGGCATCACCTCTTCTTGACGCCAATCACGGGTGAGTACCTCCTTCTACGTGCGTCTCAGCATGCGGTAGGTGACCTACGAAGTATGCGTGGGGGAGGAGGGACACGTCAGCTGTATTCTTGTCATGAGCAGCGTGCGTGGATGCTTGTATTCCTACCTGTACGACGGTGGCCAGGGGGTGCTATTCCGGCTTCCCGCGCTACGGCGGCACGTGAAGGTCTTCTGCTAGAGTGACGTCAAAAAGGGGATCCCTCAGCTGCGGGCCGCTTAATAACATGTAAAATCATACAAGTTTATCGCCTCATAGAGGCGATTATAACTCTTAGGAAGCAATGTTTATAACATGTAGTTCTTCTTCACTGCTTTCCCGTACCTTCTCAAGTTAACTGAGGATGGCAAACGAACAAATTCATGCTGAATTCAGCAAAAAGGGAATCAATGTCTTTGGTTCTTTAACACTATTTGTCTACACTTCTACACGCAGCAATAAAGTTGGTTGGTTGGTTGATTGGTTGATTTGGTGTTTTAAGTCCACTTTATGCACAGTAAGGCTAATCGGGACTGGACCTACAGGTTAAAGTGGAATCCGAACCACCATGTGCCTTCACCGGGTATCGACCCCGGGACCCCTTGATTACGAGACACAGCAATGAAGTTAAATGATTATTAGATGAGAGTCTCATCTTGAGACGAGCACAATAGATAGAACACACGAAAAATCGTAAAGTGAAACAATTTGAAATGCCTGTGTGTGCTGGAGGGGGGTGGGAGTAGAGTCTCGTGCGCATATTTTCATGCAAATAGATTACTAACTTAATTAATTATACCACGGACATAACTGCAACAGGATCGAGAGAGTAAGATTGAACGGAAAGGATTAAGTAAGTCCCTCTACATGTATATAACGGGTCTCCATGACAGCATAACGCTTTAGGAAGCCAGAGGCCCCAGTTTGAACCATAGTAAGGCATATAGCAATGTTTGTCTCATTCTCCACTCATTAGTTCATCATTCATCCCCATCCTCATAGTAGCGATCAACCCAGTAGAAATTCGTCTTTAAATGAACGACACATACATACGTATTGATTTATTATTATTTCGTTTTTCTGCTACTTCTGGCTAATCGCGAAGATGAGGATGAATCGTGATAAGATGAGACGGACAATCATAAACATGTAAGCACAACCCAATACGAGCTCCACCAAGGATTATAATGGCCACGAGTCCAGACGCCAGAGCCTCGCTAGTCACTAGTATGTAAAATGCAGTGGTATGAGTTCTGTCGAGTTGCATCCACGAGAAGCTCCAAAATTTCGGTGTTGTGTGCGTGTGAATAAAACTATTATTATTATGAAGTTACAGTTACGCAATAATAAACGTCTAAGCCGTAGGAATGCAAATATTGCCATCAGTTTCAATAATACGAATGTCTATAACAGTATCCTTCTTATTTAATTTTTATTTAACACGTAGTGTTTTTTTTTTTTGATACGGAAGAAACATGCATCAAATTATGTCAATATATTGTACATATATTCAGGTAGTGTTGTATTGTAAAAATTTCCAGCAGTAGAATTTCAGCAACTTCTTTGCAGGGGCGACTTATTGTTGACAAGAATTAATTGAAGTTACTGCTGCATAACATAATAAGTACGAGTATATTGCAAAATCATAGACAAAATGCAGTGGGTGGAGGATGTCTATGCAATATATCCTAGTGAGGTAATTTTGTTTAAGAGGATTTTCTTAACTAGAGAGATAGCATTCCAAAACCTTTCCCTCTTTGAGCACTGCTGCCTCTCCTGTGAAAAAATCTTGCGTTCGTCCTTGTCAAATTGCGTCATTACGAGGCAAATATTTTTTTTCCTTATTTTTGGGTTGCTTTCCTGTAACTTTTACCTAATTGGAAGGCGAGGATGAGTAACGAATAGATGAAATTGATGGACACCCGCAAAGGGACACAATGTCCAGGCGGGACTCGAGCCTTAAACCTTCGCTGGGTAGCGAGATCGTTACTGAACCAATTAACGTTCTCATCTATTTCTATTTTGAGGGCCTCCCGATGGCGTAGTGGTGGCGTCATCGCCTTATAATCGAGGGATCCCGGGTTCGGTACCCGGTGGAGGCACGTAGTGGTTCGGATCCCACTTTAAACTGTAGGTACAATTAGCCTCAATGTACATAAACTGGACTTAAAACGCCAATTCAATCAATCTGTTTTATTATTTCACGTCGCTTTTTGACATATAGAGCAAACTAGGGCAATGAAATAAAAATGAAAGATGAAATAGATAAGACACACAATGATACACACCCATGCCTCAACCAAGGTTCGCTTCTGAGTTCATAGAGCGTTACGCTAGCCATTCCTCCAGGTAAAGGATATTCGATAGACGATTTCATGTACACCGAGGGGGTTCATACCTGCAGTTGGGAACATTCAAATGGAAAGTAATTGCTTCCAGTTTCCGAAAGCGACATGGCTTTCATTGTTCGGTATAAGCCAACTTCGAGGCACAGATTTTTCCCAGATGTCAGAAAAATCTGCAGGTCCAGTAGTAGCGATCAGGTATTCGTTTACAGAAGTGCTTGTGCTGTTTGTCTTGAATATTAAAGCGAGTAATTTTAGGTCGTATTACGTGTATTCGGTGTCTGTACCATGAATAAGCGTGCCAAAGGTAAACATTCTTGTGTTGTTGCAGAGTGTACCAATTGGGGCTTTAAGGAATCTGGCACCACATCTATTTCTATTTTGAGGGCCTCCCCGATGGCGTAGTGGTGGCGTCATCGCCTTATAATCGAGGGATTCCAGTTCGGTACCCGGTGGAGGCACGTAGTGGTTCGGATATGGAAAAAGTTATTCAATTTGAGATTGTGTTTGCATCCTTCCATGGGTCAATTGTTTCCAAGCAACATAAAGTTATGGACACTCTAAAGACAGTACTTCAGTCAAAATTTCCTGAAGTTAACGAAAAGATTACTTCCCTGTATGTCAGAACAATAACTTTTATTAGAATTCGACATTTGAATAAACTAATGAAACTCAAGTCCATGGAAGCAAGTGCAGCGAGAAAAAGACGACAGTGGGTAGCACTGTCTCCACTTCGTCTCCAGGAAGGGTAAGTTGTAATGAATTTTTATTCTTACCGATATTTATTTCCGCCTCGGCCTCCACCGTATAGTGATTAACAAATCACATTGCTAAACCAAGACAGAGGCCAGGCCTATTGTTCATGTATTTGTTATTTGACGTCGCTTTTTACCACTTTTGGTTAATCGCGGCGATGAGTGATGATCACCTGAAACTGATGAAAGGGCAGGCACAAAGAACATCAATGCCCACGACGTGACTCGAAGTCGGGAACTTCAGTGACGGGATTCAAAGTCGAACACGCGGTTGACCAGATTCACCATCGATCTGGCACGAGTTTCCTTGAATTTATTAAGGGATTACGCTTTCCCACGACATTGCATTTTATCCATTTATTATTTATTTATTAATTTCTAAAAATCATATTTTGATGTTACGGTTTTTTAAACACAAATCAGTTTAGGTAGAATATTTCTGCAATTTTACCATAGTGTAAACTTTAATGTAAGCGAAAGCATGTTTGCATCACTAGTTAAAGATTTTAACATCTACAAAAAAAAAATATCCAAAACCCATTTCCACCTCACTCAAGGATTATGTTAATTCAATTCAAATTATACGCGGGTTCAGTGCCATGAATCTAACCTTTACTGAACAGAATGAGATTGGTTTATAGAATGTATCGCCGAAAATCAATTTCGCTGATATCCCGTTGTCACTGTTCTATTTTCATTAGATACGAGCTCCAATTACCATTTTAATCCTTCGTTTTAAAAGTTATTCAAACACAAAAATAGTTATTGGGGGTCATTTTAAAGTTGTTTTTTTTTACTTCATTACTGTCTTCATTTGATTTTTTTTTATTTTCTAAGAATTTCGGCGGGCTGCAGCCCCTTAAGCCCCCCCTGCGTACACCAGTGCTTGCCACACTCATCTAGCCCATCAAATTTATCATTTCATCATTCATTTTTATTGTTGCGGTTACCCTAAATACGTAGAAAAGCGACGTCATATAACAACAGCGACATCCTATGTATACTAGATATATAAATTATAATGAACAAATTATTAATAACAAACATCTGTGAAAATTTGAAGGTATGAAGAATAATAAGTATTGGTGTGGTAGCAAAATATTTAATACGTAAAATTGTATTTATTTACCCATACGCAACTTCAGATTTCAATGTAGGGGCGATATAAGAGGATAGTCGTGATTACTTTTTGTTTGATTTGTATAACGCCATTTATTGTAATTGCGTGCTGTAAACTTCTTCATATTATTGCCTAGGTCTTATTCCTTGCGTTTTGCTTATTATTCTGCTGCAAATGGTTAATAGAACCAAGATATGGACAATTAAAAATGAAAATATTTCCCGTAAGCTTCCATTGCTAAGTGAGCCACGCCCCTTGACAGATCCCCTTGGTCACGTCAGAGCTCGTTGCGGCTTCTGGCCAATGGGAGAGCTCCGTGCCTCGGAATGCTCTTCCTAAAATACCTCTATATTCCTTGGACGGTGGCAACCGGCCAGGAACAAGACTCCGCCTGTAATTCTGATGAGAGCGTGGAGACACTTGCATTTCCACGGCATCCACGACAACTCAAATTTTTCTTGCGTGGAATTGTGGTCGCATTGTTCGCGAGTTCTTCATTTGGATCAGAGACGTAACAAGATCATTTCTTTTTGGGGTGACAAGGGATGAGTAGACCTGTGTAGTGGTTAGTGTTGAGCGATATATCGCGATATTGAACAAATATCGTCCAGGCGATATCTACTAGACTGGAAGACACAAAGTTCACTTAAAACCAGGGTTGTTAAACGTTCAGGAACCCTAAATTCTAATTGGTTCCGCAACAGGACCGGATCCTCTTACTCGCACAATTTAAACTGTTGCGTATTGTTTCATTTCAATACGGAACTTGGACCCTATTTAAACTGATCCGGAATAAAAGGATCCTGGACCGTATTTAAATTGATCCGGAAAAAAAGGTCCTACTTTAGTATTATACGAACTACCTCATTAGGCCTGTTAGGTTAGGTTTCATTAGCATAAATACAATGAAAAAATATTATTTAGGCTAAAAAGATATGCTAATGAAACCTAACCTAACCTCGTAGGCATTCCTCGTCAATGACAAATGAGGTAGTCTGTATAATGCTTAAGTACCAAAAAGGTTCCTGGACAGAATTCAAATACTTTACATATAAAAAGATTCTTTACCATCTGGAACCCATTTACGCTTTCTGATTTTCTATCCTGGACCGGAATTGAATTTATTTAAAATTTCTGGGCCTTTAACAACCTGCTTAAAACACATTTCCTCTCTTTCTCTCTCTCTCTCTCTCTCACACACACACATTACATACATACTTACCGTGTATAAAACAGAATGGAGAATGAGCAGACGACAGAGTCTCAATTGCTGAGCTGACATTGAGTGCCCTTTCATTTAGGTCATCATCGCGATTACCTTAGATAGGAAATTAGCGTCGTATATAATTAAGTAATCACTAGGTTCTGTGAAAAGAGGTTAGGGTAGCGCGCCACGAAACCGCGGTACAAATCCCTGTTTTCGTTTCGTCATCTGTTTGACCGATTCATCATTATTCATCATCGCCAATGAACGGATAGAAAAGCAATGTGAAATAAGCCAGAGATCTTCGCGTCACGTTTGTTACTATCGCCAATGACAGAAGATAGAGCAAGCCTGTTTGGTACTGTGGAGCAAGTTTATACCATCTTCCATTTGATTTCTTGAGGAAAACAAGACAAGGCCCGTTTTTCAACGACGAAGCGTGCGAGGGGTCACTGCTCCCTTATTTTCCAGAGGAGCAGTTGCAAACAGGAAACTCCGTCGACTTTCATTTCAGGTCCTCCTCGGCGAGAACAGGTACGTGAGTGGGGGGGAGGGCTTCCAGGCACCTGTGCACACCTACCCTCCCCCTCGTTCGGGAACCCCCCGACGGACCACAAAGAAAGAGTGTCTGCGCCCCACAGAGGTAATGAAGACGGCCAATACGCCCTTCCCTGGAAACACTGCATGTGGAAATATGCATGCTTCTTTTGTCCTCCAGGGCTGGAACTGGTTTCCGTCTGGTCTCCTCACGACTTTCCAAGTCTGGAACACGACGAGGGCATGGAGGCACTGTGGTCGGCGATCAGGGTTGCAAAATACGGAATTAATTTATCCACCTTTGGATATGTTATGTATTTGTAATTGTGTAACGTAGCTATGATGGTGCCAAACCTGCTGGTGTGGATTGGCCACTGCATGTCTGTCAAAAATTTGGGTGGGCCACATCTACAAATTTTTTGTGTAGTAGCCGCCCCGTAAGGGCGCTCTCAGGCTAAGCGACACGTGTCACGTGCAACGGAACTTCAGAACAAATACAACCTTTCGCACCAAAGTGCTGCAACGTCTCGCTTGTCGCTTCGATTCAGGCACGTAGCCACGGAGTGCAGCGCAACGAGCTACCATAGAGGAACCTATTTATAAATAGGTTCGTTCCTTCATGGTGCTACTAAGTAAGAGGTCGCAGGTTCGAATCCTGAGTAAAAAAAACGTCTGTATCAACGTGACTGTCGCGCCAAAAAATGCGACATAAATAACAGGAAGAAAAGAAAAAAGAACGGCTCGCCACCGAAGTTCCCGATTTCGAGTCCTGCCTGGGTGATCCTGTGGTTTCTTTCAGGTATTCATAACTGTCGTCCTGAACAGCCGAAAGTGGTAGGAAAAGCGATGGAAAAATAGAAAATACCCTTAAAAATCCGTGCCCTATTTCTGTTTTCCGTAATTGCCAATCGGTAACTTCTTTGCACTCTATCAACTTCTACAAAATTTTCACCACTTAGTTGCAATTCTGGATAAATTTTAATGTAGAATCAAACAACTTTTTGTCTCGTGCCCCCAAAACAACTTACGAAAGTCTATCAATGAGCGAAAAATATGTTTTGTTGGCTACACTGTCTGGATACGAGCCAGTCAGCGTTGCCAGTGTTTATGTAATTACACCAAACGTGTGTACTATCGGTGTCGGTCGTAATTTTGTGTGTAATGGATGTGTGCATAGGCGCGCAAAGGGGGGCCTGCCCCCTAATGCTCTAACTTAGAAATTTAGTGCAGATAAATCTTATTAACATTATTAAAAATATATTATTCTCTTCACAAAATAAAGTATTTTCAAGCCGACGAAAGTTTCAAGCAACTATAGCGGGTTTATTTCCTATGCAATTGGACTATCTCACTTCGTTGTCCCGAAAATTACTTGTAATTAAGACACACGCATTTTTATTCGTTAGCTTAGTTATGTCACACTTATGTGGTCGCAGAGTAAATTTGACCACATATTGGAAATGAATAAATTCTGAGTAGTTGTTTGGAATATCGTGTACGAAATCCTGTTTATATGTAAATTAGTCGGAACCACAGAGAAGGAAAATAAAGGGGGAGAGGAAAAGAGAACTGTTGTGCCACGGAAGCTGGAATTCTTCTCATAGAGTGATTCCATCAATACAGTAAAACAGTGAGATGGAATGAGGCTTTTCTTTCTTCGACTGAACTTTCATCAATGCTTTGGCCCACCTTAATCAGAGGGTCTGCGCACGCCTATGGATGGGTGGTCTCCTTTATGATTAAAAACACTATAATCTGTAATATTTTATCAGGAACATTGTTATTATTATTACAAAATTTGAAATACTTGACAAAACCTGTACAATTTTCGTTTCCTAGACTTCTAAATTGTTGCTTCATCGTGCGAAAAGAAACAGATATTGCCAAAAAGGAACAAGGCAACTTGAGCAGGAGAGACCGTCAGAAACAGAGTTAGATGAAACTTTCAAATTTGGTAAAAATATCCAGACTCCAAAACGAAACATTTATTTTACAAAAAAATAAATTTAATTCACTCCGGAAGATACGTTTCTTATCGCTATTCCCATAACTTTTTTACCTTTTTTTCTGTCTCTTGGATTATTTGCGACGATGCCGAATGGAGTATAATACACAAAGATACATCCACGGAACCGCCCCGAGGCCAAGACCAAGAGCATTGCCATCAAAGAGTCCAGGTTCGAGTTGTAGCCTGGGCATGTTCGTTCGTTCTACTTCTGCCCATTTAGTCTCATTGTCGTGATTAGCCAAATATGGAAGAAAATCGACACTAACCTTTCGTAGGTCGCGCGAGAAAAGTTACGTCGATGGTGGCGCACGGTTTCACACACACCAGGTTTTTAAAATCTCTCAAATCAGTGGCGGCGATTGGGTTCCAAAACCGGTAGGAGGGAAGGTGCCAAAGCTGAGGGGGGGATACAGTATATTTCGCATTGTAGATAAGGTTTAGAATAGTACGGGGGGAAAAGTGGCGAAAAGTGAGGGGGCAACTGCCCCCATGTCGTCCTAATCGCCGCCACTGGGTACATCTATAGTCGCGCATGGACTCAGACAGCAAGGCGCTTCAACGTACCCTCCCTAAATATATAAATATAACAATGCACGCTTCATCAAGAATACGAACTAGGGACTCTTGTATTTGTAGTGCATTACGCTGCTCACTCTAATTTCATAGCAGAATCCGTATATTTCGCGCGCCAGTGTCTGGCAACGCTGAAGTCAGCCAAGGTGAACGCAGTTCGTTGTAGACCGTTCAGTAGGTTGCCGTCGTTGTTGTAGTTAGTGGTTGTCAGTGATACCTGTGAAATCGGGGAACAACAGTAATATTAATTTATATTTTTTTCTGTATGATCATGCAATGCCGCGTGTGATATAGGTAAGAGAATTGTGAGTGTTTTATCTTTCCATATGTTGTCGCGTGAGTGTGTCTTTTGCTGCAAGAAAGTTTGCCTTCGGTAGCATCGAATCAACAAGTGGCTCAGAAAACCATAAAAGAGCTGCACGTGAACTGGAATTTTATTATTATTATTTAAAAGAATAGTCATTAGCATAAATGTTGTTGTTCAATCCACGATACTATGAAAATGCAGAATGTTAGTTTTTCTCAAAAAAAGCTATGGTCATTTTGGCAGGAAGTTATGTCCCCTAAATCAATCTTACACCCCTTCCCCCCAAAATGTTATATTTTGTATCAATCCCTGCACACTATCGACAAAACTAAAATTGTTCACTTGAAGACTAGAGAAAAGAAGAGTGATTTATTTATCCACACACCCAAAAATTCAGGACAGTCTAATTTCTTCTACGGAGTGACTATTTTCACCAGGTGGTGGGGCTAGCTTTGGAGCTATTTTCACCAGATTTTAAACTGCATGTGCATGATCTGCAACCTGGCCTGCTACACGGATGTGTGTATTCTTTAGTTGTTCATGTGTATAAAGCTTACGTAGGTGTGCATTTATTTTCGTGCAGACAAGTACTTCTTTTCTGCACATCATGGAGTTGAAAATACACAGCAAGGTGTTCTGATGTGGGCTTATGCTGCTAATATGTCTCATGATATAAGTACGAAGGGGTATTGCCTTCCTAAATGCTTTCGTTGTTGGAGAGAGAAAAAGGTTAGGCAGGTTTAGGGTTTTTAGCATTAAAATTACTTCGATAAATACTTTCCAAAATCATGTAATTTCTGGTCTTCCAACACTTTCTGCCAGTCTCACTACGTGGTGACTAATAGTCACACCCATTCTTAATTTAAAATAACTTCTTGCGAGTAAGTTCAGAAACACTGCCAATGAATATAATAAAGACAATGTTATGTTATGATTCAGGTAATTATTTTGCTAGTGAAAATAGTCCTACATGCTATTCTCACCGCACCTGGTGAAAATCGTCGCAGCCTTTAATTTACGTCACCATTCTACCTGTTTCAGTCGGTTAGGAACACAATGAAAAGGCCTTGACTTACCCAGGCTATGAACCTAGAACCCATGTGGGCCACGAGAGAAGAAGGGGGTAGGACGAATTAGAAAGAAAGCAAAGAAGCTAATTTTGATTGTGGGTGACAGAAATAAAATCCACTTAATATTCCTGTAGAACTAAGGGGGGGGGAGGGGAAGTCGTTCCTAAATTAAGAATGATTGATTTGTTTCACTTTCTTCCACTTTTGGCTAATCGCGAAATCATATGATGAAATTGATGAAGGTACACTCAACAAAGAGCACCTATGCCCAGGCCGGAATTTGTACCCGGGACTCGCTGTGCCACTGAGGTCGGCGTCAATAAGGATAACGTTGTATAACTAATTATATTAGTGGTTTAAATGACGCGAATAAGAAACTTTTTTTTCACAGATAGACTTTAACATGGATGTCTTGTATCCTGAAATTTCCCTGCAATCTCAATATTTTTCATGAATATTCCCTTTTTACCCAAAGTTATCTTGAATTTCCCTGCTTCATGTGGCAACACTAACTGATGGTGGTATTTCCGTTTCTGCTATCCAGCCAGAAAGGCGTCTGATTGCCACACGGGAGACCCGAGTTCGATTCCCGGGGTGAGTGATTTCAGGTGGGAATTTTTCGTGCTGCGAGGCTCAAAAATGGGTACCAGGCTGGGCGTGGTGCTGATCACATCACATCACTCCTAAAAATGGCCAATATTGTGAATGTGCAGCAGGCATGGCTACTTTTTCCCCCTCAGAAAAATCCCTTTTTCGAAAACTAAAAAGAAAGCACGAACATTTATTCGAAAAATGGAAAATTTTCCAAATTCAGAAAACAAAAATTTTTGTAGATACGAAAAATAAACTTTTTCGAAAAACTGGAAACTAATTTTTCTTCCCAAAAAAAGCCTGAAAATCTAAAAATTCAGTTTCGAAGTTTCCCCTTTATAACTTCGAGTTTTCAAAACCTGCCATCTTCGGGTAAATACTACATTTCGCTGCCATATGCCGCTATATGATGTAACATCCAAGCATACAGCCTTATTCGCCCTCACTCCTCAGGTGATGTTTCAGTGGGATAAGATGTATGGTCTGTCGGAATCTTTTGATACAATTTTTGCTCAATGGTTAACAAGCCAACCAAGCGGTTGTAAGGGAAAGTAAGAAAGTAATTGATTTGTCAAAACAAATTTACCTTTTAACACTGAAATTTTGAAAACAAGTTCATGGAGCCCAATAATGTTTTGCGAAGAACCAAAATTTTCTAAATTAAAAATATCGAAAGACAAGAAAAGGAAAGAAAACTTGGAAAGGGGGGAAAAAAACACGGAAATGAAAAACGTTTCTAGAAATAAAAAGACCGAAAACTATTTGTTTTCTTTCGAAAAGCGACATTTTTCAAAAAACGAAAAACTGAAAATTTATGGAAAACAAAATTTTTATCGCATATTAAAAAAAATAGCAAAAATTGAAACTCAATTTCTTTGAAACTTGCCGTCCCTAATGTGTAATTCCCTATCTCCACATCTCCCCATCCGCCTTCACGATATATTGCAATAAGGCCGGGGGAGGGGGTAGCTTAGGTTGAAATACATAGTATATTTGTGTTTTATGGACTATAGGCGTTGCTGTCACCAACCCGTCGTCGCCTTGTAATCAAGGGGTCCTGAGTTCGATACCCGATGGAGGCACATAGTGGTTCGGATGCCACTTTAAACTGAACTCCAGTCCCGATTAGCCTTACTGTGCACAAAGTGGACTTAAAACACCAACTCAATCAATCAATCAATCCCCAACCACCAGAACAGCTACGACAACAAAGTCCAAATTTAGGGGTGTTGTGAATTCCTGGTTTGCGATGATGCTTTGCCATTAAATTAAAACAAAATAGAATATGGTAAAATGCAGGGTTGTTAAAGGTCGAGGAATTTTAAAGAAATTCAATTCCGACCCAGGAGAAAAAATCAGCAAGCGTAAATGGGTTCTGGACCGTAAAGAACCTTTTATCTATAAAGTATTTCAATTCGGTCCAGGAACCTTTTTTCCGGATGAATTTAAATATGGTCCAGGAAGCTTTTTTTTTTAATGAATATAAATACGATCCAGGAACATTTTTTCACCACATCAATTTAAATACGGTTCAGGAACATTTTTTCAATGAAACAATACAGCCATTTTTTTTCTCTCAATGAAACCATACGCAACTTGGACGGAATTTTAATTGTGAGAAAAAGGCTCCGGTTCTGCAGAGGAACCCAATAGAACCCATTAGAATTTATGGGTTCCTGGACCTTCAACAACCCTGTTAAAATGTTTGAAATAACTGACCAATCTTGCATAATACATAGTATTATCACCGGAATTGCACACAAATAAATGATGCCATAGACACAGAGATAATAGTTAAAACTCGCTTTCACAAGTAGTCTGCCGAAATTTCTGGATAGGCTTCTGTATTTGTCTTCAAAATAAACTTGTATTAAACGACTGGTACAGGGCGGTATTGCAAATCGAGCCTTTCCTTCAACAAATGCATTAGTCATCCGCTACAAAGCATTTCCTGCGATCAACAATGATAAGAAAAGGAAACTCAGTTTATTGTTACTGTTGAAAAGAAGAATGAAACTAAGCTGCTCGTCAAGTCAACCTTGCAGCAGGTTTTATGTATCAATCCGCGCGAGAACTGAGCTCAGAATCTTCCGTGCCAGTCTTTCCTCAACCGCCGAGCTGCTTACATCGCAGACACTGAGAAAATCCACAGTATTGCCAACCGCACAACACATCAAAACCCGCATGCATGTCAAGTGGAATGTATTTTTGCTTCTCTTTGTCTCCTGAAACATAAAATTTTAAAAGTACTTTCTGCGCATAGATTATTTAATAAATGTGTCATTACTTAATATAAATGCGAAATATCTTCGAAACATGAGAGCGTGTGTGTATATTTCGAGCACGCAAAAATAAAAATGAACAAAGATAAAAGTAAACAACGATAGGCCCTCTTGAATTTAATGACAATTTTTTTTTTTTTGGTTTAGAAAGAAATACATTTATGAAAAACGTGGTTGCTTCGTCCGCAATACATCCGTTCCTGTAAGACACACGCAATTCAAGTTATACCACCAAAAAAACATGATTTGTTATTGGTGATATATACAATCAGGTGCATTGTCTGTCGCTATTACTCTGGTTTCAATTTATGAATCACTTCACTAAACCAGGATTCAAATCTTGGTCTGTCCATTTCTTGCGGATAATCACCCTTCCCTTTCTTTGCGCGGAACAGTAAATATGCACCTTCAACAAAGCTTTCATTGCCGCCAGTGGGTGAAACAATAAGCCTCCCCCTTCCCCTCATCGTTGGTTTCTTCAGCCCTGGCGTGGTTTTGCATGCTGGTATCCTTCCATGTTTTATTCCCCCTTCCCCCACCCACCGAGTTGAAGGACGTCTCGTCCAAATAATAAACATGTTTCTTCTCACTGCGATATCTTTTAATAACGCGGAGATTCTTTTGTCGTCAAAAAACAAACAATCGTTTCCTCTTGCTAAACTCAAACAGCAAATCATTCAACACCCGTGATACAATTCGTGCGCACATTGACGGCAAATCACCTCACGCCCTGTTTTACTTTGATCTTGTTGCCGCAAGGAGGATTATGCATTCAAAACAACTTGCTTGTCTTTGAAGAAAATTTCCCTTCGGACGAAGTCCAAAATAACATTAGGGTAAAACCGCGCGCTGAACAGTAGATTCAGCCATTCTCGCCGCTCTACAATAAACATAGGGTTAAAAGAGTGGGATGTGCAACACTGGTATCGCCGATTGCACGCGTTCTGCAACGCATTCAGTCTCGCTCGACTCGCTCTAAAGTTTCAGTGTCTCTTCAACGCACTACACATTGCAGTTGGCGAATCTACGGTTCTAAGTTCGTCTGCACAGTGATTGCAACCAATTAAGTCCATACATGCTAATGGATGTACTATTTTGTCTGTATATTACAAATTAAATAACTGTTTTCTTGCAAGTATGCAGTTGTGTCGGAATAGAACCCGTCTCAGTGGAACTATGTTCTTGCGCGCACGTTTGGAACTACATATGCGAAAACCTGCTGCAAGGTTGACTTGACGAGCAGCTTAGGTGCGATATAAAACTTCGCGTCAGTTATTGTTTTGAAGCGGAACTGGAGAGTTTTCTAATATGTGTGATTCACACCTACTTCCCACAGAAAATAGGCCTGCTGTAATTGGCATACACTTCTTTGCTGTTAACCCGTATGTGCACGATCTTGGAACTTCTCAGGTAAGAATACTTTTCTTCACTTGAAAGTGATTGAACCATCCATGTTGCTACTCGCAAATTTGTGCATAATCTCAACCGACCCCCCCCCCCCTCTACATTTTCGATCTCGACCATGGCAATGAATATAGATGAAACGTTGAGAGAGTAGACTCAAAGAAATAGCTAGGCCTACGTTCTATCGGAGATTCGAACCAACCAACTACTAGTTCACTGTGAGAAGCGAAATTGAAATTGCTGGTGAAACTTGAGGCGAAAATTTGACTTCTAAACACAACTGTACATTTTTTTATTTTCTTTTTAGAAAATTTGAGAAAATTGCAGGCTGAACCAGGACTCGAACTTGGGTCTCTTGTCAAACGTGCCAAAACACAATGTAACTGTGTTATAGTTGTCAATAGATGAGGGAGTGGACTGTTAGTAACATCTTTCGAAACGTCGTGTTATATAAACATCCCAGTAAGGGCCAAAATTTACATCGTGAGAAATTTCCTCATCCCCACCCTAGCACCTCCGTATATATAAATCTGGGCGCCGGCCCCCATGACTGAATTGTCAGCACATCCCGCTACGACGCCAGAGGTCCCGGGTTTCAATTCTGGCCTGGGCATGCAAGTTTGGGAGTATCCATTTATCAATTTCAACATATCATCACTCATCCCCATCTTCGCAAATTATCCAAAAGTAAGCGAAGTAAAATAAAACCAATCAATCAATTAATCTATATAAATCCGGGCATGGTATTGCATAATTGTTGAGCAAATCTCAAATTACACTGGCACAAAACTTATTCACCTAGACACCCCATACAGATTAACTTTACGTGGTTGGCGATGGCGAATGTAATTCAGATTCCATGAACCAGCCGCATACCAAGGCGTAACCTTTCCCCTATCGTCTCCCCCATCTGCCGGTGCTGTAAACCATGGAACAAAGCATTCGGCACCATGAGTAACCATGACGAACAGACCCTGCTTACAAATCACCGCCCACATCAAGGGCTGCCGACGGAGCCCTTTGTCCCGGAGGTGGCTCCACCGCGAAGGACTCGTAATTTCCATTCTTGTCAACCTTACAAGCTTGTTTCGGTCGACAAATACCCACTCGACTGTGAATGTTATTCATCCATGACGAAAAACTACAAAGAAAACATAACTGAATTCTCTGAACTAGAATCTCGAGGTAAATTCGGCAGTTGGTGGTTAGAAACACTATCGCTGTAAACATTTAGGTCTGAGTGATTAACCAGTTACTTTATATTGGATGTTAATTTCCGAATTGGAAATTATTACCCGGTGGATCATTATTCCAAAGGTTTTGCTACCCGGCTTCATCACTGATGTATTTAGAACTCGCCCAGATAATTTATCTAAGATTTGCTACACGCTCGGATCAATAATTTAGGGGAATTTCACACCGAAGCGACACGCGTCGCTTGAGGATTTCACCAATCGAACGCAGACTTGTGCAGCTTCGTCATGCCTCTGCGGTGTGAAACTTTGCTGTTTATGGTTCATTCCCAAGCGACATGTGTCGCTTATCGCTTCGGTGTGAAATCTCCCTAGGATTTGCTACCCGCCCAGGTCTTTGAAATGGGATTGGTGAAAGTGCAAGTTAATTCAGTCTGGTTATTGTTGTGTTTGTGGGAGGGGGCAGGGGAGGACCTGGGCAATGAATCGAGATAATTTGGTTTGGAGTGCAGGGTGTCCTCTAGCTTCTGGGCAGCCTGTTGAACGTCGTTAGCTGGGCATTGATGCTCAAATAACCTCCTGCGTTTTACTTTTTCGCTAACTCAAAGGTCGCGTATACTCTTGAGTTGCACGGACTCATTTTTTTCCTTCAGGCGTTCGCCTTGGCAACAGAGAGGAACTCCATGACCTGGTTCTTGAACCAGACTGTTCCGAGACTAAAATACAAAAAATAGATTTACGTCAAGTCCATTCGCAAAGGCAGCGCCTGTCCATGAACCACTCTCATGTCTAGAATGCATCAATGGATTACTACTGTATAATTGTAGTTATAGTTAACAAATGCCAGGTTTGATATAAGAACATACTATATGGATAAGAAACCACGATGGCAACTGCTCCATGTCAGGTGGTCAGCACCGTACAGGCCCTTGATGACTACTTGTTCAATTTCCAAGTATATCAGATTCTAGAGTTCGACAAACTTTTGTCCCAGTTTCTCTTCACTGGCGATGGTGAATGCCTTTGTTCTTGCATCCACAGACGACGGGAAGATCCTTTTATTACACCCTAAAGCTTCTTGGAAACGGACAGGTGGGGCGAGCTGATTCAGAGGTGGTTGTAAGGTCGGTGGTTGTGCCAGCGTGTCTTGTCAGCGTTGGAAATTCTTCAGAGGTGAAAAATCTCGCTCCAAGATCGGTTGTGAAGTTTGATATGACACAAAACTCTATAGGAAAAGTGGAGAGCTGTGCGGACTATAATGGACAAATTTCGAACGTTATGGGCGAGACGTGGCAATAGTGAACTGACTGATCAAATACATGCTTTATCAACTATTATACTGATATTTTGGCAAAGCAATTGTCATATTTTATTCACTATTGAACCATAAATAACATGTTTATCTAGGTTTCAAACTCAAGTTCCTTTCCTTACGATTTAGCATTTGCTATTGCACTTACAACTTCACACAGGTAAAAACGAAGACAGCGACAAATCAGGCGAAACCAGGACTGGCTCGGAAGGTCAGTTCGTCGAGCAATGGCACGGCATTATTACAAATTAGGCCTTTGTATAAAGTATCCGATGGCATTCAGTATTTCTGTCACGATCTTGCCTCGAAGATTCCGGCATGATTGCGTCATTTAATTGTTCTTGCAACAATATCATAGTCTCATTCTTCTTCGCGATTGACGTAATTAGGTACAAGGGTGACCTTTCCAGGATTTCCAGGCCATCCGGAGTTCTGATAGGGCCTGGACTCGAACCCGGCGACCATCTCTACAATATTTCATAATCAGTTGTGCTTGGAACGGAACTTCTGGACGAAAATGAATTTAGCAAAATAACAGTAAAAGGTGTTAATTTCCAGCGTCAGAATTTCGCCCGTTATTCCCTACGTATCCTTGAGAGTTACCGTACGGTTTCCCACCATGCGTCGTGGCCGATCGAGAGAGGAGCTGGCGAGTTCTCCAGAAGTGCTACGTAGGAACAAGCACCGCCTCAGGTGAAACACCCCTCCTCCCTCCCGATCCATCTGTGAAGAGGATGTTGCCAACTGCGAAACCAAGAATAGTCTGGATCCTGCATTACAACCAGCAAAGGCCTTGAAATTAATAGCTTGATCATCAGATGGTTCGTGATTACATCCGTAAAGGATTCAGTGGATTCCGAAAGTTCAAGACCTGTGTAATGCATGCATGTTTCTTCTCATGAATTAACCGATGAATATTTGCTCTTGATTAGGTGGTAATTTGATTCGTGCGCTCGACCAGTCCGTCTTCAGCAAAAACATAGAAATAAATATTTTAGTCCAATTTTTATAACCTTTGATTTAGTTTATTTTCCTTAATTTTTCTGACACTTTTGGCTTATCGCGAAGATGAGGATAAGCTATATGATGAAGGGACACTCACAAAGAATACTCATGTCCAGGCCGGGATTCGAACCCGGGACCTATGGCGTTCGAATTGTATATGGTGTTTATACTCCCGCCCTCCACTACTTCCCCTCTGTTGGTGACGTCACTGTTCGCGTTTCTGGGCATTTCACTGTGTCCCTTCATCAATCATCAATTCACCTTCATTAGCCAAATATGGGCGAAGAGCGACGCAGGATAAGAATAGGATTCACGATATTAAAAGTTGTTTCGCATTGGGTGACAGGAACGAATCCTCAATTAACAAATTTTTAACTTCTGAGCAAATAGTCACTTTTTTAAAAGCACCAGAAAGGGTTTTGAACGTTGGAATGAAACACTGAAGTCCCTTGTAAATTTAGCTTGAAAATTTTCCACCTACGTGAAAAAAATGCAAAACTCTTTGTTTAAAAATGTTGTTGAGAGTTGCAATGCAAAGAAAACTTACATTTTATGGTTGCCAAATTTACATGAAAAATTTTACGAACGGCAAATGACATGCGAAGCTGAAATTAAAGTCCTTACAAAAATCGTGCATAGTGACCACAAGACAACCCTGAGAATGTGAGATCAAACGTCGCAACATAAACTCGACCTAATATTTTAATGGACGTACTTTACCTGATGATAGATTTAATGCCAAAGACAACAGATCACGTGAGCGCCGACTGACTACGAGCCCCTTTGCCAATTCTGAAACATTTGGCAACAGTATCGCACATAATAATCGACCTGACCTCCTTGGACAGGGAGTGTGGGGATTTATTTCTGCACCTAAGGATCCTGTTTGGTACAATCGTCTTGTAAACTAGGGGTCCAGGGTCCGATACCCGGTTGAAGCACAACAAGTTCGGATATTACTTTCCAGTCCCGATTAGCCTGCCTATCTGTGCATAAGGTGGACTAAAAACAACAAAGAAAATATCAACTCAAAATCATCCTAAGCGTTATCTTATGGGCGGGTTTGTGGAGGTGATATGATCAACACCACGCTCCAGCCGTCTCTGCCTACCCCCCTCCCCAGGTGATCATTTATTAGAGGGTGGGTGGACGCACGACCACTCTATCACTATATCAGTGTTTCTGAAGGGTGGAAAATTAGATACATTTATGTGTAAATTCTAGCAAATATTGTTATATGGATTTCTGAAGCTGTTTATTTCGAAGCACCTAACGAATTACTCCTAGTGTCCGAAGTCGCCAAATTAATTATCAAAAGAAAACTATCAATGTCTGAAAACAATTCTTGCAGTCAGTCAACCACTTTGTCCCAAAAACTGCCTCACTTCCGTATTTTGATCATAAAGAAATGTGTAATATAATGTCATTTCGTTGTCAAAAGAAAGGTGGGATATTTATTATGTATAAGATATTGTAATTCACACATATTTGACAATTTAAATTTGTTGTATAAAAATAAATAGAACGTGACAGACAGATTACCCTTTTTTCGAGTTGCACATTTTACATACTTATTTCCATATTGAAGTTGCCAGAAAGTTATGGCCCCAGTTATAACAGCCGGCAAAGCAACAAACTCGTCGAGAAAGAAATTGGAAAATCGCTCTGTCCGTCGAACGCAGCTACTGGAAAAATCGACTGCGACCATTTATTTCAGACACTGGGCGCTAGGCAGGCCGAAGCAACACGCGCGGCACACAGATTGGGAACTAGCCAATCAGCAGCAACATTTCACACGATAACGGCATGACAGGCCGTGCAAGCATGCATTCGATTGGCGAAATTCTGAATCGACACGTGTCGCCTGTCGCTACGGTGTGAAGCCTCCATTTAAGATAGTGATTCCACAGGTGAGATTTTGCGTGTACGGTTCGAAGGAAAATGAGGTCAACGGTTTCTTGTGGTACTGGATGTTGCTTTCCTTAATTCCCGGAGACACCGATTGCTGCTCTCATGATTCTCCAAGAACCGTGACGACAGCCACAGAGATGACGTAGCACTGCAATTGCCTCTCCTCCAGCGGAGGGGGCCGCTCTTCTGGCGCTGGCCAGTTGCGTGTGTCTGTGTGTCGAGGACGTTTCGAAGCAAGTGGCAACGCGGAGTGTTCGATGTGGTCGGAGAGGTAAGCGATTTGGGGGATTTCACCAGCTGTTACCGTTTGCCAGTTGGCAAGTAGGGCATGAACACGATATTTGCAAGGTGGAGAGCCGTTGTGTGTGGTACTTCTGTTCCTCAACACTTGCTGTTCTGAGGCGCAGGGGTTGCGGTAGCCTCCGTCCCGTGGAAACTGACAGTTTATTTCGAGCTACAGAAATGAATCTTGCTTCTATTTTTGCTTTCTTTCTTAAAACAGAAATGAAGTTCAGTTATTATTCGAACATAATAACTATAGTAAAAGCTGCGTTAGATCGAAATAATTGTATGTAAAATACAGGAACCAGGTTATGTTTTCGTATTCTACCATTTTAACCAAACTAATAAATTGTTCCTCAGTATTCAAAATTCCAAAAAATTATAATTTGTTTGTGAAAGAATAAACAAACGTAATGACTAAAGATTTCCCTCTTAACTTTTCAAGCTTTTTCTTGACCTTAGTATGTAAAAGTTAATAACTAACATTATAACTATGCATTTCAGTACACTAACTGTATAAAATTTAAAAAGATGATAAAAAAATAGTTGATAATTTAAAAAGATGATAAAAAAATAGTTGATGGATATTCACTCTTCTGGTTAATCGAGTAGAGAATTCTCCCAACGGTATTATAATAATATGAAATGAATTTGGTTTATTTGTATTAGGTCATAGTAATTATTCTTTAATTATATTCATAGATATGAAAATAATTATTACTGTTAGTGTCTAGGCCTCTCCGATGGCGTAGTGGTAACGTCGTCGCCTTGTAATCAAGAGGTCCCGGATTCGATTTCCGGTGGAGGCACATTCCACAGTGATTCTGATCTCACTTGAAACTGTAGGTCCAGTTCTGATTAGCCTATCTGTGCAGTGGCACCCCTCTCCCCTAAACATTTCTGGCGACGGACATGCCTCTTCTACTCTTTTATTATTATTATTATTTTAGAAAAAAAGTAAAATTAATCTGAAATAAACCAGATTCGACCAATTTGTGCGTTAGGCAGGGGAAAAGTCAGGAAAGAGTTGGCAGGATGGGTCAATGTAGCAGTTCCATCAACGTTCACTTTACAGAGGTCTTGCACACAATAACTAGGGCATCTTCAAACCCAAAGCCTCATTGCTGGAAACAAAACCCTTTCATACTCAAACTGCAAGTATCTTTAACGTTTCGTCATTCTTCAGTGTGGCGCGTGCGCCTCGTAACTGTGCCATGCCGTGTTTTATGCACACACCTAACACAGTGCTACTTTGTGTTAAATTCACCTTTACATCGCCGCTAGATGAGAAAATCTGGAAACACATGGTGCCTCCCCTCCCTTTCAACCTCGCGCTATGCTCGTGATTCTAATTTGATAATCAAAACATAAATATATTATTAAAGTGCGTGAATATCACTATTTTAAACAAATCAGAAATGTCGACTTTATCACATTAAAATGGTCTAACTTCCATTTAATTACTTTTGACATTTTCTTTCAACTAAGTATCATTACTCATTATTTGGTTTAGACCTGTAGATCTGTATTATAAAATATATGGCAAGAGTAGCATCAGGTTTAAAGTCGCCCGCTTAATATTATTAGGAATAAATTAAACTTATTTGCACAAGGTAACAGCTAATGTCCACATTTTTATTTTTAATATTTCTTTAATTTCAGTCTCTCTCCGTTTATTGTAAAGCAGGATTTAAATTTTACTTAGTTTCAAAGCAATCTAAACTTTTACATACTTGGCATGAGAGTACTTAGTAAAATTCACCATATAAAATGTGCGATTTGAGAATAAATAACCAACGGCAAAGAGACGTATGATTTCTTCTTTGATGTGAAAAATACGATCCATCACAAAGAATTCGCATTGAAATCTCCATGCAGTGGCTACAGATTTCATTAACGTACGATGTTAGTGCGGTTCGAAGAATGTCATAAAACTTTTATATGAAGATTGTCAGAGAAATATTTCACAGTCGTCTTTATACATCGTATGTAGCCTATCGGCCTTTTTATAGCTACACGAATTCGACACGCCAATCTCTTTTTCTTGCAACGAGAAGTATATGACGCAATCTATTTCATACCGTTCATTTTAGTAATTTTTACAACTGTGTATACGTGCACACTATAGCTATCTGTATGCAGGACACTGCACGTAGATGTGATATTTTTCAGGATTGCTTTAAGCTTATGTTTATTTAGCGTCGCTTTTCTGCCACTTTAGCTAATCGGAACTATGAGGATGAGTTACTAGATAAAACTGATGAAAGGACACTTAGAAAGAACATATATGGCCAAGCCGGGACGCTAACATCGGTGGCGAACGCTGAAGTCGACCACTGAATGCAATCGGCCACCGGTTTACTTATATATATATATATATATATATGAATTCTATGACGAACTTCACACGAAAGTTTGATGAGCTTTGCTTGTTTAGCTTGTAAGTATATTGAAATAAATGGTGGCCTTGAATCAAAAGGGTAGAGGCACACATGGGTTCGGATCCCATTTTAAACTGTAGGTCCTGTCCCGATTAGGGATTTTCTGTCCCTCTGGTCTGGAAGACCTGCCTTACCTAACAACTTGCGGCCAGCGGTAAATGTGTTAGTGGGTAAAGTATTCCCTAGTATATTCATTATATTAGTACAAATGCTGAAACGATTTTAGGCTTTTCTTCCTAAGCCTTGTTTTATTCACCGATCTATTCACTGCATAAACACGATGCACAATTTCCTTTTTATAGCTGTGCTGAGAACCCTTTTTCGTTAAAATATTCAATAACCTACCAAATGATATAAAAGCGTTTCAAAAACAAATTTCAAAATAAACTATTAGTTTATAAGGAATATTTTAGCGTTAGTGAATAATATCTAGATTGTAAATTATAGAAATTTTGTATTTATATTTTTTATCTGAACTGTACTGAACCCTCGATGTATATGGTTTATACGGAGTAATAAAATTCTGAAAAATTACATACAGGAAAGTTATAAAAGCGTTTCAAAAACAAATTTGGTTTATACGGAGTAATAAAATTCTGAAAAATTACATACAGGAAAGTTATAAAAGCGTTTCAAAAACAAATTTCAAAATAAACTATTAGTTTATAAGGAATATTTTAGCGTTAGTGAATAATATCTAGATTGTAAATTATAGAAATTTTGTATTTATATTTTTTATCTGAACTGTACTGAACCCTCGATGTATATGGTTTATACGGAGTAATAAAATTCTGAAAAATTACATACAGGAAAGTTCTAGCGATGCTCGAATTGTCCATTCCCGGTCATGTAACATACCACGCATCTACAGAACAGCTAATCCTTTGTATCAAGATCGATTTCTTGTTGAACACATTACATTCATTTTTAATAGGCTATATAAATTGCATAGCCATGCGACGTCACAAGTGTTGACGCAGTTGTTGCCTTTCTCCAAAGAGGTTGGATTTCTCCAGCACATTCAGATGCCTATCAACCGGTGGTGTTTCCCCCGAGGACTGGTGACCTCATAAATTCCTGGAGTCGTAGTCAACAGGAAACTTCCAGCGCATACCAAATGTGCACGATGCTTAATCATTTAAGTAATCTGACCTTAGTTCAGGATGGAGATTTTTTAGTTTGCTGCCGAGATAACACACATTCCAAGCCGTATAATGCTATCGCCACAAAATTCCCAATGGCTTACCAGATCGTGCAAGCAGGAAAACTTATTTTCGATCATGGCTCTGGGGGTGTAAGGTGGCACCCAAAATCAACCATTTCCACATCGTGCACCCCTGAAAACTCGTAGTCAAACGAGGCTCTGGCGCTTGGACGGACAGTCAGTATATAAGGTGTGGTGTTTCGTGTTTTGTTGTCCACTAGAAGAAAAGCGACTTAAAAATCAGTTAATCGATCTGAAACTCAAATGTAGGATATGGTATCGTCCTGATTGCGAACAGTCCGATATTATATCCGAATGTGTGCCTTATTCGGACAGTTTTATCGTTTATCCGGCAAATTCGAATTTCACTGTACGGATTTTCTACAAATCCTTCATCAACTCTGTGTATCCGGATAACCGAAGCGGATGTTGGATAATTTGAAATCCAGTTACCCAGAGAGCCCCGAAAATTTGGGTCTCGGGGAGTTCTTTTGCCTCGACTTTTATAATTTTTCAAGGTAAATTTAAAGGTATTTCAAGATGAGTTCACTCTTGCTGATATTAACCTTTAATCTTTATAAGGTGAACGCCACTGGAACGCAACATGCAGCATTATGCTAAAGTTAGTATAATTATGCAATCTTTGATGCCAGCTTCAGATGTTAAATGTCGTGAGGAAGTGAAACTGCTTCCTGCTTTTATGAAGTAAGAATGGGAGTGAAAAAATGCTATTGCAGCATCTGCTCGTGTTGTCGTAAGCCATGTCGCTGAATCGGTGGGAAGTGTGCGACTGTTGTAACGCGGAAGGTCAACTGACCTTGTGGACTTCGCTCTGTGAACGAAGACACACATCTGCTTACGAAAGAATTCGTTCTCGAGAGGACTGAAATCATCGAAGACACACATCTGCTTACGAAAGAATTCGTTCTCGAGAGGACTGAAATCATTATTGACAAATACAAAAATTGTAGTCATTTTTGCATGACTGGTTATTTATTTGTTCATGGGCTAAACAAAATTTGATTGGCTGATTGATTTTGTTAATTTTACTTCGCTTTTCTGCCACTTTTGGCTAATCGCGAAGATGAGTGATGATATGATAAAATTGACACAAAGAACACTCATTTCCCAGACCGGGATTCTAACCCAGGACCTCTGGCGTCGTAACGTTGTGTGCTAGCCACTCTGCCACGGAAGCCGGAGCCAAACAAAATGAACATCAATCATAGTGAAATTGAGGAAGGGGTGGGGGAGTTACCGTCTCTGTATTATCATTCGCAGAAACCGAATTCTGCCTTCAGGAGCTGTGGTGAACTTAATTTGCCTGTAGATTCCTATTATCTACGGGATGCGCGCATGTTCGAGTTGGTCCGTAGCCAGGATTTTATTTCTGGAGGGGTTCATCGCTTATCAGCAGCCACCATCTAAAAGCGAAAAAGTGGGAGTAGAAGCTACTTCTCGGTATATTAGACATATTATACAATTTGTTTAATCCTGCTAAGGAAGTAAAATTAATTACCACTATACACTATTTAAATTATATATTTGTGTCATCTCTGGGGGCGGGGGCTGCAGGTTCCCTAGGTCACCACCTAGCTACGTGCCTGGGTTCGAGTCTCCCGGGGGAAGCGTAACAACTTTTCCTGGGATTGTGTATGGGACAAGTGGCCACCCACCATCGTGAGGCAATTGTGAAGGTACGATAGAGTAGCATAACCCAGTCACGGAAAACTATAACGATGACTGGAGGTTCGTCGTGCTGATCTCCCACTTTTGGTCCTCACGGGCTGCTGCGCTACGGGTTATTGTTTTGTATAATTTTCTTATTGTCTGTTGACATTCATCCACATTCTACAAGACTTTTATCTTTTTTGTTGCAGGAGGTGAGCTGAAGGAGAGACAAGACTTCCACCATGGCTGTGTTTGGGTTAGTGTCTGCCGTCGCAGGCTTCGTCAAAGTCCGCTACCTGGTGGACAAGGCGGTCATCGACAACATGGTCTTCCGCCTGCACTACCGCATCACGGCGGCCATCTTCTTCGCCTGCTGCATCATCATCACGGCCAACAACCTCATCGGGGACCCCATCAACTGCATCTCCGATTCGATCCCCACTCACGTGATCAACACGTACTGCTGGATCACGTACACGTTCACGCTGCCCCACCAGCTGGGGAAGCCCATCGGAACGCACGTCCCCCACGCGGGGGTCGGTCCGCACGTGCCAGGGGACGACCAGCGCTACCACTCCTACTACCAGTGGGTGCCCTTCATGCTCTTCTTCCAGGGGGTCCTGTTCTACGTCCCGCACTGGATGTGGAAGAACTGGGAGCAAGGGAACGTCAAGATGATCACCGACGGGATGCGAGGCGCCATCGTCCTGAACGAGGACCGGAAGGATAGGCAAAGCAAGCTGGTCAACTACTTTGTAGACACCCTGCACATGCATAACGTGTACGCGGCGGGGTACTTCATCTGCGAGATCTTGAATTTCGTGAACGTCGTCGGGAACATATTCTTCGTGGATACTTTCCTTGGAGGTGCGTTCCTCACCTACGGCACAGAGGTGGTTCGATTTTCCAACATGGACCAGGAAAACCGCACCGACCCCATGGTAACAATCTTCCCCAGGGTGACCAAGTGCACCTTCCACAAGTTCGGTCCTTCTGGGACCATCCAGACGCACGACACCCTGTGCGTCCTCGCCCTCAACATCCTCAACGAGAAGATCTACATCTTCCTCTGGTTCTGGCTCATCATCCTCGCCCTGTTCTCCGGCCTGGCTCTCCTCTACAGCACGGCCATCGTGGCGCTCCCGTCCATCCGAGAGATGGTCCTGAAGAGGCGCTTCCGTTTCACCACCCCCAGCGGCATCAGCGCCCTCATCCGGAAGATCCAGGTGGGAGACTTCCTCCTCCTGCACCTCCTGGGCCAAAACGTGAACATCCTCATCTACGGGGAGATCCTGGACGAGCTGTGCAAGAAGCTCCATCTAGAGAACAACGTCCCACCGTCCACGTTCGAGCTAAACCCGATGTACTCGGACAAGCTAGCAAAAGAGTCCGAGAGCTAACGTTCTTCGGAGGTGACGAAGGTGTACTGCAAAGTCTGCGTGCTGCCAAATAAAGTTTGTGTGTGTTCAGTGCAACAGCGAAAGAAAACAAGTGCAACCGTGTTGGTTCTTTTGTGATCATGGACATTCCTATTTTTATTTGAATCTCTTATCTGTGCCTTGATCGTAGTCTTCCATCAGTAGATTAGTAGTGCAAAAAGAGTGCTTTTTGTTGCATATATATATATTTTTTCTTTTTAAGTTAACAATGTATCATTTAATTCATGTGCATCGAGACAATGATCGAACATTCCTTGTGGTGGTGCTGTTGATTATTTTATGTGCAAAATTCCGCAGTGCTTGTGATCGGATGCAGCCGTGCCGCAAAGTGACAACTTCCGCTTCTGTTGTGCCATTTTGTCTTTCTGATTGTATAGTGAGTATAGCAAGGTGATTCATTTAAAAAAGAACAAGTTTTGGACGACACTAATTATTTAATAATACGCTAGTATTATATGATTTACTGTTTCGTAAAACAGGTATGTAACCTCTATATACATTCAAAAGTATTAGTTTGTAGGCAAATAAGGTACGAGGGTCAATTCAAGGGAATGGTGACTCATTCCACTAGCATTCCATTATTTTTAATTTGATGTAATAAAGTCATATTTGTTACGCATTTTCAATACTCAAATTTACAAATAAAATTTCATAAAATCTACAAACTTTCTAGTTCAGTATTAACACACTTCTGGTTGAAATTCCCCTAGTTTTAGAAAAAAAAATAGTTTTGATATGTGGGTTGCCAATGTGTAGACAGCGAGCCAATCCTCAGGTGCAAAACAGGTAGCAGGCTTTTGTAAAAATGTCACAGCGACCTACCCTTGCAGGAAAAATGATTTTAAATGTACATTAATCTGCTTCGATATCCAAATCAAATAACGAGAGCATACATATGGCTTATGAGATGGGTTCAAAAGTATTACGGGACATTGTGGTTCTTGTCGGTTCTTTCTTCAATCTGCCCAGCCCCATTTAGAGCTTTAAAAGTTTTATATCCTCATAATTTCCACTGCTGTATTCAGGGTTCGCACGGAACGGAAAACTTGGGTCAGCGAAATGTCCGTAAAGACCCCGGAAAAATTGAGGGTCCTTAGGATTTGGGAGTGAAAAGAATTCAATGTTCAACACACTTCTTGATAGGATGTTCATTTATTTTGAACAAGTTGACAACTTTTAATCTGTCGATTAACAAGTGCACTTCAACACTTGAAACTTGTTTATTAGTACGGTATGTTAAAGGTTCATGGGGTGGTCTGGAAATTAATTTTAAATTTTTCTGGGAAACATGGAAAAATCTGTTTGCCAAAATCAGTGGGAACTAATTTCCAGTTTAAATTTCCTCCATCTGCACTGACATTTTGTGGTGGGCGCAGATATCTGAAACACGTGTAAAAAATAAACTTTATATGTAAAGTTTCCTTTTTCTTGTTTAACCAATGCTTCTGAGATTTGTTGTTTCGGTATTTACTGCTTATTGGTCAAGTTATCTGGGAAAAGCGATCGATGTAGGCATGTGGAAAGGAAAACTCCCCAAGTGTGCACCGCGCTTAGATAAAATTCAAAACTATAAAAAAGTGTGGCCCTCCCCGATGGCGCAGTGGTAACGTCGTCGCCTTGTAATCAAGGGGTCCCGGGTTCGATACCCGGTGGAGGCACCAGTGGTTCGGATCCCACTTTAAACTGTAGGTCCAGTCCCGATTAGCCTTACTGTGCATAAAGCGGACTTAAAACACCAAATCAATCCAATCCAGTAAAAAAGTGTTGTTGGTCAGTACGGCTAGGATTGTGATGACATTGCATTTTCTTTCTGGTAATCCAGAAACATGGATGTTAATTATTTACTTGTTTTGTGGGAAATTATGGGTTTTATGATCAATTCAGGCCCGTAGCCAGGCAGAGCCCCCCTCACCCTGGAACTGCCTTCAGCCCCCTGGATATTAGGCAAAACTATTTTTTTGTAATTTGTTTGCAGTGAAGAGTAAAAAATGTAGACAGCAGATATTATTTTGCTCAACTTTCGTGAAGGATAAATTCACAGAACATGAACAACAGCTAATACATTTGTTCATCTTATTTAGAAGATTGTCTTCTCTAGACTCTAGAAGGGTCTCACAGGACAGCTTCTTTATTTGTACCTTCGCTGCCCCTGTTACGACTTTGATGTCATCGTGCAAATTCCCCTGCATCTGCGTCAAAGCTCAACAGCTCCCATGTTTTGGAAACGAAGGAGAGTATCATTGCTTCCGCCAGGGTGGAATGTATTGTAGGTAATTGTGCATTTTTCTTGTGTGATATAAATATCTGTATCATCAAAAGTAGTATGGGGTGTGTAGTGAGGGATGATGTCAGTAGCAGTCAACACTTAAAAAAAAACAAAAAAAAAAAACGATGATTTAAAAGATATGGAAAAAATGTAGTATTTGTATGGTATTTCTAAAACTCATATAACTTAATGACCCCCACACACATAATTTACCTTCATTTATTACTGTTAAACTTCTGAATATTGGATTTGGTTTACAAAGCGCCCCCCCCCCCCCCGGAGATCAATTCTAGCTATGGGCCTGGATCAGTTTGTTGGGGCATTTTTTAAGCATTTTAGTTCATTTTTGGTAATTTTCTTCTGGACCTTAGTTTGAGTTTTTTGTTTTATGTCCACTTTATGCACAGATAGGTTAATCGAGACTGGATCTACAGTTTACAGTGGGACCCGAACCACTATGTGCCTCCACCCTTGATTACAAGACGACGATGTTTACCACTAATTTGGAGCTTTAAATATTGTACGATTTGTTAAAATACTGTTTTTTATTTTACTGTATTTAGTACAATGGAATGGACCGGTCTTCCACAAAAATGAAAGTTGCCCACACTAAACCTGTAGATATTCTTCGTATCATACTTCAACTTAAACACTGAACTCTGATATGCCTAGTTGCAACTTACCGTATCTGCAGCGGTAATTGTAGAATCATTTTGAGTTTACTGTTATCCTGGGTTCGATACCGGGTGAGGGCACATTGCACAGTGATTCGGATCCCACTTTAAACTGTAGATCGAATCCTGATTAGCCTAGCTGTGAATAAAGTCGACTTAGAACAAAAATTCCATGAGTTGACTGTTCAAATTGCTTATTTCTAGCATATTTAATACAAGGGGATTTTTTAAGGTTGATTTTTTTATATCATAAATTCATTTTTAGGACCTTTTTCGGTTAATTTATTGGTCAATAAGATACTAATCCTACTGATCGGCTGTCTGATAACAATTTAGTGCTCCGTTCTCTTTCAAAGGGATCGCTATTCACTTGGGCTTGTCCCGAGTTAATCGATTCTTGGGAGGATGTATCATGCTCGGATTCATCTTGATTTTTATGGCGGCCTGGTCGTTCCAGGGAGGGATAAAAACATACACGGTCACACCTCGCTGGCGACGACAGTTAATTTATCGAGTCCTTCTGCGTAACATAATGTGTGACTGCAGCGTAACTTTCTCTGGAACTGACCTCACAGAAGTGTGAAAAAAGGAAGGAAATCGCTCTGAGAGATTTCGTAGTAAAAATCTCTACGTACTGGTTGCTGCAGCCGTCCTTGGAGCCCTCCCCCCCCCCCCCCCCCGTCGTTGCTGCCACTCACTTGGAAGTTGCGACACAGCATCCTCCCCTCCAGCTTATACGTGTCAATATTTAAATGCCAAAACGCAACTTGCACAATGCAAAGTGCTTGTTTTATTAGCGACGGAGATTTCGTACTCTGAAAACAGAACGCAAGCCAGAACTTCGTCTTTTCGTCTTATAGTTACCAAGTACAGCCATGTTTCTGCTCCCCCGTCCTTTTTAGCACAGGGGGGGGGGGGACAAATCTGTTTATACTTTCAAATCAGCACTAAAGTAGGTTGCAGCCAACTGGAACTTGCTGGAATGAAAGCCAAACAAGTTGCACAGTGACAGCTACATGGCCACTGGATAATCTGGTACTGGTAAAGTTTGACGTGTAGTCTACGAATTAGCTCTATGCAATGTATACACGGCATTATTAATTCACTTTTTATACGCTTTGGAGAACCTAGCAGAGTGCGTATTTGGTATGTTTGCTTCCTTAGTTTACTCCCTTGGCATTAAAACATAGGCTTTAAAGTTTTAAACTAATTTCGACAGTGATAATGCAAATTTCGAGATAAAAATAAAATTAGACTGTATAGATAATGATGAATAAACATTTTCCTTTGATAATGTGGCCAGTGGTGTGCACAAGGGGCTGTTGTAGGTGTCATACTCCTCACTTTCGCACCAGTATTCCTAAAAAAAAAGAAAGTGAAAGGCAAGATATGGACTGACTGCCACAATAATTATACGGAAGTCCCCCTTTCGAAAATATTGGTCACGCCACTGGATGTGGCCCACCTAAAACTTGTCATCATGTGGTCAACACACACCAGAAAGCCCGGCGCCATAAAAATATCTTAGTTGTATTGAGAAATTCACACAAGCATCAAAAATTCCCCACACAGGTATAATAGAGGAAGTGAAAACAGGCGACAGATACCTGGGTTGGAGTCCTGGTGGACCTTGCATTTCTTGCTTAACTTTCTACAGAAAAAAAAACAACTTTTTCACTTATGATGTTTGAATATGGCAGGAAAGAGATTTCTAGGTACTGGTGAAATGTTAGAGATTTGTTAGGGGATTTATTTTTAACGAACTCTTGTTCATAACTTCGCATTGGACTGTGACGCAACGTAGGTGGGGTAGTATTGTCAAAAGATTAATGCCTTCATCCGAAAACAATGGCTGACATTATAATCAATTCGGCTTGAGTGGAAAGCGTAAAACGCATTTTCAACACAGCATGAGGCGTCAACAAAGTGTAATAGATGTGTACGTGCTTGCATTGTAATCGCTTGCAAGTTGAACAAACTGGAACTTAACAGTTTAGTTTTTCATCATAGAGACTGTACGTGACTCTGGCAAGTACTTGGCAGTTGGAGACACGGGTTACTTTTACAGTTAGTCTAATTCTTAAGAGCTCTTGCTTAGTTTTCTTCCCACTTTTAGCTAATCGCGAGGATGAGATGATATGAAGAAATTTATGAAAGGCCATACACACACTCACTCTCACTCACTACAGAGGATTATCAATTGTGAGCTTGTGCTGCGCTGTTGCATATATTCGGGATAAAAATTCAGTATTTTCGAAACTAGGAGTTCAACAGAAAAAAATTCTTAAGAAAAGTAAGTAACTCTCTGGCTTTCTTAAACCCGAAGGTTTATGGCTGCAGCAACACAAGCCTTCCATCTGTCCATATTCTGGGCAAGATCAATCCAATCTTTTCCATCCTTACAGATTACTTTGGGTCCATCTCAACGTTATCCCACCATCTTAGTCTTTCTACAGGTCTCTATCATCAGGTTTCCCAAGAAAAGTTGTTTGCATTATTAATTATTATTATTGACCTAAGCGCTGCGTTCACACACCGAACATCTCATATGATTATGCTACATATTACACATTTCGATGGTAAGAGACGTGACAGAGATTGCAAAGGCAAGTCTCGTCTGGAGTTTTTTTTTTTTTTAAAGCCCACTTTATGCACAGAAAGCATAATCGGGAGTGGATCCACAGTTGAAGTGGAATTTGAACCGCTGTGCAATGTGCTTCCACCTAGTAGCGAACCCTTGATTACAAGGCGGAAACTTACAATTACACTATCGTGGAGGTCCCAAACTTTTGATTTGTCTTGATAGGATATCATCCCTAAGGGAAACAATCTGGTATCTGGCCCGGGTGTGACCACCTTTGCACGCTAACGAGGTTCTGGCGCCTAGAACCACAGTCAGCAAGATCCTTCATGGGGCTTGTGTCCCGTCTGTGTGTGTTTGCGATTGTCCTCCTATCATCAACTTTGTGTTACGATCATTTGACGATCATTTATTTCATCGTCCCGATTAGCAAAAAGTGGCAGAAAAGTGTCTTAAAATAACCAAAGAAATCTTGTCTTACTCTCTCCGACAGCGAATTACTGAACAATGTTTTGGTGAGAATGAGGGCGCCAGTTCACAAACTATTTTGCTGTGCACTTGATCATGAGAATGACTTTTGAAAGAATTTTCGGAAAGCGGGCGTAAATTAGCCGCACCCTAAGTGCATAATAAATCAGTTATTGTGATACTAGTTTTGTACGATTCCGAGAACAGAGGTAACCAGTTTTCACGATCCGTCTGGTCACTTCGATGCAGCACAGCAAATCTCGTCACGTGATTATGTTCAGGTAAAAATATGGAAGCGTCTTGTTTCGAGAACGCGACCATCGGCTGCTTCTTCCAGACTTCCCTAATAACCGCTTATCTGGAAGAGGATCACCGTAATTCTTGGCTCGCAGGACACGATTGGTGCAAAAGAATTCTTTCCCACGGGCGAACAGCCACGCCCAGGAAATTTCACTCAAATGCGAAAACAAAACGAAGCACACACTTGGAAAATTGGACTCAATTGCCCCAAAGGACTCCACTCCGCCATTTTGATCACCAGCGGAGCAGAACGGCAAAGAAAGAGTCTGAATGTGGAAATCTGAAGAAATATCCCGTCCACATCATGTGAGGCCACACAAGACAAGTCTGAAGAGGGAAGGAGAGGGGAGGAGAGGTACAGCCAGAAGCATCCTTTCTCCAGTTCCATGAACAGATTATCTTTTCAACCCTCTGTTTCCATCCCTTCATCCAGCCACTCTCGTGGAACAACACAAAGCAGCTCGACCGGTTCCAGCAAGAAAAAGAATGGAATTTCTGTATTAAATCCTGGATTTATTATCTAGTTCCTTTTTAAAACAAGAACAACACATATTGTGTACCCACACCCCGTCAGTGAGCATCTCATTTGAGCATACTCTATCCGGGAATCTATGAAGCATGGCCTCGCATAAAATATAGAGAAGGGGAGAAAGCCAAGTAGTTCATGCTGCTGCAAAAGCTGGAACCTGCTTTCGCTTTACCCCTCCACGCAATCTCGTTCCCTCGCACTTATTTACCCTCTCGAGTCACTACTTGCGCAGACTTGCTTTCGTTCACTCGCTCCAGAGATTCCCGGGACAGAGTATAACTAATCAAAGAACGATGTTACTCAAAATACGATCCACTAACCTTTAAATCTATCTCTGTTATATACCTAGGTATAGAGGTTGCTTTTAAAATTGAGTCGGCCTCGCAATCAATTAAAATTATGAAATCACTCTTTCTCTTTTCTTCCACTTTTGGCTAATCGCGAAGATTAGAATAAAGGGTGATAAGATGAAATTGGTGAAATGACAATCACACGCATGGACCACGAGCCCCAAGGAAGATTATACTGGCTACGAGTCCAGACGCCAAAGCCTCGTTAACCTACTAAAAGGCAATCCACGCTGCTCTCTGTGGAAGAGATGCTGGCAGTTGAGGGCGTTCAGCGAAAGTCGCCCTTATACTTACACCCGGGACCGTACGCAGGGACGGCGCCAGAAATTTTCGACTGGGTGGGCAGAAGCGCCATATTGATAGATTAGGGTGGGCAGTATAAATGTAAGCCCATATATAGTATACTGTATATGTGTATGTAAGACGTATGTATCCCCTCTCTCTCTCTCTCTCTTACACTCCCGATTCTCTCTTACTTCTTTTCCCTTTCCTTATCCTGTTTTCCTCCTTATTCTTTTCTAATCTATCCTCCCATCTTGTTCCATTTTCTTTCCCTTTGTCTCTGATGGACACAATTATTTCAAGGAAGTGTTTACCATGAGCAGCCACACATTTTAACCACATTATTTCATGCATGTTAATACAGTGAAATAAATGTGAATTAAGTTTAAGCTTGTGTTGCAAATACAAGGCACATACTTCATTTTAAGTATTCGGTGACAGTGATAGATTGATTTGATTAGTTGATTGATTTGCTTTATTTTACTTCGCTTTTTGTGCCACTTTTGGCTAATTTGCGAAGATGGGGATGAGTGATGACATGATGAAATTGATGAATGGACACTCACGCACAAACATCCATGACCAGGCCGGGATTCGAACCCAGGACCCCTTGACGTCGTAGTGCGATATGCTAAACTCTCCTCCACGGGAGCCGAGCGACAGTGATAGAAAGTGCGATGGTAGACAATCGTGAAGTTTCTCGTAATTGAAGACATGTTCCTGAGCATAGTACTTTCATTGTATGAGTTTTTGACTGAAAGAGTTTTGTTACTCCTTTGGGGATCACATTTCTCAGCTTACAAGGTTTGCACAACTGACAAATCTATCTGAATGTTTGTAGTAGCGGTGATTGGGTGCCAACATTTGAGGGGCAAGGACAATATACTTCTTATTGGTAGAAAAGGCTTAGCATAAAGAGGCCATAGTGCAGGTACAAAAACTGGCGGGGAAACTGCATCCCCCATTTCCCGCTTCTCAATCGCCGTCACTGCATGTTTGGATTAAAATGAACGTCTTATTAGGAATGATTTAAAACGCACACGGAAAACAAATTCTTTGTTCATTGTCCATGAAGTATTCCTAGTCTAATGAAAGGCTATTTTGACAAAATATCATCATATGTAATAAACAAGTAAGATTGAAAAATCTGTTCAGAATTGAAGAGATTATTAGCTAAGTTGCTATTCGTTACTAATGCGGGAGAAGCAACATACGTATGGTTACATGAACATATTTTTTGAGGTAAACAAATGATTTAGGACACAAGGAATTCATCGAAGTTGATCACCGTAACAGCAATAATGCATGTATTTTTTATAGATGACTTGGGTTGTATGGCGTGACCATTTCGAATACACTAGAATGTCAACCTGTGCAGCATACCCTGGAAACTTTATTATTTTAAGGGCAACGAGTCCCTGGAACCACTGTCAAAGTAATAATTTATGAGGGTTTGTATTTTGAGTGTCAGAATGTATTTGTTTTCGCCCCTTCGTTACTTTCATCTAATCACAATTGAAATGACTTAAAATAAAAGAAATCAACCACGACTTACTCTTCCAAAAATGGAGTTTCATTAGCTCGTACCTCTTAGAAAGTTGAGGTGGTAGTTTCAATTGCACAGGGTTTCATTAGTGGATCAAGGCAACTAATTCCGTGAACAATGACGTTGTTTTCCGAAAGTCTCAATTTGTCTTCTGTGGTAATAAAATGACACGTTTGGTGCGAGTTCTTTCTGTATATTTTTTCCCCAATGGCATAACGCTGTCGCATTATAATGAAATGGTCATGTGTTGCACTCCCCCCTCTCCTGGTGGAAGCACAATGCACACTGGTTCGGACTACACGTTAAACTGTAGGTTTAGTCCCAATTAGTCCATCTAAGCATAAAAGTGGGCTTAAAAACAAACAAACGTGACATAACTTTTTTTCTTTACTTCAGCAGCATCTACAGATTCTGTCGACATTTTCGACTGATTCGTGTGGCAAAATTTGTGTGTCGAAAGAGGATTTCTAAATATGATAAGCCAGTCATTAGCAATTGAATAATTCTGTAGATTTTTCCATACATAACTGGTTTATCAAAATGTATTCACTTCGGTATTGTAGTGATTATTGTGATCCGCTCTTATTAGTAGAACGAATATAAAGTTGATATTTTGCATACCATATTGATATTTGAAGATGACAGGTATATAAAAATTTTAATGAAATAAAGAAAAAAGACACTTCTGGAATTTCAATGCAGAGCTACCGTAATTAAAACTATACTATACTCTCTAGCATGCTTAAACCCGAAGGTTTATGGATGCAGAAACACAAGCCTTCCATCTGTTTCTATCCGGGGCAAGATCAATCCAATCTTTCCCATCCTTGCCGATTTATTTTAGGTCCATCTCAAAGTTATCCCTCCATCCTCGTCTTAGCCTTCCTACTGGTCTCTTACCATCAGGTTTCCCAACAAGAATCTTGTAAACTCCTCTTTCCTCTCCCATTCGTGCCACATGGCCTGGCCACCTAAGTCTTCTAGATTAAATTATTCTAACAATAATAATAATAATTAAAAAGTTGAAATAATTTATTGTGTTGCTGGAGGAAGTAACGCTAAGATAATGTTTTTATTTGTTTATTTGGAGATTATTTTAACCATACCTAGGTTGGGATTTATATACGTATGTGGAGGCCCGGAGCTTACAGCACCAAGACCTCACTCTAATCCCCTCGACACAGTTTCAGTTACAACTTCTTGCCAAGTTACATGGTGTGGTTTGTTATATTTTTTACCACATCCGAAGTACCTATTTTTTTCATTATGTGGTACTTTTCAATGCAGTCTTTCCCAGTGAAGTCCCGGAGCTGCAGTCCTCAAGTTTACCCTAAATTCTGATCTAATCTTGATCATACCCTGCATAATGTTGAGCCTCCTAAGCCTACTAGCTGCTTTTAATCATGGAAGTATTCATTTGATCACAGCTTTTGTTTCAATAGCTCTAGTAATTACTTTCACTTTCTAATAAGAAAATTGGCTTTATATGGGATGATAATATGTGAACATTTCTAGCATAGATAATATTCACAAGTAAAATGTACATGTTATGAACACCAGAATACACTTATTTATTGAATCATTCCTATATCCCAAGAATATGTACTTGTTGAATTTGATTGGGTGGGCAATCGGGTGGGCACAGGAATTTTTGGGTGGGCGCTTGCCCACCCGTGCCCACCCCTGTCGCCGTCCCTGACCGTACGCACCATTCTTTTAGCTTGCTGAATATTACGGTTTACACCAAATGCACATCTGAGTTTTCTGGGTGAGGAAAACTGGTATCTAAACTCTGTCGATTCTATTTACAATACAGTCAAGTTCAAACGTATGTGACAGAAGCTGTTCATTATTACTTTCAATCACTTTTTAATTTTACATCCTATGAGCTTACACTGGGTGAATTATACTGACGATTATATGGCCTCTGATGTTTTGTTTCAATTCGAGAACCTCACACTGCACAATAAGAAGCGGATGAACGTGGTGGATAGTTTAAGTATCTTTGAACTTGACTGTACAGGGAGAATTGCAATTTCAAGTACTCTACGGGCAATACATTGCGTGAGAACAGAAGGGTGTGGGTGTCACGAAGTCACATGCATCTCACGACCCCCTTTTTGTTTTTTATTACCGACCGTTTCCGCATGGCGTTTCTCCTATCGAACAATGAAGGAAAAGAGCTTTTGTTTTACGGACATTAAATTTGCAACGTGCTTGCTGTCTGCAATGACACAAGAGAACTGATGGACAAACCCAAAGGTGGCAACAAAACCCTGCAACACCTGTGTACACGATGATCGATTGTTTTTTTGTTTCTTTTTCCGATGCTCTACCTGAAAGTCCTTTGCGATTATACTTGAATGAAGGTTCTGCGTGTCATACGTATCAAAATGAAAATAGTAATAATGAAGCTTAAAGAAAAGTGGCGCTAAATAACAAATCAAATCAATGTTCCTTCCATCATTCTGTCGCGGCCAACATCGTGTTGAAAATTTGCCTTTTTTTCTTTCTTTCTTTCTTGTATGCAACTTTTATACACATACTTGTATACATATTGTTTCCCTTTATGTAAATTACTCAAATGTAGTAGTCAAATCTCTTATACAAAAAGGTACATATAATTGATTGATTTGGTTTTACTTAGCTTCTCATGCCACTTTTGGCTGATCTCGAAGATGAGGATCTGAAATTGATGAAGGGACACTAAAAAAGAACGCTCATTCCCAGGCCGGATTCGAACCCGGAAATATCGTAGATATAAATACGGATTAAAGAGGAAGAAAATATTCCACAGCCTTAACTTCATCCACCGGTCCTATTACATAGGTTTCGGGTGTTAACTAGGGTGACCAGATATTTGTTGATCAAAAAGAGTATAGTCTATAGGTTGAAGGTGCGCATGCATTTTGCTCTTTCACGGTGTCCGCAAAAATCCCGCGCGACTTCTTGACAGCCTAATTATCCTGGAAATTATGCAAAATTAAAACTTCCTTTTTATTTTACACTAATTTTGCACAGAAAACTATATTTTGTGACTACATAATTTCCCTTTTAATATTCTGATGTAATTCTTGAATATTGTAAGGCAAATTTCTTGGTATGTTTTGCATATAATTGGAGGAGAATATTTACACATCAATATTGATCAATATTTTGATCAAATTTTAATTATTGCAATTTTCAAGTATCGGTATCGGTGGGAATCGGTAAGAGTATCGGTTTCGGTTCAAAGTGGTAACGGCTCAGTCCTAATCATTATCACTAAATTCCAATGAATTTGAAATATGTTTTGCTTGTTGATGGAATATGAAAATGACACTTGAAATTGTTCATAGGAAATCCTTGAGTCAAGGAGTAAATACTTCAGTTTGTTGACATCTTGACGTTTTCCGTTCTGTGGATTTTAAGGCATTTTTACGCGTAAAATAATGAATGAAATTAAATAGCAAGGAAAAGAGTATATTTGGGGATTTTTGCAAATTGAAAAAAAGAGTATAGAGTATATGAGCCTCTAAAAGAGTATAATACTCTTAAAAAGAGTATGTCTGGTCACCCTATGTTAACGGCTGTCTGATCATACACCTTCAAACACTACATGGGGCGTACTTCCACCCTACTGCTCGCAACAGATAAAGCAAAAATTGGTAGTTAAATATTGAATATCATGAAAGTTTACCAAAACACACTTTTGGCATGTAATATCAATTTAAAACAAAACAAAACACCAGAGCTTAACCCCGCAATTAACATTAAAAAAAAACCCTATTATATAAGAGAAGTTTATTTGGACCAGTTGAGTCACGCCAACCTACAATTGCATGATCAGTTTTTCCTGCCAATACGAAAAAAAAAGTAGGAATCATTTTTAAAAAAATGAAATACCAGCGCCAAGGTCATGAACAAGAAAAGGATTCTCTACGTCTACATAGACTGAACAAATCAAAGAGGATCTGGAGAATACAACCAAAAGCCAACAGTGACGGAACATAGAAACAAGAACAAAATACAGGGTGAGCCTACAAGAAATAAGACAGATTAAACGCTTTATAAATCCAAAACTGTTTGTTTTACCAGGAATCATTTAATACTCTTTTTTTATATAGAGAAAGTCATTCAAGTTTACGACTTCCACTTTTCGTTTGTTTTCGTGACGTCAGCATCACGTGAGCGCCCTTGACGTCAGTCGAGCAATATGGCCGCTAGCCAGGTAGAAAAGTCTTTCTGTGTGCTTGAATTTGCAAAAACAAATTCTGTTACTGTCGTACAGAACAAGGTATCGCAACCAACCACCCACAAGGCAGTCCATCTACGATTGGAGCAAGAAATTTGAGGGAACTGGTTGTTTGTGCAAGGAGAAGATTCCTGGGAGACGAGAACTGGACTATATCATTGATACTTGTCATGTTAGAAAAGGGTCACAAATAGAACATTTGTAACTTAGCCATGTAAACTTCGGGACATACTCTTCCAACCATGTAAGTCAGAAAACGATGTTGTTTCCTCCTCCACTGGAGGATCGAATGCGTAAATATATACCAGCCGTTTTCTGCCAAAAACTGCAGAACTGTTTCAGTCAAACTGTCAGAAAACGAAGTTGTTTCCTCCTCCACTGGAGGAATTTCAGCCATGTTCCGAACAAGTGTTCTCGGGTTACCAGCCAGTTTAAATCGGCGTTAGCTTCCAACGTTTGGAGCGCATACATTGCTCTCATCATCAGGCTTGTTCAAATCACGTCGGTAGGAAAGCCACAATTCCTACCATGTCATTAAAACACTTGTTTCTGTAAAACTTTGAAACTGTCTATTCTTTTAGGCTCACCCTGTATATTGCGTATTTCTCTTTCCAGACCTCCAACTGAACAATTGTGCAGTTTAGAGAGACGTAAAGAAACGCATAAAATACACAATCGATATTTCTGACGCAAAGAGTACCGAAATAGGAAATAGCTCGCATACTAGAATATTCTTCAGCGACCTCTTTTCCCCAGAGAACAAGCAACACCTTAACTGTTATCTCGAGTCATGATTTTACGCAAACATGTTTGGTACAGCGAGGCCACTGCAATAACGCCGTGCAAAAAGCGTTAAAAAGGAAACAATAGCTACTCCACGCAGTGTTACAAGTTATCGCTGATCTGCGGGCAGAAGTGAAACAACGTTCGTACACGTTACTTAATCTTCCCCTGAGTATAACACAGCCAGGGGCGGAACCACAGGGGGGCAATTCCCCACCCCCAACCTTGGACGGAAATCCATTCTAAGAGAGAGGGGGCAAACATTGACGGCCAAAGGCACCTGCTGGGGCACAGAAGGGCAATTGCCCCATAGATTTTAAATTTTATACAAATAAAAATACATTTTGTAAAATTTTCTTGCTCGTAATATCTGCTTTCCTTACAGCCTCTTCAAGTTCAGAGCCGTAGTTAGGGGGCAGAGGGAGTTTGGGAGCTGAACAATCTAAATGAAAAAAAATGTAAAAGATTATTTACTTTATTTTGTTATAATCTTTTTAATTGGAATTTAAATGTACGTACATGTATTCTCTCGTTACAATGCTTTTAGCGATGTGGATGTCCATTCAGTGTCGATGTAAATGTATATTGTGTTGCTCATCAACCAATTGGAGACAATTATTTAGGAGTTCTTGAAGATGTTTAGTTTATTTCAGTCGCTTCTCTGCCACTTTTGGCTAATCGCGACGATGGGAATAAATGGTGATAGGATGAAATGGATGAGGCGACAATCACAAACACACACACATGAACGACACAAGTCTCTCGGAGGATAATTTCTTGCAGTAATATTTTTAAGTTTTGTGTTTCTGCTTTCCCTTGTATTGCAATATCTTGAGCTTTCGTGGTTTCGTTTCCTAGTGTGTTTCAAACACGAGAAGCACGAGAAAATTAACATGAATGTATGATTTCAGTCATTATTAGGAGCAATACTATGAAATGAAAATTATATTAAAGCGGAAATAAGAAGCAGTTTTAATTCAGGAAATGCGTATTACTTTTCTCTTCATGAACTTTAATCTTCTCGTATAACATCTAAGAAACTAAAAGTTAAAATATACAAAACAGTAATTTTGGCTGTGTAGTATTATATGGATATGAAACTTGGTCCTTTACATTGAAAGAGGAACATAAATGAAGAGTATCTGAAAATAAAATCCTTAGAAAAATTGTTGGACCTAAAAGGGATGAGGAGACAGGTGAGTGGAGAAGGTTACATAATTTAGAACTACATAATATGTATTCCTGTCCAGATATTATTAGAATGATTATAATTAAATCAAGAAGTCTTACATGAGCGAATGGTAGAGGAAAGAAGCGTTTGCAAGATTCTTAACGGTAAGAGATCTGTAGGAAGGCCAAGACGAAGATCGAAGGATAACGTTAAGAGGGACCTGAAGGAAATCGGCAAGAATCGGAAAGATTGGATTGATCTTGTCCAGGATAGGGACAGATGGAAAACTTGTGTTGCCGCAGCCAAAAACCTTCGGGTTTAACAAGGCTAGAAAGTAAGTATCGTTTCAGCCGTTTTGTTTCGAATGCATTTTTGTTCCACCTAGGCTTTCTCATTCGTGAACAAAACCCGAAATTTCCGGCCGGCAGACGCCTGAAATTGCAGGGAAAAGGGCATAAAATTTGCTCGATCAAGCCGTGGTCTTCCATCTGGATGGCGCAACATAACGTGCCTTCTGTTTGGAGGAAGTTCAATGACTGTCCTTGACATTCGGCTGGAATTCGGTCGCCGAAGCAAGGAGAGAGAGAAGTCACCTGCAGAGAGAACTGGGATCGGAAAGAAAGGAAAGGACGATTTTCCCACCGAATCTTCCTCTTGCTTCTTTAGCCTCCCCTCTGAGGTGACATTGACAAAAGGATCCTTTTTTGTGTGTGAAGGCCACTGCCAACGATCTTATCCAAGCTTAGCGTTTCGTTTCGTGTCATCCATTATGTCAATTCGGTGTGCCACCCAAAATTCAGCTCGACACTCCCTTCCTCTCGGAGGTAAGAACTTGACGCAAGGGTGAACTCCAGAATTCCAAAATAAAATGTTGCACAGTGGGGGGGAGGGGGGGGCACGGAATTAATTTAGTACCGTAGTCGCCCACAAATGCATGTATCCAAATTGGCCATCAAAATTTTCATTCGATTTAAGAATCGAAAGAAAGCACCAATAAAGCAGAAGCAATCCCTGTAGAAGACTGTCTTTTGAGATGGGTGAATTTCGGTAGAATCTATTATGTCCTACATTTACACGGTTTACTTCAAACAATACATACTACTATGCAGTGGCGGCGATTGGGTCCCAAAACCGGGGGGCAAGGTGCCAAAACTAGGGGGGAGGGCAAAGATAGTATATTTCCTTTTGTAGATAAGATTTAGCATAGTGCGGGCCCAAACGTGGCGAAAACTGTGTGGGGGGGGGGGGAGATTATGGAATTAAAATTTATGGATACCTGGGCCTCTCCGATGGTGTAGTGGAAAAGTCGTCGCCTTGTAATCAAGGGGTTCCGGTGTCACGGTTTATATGGTCCCCCCAGAAAATTGTCCGGCTACATTCGTCCCCCGCCTGGTAAATGTTTATTTCTGTTTTCCATTGGGGCCATATTTCACGGGGTGATATTCGTTCCCCCTTCCAAGATCTTTTGACTTCTTTCGAAAGGGGGCCATATTTTGCTGGTGAAAATAGTTTCCCCTAATTTTGTTTCGCACTTCGGACCAGTCTAAATTTGCAGCTTAATGCCAATGGATTTCTTAGGGGGCCGTATATTTGGGGGGCGGTCCAAATAATTTGCTCCCCATTGCTGTGAGATTTGATTTGGTCCGGGGGGACCATATTTGCTGGTTAAATTTTCTGGGGGGGACCATATAAACCGTGACACCGAGTTCGACACCCGGTGGAGACACAAGTGGTTCGGATCCCACTTTAAAATGTACGTCCAGATAGCCTTATTGTGCATAAAGTGCAGTAAAAACCATAACTCAAATTATGGATAGCCTAACAAAGTTTGGACTCTAACTTAAAATTAACCAGTAGGCCTACGTAAGAACGAGTAACATAAAAATTTATCTAATTTAATTCTGCGTTAATCTATGCTAATTATTTTTTTTCGAGTATGCCTTCGATTTTTTATCGTCGTGAGAACAAAAAAGTATAGGTTTTTTGTCTTTTCCAAATGACTGCTTTCTTTGAAGTTTTATATAAAAAAAGACGTGGTCAGATCGCGATTAAATTTAACTACAGTGGAGGTAAACTTTTTCTTAATATTGGGTAGTCCTACAAATACTAATCTTGGTCTTGATTTGAAGGTCTTTGCATATGTTTTTAAAACCCATTAAACTAACTAACTAACTCTCCAGCCTTCCCAAACCCGAAGGTTCATGGCTGCAGCAACACAGGCCTTCCATCTGTCCCTATCTTGAGCAAGATCTATATACTCTTTTCCATCCCTACCGATTTCCCTTAGGTCCATCTCGACGTTGTCCCTCCATCTTCGTCTTGGCCTTCCTACTGGTCTCTTACCATCAGGTTTCCCAACAAGAATCCTGAAAACTCCTCTTTCCTCTCCCATTCGTGCCACATGGCCTGCCCACCTAAGTCTTCTAGATTTAATTATTCTAATAATGTCTGGACATGAATACAAATTATGTAGTTCTAAATTATGTAACCTTCTCCACTCACCTGTCTCCTCATCCCTTTTGGGTCCAAATATTTTCCTAAGGATCTTATTTTCAAATACTCTCAATTTATGTTCCTCTTTCAATGTAAGGGACCAAGTTTCACACCCATATAATACTACAGGCAAAATTACGGTTTTGTATATTTTAACTTTTAGATTCTTAGATATTAAACGAGAAGACAAAAGTTTATGAAGAGAGAAGTAACATGCATTTCCTGAATTAAGCCTACTTTTTATTTCCTCTTTAATATAATTTTCATTTGTTAATATTACTCCTAAGTATTTGAATTTGGAAACTGTTTCAAACGAGTTGTTATCAATAATTAGATTTTGATTATTACCTAACACTTGGTTTCGGCCTGTAAGCATATATTTAGTTTTCTCTTTGTTAACTTCCAAACCTATCTCTTTAGCAGTTTTGAAAAATATTTTAGCATTATTCTTAATTGTATTCACATCATCCCCCAGTAAGTCTACATCATCTGCATATGCTAACAACTGAGTCACACCATTTAATTTTAGTCCTTCTTTAGTTTTGTTTACCTTCCTAACAGCATATTCTAAGGCAAAATTAAAGAGCAATGGAGATAATGCATCTCCTTGTTTTAACCCATCATGAATTGTAAATTTGTCAGACATATTAATACCCACACGAATTTTACTTTCTGTTTCACTGGTGCATATTTTTATCATACTAACAAGCTTCTTAGGTATTCCAAACTCTACTAATATATTATATAATTTATCTCTTTTGACCGAATCATATGCTTTTTTGAAATCAATGAATAGCTGATGGACATTTTGATTATATTCCCACTTTTTTTCAAGTGTCTGTCTGATGTGAAAAATTTGATCTGTAGTTGATCTGTTACGTTTAAATCCACATTGATAATCACCTATAATTTCATTAGCATATGGGGTTAGTCTTGTTAAAAGAATGTTAGATAATATTTTATATGTTGTTGAGAGTAGAGAAATTCCACGGTAATTATTGCAGTTCATTTTATCACCTTTTTTAAACACAGGAACAATTATGGATTCTTTCCACTGTTGAGGGATTTCTTCTTTATTCCATATTAAACAAATTAATTTATGAATTTGACAAATTAATGAATTTCCACCATATTTAATTAACTCAGCTGGTATTAAATCAATGCCAGGTGCTTTGTTATTCTTTAGCCTTTTAATAGCATCTTTAACTTCAGTCAAGTTAGGTTCTGGGACTAAAGGTTCTGCTGTGTGTACTTCATTCACTTCAGATTTATCTCCTACATGGACATTTAAAAGGTCATTAAAGTAGTTCTTCCATCTATTTAGAATATCGCTTGGGTCAGCTAGAAAATCACCGTCTTTATCTTTTATCAAGTTTACTTTAGGTTGCCACCCCTTTCTAAACCCATTTACACCTTTATATAAATCTCTGATATTTTTATTTTTGCTGTTTGTTTCAATTTCGTTAATTTTGCTTTTCAAGTAATCTCTTTTTTTACTTCTAAACGTGCGGTTAACTTCTCGCTTTATTCTATTATAATTGTTTAGATTTGTATCATCAGAGTTATTTAACCATCTAAGTCTAGCCTGATTTCTTATTTCTATTAGATTATGACATTCATTATCAAACCATGGCTTACTTTTTCTCGGTTTATGGTATCCTATACTTTCTTTAGCTGCTGATTCTATTGCATTACGTATGTGCTCCCAATTCTTATTTACGTCTGTTTCATTTATATTTTCATCATCATTTAAATCCTGCAAAACATCAAATCTATTTGACAGTTTAATTTGGTAATCTTTCTTAATTCTTTCATCAGTAAACTTTCCTGTATCAAATTTTAGAACTTTTAGATTTTGTTACTTATGATTTATCACTGAGAGTCTTTCTCTTAATTTAGCAATTACTAAATAATGGTCACTGGCACAGTCAGCACCTCTATGTGTACGAACGTCAATTATACTAGTATGCCTTCTCTTATCAATGAGAATATGATCTATCTGATTATGAGTTTTACCATCTGGAGAAGACCAGGTATATTTATGGATATCTTTATGTTTAAAAGTGGTACTTTTCACAATTAAATTCTTTGAGGTTGCAAAAGTAATCAATCTTATACCATTATCATTACTTAATTCATGAAGACTTTCTTTACCAATCGTGGGTTTAAATGTCTCTTCTTTGCCAATCTGTGCATTACAGTCACCTAACAAAGTTTGGACTCTAACTTAAAATTAACCAGTAGGCCTACGTAAGAACGAGTAACATAAAAATTTATCTAATTTAATTCTGCGTTAATCTATGCTAATTATTTTTTTTCGAGTATGCCTTCGATTTTTTATCGTCGTGAGAACAAAAAAGTATAGGTTTTTTGTCTTTTCCAAATGACTGCTTTCTTTGAAGTTTTATATAAAAAAAGACGTGGTCAGATCGCGATTAAATTTAACTACGGTGGAGGTAAACTTTTTCTTAATATTGGGTAGTCCTACAAATACTAATCTTGGTCTTGATTTGAAGGTCTTTGCATATGTTTTTAAAACCCATTATCATTGTCAATTCACATTGCGAAACCGATTTTTAGAGATTTTTATTCAACGGATTAAAGATGTGTGCTGAACGTGGCGACGCGACAGTCAGTGTCCACGGTAGCGGCAGAACGTGAGAGATGAAATTGACGAAGGGACATTTATAAAAAACGACAATGCTTAGGTCGGGATATAAATCCGGGACCCTTGTAGTCGTAGTATGCTGGGATAATTCCTCAGGGAAATCGGCTTGAATCATCTGCTTATTTATTTGTGACAAACATGCGACCTCATCTTGCAACTGATTCAACTCAATATGAAGAGCAGTTCATTGCACTCCTTTCCTCTTTCATGTCCAACGAGTTTGATTGAGTGCACGAGGAGGTTGTGAAACGTCACCACTTGCAGTAAGAAAGAATGTGCTGTGGACAAATAACTACATTTAATCTTTGACCATTGAGGCTCAACGTAAGAAACAGACAGCCAACGTAATTCATACACGAATTGGAATCATACGTCTGGCCATCTTGTAATTCTCAATACTCGATTCGATATCCACTCAACTATCCTTGGGGTCCCGGGTTCGAATCCTGGCCTGGGCGTGGGTGTTCTTTGTGAATGTCCTGCCATCAATTTCATCGTATCGTCACTCATCCCCATCTTTGCGATTAGCCAAAAGTGGCAGAAAAGCAAAATAAAATAAACAAAATCAATCAAGCAGATGGGCATACGCCACAAACAGTATTCGGCCGGTGAGTTTCTGTGATCCGTATGCCTCCAATCACAAGCCTCGTGGAACAAGATAACCAAAGAAGATCCCACGAAGCCTTCTCCGAGCCTGGCTGCGCCGCGTGGGAGGAAGAGGGGCGTTGCCCAGCACGAGGAAAGCCATGATCCCAACGCCGCGGGCGCACAATGGGAACCACTCGCGCAGCCTCGCATTCGCAACAAATACGTTCTAATTAAACCAAGACACGCTTTGGCAACACTGAGTTTCTAAAACTCTGTTTCTAAAGGCCGAATCACACGCAACTGGATTTCCAGTAGGAATGCCCTAGTTGGCGCTGGACCGACTATCCATCTGCTAGTTTTCGCCTCACTTTTTACTATACTTGTCGGTATACTTTTGTTCCCATAAGACATCAATGGTCCAGTCCAGTTATGAAAGATTTCCTTGTTGAAGAGTATGTACTGCATTCTCTTCAACAAGGAAATCATGTAGCCTTGTGAATTAAAAAATAACGACATTCTGCAACTGAACAACTCACCGAGCCCAGACAATAGCATGGCTGTTTTCCACTTACGTTTTCTAAATTAAGTTTAAATATTATAATGTATATCTCGCTGCACTTTTGACTGCACTCGCGCGGCTAGTTGGTTACACGGCGCAACACCGACTCGTCTACGTTGATTTGGTGTGTGCACCGTTTGCACTACGTTCTGGAGCGGTGTAATGTAGGGTCATGTGGTTTATGCTAACTAATCACATGAACGTTTAAAGCAGCAGACAGGCATTTGTTGAATCTTCTGAACTTGAACACCGCTATTCGTCTACTTGGTTCAACGTAATTTCCTTGCACCAGCCTGACACCGGGGTATACCTGCACAACACTTGCGTGTCAAAGAGTGCAGCGAACTATACGGGGCTAAAAAGATTTAATTGCCTAGGTTAGCACCAATGTTCTGTATTCATTGGTACTTAGAACCGCCACGCAATAACTAACTGGTGACCCCCCATATACAAATTTGCATACCCCCCAAAAAAAACCTACCCTCGGAAATGAAATAACAAATACACCACTGGGTGCCCCCCAGCAAAAAGCTTAACTCGCACAATGCCCATCACAGTGTTTCCATTAAAGAGATTACACAGTGAACACTGAACAGCACCATTGTCGCATGCGGAGAATACCATAGAATATATTTTAAAGATAATTCTCTATTGGTATAATTCCCCTCATAATCATTCAAAGCTACCGATAGCCAGGCACAGCATTAGCCTACATCACAGAGTCTTTCCGGAACAGCTGAAAGATAGACTCCAGGCTGATGGAAGAAACATAGCAGACTGCGAATGACAGCAAGTGAAGTTACTCACCGATTCCCCCAGTCGATCTTCGCCGTGATCTTGAGCTTCAGCTCCCTCATCTGGTCCTGGGTTAGAGTCCCGGTGATCAGCTGTCGCCTCCAATCCAGGAGCTCCCTCATCACCTTTCTCAGGGTCACGAACTTGTACGTCTCTCGCTCCTGTAAAAAAAAAGAAGGATGAATTCTTGCACGGAAGGAACGTGGTTCTACTACATATCAGACTGTGCAGAGATATTCATTTTTCAAAAGTAACTCTAGAAAAATGTAATACAATTTTTATTGTTAATGCACAATTCTGCATTAGCATTCAGTGTGTGTGAATATATACAGTGTCCCAAAATAGTGTTTACACTCTTTGAACGTTAATAACAGGAATACTAATAACAGCAAGTGTGAACTCTTTTTGGTGTCACATACCTTAAAGTTACAAACGTTCAAAATGACCGCAATTGGCAGCCATGCATTGTCTGCAACGCTGTACAGATTGACAAACAGCAGATGTGGTTTTCACGGGAAGGGCAGTACAGGTAGTCTCAATCGCATGTATCATGTCATCATTTGTCCGTGGCTTTGTGGTGCACTCATCGTTCTTCACACTTCTCCAGAGGTAGAAATCTAACAGGTTCATTCGGGAGATCTGGGTGAATATTCAAATTTCTTACGTTTCTCGAAAGAAAAAAATGCCTACCTCTGCCATTTTGTGCGCAATAAGGCCTACCGCCTGGCGGGCTGTAACGGAACTAAAAACAGTAGAATGCTTACACGCTCTCAACGTAGACATGCAGCTTCAAATACAAAAAGTCCGGTCAAATCAACTTTAATACTTTCTCTGTTATTAGCATTCAAACACTATTTTGGGACACTGTATATGAGCCGATGGCGCAGTGGTAGCGTCGTCGTCTTGTAGTCAAGGGGTCCCGGGTTCGATACCCGGTGGAGGCACATAGTGGTTCGGATCCCACTTGAAACTGTACGTCCAGTCCCAATTAGCCTTACTGTGCATAAAGTGGACTTAAAACATCAAATCAATCAATATATATGAGGTCTGAGTGGGTTCGGTTCCAGAGCTCTATACCGAAGTTCGTGGGTTCGAATTCGGGCATGGGTGTTCTTTGTGAGGGTCCTTTCATCACATATCATCACTCATCTTCATCTTCGCGATTAGCCAGAAGTGGCAGAAGAGCGATCTAAAATAAACCAAATAATTGGGCCATGTGGAAGCCTGCTTCGCTCTACCCTATCCTCCATGCGGAGTAGGATGCAAAAGAGTCGCGGGTCTGCGCAGGTTCTTTTGCGTGTGGTTCCACTATATTTCTCTATTCTTTTATCATCTTTTTACCTAGTCATGTAATAATAATAAAAATAGTATTAAACATAACTAGTTGGATGACCTTCCACCTCGGCAGGTAAGAGTGAGGACATCAGTCGGTAGGCAAGCCCTGACCAGTGTTGTCACAATCTGAGAACACAATTACCCTTTCTAAGGGGCAAAATTTCCCTTTTTGGACAATTTTTTTCACCTAAAGGTAAAAAAGGTAAACTGCTCCCCTGTGCTTAGCACCACGCCATGAAGGCGTACAGGGGGTGTGGGGGCAACGCCCCACACTTTCTTGATCCGGTCGTGAGTGGGGGTGATGTGATCAACATCACGCCCCTGACCGCCTTTACCCCCCAGCGTTTCTCCCAGGTACCCATGTTATTCGACGCTGGGTGGGCGCCGGGGCCGCTTCCAACTTCAGAAAAGTTCCCGGATTTGAACCGGCCGGGGTTCGAACCCGGGACCTTGAGCATGGTAGTCAGACGCGTTACCGACTGAGCCACCGCGGCCACTTCACCTAAACAAATATAATAACAATAGTAATTATTATTATTATTAGCAGTGGTAGAAGTAGTAGTAGTAGTAGTGGCATGGTCCATGTTCGTATGAATAAGAAATGTTACACAAATTTTGCACATACATGTCAGCTTCATTGTTTTCCGGTCAGATGTCCCAGGTTTGAATCATGGCCAGGAATCCATTAAATCGTTAATTCTCATCGTTACAATTATCTGAAGATACGGAAAAGCGACGTACAATAAACTTGAAGGAAATATAAATAGATACAGGCTTATATTCAAGGGAGCAGAAATAAGAAAGATCAGAAAAAAATAAAAATGTGAATATGAAACTGGAACGTAACATAAACTGTAATAATGTAGAGTCAGAAGTCTTAAAATTTCCCTGAAATTGTGATATTTTTAATCGAAATTCCCTTTTGGCTAAAATTTCGGTCCGAATTTCCTTGCAGAAAGGGGAATTTTCCTTCATGTGGCAACACTGGCCCTGATCCTCACGGAATGTTGCGCCAAGGGTTATTATAATTTATTTATTTATTTATGTACATATTATTATGATTAGACATATAATTGAAATTAATGTATTAATTTTATCATTTATATTTTTATTTGTGGAACTCTTGGTTCGGACACTTCTACCTGAAATATATTTGTCAGTTAAAATGTTTTGTTCCAAAAGATTCTCATACTTAAATATGTTCACGCAAATTTTTCATATGTGTTTATATTCTGTGATGCGACTCAATTTTTTGTTCATCTTGTTCCGTGACTTCAGAAATAAAACTTCTAGTTTCCCGTTCAGTTCGGCGTATTAATTTTTACACAGTATCAGGTTTGAACAATGGCTTAAAATTTTACAATATTTCTAGACAGGTGACTGACTGGTGGTGGAAAAGCGCAAGAGAGGAACAACTGTTCCAATTAGAAAGCATTCTGTTGCAGTGGTTTCGTCTGAAGCAGTTCTTCTTCCCTCCATCTATAGAACGCTTCCACTCGCTGTGGGAACCACTATCCGCCATAACTTCACCACTCAGAGCATCAGCGTGTTTCGAGAAATGCCGAGTAACATCACGCAAGGGATACCCTTCAGCATTCTCCATATCGCAACATGAGCTAACAATCTCCTCCATTAAAACAGAAGCTGCTGCTTCTACGAAAGCCGTCCCCCTTCTTGGGTCGAGTACACAAAGAACTAATTGCGTGTCGCTGTTGAAGACGGGTGGAAACAAGGTTCCGCTTCAGCAATTAAAAGACCTGAGAACTCCATTCAATTCAAAGCAACCTCATTTACATGGGATATTCCAACCAATTTGTTAAAGTTCTGGTACTCTGCGCTCTCATTTACTCCAAACAGAATCGTTTCAACACACACAGCAGAGTTGATATTAGCGGTCTCAACGGTGCATAACAAACCTGGACACTGAACAGCATCATTGTTCTCTACATGATTTCGCACCTCTTTAAAACATTAAAAGGAAATTTGGAAGACATTTTATGCAGATCTACAACTGCTACAGTTCCACGATGAAGCATGCAAAGCAATAGTTTAGCAACCTTTGCATCTGCACTCATTGGCGTGCTCGGAGGAGGGGGGAGAGGTTACTGTATCATGCAGACAGTGGTATCTACGGGGGGATAATGGTGCGGACCGCACCATCAAAATAGATAATTATCCCCTTAAATTAATATAAAATTCAACATGTATATATTTTGAAAAAATATATACAAGTATTTTGTATTTGTATTTATTTACATTTTCCTTGTGCGAGCTGTACGCTGTACGCACTACATTAATTTTACATTACACACACTTTCTCTTCCCTCAAAGTCGTGTATTAATATTATACCTTCTTTACGTTAGTATACAAATAGCTCTTAGCCGTTGATCAGATACAAAAGAAAAAATTAAACATAATTAGTATATTTTAACAATCGAAATATTGCACATGCAAATAAAGTTGTGTGTCCGGTTCATTCGGCCTCCTGAATTTGAATTTCTTTGTTGAATAATGTGAAAAACAAAACAGAACAGAACAAAACAAAACACATATACATTGCACACTGCTAGACCCACAGTACACGTATTACACGCTCGGTTCACTTTGTGCGGTTTCTTCGTTCTTATCGCTGACCGCTAACGCCTTTCCTCGTCGCTCCCTCACTTCCCACAAATATCTCCCCACTCGTTGCACTATCTCACTTATGATTCCTCTTCTGTCTTCTACCACTTCCATTATTTCCCTCTCTGTTACGTTCTCAACCCACTTGTCTCGTAAATCACGCGTAGAGGGGCAGGCAGAGAGCAGATGCTCGCCCGTCTCTCCCTCCCCGCACAAAGAGCATATAGTTTCCCCTGCTTCATTCTTAATTTTTACTTGTTTCCAACCCCCCAGTCTGAACCATGCTATCCCTCCCCTTTCTTTTTTGCCTACCAAGTTTATGTATCTTGCTTTCCCCCAATCCCTTGATTTCAAATGATCTCTTAGTGAAGTCTTCGTCTGACAGTCGGCTAGTATTTCTTGCCTGTCTATGTCCATAAGTCTCCCTCTAATTTGATTTTCAACTGATGTATCTACCCTCCCTCCTGCTTCCCAAACCCACCCCATCCCAATAGAGTTCAACATGTTTTTTATATCCCTCGCCCAGTTCCGTGTATTTTCTTCTCTTACTTGCATTATCAGACATTGACCCTTAAGTGTCGTGTTACCCTCCCTTGCTAGCTGAAGCCAATACTTTAAAGTTCTCATCCTAGCTTGTACTGTCTCTTTGCTTAGACCTAATTCTTTAAGTACCCCACAATTGGCAGTACTTCTACTTACACACAACACTTTTTTGTAGTATTCTGTTTGAATGCTTGCGACTGTGCTCCCTCCTCTTGCCCCCCCACAGTTCAACCCCATAGTTCAAAGTTCCTGTTATTATTGACTTGTACAAACCCTGAATCACTGAGAACGGCATTTGCGGTACTTTACTTATGGTACGTATTACTTGGTCTATTGCGAGCTTTGCTTTGCTTTTTCGTGTCTGTATATGTTGCGTCCAACTTCCAGTCATAGATAATGTTACTCCTAAGTACGTGAAACGCTTGACAGGCTCAATTACTTCCCCCCCGTAATTCCATTTTTCTTGTTTGCTGAAAGTATACCCATTTTTGAAAGCCATGATTTTAGTTTTTTTAATGTTAACTGTCATTTTGTATTTTTGGCACCCCTCGTATATGCTATTTAGTCCCCTTTGTAGCCCCTCTATTGTCTCCGACATGATGACTATATCGTCCGCATACAAGAGTACAGGTATCTCTTGCTCCCCTATAGATGGGGTTGCGCCCTGCTCCCATGATACTTCGTTCGCCACCCAATCAATGAAGAGAGAGAATAAAATTGGCGACAGGATACATCCTTGTTTTAACCCGGAATGCGAGGGTTGTAATGATGATACTCTGTGGCCATCGCATCTCACACAAAATTGTACGTTTTCATAAATAGCTTGTAGCGCCCTTATCATGCGCGCCGACATTCCTTTTTCTTGCAGTTTCCCCCACAAAATACCCCTGTGAACTTTGTCAAACGCCTTCTCGTAATCAATGAAGCACGCGTACAACTTTTTTCGTTTCTCTTTAATTCGCTCAAGTACTAATGTGTGCAATATAAATATAGTGATGGACAATATCGGAAATTTGATATCGTGATATCGGCGATATATCGTCTCCACGATATATATCGCCAATACCATATATATATATATATATCGCCGATACGATATATATCGCCGATACGATATATATCGCCAAATATCGTGACGATATATCGCCTAGTTGATATCGCCTTGACGATATTTTTTCAATATCGCGCCATATATGGTCTGGACGATCGCCCAACACTAGTTTACACCTTGGGAAAATGCTGCAATGTGTGTAATGAGGGGGTGGGGGCGAGGGAAGGGGATTCAGAATATACTTTACTTTGGATGCCACGTAGATGACTGTCCAAACCACTGTCGTCTCTGAATAATTTCAGTATGCTGATTCCAAAAATGAAATCCATTTTTACCCATCACATCTAGTAACGTATTTTCAGAAAACGGCAATATATTAACTGCCTTAATTTCGCAATAAAATGTGAAGTTCCAGAAAGACTGAGGTGTGTTCAGAGACTGAGTGAGTTCTTTTCCAAGATACACCAGAGAATTAGTTGTTGATGTTTACCAGCCTTTCAAGTTTCACCATCAATAATAACTATGAATGAAAGCAACAGCCAGAGCTGTTTTCCTTCCCACAGCGATCGAGAGCTCGACACATATCATCTCCTCGCCATTTGACATGCTGCAGCTATTGACAGGCCGTGCGGGGGCGGAGAGAGAGCATGGAAAACCCTGGAAGTGCTGTGTAGAGACGAGTGCATCCATCGGCTTTAGCGCAATTTTTATTCATCTGCGAAACACTGCTCCTAGGCAGCTGATGGTTCATTTCCTGCTTCGTCGCTAGATTGCGCCTCCAACTCTTCCCTCCCGTGTGACCTTCCCCACTGACATGCTTTGGATGGGGGTCACGGCTCGGCAGGGAAGGGGTCTAAGGGGATTGGGCCCCTCTCGAAATATTTGTTATGATAAACTAAACAAAAGAAAACATTGTTTACCCATACAGTGTAGAACAAGTATATAATCATTTCAAAATATTTTTTGAAAATAAAATCTTCAGATGAATATTTGGGCCTAAAAGAAAATAGTTTTTTTGTCGCTTTTCTGCTTATTTAGGCAAATCGTGACGATGAGAGTGATTGATAATTAGATGAATTTGATGAAGGGGCGCTCACAAAAACACCCCTTCACGGAACAGGATTGGAACCTGAGACTGTGTTCGGATTCAACTCGCGTTCGTCCACCAGAAATAAATGAGTGAAGGAGAAAAAAAAGCATAATCGACGTTGATCTTTAGGAAGAATCGTATAGAAAATGGGTTAAATCCACATTCAAATGAAGATCCTTCCTTTATCTCGGTCTATAATTGTTTCTTTTATGTAATAATGAACCATATTAATAGAATAATTAAACCAACACACAGAAAAATGTTTGTTTGGATTAACCAAAAACATGGTAGTGGTGAACAATTCGTTTGTTTAAATAGGCATCAACCAAACAATTGTTCACCAGTACCAAAAGATTTGGTCAAGTTCTATTTCTTTGTCGTAAACAATTTTTTGGTTACTAATATCAAATATTATTTTGGTAAATCTAACAAAATGTAGCCCCTTTGTTTAGGAAAACCAAATAATTTAGTCAACATTACCGAACTTACCTTCTTTTCTTACTAAATGTTTTTATTTAAGGTTACCAAAGAATATGTTAAATAATTTATTCGAACTTACTTAATCTGGTTAATTTTAGCTAGGCTGTATAGTTTGTACAAACTAACCGATCTCAATATACACATTGAGAATGCTCAGAATAGAAAGTTCACATGAACTAACAATTTTTGGGCCTTCTTGTTTATCTTCGCCACACTTAGCTCCTAGTTATATAGTCTGGAATCAAAAAGGTTGGTCATGGGAGATTCACTTTTATTCACTGCACTATATTTTCTTCTTTCTCTATCTTGTAGCTTTATTGTTCACACATCTTTGGAATGGTGTTAAAGCACAATTATTCACTATGATTACAATCAAAAGTATCGTTATTTGTTGTACAAAAACTTATGTTTCTTCTACACATTTTTGGCAGTTCCATCTAGCGGCCATTCAAGGAAACATCAGCATAAATTATGTATATCCTGAGTTTTTTTTCAGCATATTAGGCTACATGGGCTACACCACAACAACATGAAGAATCGCTTCGAGTAATTATATATCTAGATGAGTTTCAATTTTCGAAAAGGGACTTTCATACTACACTCGATGAAACTGTACAATCGTAATTTCAAATTCGAAAGCAAGCTCACGCACATATAGTAAATTTAATCAAACGTTTTGTTTCTCTTTACTTACATATTTATGATTTTGTTTACGAGTACCATATTTCGTCTGACCAAATTGTTTGGTATTCTTAAACAAAATGCTATAGTAATTACAACCAACATTTGGTTATCGGAAACAAAATGCATATTCATAAATTTACATATTTTAATTAATATTTAATATAATTATAACCTATTTATCGTGAGGAAATTGGGGAGCTTCGAATGAGTAAGCGTAATCCGGTCCCGGAAACCTACTATAACGGCTGAGGATACGTCGGGCTGAACCCCCGGCTATTCCAATACTGGTTGCAGATCTCCACGCTTAGAGGTGCCGAAGGAAAGCGTGGGAGGGAGACCGGCAGTCGGTAGGTAAGCCAAGGCCCTTCAGGGCTGTTGCGCAAAGGATTATTATTATTATTATTATCATTATTATATTATTATATTATAACCTAATTATTTTAATTTAAACATTTATATTATTATTATTATTATTATTATTGTTGAGACACTTTGTTCGTACCCCCCGAAATATATTTCTAGATACGTGTCTGATGAGCATAATAAGTTTATTGCTTTTTTTATTATTTAAAATTTATAATACCTGACGCCCATGGCTGCAAGCAAACATTCTTGCAAAACCAGGCAGGCGCTGCAACTCACTGATTTTACAATTCTTTCTTTTTTTAGATGCACGCTGTCGGTGAATGAACCACACTTCTGTAGTCCAGGGAAAGGCTAGTGGCCGCGAGCGACGAAGATGATCTCCGATTTGCATAAGAACGCGTTGCAGCCCACAAAGACTCCTCTGTGCTTGCAACCTCTGGAAGTCTGGTTTCTGTTACGGATCTCTTCAATTCCCCGGTGCACTGCTGCGGAGACTATAGAGAGCCCGTTACAAGCACAACATCGTTTACACAGCAGGACCGCCCCTTCCAGACAGACACGTAGCCTGGGGGAGGGCTAAGGGAGAAATCCTACAAATATCTAATTTAAATAGTGTATAGTGGTAATTAATTTTATTTCCTTAGTAGGATTAAACATTAAAAAAAGTTTATTGTATAATAGAGGAACCAGGTTCTATTTTTATATTCTACCATTTAATCCGAAGAATAAATGGATCCACCGCTCTCAAAATATATACATAGTCTCTTTGTGAGAGGTCACACAATATAAACTTTATGAGTAAAATTTGGCCCTAACTTTTAAAGCCTTTCTTTAACGGAATGTGTAAAAGTTAGTAACATAGTACAATAACTATGAATTTCAGTACACTAACTACAAAATGTAAGAAAAATAAAAGAAAAACACTTGTGTTGGATATTCACTCATATGGTGGATCGAGTAGCAATGTCTCTCCAATTATATAATAATAATAATAAAAATAAATTTGCATTAAAATTGGTTTAATTTTAATAACTTATAATAGTTATTATTGTAAAATGACAATTATAACCGTGGTAATAGTTATTGTCATTATTATTTCCACTAATCAAGCTTCATCAGTGGCCTGCCCTTCTAAAAATATTTCTGGCGACACCTGTGTTGATAAGGGATGAGGCCCTCCATAATAAAATCCTGGCTACGGGCCCGCTTCCAGAATATCTTCTGTGAATATTTTGTTCATTGTTTGGATGTGCATTACTAATCTGTTAAAGTCATCTTACTCCATTTCTCGCGGCCTCCCCGATGGCGCAGTGGTAGCGTCGTCGCCTTGTGATCAAGGGGTCCCGGGTTCCATACCCGGTGGAGGCACATAGTGGTTCGGATCCCACTTTAAACTGTAGGTCCAGTCCCGATTAGCCATACTGTGCACAAAGTGGACTTAAAACACCAGCTCAATCAATCTCTGGCAATAACATCAAAAGCAGTATCCTCTCACAAAGAGTTAGATGCCGACATCCATGGCGGAGTGGTTACCACAGAGCGCTACGACGCTAGGGTTTTCGGGTTCGAATCCCGGCCTAGGCATGGGTGTTCTTCGTGAGTGTCCCTTCACCAATTTCAACATATCATCACTCATTCTCAGCTTCGCGATTAGCCAAAAGTGGAAGAAAAGCGAAGTGAAATGAACTGTACAAAAAATAAAAATTTGCCGAGCAATAATTATGCATCCCATTATACATAACCGAATTCCTAGACTTTTGACGACAAATATATAATAATCCTTAAATGTAAGGAATTGCCGTAGCAGTTATATAAATGATCCTGGCCATGTGAAATAATATAAATCAATATACACGACGACAGGGGTTGATCAGGAATTTTCCACCTGGGGAGTGTAAATTCGTATTTAGGGGGTATAAGCAGGGTGCGAAATCCAAGGAGGGACAGGAGGGATTTACCCGCCACCAACAAGATTGCCCTAAAAATCCCCCACCGAAAATTTCCGGGGAGGGGGGGTTGTTATAAAAACGAAAGACAAGCAATTAGTTTTAACTTCAAATGCTCTTTACTAAGCATATTATCGCAAAACACACACTATCACTTTCAAGATACCATTAACAGATCTACACTAATAGCAATATATGCACAATAAAAGTAAAACTACAATGCAAGACAAATATAAGTAACAAATCTAAATGCTGATATTAAAAAAAAACAGCAAAAAGAAAACAAAATCTGTTTCATTTCAACTATAACATAATAAAACTATTTCAACTACATATTTTTATAATTTATTAACATCTTTAACCAGTTAGTAAAGGAATTAGTTTGTACTTTATAAAAAAATTGATATATATATAAAAGTAACAAATTAATTCCCTTTTATGTAAACCCTTCGTTGGTCACGGGAGAAATGTTACATCGATGGTCGCAGGACCATCAGAAAGTATCAGAATCCGGTTTTTTTAAAAATATGCCAAATTAATGGTCTAAAACGCCAAATCTTCAATTATTAGGATTAGATCTTTTCTTCCAACAATTGAGATTCTATAAAACTATAAAAAATTCTATAAAATTATAAAAAGGTACTCTTTGTTAATCGGGCATGGAACAGCATATCGGATTTGCGGTAAAAACTAGGTACGCATATAGCAACGCATGGACTCAGACAGGAAGGGGCTTCAACGAACCATCCCTAGCAGCTCCAAGATCTTACTAAGGCTGTGTCCAAAAGGTACAAAGTACGTACTTGAAGTACAGTCTTGACGGAAGTGACGTCACCTAGTGCAGTTCGAAAGCGCCAAGCAAACGAGTGTACAAGACCAGAGGACGCAGCACACGAGCAGTGCACACTTGCGATCGGTGCTTGCTTTTCATTTGTTAAAAAAATGGACGTCGGAAGTCAATCAGCTGGTAGTTGTAGTTCTTCCATTGTGTGGAAATGTAAGTAAACAAGTTTTTAAAATACTATGTAGTTTTATTTATTGGTTTTATTCATATATGCGTGGTTTCTTTCTTCTATAGTGAGAAGTGTTTAAAAGTGAGAAAACAATTTCTTTTTCCGCGATCGTAAACCATGTTGCGGAATGTGTGAAAATTAATTTGAAAGAGCAAATTTCTTTCATATTTCTATAATTAATAACGTGCTGTGTTATATAAACTGCACGCCGAGTCATGTTTGTGTTGTTCACGGAAAACAAGAGTGGCACATACAGTCGATGTTTGATAATTTTAGTTTCGAAGCAACTTTTGTTGCAATCCTCACTTGTGCTGGCGCTGCAGTCGAAGTGCAGTTCGAAAGCTTTCCGCTTCCAGGCTTCAAGACCGCACTGCGAGTATGCTCTCGAAGTATGCTCGCTTCAAGTATGGTCTAGCAGCTTTCGGACACAGCCTAACATTGAAAACAAAATCGTAGGGTAAAAGAGGAAGGTTGGAAACTCAGCTAGACAAAGGGAGTGAAAACAATCAATGATAAATAACGACGTTAAAATCACACCCCCGAAAGACCGTACGCAAGCAACGCAGGGTTAATAATAATGTATTTTTTTAAAAATATAGTGATTTATTTTACATTTAATAACATTATAAATATCTGTGTGTGTGTGTAGATTAAGATCTCTCTTCCCCCACCAGTCTTGAATGATTTAGCACCCTGGGTTCAAGGATACATTTAGAGCCAAAATGACCATAAACCGGACCTTTGTGAAAAAGTTTGAGGGGCGCTGACGAAATTTTGGGGCAATGTTACGGGGACAAGTGGATGGATCACTGCACTACGAGCCAGTGGCGGCGATCAGGGGGGCAAGGAGTGCAGTTGCCCCCCAACTTTTGGTACTATTGCTCCCGCACTATGCTATACCTTCTCTACCAAGGGAAAGTAAATTGTCCTCGCCCCCTAGTTTTGGAACCCAATCGCCGCCACTGACGAGCACATAATGCACGAAGAAGAGCAAACAAAATAACTTACTTCTCCAACATATCTTCAATTTACTAAACAATGATGCTGTATAGTAAAGTCAACATAAATTAGAAAAATATATTTTCGTTTCTCACGCAAGTCGCTGGTTTTCTCCAACCGTATACCTTGGGTTGTAAAATACGTACTTACAGGTAACAAGGAAGGAAGGAACTTTTTTTTTGTCTGCTGGGTCTGGCAACATTGCCGTCTGTCCTTGGAAGAGAAGAAGTAGCCCCCTCTTCTGGAACAAAAAACGGGCTCTCATTGGACAACACCGGCTGAGGAACGGAGGAATTTCACGTGGGGGAGTGCTGGGAATGCTCGCGGAATGAAATCATCCGTCATTACATTTAGGGCCTTTCGATCAGGCCGCAGGAAATGGTCGAATGCTTCACGATTCACCTTTTAATCTGCCCACTGCCGTCGAAAAGTTTAAAACAACATCCCGTAGCCCGCATCCTCTTTCTGTGGTATATGTAAATTGAATATATGACAATGATGTACACTTGTTACGTCAGTTGTTGGCGCAAATACGGACTTGATTATTATCTGATTACATGTGGAATACGCACGTGTGTAGGTGTAACATCACTAGGAAGCGGATTTTAAGTTGCAGCACCTTTCCAAAAAAATATAGCTGTTTTCATATCGATCGTTTGAAACATGTATTTTAGAACATGAAATCAAGTGAAATGAACACACTTTGTTGCACCTTTTCGTGAGATCAGCACATTTATCCCCTTTTTACTTCCTCTTCGATGCTTCAGTACCTTTTTCTTTCATGTATTGTTAAAAATTGAACAGAAAAATTAATGATTTTCACTCTCCTTGAGCAGCTACATAAAATCCTATAGTTGCATTTTGTAGAGCAGAACGAGAGCTATAAAATGGTATAATATAATCATTGCAGCCCCAATGGTTCCCAAGATAATACAGCAAAAACCCACGAGAGAAAAACACAAATTTCAACAAAACCCATTCGGAAGAACTACAGTTCTCTATGCGGTCTGCGCGCATTATATACAGAAGGCGCAGAAGAGAGCATTGAATACTGGCGCGACAGTTGCGTCAGTTCCTATATACACCTGATGTTTAAAGTAATCATTGTAACTGTATTGTTATCCATTACCGACTCCAGTTAATGTTAATAAAGACAATATGCTGGGATAGGAAAATCCTGACTCCAAACAAACAAACAAAAAAAAAAAAGCATTGAATAAAGGCATTTTATCAGCACCTATTTTTGCACCTTTTTTAAAAACATTTTCGGAACTTTTTTTTCCCCCCTTTCCAGACCATAATTTTGCACCTTAAAATCCTTTCTCTAATCATCACAGTGGGTTTCTGATTTGAATACATTAACATGGGCGTCCGGAAGGGGGGGCAGAGGGGGCCGTGCCCCCCCCCTGGAAAATGAAAGTCAACCAAAAATTATGTATTTCACACATATAATTTCATTTTAGCCACAACAATATGTGTTAATTATTGCATGAACACCATAAATTCAAATTTAAGCAATGTTTTTTTTAGGGAACAACACTATTTTTGGGGGAAATGTGCCTTGTTTGCCCCCGCCTGGAAAAAAATACCTTCCTTGCCCCCCCCCCCCCTGGAAAAAATCCTGCGGACATCCATGTACATTAACAAGAAATGTACAATACTGTGACTGAGTGGATTATTCAGGAAAAAATCACACTTTCCAGAATTCCAAACTGATATATCACCTTTCATTCTCTTTAGGTTTAAGGTGACGATGATGACAAGATGCATCCCTTATCCAATATTCGAGTTCTGGTCGAGCCTGCATTTTTCGCTGAAAATCTACGAAGAACTAATAAGCATCAATTCCGACTGTGAGAAAAATTTCCAGGTAAAACAAACCACGACACGTACTTCTACATGGGAGGTTGTGAGAAGGTTGTCAACAAGACATGTCCTCTAGTTCGACACGAGAGCCACTGTTTTTCAGTCCCACAGACAATGCGCTCTCAAAGTGGTCGTCCTTATCCTCCATAGCAGGTGCAGCAGGTCAACACGACCGACGCCTCCATGTTAAACATTCGGACTCAACCAAGGCTGGAGTTGCATCAGAAAATAACAGCAGTCTACATGGAGGTGCAGAGGCTCAGTCGAACGCTCCTGGAAATTGGCATGGATCATTTTGAGTAGAGGGAAGTAAAACTATTAAAAGGAAGGGACAAAATTAATTAAAATATAAAGCAGGGCTGAGCCGATATCGATGTATCGGTATTGGAAAGTATCGGTTGGAATTCTTCTACCGATACCAGCCGATACTTTTCCGGCATATTGGTCTTTCACGGGGTCCGCAAAAATGCCGCGCGTCACTTTTGCAGAGTCTAATTATCCTGTAAATTATGTAAAATTCTAATTTTCTTTTTACTTTTCACCAATTTTTCACGAAAAACTGTATTTTCTAAATACATAACATCTATTTTAATAAACTGATACTTGAAGAAGAATATTTACACACAATTATTGATCAATGTTTTAAACCAATTTTAATTATTGCAATTTTCAAGTATTGGTCGGTATCGGTGGGATTCGGTAAGAGTATAGGTATCGTTATCGGTTTAAAGTGTTTATAGCTCAGCCCTAATATAAAGAATATCATAACTTGTTTCGTGGGAGAGAGAAAATTATAGATATAAACAATTTAGAGGAAAAGAAAGAATGACTATTGTATAGGCGCACACCTCACAAGGAAAATACAAATAATGTAAATCAGGGATGTGGCGTGCATTTAAGAATTGTAAGCAATGCTTAGAAATAAAAAAAGATAATATCTACGACTCGCAATCCTACAGGGTGAAATTTAACGTATTCAAATGTTAATAAGCGTGGCTAGCTTTTGGTGCCTCGACGTATTCTCCGAAATCTCATCTTTACATTGATGTACGATACGCATCACAATTTTGTTCCATAACTGCTGGCATAATTCTTAAAGCTACCTCTTTCGATAAAAATATAGTGCTTTTGAATAGGCTAATACCACGTGACTACTTTGTTCGGACTCAATCTTGCAGCATGACTAGTATGGTCCATTACGCTGAGCTTATAGTGCTGTGTTCATTTCGACGACATCTTCATCACTGAACTGTTGGACTGAAGACTTGTTGATGGTAAAATTGTTTAGACAAAGACAAACCGAACATTATGCCAAAGAGATGACCAACTTCATCAATCCAACCCTCTTGACCGTGACAAAGCAGTGCAATCCCTACTTACAGAAACAATATTATGACACGATTCCCTGGTTGGGCGGTTACACTAAAATAGGAAATTCATTATTTTAAGTAGTTTAAGTAGCTGTGCAGTCATTGGTCAACGATGGGGCTATTTATTGCCAGGATTCCTTACAGTTTCGAGAAGTCATGCCACGCCACTGACTGCATCAAAAGCCCCTCTGGTGGTTCTTTGTCTCGGCGCAGAGTGCAGTTACCTCTGAGCCTGCTGACGCGTTTCATTAGGATCCTGCTCGCTCCACTCCGCACAAAAAGAGGCTGTTCCCATAAGGAAGGCCAGAAGAGTCGCCGAACGCATCATTACGTCGAGCACGTATTCTCCACGACTGCTGCAAGCTTTTTCTTTCGTCGTGGCGCTGACCGGAAATCTGCACAAACATCCCGGTAACGTGATTTCACATGGCAACGAATGTGTAAATTTTTTAAATATATTTTTGGCCATTCTCTTCCAGAATTAGCATCATGTTTCTGCTAATAAAATTAAGTGTGTTTCCCTCAGTGCTTGAAGGGGAAATTGCTAGCAGGGGAGATGTTTGATTCAGCCTTGCGGCTAGCGGGGATGCTCCTATCCTTTAACATGACGATATTGAGACAGCTGGGGGCAAAAGCCTTGATGAAATTTCAATCAGAGAAAGAAGGACCTAATTTCATCGTATTGTTTTATTGCATTGATGAATATCAAACAGGGGCGTACATCCTTTATGTCCACACCCGCCAAAAATCACTGTAGGTATTAGAAGAATTTACATGTTCTTTCCCCTTCCCATATTTCCCCAGTCTTTGGTTCTGAGACTATTTTACATGCATATATGCGTGCTCTCGTACAGCAGATTCAAAACAACTATACATAATACATTGATTTCCAACAGTGACGGCGATTGGGAGGGAGGGAGGCAGCCCCCATACTTTTTGTCACTTTGTGCACCCTCACTATGGTATCTTAAAGTCTACAAAGAAAAAGTAAACTGACCCTGCCCCCTGCCCAATATGTTTTGCGAAAATTTTGCTAGCTGGAGGGATTCACCCCCCTGCATTCAGAGGTTCTGTTCTACTAGGATTGAACTAAACTCTGTGATGCAACAGTATTTGAGGACCAGTGTCTGCAAAGTGAGTTTTCACTGTGTCGGCCCATCTAATCCCATCGCCGCCGTGTTCTAGTACAGTCAGGAGAAAATTTTCTTGTGCAATCATTAAAAATCATTTACACCTTTCAGTGAAAGACAATACAAGTTTCATCCTCTTTTATGCACAGTAAGGCTAAGCGGAACTGGACCTACAGTTGAAGATGGGATCCAAACCATTATGTGCCTTTACAGGATATCGAACCCAGGACTCTTTGAATGATTATAAGGTGACGACGTTACTACTACGCTACCGGGGAGGCCGAAAGACACCTACAGATATCCATAAAAATCCAGAGATTGCATTTCAGTAAAGAATGTTCCATTTGGATTTCGGCGTGTTTCAATAATTTTACAATGCACGTACACTAACGCGTCTCTATCATTACTATTGCAATTCGCTCCTTCATACAGCATTTTTGTTCAAGGCACACTTACACAGGCATTATTCAATTGTTTCTAAGCAGTACATTATATTATTTTTTCTTTTTGTTATTAGTGCATAATTTGTCTTAGTGAATGTGAAAACTTTTCTAATGTATTTTACAAATCGTTAAAATGAATGCATCACAATTGCGATGTATAAATTACAGAGACCTGTAGGAAGGCCAAGAGGAAGATGGATTGGATTGGATTGATTTAGTGTTTTAAGTCCACTTTATGCACAGTAAGGCTAATCGGGACTGGACCTACAGTTTAAAGTGGGATCCGAACCACTTGTGCCTCCACCGGGTATCGAACCCGGGACCCCTTGATTACAAGGCAGGAAGATGGAGGGATAACGTTGAGATGGACCTAATGGAAATCGGTAAGAATGGAAAAGATTGGATTGATCTTACCCAGGATAGGGACAGATGAAAGAAGGCTTGTGTTGCTGCAGAAATAAACCTTCGGGTTTAAGAAGGCTAGAGAGTAAGTAAGTAAATTACAGTCCTAGTACACTCAAAATCGAATGAAACGTCCCCCCTTACGGTTATGCAACCCGGAATTTTATATCATCTAGTTTCGCCAGGAATATCAGCTCGCGAGAAGCGTAGTGTTTCCAACTCTTGAATCTAGCCACAGATTCACGCGACCGGGTGGAGATCTTGCTTTCCTCTTGATTTGATTTTAACGGACAAGAAGTTTATTTTGAGAATGTCTCTGGTAATAATAACAAGTATTATTAACATTTATGCTTGAGTTTTTTATTATTCTTTTACCACTTCCGAACGAATATGTGAAGATTTTTTTTTCATTTTGCAATAACGCTTTCGGCATTTTTCCTTCAGAGTTATTCTTTTTGTTTTTAAATTTTTGGTGACATCTGATTTGGAAAAAGTTCCACGAAGTTTGTTTTAAGTGTAAATGCATCTGGACATACAGTGTAGAGTGGGATTCGAACAACAAATATGAGCTTCCGTCGCGAATCGAACCAGCGCTCTTTTCATTGTTTTCTTTCCACTTTTATTAAAATTTGCTTCCTTCAGCCTACTTCCGATTGTCGCATATTTCAATTCGTATTCCCGTTTTTTTTTTCATTTGCATTGTTCGAGCAGTGATAACTTTCTCTCTTAATCTGGTTATTCGAATACTTTTATACTTATTTTTTTTTTTTTCCTTTTCTCGATTTTCCCTTCGCACTCATTACAGATTTTGGTATCGCGCTTTTCCATATTTTCAGTAATTTAATTCTTTGACTATTTTTAATTTGCCCTTAGTCCGAATCAAGAAAATATGTTGGGAAATGTTTCCCGTGTAAATCTTATTGTATGGTGGTGTAAAATTGATGCCAGCTTTTTCTTGCGATAAGGGTTTTGAAAGTGCAAGGGTCTCATTTATTAACCATGGTGGGAAGGGGAGGGGGCGGAGGGGTGCCAGAAACCTTCCAGTCGGAATATGCCTGAAACGAAAAGTATAGATCGACCAAAACGAAAAAAATCCTTGCGACGAAAAGTACCCGCGCAGATCTCCCTTCTTCCCTTCAGTTCGGGCCATAAGGAAGCATGGTCCACTCTCCCCCGCCCCTCCTCGCGGGAGTACGGTGCACAGGAGTCGTGGGTCTGCGCAGGTTGTTTTGCTTGTGGTTCCACTCTTCCATCAGCAGGTGCGTGCTGAAAAGGCTATGCTATCTGCGAGTGAGGGGGAGGGGGTGACGAGCAACACTGCCACAGCGAGTCGCTGTAAATGATTTCATTGTCTGTGTTGGGTGAAACCGGTTCTTGGTGCTCCTACACTTTTCCGATACATTTCTGCCAGCCTTTCTAGCGAAGCGAGGTCATATGTTCCACATTCGAACTCTGGTCAGGCATGAATGTATCACTGAGTTTGTCCCGCCACAATTTTATAAATTGATAATTCATTCGTATTATCGCGATTAACTCAAGAGGCAGAAGAGTGATGTAAAATAACCGAAATAGAAATTGATGCATTTGTGCCTGGTGCTAGTGTAACGACGAAGTTAACTCTTTATAAATGATGCAATAGGTAGCCCTTGCGCTCAAATACACTTATACCTTGCCACAAAAAATCTAACTTATCGCTGATCTCTTACTACATTTGGAATACAGCCAAGAGCGATGTAAAGCAATGCAATTACATTGTGAATGTTTCACATCCTATAGTCTTTCTTTTTCTCGTAGCGGGGGCGGGGGTTCATTCATTACAAATATCTAGGAATGGATTTAGCAGCAATCCGTGATATATTTAAATATCATAACATGCTGCGTAGCCAGGGTTCTTGGGTCCTAGCCTCTGATAATGAGTTTTTCTTTTTCGTTGTTTCTTCAATCTTCATCAATTTCCCTGAAGCATCATTCATCCTCTGTCGCCATTGGCTATATGTAAAAATTGACATAAAATTAGTAAATTTTGAAAAGAAAACACAAGGATCTGCTTTTCTCATAGCTCGCCAAACATGCACATTTCTGTATTTTATGCTTTCAGCGCTATCATTATTCTTGGCAGGCAATGGAATTGAAGCAACTCTCACAACTAACGTAAACTACATATCACTCAGGCATGACAATTCTCGCGGGCAAAGTGGATTTCTTTGGCACATGGTAGCGCAATAACTATCTTCTGGCCTAGATTTAAATCCGTACTTTTTATTCCAGTTGAGTGATTGACTGACAATTTTGCCATTGAAGGTTTGGGTTGTATTTGGGTTATACGTATTGTGTTTTTGGTGCGCTAGGAAAAAGCAATCCCAAAGGTTCGCACTGAACAGAAAATTGTGTGCTTTTCCTCTCTCTCTCTCTCTCTCTCTCTCTCTCTTCCAACTCCGTCCCTCTCTCTCACCCCAAGTCCCCACTATTTAGGTAAACTGTTGTTAGAAACATATTTTCCGAAGAATATCCACATTGAAAATAATATTCCCCAATTGTTTTGATAGGGCATTTCTATTGCTCCGAACGAATTATCTCCGTAAGAGGACTAGGGCCTCCCCTATGGCGCAATCGTAGAGTCGTCACCTTTAATCAAGGGGTCCCGGGTTCGATACCCGGTGGAGGAACATAGTGGTTCGGAACCCACTATAAACTGTAGGTCCAGTCCCAATTAGCCTTTCTGTGCATAAAGTGGACTTAAAAAAACATCAATTCAATTCAATTCAATTGAATTATCTTATCAATATTTTTAAATCTGCATGCACCTGCTTAATTTAATAGATTATACATTTATATTCATTGCGGGCAGAAATGTGCGAGAAAACAATGCATTTTTTTCAGGGAATGCAAGAGTCAATAATAATGTATATTTTACGGTATATACTTTTTTATATTGCATTGATTCAATAGTATCCTTATTTCCTAAAGCAAGCGTGAGTTTCTTTGCACACACCACGCAGGCCCTGCTTGACGTAAATCTCAGATGCAGTAACTTCACGGTTGCCTTTTGCCACCACGCTTTGGCTTTAATTCAAGCCGCGGTGGGTGCTTCGTTCGAGATCCTGCAGCAGTTTTACTCGTATCTATGCCTTGAGCATGCCACTTGCAACGGAACCAATAAAATGAAACTTTCTGCACCGGAATGGGCGTGAAACTCTACATGCACCAATGACGTGATGTTTTCAAGAGGCATGTGCCACGTGCAGCATGTCCCTTCGGTCCGAATGTTCCTTCACGATATAATTTCATCATGCCTTACTTTCGGAATTTACAAGAGAGAAGATAGTCCGCATGTTCTTGTGCGGCGGATCTGCTGCACTACAGATTGCTACGACCCTTGGTGTGGACGATTCATGCGTCAGGCGTTGGATTCGGTGTTAAGAGGAAGAAGGTGACCAAGGAATGAAGTGAAGACCCAACAAAGGCCGGCCGTGGAAGGCAACCAGGGAAGAAGATGCAGGCATCATTGAGATGAGCGAGGGCAATCCCTTCATGGCTACAACGAAGATTCGCCAAGAGTTGAAACTGGAGTGCCATGCTGCAACAGTTCGGCACCGTCGAGCGGCAAAGAATGAAGCAATGACGCATTTCCATCACGAAGCACGGATCAGTTTTCTTTACAATATTTACCAGCCCCTCAAGAATTTTGGCAGAACGTAATTTTGAGCGACAAAAAAGTATTTTCGTCTGACGAAAATGGTCAGGTTTATGTTTGGAGGCGCGACAACACTCGCTACGGCCCCGAGAACATTTCTACCCATTCTAGGAGTGGCAGGATATCCGTGGCGGTGTGGGGATGGATCAGTTCGTCTGGAGTAGGTGGATTGGTGGAAGTGTCCTCGAGAATGAATTCGCAGGAATACATCGCAGTGCTGGAAAACCACACGCTTCCCAGCGTGCGAGAGACACACCTTGAAGATGAGATTTCGCACGTGACTTTCGATCAAGACAACAGCAGCGTCCATACATCGAAAGCGAACACCACCTGGTTTAATCAGCACCCAGGAATTTCAAGAGTAGATTGGCCAGCGAAGTCTCCCAATCGAAAACATTTTCACGTGTTTGATGTTTGGGAGAGTTTAAGGAGAAGACCAAACATCTGCTCGTGGAATCCTTGCCTCGTCGACTAGATGCAGTGCTTGAATCCAACGGCGGGTGGACACAGTATTGAAACCCCGCACGGTTTAACCGATGTTCTTTGCTACATCCCAGAACAAAACTAATTACACACATCTCCATATGCAACTTATGTTTCCAATTCTTTTTTATTGATACCTTGGTGCTCATGGTTACTTTTTCACACACCTGCACCATTATATTATATTCTATAATATTAATATTCACATTATTGACAGATATGATTCACATAAAATTCAAATGCGCAGCACACATGCACCCATCCCTAACACTTAACTATTAGTTACATTACACCTATCACGTTGTCACAGTTCTAAATCAGTGGTGCCCAGGGGGAGCGGCATTATGGCGCAGACTGTGATGGAAATTTGACTGAGTAAACAGGGAACAAGTTCAATTACGTTATCAATTAGCCATTGCTGTTATACAAATAGTAATTTGTAGATTGTCAGGGGAATTGTTACGGGTAATAAGTAATATTGGTGGGGGGGGGGCGATATCCAACTCTTACATATTAGGCCTTAGATTGATAGGGAAATTATGGTGGGCGATTAATGAAGTTAGTGGGATTTTCAGGTAGCTGGATTGATAATTATTTTGGGGGCAGGGAATCTCAACTCTTGTGTATTACTATTACGTCTTAGATTGCTTTTTTGGAGGGAGCAATATCAACAGGAAGTCTAAAATTGGCTTGGAAATTTGGTTGGGAAGATTGAGTATTAAATTTGAGGTGGAGGAGAGGTGAATAAAGTTTTGATAAAGTGTTATGTCTTAGATTGTGAAGGGACTCGAACCCGGAACATTCGGTGTCTGGATCGTTAGTCCATCACTAACTGCGCTTGGCCGCAGAGAAGGTTCTCTTTGGTGGCCAAGCGCGTTAAATGGTCCACTTCCGATACCACGAAATTTCCGGGTTCGAGTCACGGCTTCAGTATTGGTATCATGGTGTCAATTTAATCTAATCGTCACTCATCCTCATTAGCCGAAAGTGGCAGAAGAGCGACTTAAAATAACAAAGAGGTACAAAAACAACTTTAACCCTCTAGTAATTTCTGATCAATAGATGCGTATTAGCTTTGATTGTTGACACTTTAATGATAAGCTTACGATTATTATTGTTAATATGGATTGCCATCCATCAACAGATGGACGGACCAATCGATCATTTAATTCATGACGTTTTTTTGGTATTTGTTGTCCCTTCGGATCAGCTTCGAAACCTAAGGAAATGATTAGATGTCTGTCTGAAGTTAGTGACAATGGTTCTTTAATTTTCCGTCGCTCTTTCAGCCGGCGCGGGAACCACCTTTATGGCAGTGATCCTCTGTTGCCGCGTTTACCTACGAAGGAACTCGTGGCCAAACAACGAATTAGGTCTACCGCTTAGGCAAGAAGCGGCAACTTCACAAAGCCCTCTTCTCCGAAGCAGCCAGCCGGGAAACAGAATTTTGTCAAAATAACCCTTCTGCTCTGTGAATGAACACCGGTTCTAACAGCGTTTCTATACTTAATTGGACATTATCCATTGTTTTTCTTTTTGATTGACTATATATTCTATCTATATATTTCGAGACATATCAAGAGATCACCTCTTCTCTCATCTTCAGGCGATCAATTTTTGCTATGTCTGTAGTGTGATTGGAACAATGACAGTCCGTGATTTTTTCCAAATCCGGTCCGCTAAGCAACCAGTCTTAGATGCCCATTCGAAATCGACAGCTATAGAGCAAAATATGTTTGAAGTGAAGAGTCTTATTGAATGAAACATAGCTCGACTCACCCTCACATTTGATTTTTTTTAGATAACTTGCTTGCACTTCGTATAGAAAGCACCACGAGACTGAAAATTCACACTATTTGTCATGGCAAACAGACCTTATTCCAGCTTCGCTGAAAGTTCGATGTAGTTGTCAGTCATTAAGTTCAACGCTCTCTGCGCGTGTGTTGTGATGGGTTACCGTGTTCCAATTTTGTTTTAATTCCATTTCATGCTCAAAAAGGCTACCCGAAGTGGGACCTACAGTTGAAAGTGGGATCCGAACCACTAGGCAGTTGTGTCTCCACCAGGAATCGAACCTGGGACTCCGTGATTATAGGGGGTTAACGCGTTCATGGCTTTACAGTTTCGTGAATTCAAGGAAGCCAAGGTGAGAAAAATGTGAAGAACTATCTTCTACACGGAGCTAACTGTGTGTATGTATGTAAAACTTTCTAGCACATCCATTTTCCTACCTTCATTTTATCATCATTACGTTGAATTTTGCACCAGTGATTTTTCACTACGTTCTAGGTCACGTCACTTTGAGTCGTAAAGTATTGTCTGTAATTCAGTTTTAGTATAGTTTGTAGCCTCTCACCCAAAAATTTTTAAGGTGGGAGAAGGGAGGGGGGAAAATAGTGCGAGTTCAATTGAGAATACGAAAATAGAGCGGAATGATTATATTGCTACAATATCTTCAGGAAAGTAAAGCGTAAAATTGAATTATGCCTCTGAGTGAGTCCTTGATATTGTTTATGTTTGAAGGTAATATATTAAACATGACTATCAGCATAACCGGACGCATATAATGAGATTATTTATTAGTGTTACCAGACTAAAGGTGTGGAGTGCGGCCTGTTGCCTCGTTCATTACGGAATTCGACATGTAAAAATTGATCAGCTCTTATTGCTAGTAACCATTATAGGCTTAGACCAAATTCTGGCGTTTATATTTCAATTCACTTCCTCAACAAATCCTTTCTCGATTGACTAGATTTTAAGCGGAGCGTCATTCAGTTGTTTGTGAGTGTTCTTTTTGCAGAAGCAACAGCAGCTCGCTCGCACACACAGTGCCCCGCCCACTCGACGAGACGCGTGGTCTGTGCAGTGCAGAACAATGACAGTGTTGCCTCTCTATTCGATCTTTGTATTCTCTTTTGCCTGCCACTACACACACATTTCAGACAATTCTTCCCATACAACAAATGGAAAAGCAATCAGGCAACTGTTAAATGGCTCTTTTCTAGATTTTCTATTAACACTTTCCACGGCCAAGATATGTTAACTTGGTTCTGTTTCGTATTCCCACAATTTAGCTTCGTGCAGTAGGGCTTTATATTGCAAGCTAAAAAAAACAACGTAGGCAGGTATTTTAACATTTTAATTTTCATCCTTTTCATGATTGTGTGAAAGAATATGGTGGAAAAATACACTACTTGGGACAATATCACTAATAATAATTGGCCGCCGCTGTGCCCGAGCGTGGTAAGCCGTCGGCTTTTGATCTCGCTGCCGAAATTCCCGGGTTCGAGTCCCGGCCTGGGTATGATTGTTTATGAGTGTTCCTTCATGAATTTTATCATACACTAATCCTCATCGTTGCGACTAGCCAAAAGTAAAGTAAAAAAAGAGAAATATATTAGTAATAATAAAAATATGAATCTAGCTCCCCATGGTTCCTTTATGACTGTCCTTTTATCAATTCCATCGAGTCATCATTCATCCTCATTGTTGCGATTAGCCAATAAATGGTAGAGAAGCTGCGAAAAATAAGATGTAAAATAATAACAGAATTTTCTCCACAGAAGGAAAAATAAATGCTCCAGAAAACATGCAATACAGGAAAAGAGTGTCCTGTAATGTGAGTCTGTAAACCAAATGTAAATCACGAATGAAGAAGTTACGTGAAGGTTTCGTCTTCTACGAAGCAATACAGGCTTGGATGGCGTAGTGGTAGCGTCGACGCCTTGTAATCAAGGGGTCCCGGTGGAGGCACAAAGTGGTTCGGATCCCACTTTAAACTGTAGGTCCAGTCCCGATTAGTCATACTGTTCATTGTGGACTTAAAACACCAAATCAACAGCCAACCAACCAATACGGGGTTGGAAACACTACGGTTATAGGTTTGGAAACACTGCTCCTCTCGGGAACTACTCTACCAGGCGAAACTAGACGATATAAAATACCGGGTTGCATAACCGTAAGGGAGGCTTTTCTTTCGAATTCCTCTGTACATTCGTTGACAGTATAATAGTGGAAAACTGGCTTTAGGATAACCACTCTTCGGTACAAAAGCAATTGACGTACTTCAGAGAAGCTAAGTTCTAGCTGAAGAGGGGTTTGTGTTCGGTGGTGACCCACGATCTCACCATCCAAGATTGCCGATTCGAGGACCCCAGCACGAGGATGAGTGCTCCATTTGCGAGTACCCCTTCATCAGCTTCATCATCATTCATCGTTACGATTCACCTAAATATAGAAGAAAGGAACGTAAAGCAAGGAAAATTCTGACCCAGGAAAGAATCGCTTATGCTGCCATGTCAACACGACTTCTGAACCAAACCTTGATAAGGGCGAGACGGACATCGCCTGTTATAGGTCATTCCACATGTTGTTTGCCTTCATTTGTTTGTATCCAGTTGCCAGAGAAGACTTTGACAACGCATTGTATTTGTTCAATACGACCCGATAAGAGAACTGACGGAGGCTGTTCGGTGCCTGGGACTGCGTGCTCTTTCAGTCGCAAATAATGGAACAGCGTCATATATCGTGGATCTACGAATCGAGATTGTTTTCCGCTTGCGTTTCCAAAAAGCCAAAAACTCTAATGACTAAAAACTAGTTGTGGGACAACTGACAAGGGCTGCCAGGAGGCTTGGCACTGGGTGACGCTTTGTCAGCATCGGAACCCATCGCCGTTGTTAGGATTTGTATTTCTCCTGGTTTACGTCTGTCTCTGTTACGTCTGTCTCTGTAGGATGCATGGGCGTTGCCACAAATTTTTGCAGATGGGGTCGGGCTAATGATAAAAGTTGAATAGTAGATAAATAATAACTATTATAGTAGTGGTATTTATACTACGGACAGCGCCGGAAAGTATGAACCCCCCTCAAGCAGATTTGGCTACACTTAAAACAAGCTCAACATGAGCATATGAGTTTTTTGCTCAAGTGTGGAACCCTGTCTAATTCAAGATTTTTGTAAAAAATGCCCTCGGGAATTTTTCGGAAAGTATGAACCCCCTCAGAAAGTATGAACCCCCTCAGATACCCATACCCATACACACCCACCTATACACACCCACACCCACCCACACCCACCCACACATATTTACTTCCGGTCCACTTCCGGTCCACTTCCGGTCTACTTCCGGTCTACTTCCGGTCCACTTCCGGTTTGCCTACTTCCGGTCCAGCACAGCTCTGTTAGAGATAGGGATATTGAGTATAGATTTAATTATATTATTATTGAAACATCTAGAAATTATTCTTCAAACAAATCTCATCTAACAATTCCATAACAGTTCCATGCTCAGCTCTGTGTCTGTGCAAGGATTTGTACCTACAGCACAGCTCTGTTAGAGACAGAGCATATAGGTATAAATATTATTTTATTTAATTCTTCACATTTATATCCATAACATCTCTGTGTCTGTGGTACAGCACAGCTCTGTTAGAGATAGGGATATTGAGTATCTAGAAATTATTCTTCACAAACAAATCTCATCTAACTATTCCATGCTCAGCTCTGTGTCTGTGTGGGGATTTGTACCTAATAACATCAAAACAACACAGCTCTGTTAGTTCAATTCTTCACATCCATATCCATAACATCCATAACAGTTCCATGCTCAGCTCTGTGTCTATGTAGAGCAGGGATATTATATAAATTTAAAAATTATTTTATTCTTCACAAACAAATCTCATCTAACAATTCCATAACAGTTCTATGCTCAGCTCTGTGTCTCTGTGTCTGTGTGGGGATTTGAGTTTATTCAATTCTTTACATCCATATCCATAACATCTCTGTGTAATTCCATAACAGTCCCATGCTCAGCTCTGTGTCTATGTAGAGCAGGGATATTAAGTATAAATTTAAAAATTATTTTATTCTTCTCATCTAACAATTCCATAACACTTCCATGCTCAGCTCTGTGTCTGTGTGGGATTTGTATAGCAACATAGCTTTGTTAGAGTTCATTCAATTCTTCACCTCCATATCAATTCTTCACATCTAACAATTCCCATAACAGTTTCATGCTCAGCAAGGCTCTGTGTCTGTGTAGATAGGGATATTAATATTTCATTCCTTCATAACAGTTCCTGTGTCTGTGTGGGATTTGTACAGAACACAGCTCTGAGATAGTGACTAACAGTTAGGGTATACTTAATTCTTCACATCTAACAATTCCTCATCCCTATGCCATGACAGTTTCAACTCTGTATTTGTGTGGGATTTAAAGCTTGTCCAAGATATTGTAGTAAAAAAATTCTCCCAATAAATTCAACATGTTTGTGTAAAGAAATAATTGTGCATAGCAAAAAATCTCAGCATGGCCCTGTGTCTGTGTGAGATTTGAGGCTTGTTCCCGGTATAGGTAGATTTGAAGCTTGTAGAAATATCAACAAGGCTCTGTGTTTTTGAGATTTGAAACCTTGTTCCCAATCTTCCAGTACAGCTCTGTGTCTGTATATAAGAGCAGTACAGCTCTGTGAGAATTTTCAGCAAAAATCAATTCTTTACATCGGTGTGTGCCTATTAATATCAGCAAGGATTTGTACCTAATTACAGTAGCACAGGGGGGGGATAATAAGTATAGACTATTGATATATATAGCTATTATTGAGTATAGAATTATTATATCTTCTTTATAAATTTTGTGCGGGGATTTGTACTTAATAACATCAGTATAGCACAGCTCTGTTAGAGTATATATTTATATTATTATTGAAACATCTAGAAATTATTCTTCCTAACAAATCTCATCTAACAATTCCATAACAATTCCATGCTCAGCTCTGTGTCTGTGCGGGGATTTGTACCTAATAACATCAGTACAGCACAGCTCTGTTAGAGATAGGGGATATTAAGTATAAATTTAAAAATTATTTCATTCTTCACAAACAAATCTCATCTAAATTCCATAACAGTTCCATGCTCAGCTCTGTGTCTGTGTGAGGCAAGCACAGCTCTGTTAATTACATTTTATTCTCATCTAACAATTCCATAACACTTCCATGCTCAGCTCTGTCTGTGCGGGGATTTGTACAGCAACATAGCTTTGTTAGAGACAGATGGGTATAAATATTATTTCATTCAATTCTTCACCTCCATATCTATAATAGCTCTGTGTAATTCCATAACAGTTCCATGCTCAGCTCTGTGTCTGTGTGAGGCAAGCACAGCTCTGTTAAAGATAGGGATATTATATAAATTTAAAAATTATTTCATTCTTCACAAACAAATCTCATCTAACAGTTCCATAACAGTTCCATGCTCAGCTTGTATCTGTGTGGGATTTGTACAGCAACATTAGAGACAGAGTAGATGGGTATAAATATTATTTGATTCAATTCTTCACCTCCATATCCATAACAGCTCTGTGTTTATAATCTAACAATTCCCATAACAGTTTCATGCTCAGCAAGGCTCTGTGTCTGTGTAGTTTCATAACAGTTCCTGTGTCTGTGTGGGATTTGTACAGAGCACAGCTCTGAGATAGGGACTAACAGTTAGGTTATAATTAATTCTTCACATCTAACAACTATAACAATTCCTCCTATCTATTGAGTGTCTAGATGTTATTTCATCCCCATGCCATGACAGTTTCAACTCTGTATTTGTGTGGGATTTAAAGCTTGTCCAATTCTTCACATCTCCCAATGTGTGGCATGAAATTGTGTTTTTTGCCAAAAAAAATCTCAGCATGGCCCTGTGTCTGTGTGAGATTTGAGGCCTGTTCCCGGTATAGGTAGATTTGAAATAGGATCTGTGCCTCCCGGCTTGAGAAGAAAGGGACTATGCACATTGTTTTGAGGTGGGATCTGAATCTCAGCAAAAGCCCTAATCACAGCGGAGCTGTGTCAGGGATCATAATTGATAGGATATAATTGTATTCAGAACAAACCCCCCTATAAGATATGATAACTTTCAAGCTCTGCTGTTACAAACACTCCCCTGTATACATACTGGGCTATCACTATAATAATATTTGCCACATGTTCTGTGATTATATGTAATCTTGTAATAATTATTCCTGTCGGTGATAAAAACATTGTTCAATTCTAACTAGTTCAATTCTTCACAATTCCATAACAGTTCCATGCTCAGCTATCAGATAGGGATATTAAGTATAAATTTAAAAATTATTTAATTCTTCACAAACAAATCTCATCTAACAATTTCATAACAGTTCCATGCACAGCTCTGTGTCTGTGTGAGGCAAGCACAGCTCTGTTAATAAATTTCATTCTTTCCAATTGTATAATTGAGCATAGCAAAAAATCTCAGCATGGCCCTGTGTCTGTGTTTGAGGCCTGTTCCCGGTATGGGTAGGTACAAATCTGGCAATCACATAGGATCTGTGCCTCCCGGCTTGAGATATGCATATTGTTTTGAAACCCCACTGGGTGGGATCTGAATCTCAGCAAAAGCCCTAATAAAATATAATTTGGATGTGTTTCTGTATTTTTCAAGCTCTGCTGTTACAAACACTTCCCTGTATACACACTCTGCAACATATGGGCCATCACTATAATAATATTTGCAACATGTTCTGTGATCTGTAATCTTGTAATAATTATTCCTGTCGGCGATACAAACATTGTCACAAATTTCCTGTCTTGAGGAAATATCAACAAGGCTTATTCTTCACAAACAAATCTCATCTAACAATTCCATAACAATTCCATGCTCAGCTCTGTGTCTGTGCGAGGAGGATTTGTACCTAATAACATTAGTACAGCACAGCAGCTCTGTTAGAGATAGAGATGATTTAATTATATTATTATTGAAACATCTAGAAATTATTCTTCACAAACAAATCTCATCTAACAATTCCATAACAATTCCATGCTCAGCTCTGTGTCTGTGCGGGGATTTGTACCTAATAACATCAGTACAGCACAGCTGCTCTGTTAGAGACAGAGCAAATAGGTATAAATATTATTTTATTTAATTCTTCATAACATCTCTGTGTCTGTGTGAGGCAAGCACAGCTCTGTTAGAGATAGGGATATTGAGTATTGAAAATCTAGAAATTATTTCATTCTTCACAAACAAATCTCATCTAACAATTCCATGCTCAGCTCTGTGTCTGTGCGGGGATTTGTACCTAATATCAGTACAGCACAGCTCTGTTAGAGATATTTAATTCTTCATATTTATATCCATAACATCTCTGTGTCTGTGTGTCAGTACAGCACAGCTCTGTTAGAGATAGGGATATTGAGTATAGATTTAATTATATTATTATTGAAACATCTAGAAATTATTTCATTCTTCACAAACAAATCTCATCTAAATTCCATAACAGTTCCATGCTCAGCTCTGTGTCTGTGTGAGGCAAGCACAGCTCTGTTAAAGATCTTCACAAACAAATCTCATCTAACAATTCCATAACAGTTCCATGCTCAGCTCTGTGTCTGTGTGGGGATTTGTACCTAATAACATCAAAACAACACAGCTCTGTTAGAGACAGAATATTCAATTCTTCACATCCATATCCATAACATCTGTGTGTAATTCCATAACAGTTCCATGCTCAACTCTGTGTCTATGTAGAGCAAAACTGTTAGAGATAGGGATATTAAGTATAAATTTAAAAATTATTTCATTCTTCACAAACAAATCTCATCTAACAGTTCCATAACAGTTCCATGCTCAGCTCTGTGTCTGTGTGAGGCAAGCACAGCTCTGTTACATGATAGGAATATTAAGTATAGATTTAAATTTTATTCTTCACAAACAAATCTCATCTAACAGTTCCATGCTCAGCTCTGTGTCTGTGTGAGGCAAGCACAGCTCTGTTAAAGATAGGGATATTATATAAATTTAAAAATTATTTCATTCTTCACAAACAAATCTCATCTAACAGTTCCATAACAGTTCCATGCTCAGCTGTGTGTCTGTGTGGGATTTGTACAGCAACATAGCTTTGTTAGAGACAGAGTAGATGGGTATAAATATTATTTCTTTCAATTCTTCACCTCAATATCCATAACAGCTCTTTGAAATTTATTCTTCACATCTAACAATTCCCATAACAGTTTCATGCTCAGCTGTGTGTCTGTGTGGGATTTGTACAGCAACATAGCTTTGTTAGAGACAGAGTAGATGGGTATAAATATTATTTCATTCAATTCTTCACCTCCATATCCATAACAACTCTGTGAAATTTATTCTTCACATCTAGCAATTCCCATAAGAGTTTCATGCTCAGCAAGGCTCTGTGTCTGTGTAGATAGTGATATTAATATTTCATTCCTTCATAACATTTTCTGTGTCTGTGTGGGATTTGTACAGAGCACAGCTCTGAGATAGGGTCTAACAGTTAGGGTATAATTAATTCTTCACATCTATTGAGTGTTTAGATGTTATCTCATCCCTATGCCATGACAGTTTCAATTCTGTATTTGTATGGAATTTAAAACTTGTCTGAAAAGTGGCAATCAATGTCTATTGTTTCTATATAAACGTTTCAACATATGTAGAAACTCTGTCTCTAATTTAAAACTTGTCTGAAAAGTGGCAATCAATGCTTATTGTTTCTATATAAACGTTTCAACATATGTTCAACATATGTTGAAACGTTTATATAGAAACAATAAGCATTGATTGCCACTTTTCAGACAAGTTTTAAATTAGAGACAGAGTTTCTACATATGTTGAAACGTTTATATAGAAACAATAGACATTGATTGCCACTTTTCAGACAAGTTTTAAATTCCATACAAATACAGAATTGAAACTGTCATGGCATAGGGATGAGATAACATCTAAACACTCAATAGATGTGAAGAATTAATTATACCCTAACTGTTAGACCCTATCTCAGAGCTGTGCTCTGTACAAATCCCACACAGACACAGAAAATGTTATGAAGGAATGAAATATTAATATCACTATCTACACAGACACAGAGCCTTGCTGAGCATGAAACTCTTATGGGAATTGCTAGATGTGAAGAATAAATTTCACAGAGTTGTTATGGATATGGAGGTGAAGAATTGAATGAAATAATATTTATACCCATCTACTCTGTCTCTAACAAAGCTATGTTGCTGTACAAATCCCACACAGACACACAGCTGAGCATGAAACTGTTATGGGAATTGTTAGATGTGAAGAATAAATTTCAAAGAGCTGTTATGGATATTGAGGTGAAGAATTGAAAGAAATAATATTTATACCCATCTACTCTGTCTCTAACAAAGCTATGTTGCTGTACAAATCCCACACAGACACACAGCTGAGCATGGAACTGTTATCGAACTGTTAGATGAGATTTGTTTGTGAAGAATGAAATAATTTTTAAATTTATATAATATCCCTATCTTTAACAGAGCTGTGCTTGCCTCACACAGACACAGAGCTGAGCATGGAACTGTTAGATGAGATTTGTTTGTGAAGAATAAAATTTAAATCTATACTTAATATTCCTATCATGTAACAGAGCTGTGCTTGCCTCACACAGACACAGAGCTGAGCATGGAACTGTTATGGAACTGTTAGATGAGATTTGTTTGTGAAGAATGAAATAATTTTTAAATTTATACTTAATATCCCTATCTCTAACAGTTTTGCTCTACATAGACACAGAGCTGAGCATGGAACTGTTATGGAATTACACACAGATGTTATGGATATGGATGTGAAGAATTGAATATTCTGTCTCTAACAGAGCTGTGTTGTTTTGATGTTATTAGGTACAAATCCCCACACAGACACAGAGCTGAGCATGGAACTGTTATGGAATTGTTAGATGAGATTTGTTTGTGAAGATCTTTAACAGAGCTGTGCTTGCCTCACACAGACACAGAGCTGAGCATGGAACTGTTATGGAATTTAGATGAGATTTGTTTGTGAAGAATGAAATAATTTCTAGATGTTTCAATAATAATATAATTAAATCTATACTCAATATCCCTATCTCTAACAGAGCTGTGCTGTACTGACACACAGACACAGAGATGTTATGGATATAAATATGAAGAATTAAATATCTCTAACAGAGCTGTGCTGTACTGATATTAGGTACAAATCCCCGCACAGACACAGAGCTGAGCATGGAATTGTTAGATGAGATTTGTTTGTGAAGAATGAAATAATTTCTAGATTTTCAATACTCAATATCCCTATCTCTAACAGAGCTGTGCTTGCCTCACACAGACACAGAGATGTTATGAAGAATTAAATAAAATAATATTTATACCTATTTGCTCTGTCTCTAACAGAGCAGCTGTGCTGTACTGATGTTATTAGGTACAAATCCCCGCACAGACACAGAACTGAGCATGGAATTGTTATGGAATTGTTAGATGAGATTTGTTTGTGAAGAATAATTTCTAGATGTTTCAATAATAATATAATTAAATCATCTCTATCTCTAACAGAGCTGCTGTGCTGTACTAATGTTATTAGGTACAAATCCTCCTCGCACAGACACAGAGCTGAGCATGGAATTGTTATGGAATTGTTAGATGAGATTTGTTTGTGAAGAATGAGCCTTGTTGATATTTCCTCAAGACAGGAAATTTGTGACAATGTTTGTATCACCGACAGGAATAATTATTACAAGATTACAGATCACAGAACATGTTGCAAATATTATTATAGTGATGGCCCATATGTTGCAGAGTGTGTATACAGGGAAGTGTTTGTAACAGCAGAGCTTGTAAAATACAGAAACACATCCAAATTATATTTTATTAGGGCTTTTGCTGGGATTCAGATCCCACCCAGTGGGGTTTCAAAACAATGTGCATATCTCAAGCCGGGAGGCACAGATCCTATGTGATTGCCAGATTTGTACCTACCCATACCGAGAACAGGCCTCAAACACAGACACAGGGCCATGCTGAGATTTTTTGCTATGCTCAATTATACAATTGGAAAGAATGAAATTTATTAACAGAGCTGTGCTTGCCTCACACAGACACAGAGCTGTGCATGGAACTGTTATGAAATTGTTAGATGAGATTTGTTTGTGAAGAATTAAATAATTTTTAAATTTATACTTAATATCCCTATCTGATAGCTGAGCATGGAACTGTTATGGAATTGTGAAGAATTGAACTAGTTAGAATTGAACAATGTTTTTATCACCGACAGGAATAATTATTACAAGATTACATATAATCACAGAACATGTGGCAAATATTATTATAGTGATAGCCCAGTATGTATACAGGGGAGTGTTTGTAACAGCAGAGCTTGAAAGTTATCATATCTTATAGGGGGGTTTGTTCTGAATACAATTATATCCTATCAATTATGATCCCTGACACAGCTCCGCTGTGATTAGGGCTTTTGCTGAGATTCAGATCCCACCTCAAAACAATGTGCATAGTCCCTTTCTTCTCAAGCCGGGAGGCACAGATCCTATTTCAAATCTACCTATACCGGGAACAGGCCTCAAATCTCACACAGACACAGGGCCATGCTGAGATTTTTGGCAAAAAACACAATTTCATGCCACACATTGGGAGATGTGAAGAATTGGACAAGCTTTAAATCCCACACAAATACAGAGTTGAAACTGTCTTGGCATAGGAATGAAATAACATCTAGACACTCAATAGATAGGAGGAATTGTTATAGTTGTTAGATGTGAAGAATTAATTATAACCTAACTGTTAGTCCCTATCTCAGAGCTGTGCTCTGTACAAATCCCACACAGACACAGGAACTGTTATGAAACTACACAGACACAGAGCCTTGCTGAGCATGAAACTGATATGGGAATTGTTAGATTATAAACACAGAGCTGTTATGGATATGGAGGTGAAGAATTGAATCAAATAATATTTATACCCATCTACTCTGTCTCTAATGTTGCTGTACAAATCCCACACAGATACAAGCTGAGCATGGAACTGTTAGATGAGATTTGTTTGTGAAGAATGAAATAATTTTTAAATTTATATAATATCCCTATCTTTAACAGAGCTGTGCTTGCCTCACACAGACACAGAGCTGAGCATGGAACTGTTATGGAATTACACAGAGCTATTATAGATATGGAGGTGAAGAATTGAATGAAATAATATTTATACCCATCTGTCTCTAACAAAGCTATGTTGCTGTACAAATCCCCGCACAGACACAGAGCTGAGCATGGAAGTGTTATGGAATTGTTAGATGAGAATAAAATGTAATTAACAGAGCTGTGCTTGCCTCACACAGACACAGAGCTGAGCATGGAACTGTTATGGAATTTAGATGAGATTTGTTTGTGAAGAATGAAATAATTTTTAAATTTATACTTAATATCCCCTATCTCTAACAGAGCTGTGCTGTACTGATGTTATTAGGTACAAATCCCCGCACAGACACAGAGCTGAGCATGGAATTGTTATGGAATTGTTAGGAAGAATAATTTCTAGATGTTTCAATAATAATATAAATATATACTCTAACAGAGCTGTGCTATACTGATGTTATTAAGTACAAATCCCCGCACAAAATTTATAAAGAAGATATAATAATTCTATACTCAATAATAGCTATATATATCAATAGTCTATACTTATTATCCCCCCCCTGTGCTACTGTAATTAGGTACAAATCCTTGCTGATATTAATAGGCACACACCGATGTAAAGAATTGATTTTTGCTGAAAATTCTCACAGAGCTGTACTGCTCTTATATACAGACACAGAGCTGTACTGGAAGATTGGGAACAAGGTTTCAAATCTCAAAAACACAGAGCCTTGTTGATATTTCTACAAGCTTCAAATCTACCTATACCGGGAACAAGCCTCAAATCTCACACAGACACAGGGCCATGCTGAGATTTTTTGCTATGCACAATTATTTCTTTACACAAACATGTTGAATTTATTGGGAGAATTTTTTTACTACAATATCTTGGACAAGCTTTAAATCCCACACAAATACAGAGTTGAAACTGTCATGGCATAGGGATGAGGAATTGTTAGATGTGAAGAATTAAGTATACCCTAACTGTTAGTCACTATCTCAGAGCTGTGTTCTGTACAAATCCCACACAGACACAGGAACTGTTATGAAGGAATGAAATATTAATATCCCTATCTACACAGACACAGAGCCTTGCTGAGCATGAAACTGTTATGGGAATTGTTAGATGTGAAGAATTGATATGGAGGTGAAGAATTGAATGAACTCTAACAAAGCTATGTTGCTATACAAATCCCACACAGACACAGAGCTGAGCATGGAAGTGTTATGGAATTGTTAGATGAGAAGAATAAAATAATTTTTAAATTTATACTTAATATCCCTGCTCTACATAGACACAGAGCTGAGCATGGGACTGTTATGGAATTACACAGAGATGTTATGGATATGGATGTAAAGAATTGAATAAACTCAAATCCCCACACAGACACAGAGACACAGAGCTGAGCATAGAACTGTTATGGAATTGTTAGATGAGATTTGTTTGTGAAGAATAAAATAATTTTTAAATTTATATAATATCCCTGCTCTACATAGACACAGAGCTGAGCATGGAACTGTTATGGATGTTATGGATATGGATGTGAAGAATTGAACTAACAGAGCTGTGTTGTTTTGATGTTATTAGGTACAAATCCCCACACAGACACAGAGCTGAGCATGGAATAGTTAGATGAGATTTGTTTGTGAAGAATAATTTCTAGATACTCAATATCCCTATCTCTAACAGAGCTGTGCTGTACCACAGACACAGAGATGTTATGGATATAAATGTGAAGAATTAAATAAAATAATATTTATACCTATATGCTCTGTCTCTAACAGAGCTGTGCTGTAGGTACAAATCCTTGCACAGACACAGAGCTGAGCATGGAACTGTTATGGAATTGTTAGATGAGATTTGTTTGAAGAATAATTTCTAGATGTTTCAATAATAATATAATTAAATCTATACTCAATATCCCTATCTCTAACAGAGCTGTGCTGGACCGGAAGTAGGCAAACCGGAAGTGGACCGGAAGTAGACCGGAAGTGGACCGGAAGTAGACCGGAAGTGGACCGGAAGTAAATATGTGTGGGTGGGTGTGGGTGTGTATAGGTGGGTGTGTATGGGTATGGGTATCTGAGGGGGTTCATACTTTCTGAGGGGGTTCATACTTTCCGAAAAATTCCCGAGGGCATTTTTTACAAAAATCTTGAATTAGACAGGGTTCCACACTTGAGCAAAAAACTCATATGCTCATGTTGAGCTTGTTTTAAGTGTAGCCAAATCTGCTTGAGGGGGGTTCATACTTTCCGGCGCTGTCCGTAGTATAAATACCACTACTTATTATTACCACGGTTATAAATGTTATTATATAATATATTACAAACTAACAAAAATACATTTTATTCGAAATAACAACAATAATAACAATTATTATTATTATTATATAAATGGGGAGACACCAAACGAGTGAATACCAGCACAACTATTTTCCATTATTTCTTTTGCATCTTATGCAGTTAGTATTTGAATGCCATTTGATACTAATCTTTGCACGTCTCGTTCAAGAAAAGGCTTTAAATGTTAGTTTTTTTATTTTATAAAGTGTGTTGTGTGGCCTCTCAATTACAACTGTAATCACTAGAATTTTGAAAACTGTGGAACCATTTGTTCTTTGGATGAATATAACCTTTTTCTTGTATTTTTCACTCAATGTTTTCGATCCAATACATTTTTACTTTGATTATTCTGTTCGAATGATAACTAAATGAACTTTATTTCTGTTCTTAATAATTAGTGTAACAAACTTTCGGCTTTCTTGTACAAGGTAACCAAAAAAGTCCTTGCCGTTTTTGACGTCCCATTAATCATGCGCTCGCAGAGGAAACGAAGTAACGCACGTGCCTGCCAAGCGATCGGGAGTTAGTCTGACCATGGACTGTCAGTAAAACAGGCACGTTGCGCACACACAGCAGTCATAGCTCGTCCAGTGTCGAAGAGAAATGGAGGTATCGAAGCAGATTGTTCGCGTGTGTTTGTTGTATGACTTTAAAGTGGGCCTGTCAGCTGCCACATCCAATCGCCGCATTTGCCAGGCACTTGGGGAGAATGCCGTGAACGAACGCAATGCCAGGCATTGGTTCCAGAAATTCCGTTCGGGAGATGTGAGCCTTTCGGATGATCCTCGCAGTGGACGACCACAAGTGTTGTATGACGAGGCCCTGAAAGGAGCCATCGAGAAGGACAGTGGTCTAACGTGTGATGAACTTGCAGAAAGGTTCCATGTTTCCGCTGAAACAGTCAAACTGCACCTGCATGGGATAGGGAAGTCATACAAGTTAAGCAAGTGTGTACCCCATACATTGTCGGCAGCCAACAAGGAACAACGAGTGACAGCCTGTTTGTCCTTGCTCACTCGGCACCTGAACACACCCATATTTGATCGCTTGCTCACTGGTGACGAAAAGTGGGTCCTCTGTCTATGACACTCCCAAGCGTACCAGACATTGGTTGTCGCCACCTAACCCTGTTCCTCACACCTCAAGACCACTTCTGCACCCACGAAAGGTTATGCTCTCTGTATGGTGGAATTGTCGGCAAGTGGTGCATTACGAGCTCCTTCCACCTGGTCAGACCATCACTGCTGACCTCTACTATCAGCAGTTGCAAAGGGTGCACCGTGCATTACGGCAGAAGGAGCCGGCATTGGTGAATCGCAAGGGTGTGCTGTTCCTGCACGACAATGCCAAGACACATGTGGCAAAGAGGACCCGAGAGACCCTTCAGCAACTTGGCTGGGAGACACTGTGTCATCCACCATATTCACCGGACCTTGCACCAACAGATTACCACCTGTTTCATTCCCTCGACAACCACCTCCGTGGGAGATCCTTCGCAAATGAGGGAGACCTGCGGAACGCACTCACGGACTTCTTTGCATCCAAGCCCGCCGAGTTTTATCACCAGGGTATTGTGCAGCTGCAGGAACGTTGGCAAAAGGTGTTGGATGCTGATGGAGATTACTTCGAAACCTAAAGGTACGTACCTTCCACTGTATTGCTCTTTGTTTATCACTGCTCTAGAACGGCAAGAACTTTTTTGGTTACCTTGTATATTTAAATGAACAATGACAATTTCCAGGGGGGGTCCACCGACTTGTTCGACCCCCCCCCCTCCCGACGCCCATGGTAGGATGGATGATTAGATTAAATTGATAAAAGAGCACATACAAAGGAACAATCAATCTCAGTTCGGTTCGAACCGGTGATGAAACTGTGATTGATTTTGTTCATTTTACTTCTCTTTTCTGCCACTTTTGGCTAATTACGAAGACAAGGACGAATGATGATAAGATGAGATGAATGAAAGGACAATCACAAACATATACGGACAACACAAGCCCCATAGAGGATTTTACTGGCGAGAGTCCAGGCACCAGAGCCTCGCTAGTCTGCGAAATTCAGTCCACGGTGTACTAAGTGTAAGAGAGAGGTTGACATCTGGGTGTCTTCGTAATAGGGTCTCCACTTTTGACTCTATGAGTCGACCAGACGATCTAAGCGGTGTTCCCCGATTGTCCTCATGATGCTTCGGTCTATGCGGAAGTTCTGAGCTTCCACGGGGAATCGGACAGCAATCAATCAATCTTCACAATCTCGGACAGTTAGTGGTTACACTCCCGGAGCTAACAAGAGGCTGCCGCATACAACAGTTTGCTCAAGGAATAATACTGGTTAGCAGGCTCGATGGGGGAGCGCGTTAAGTGGCCTATTTTCGATCTCGCCACCCAAGTTCCTGGATTCAAATCTCGGTGTAGGTGTTCTTTCTAAGTGTCCATTCTTATTGAAGCCATTCCAATACACCTCTTCCTCTCAATTATAACTACCCACTATTAATATAATCAAAACTTTATATTCTAAATTATCTTTATATGCATTATTACACTACACTTATATATATATATATATATATATATATATATATATATATATATATATAGAGAGAGAGAGAGAGAGAGAGAGAGAGGATCATGCCAGAATGCTTATCCACTTTTATGCCGGCCCCCGTGGCAGAGTGGCTAGCACATCGCGCTACGACGCCAGGGATCGCAGGTTCGAATCCCGGCCTGGGCATGGATGTTTGCGAGTGTATATTCATCAATTTCATGATATAATCAGTCATCCCGATCTTTGCAAATTAGCCAAAAGTGGCACAAAAAGCGAAGTTAAATAAAGCAAATCAAATTGTCCATTTTATACTTATTGTAATACTTTGTACTTGATCCTGCAGATTGTCAGCATAAAACACCTGAAGATTCAAGACAACTTGTAAAATTGAACAATAAAAGAAAAGAAAAACGGAGGAACCGACATTCGCGTAAAAGACGTCCTGGTCGTAAGGACATACCCTAGAATGTATGCGGGTGGAGGTCGCCCCCCCCCCCTTCCTGCAGGCCCTTTTTTTTAGAATTGATCTCAAGGACGGGAGAGGGGTTCTCACGGGTTATCAGGGGGGTTTGTAAACCAAGTCCAATTTTAAAATTTTAGCAGTATTAAATTAAGGTAAATTATATGCGAGGGGGTCATTATGTTATGTGAATATTAGAAATATCATACAAATACTACATCTTTTCTATATCTTTTAAAACATCGCTTTTTTGAAGTGTTGACTGCTACTGACATTATCCCTCACTACACACCCCATACTACTTTCATGATAGAGATATTTATATCACACAATAAGAAATGCACAATTGCCTACAATACATCCCACACCCGGCCGAAGCAATGAAACTCCCCTTGATTCCCAAAACTTGGAAGCTGTTGACCTTTGACGCAGACACGGAGGGAATTTGCACGATGACATCAAAGTCACAGAGTTCTGTCTAAACGGGAGGTCGCAACAGGAGCAGGGAAGGTACAAATAAAGAAGCTGCCCTGTGAGAGACCCTTCTAGAGTCTAGAGAAGACAATCTGCTAAATACTTGCCGCTACTTATACTTCTTCTTATAAATAAGATGAACAAATAAATTAGCTGTTGTTCATGTTCTATGAATTTATCCTTCACGAAAGTTGTGAGCAAAATAATATCTGCTGTGTACATTTTCACTCTTCACTGCAGACAAATTACAGAAAATAGTTTTGCCTACTATCAAGGGGGCTGAAGGAGGTGCCAGGGGAGCCTGACGGATGTTCCACGGGGCTGCCCCCCGGTCAATTCATCTGTTTCCTCATATCATCAGCACCTGATGTGGAAAATGTTAGCTGAGGGGAGGGCGGGGGTGCTTGGTCTAGCTTTGGGGTTGGATGAGCTGGGAGGATGCCCCTATTGTTTAACGCAGTGACAATGAGACAACTGGGGTATGCTTAGCGAAAATTTTGCTAGCTTCAAGCGCTGCATATCATCACTCATTCTCATCATCATCGAAAAATAAAAAAAAGATGCTCAATGACAACACATGGTAGGTCCAACACCTTGGAAACAGACGGAGAGCTACTTGAATATGGGAAAGTAACGGACATTGCATAGTCCAGGAAAACACGTGAAGTCACGTGACAGGCCTTATTCTCCACATAGGCGTCTTTTAGTGCAGTGACGTAACAGACCACAACGTGCAGGAGGACCATAGTTATGGTGTCGCTGAACACCAGGGTTGTTAAAGGTCCAGGAACCCATAAATTCTAATGGGTTTTATTGGGTTCCGCTGCAGGACCGGAACCTTCTTTCTTTCGCACAATTTAAATTCGGTCCAATTTGCGTATTCTTTCAATTAAACCCAAAGTTCCTGGACCGTATTAATTTGTTCCAGAAAAAATGTTCCTGGACCGCATTTAAATTGATGTGGAAAACATGTTCCTGGACTGATACAAGATTCTTTACGGTCCAGAACCCATTTATGCTTGCTGATTTTGTCTTATGGACCGGAATTGAATGCATTTTAAATTCCTGGACCTTTAACAACCCTGCCGAACACTTCAATTTAATGTCATCCAATGTTACAGCCTTCTTTCTTTTTTTTTTTTTTTTTCCTAAATTTGAATCCAGCGACTTCGCAGAGCCAGCAATTAGCAAGCCATGTCCAACCAAAGGCAAACAACTATTCTAGGCCATTCCGTACACAGCACGTACAGCGTCTGCATTCACATGGTAATAAAGACAGCTGGATTTACGTCACGAACACGACGAGGACGAAAAGGAACCAACAGTGGCACGTGGATCAGTTCTTTATTCGCTGGAACCCCTTTCTTCGGATTGTGCGAAGGGTTGAGATTGAATAGGCGAATCGAGATCAATCTCCGTCATTAATTTCGCTTTCCTCCCATTTCCTCCAGCCTAATCATATTACGCAGGCCCTTTGTCACCTTCCATTCATCTTACGGACGTCAAATGCTCAAGCTTACACCTTCATGCTAACCCTAGCTTACGCGAGGGGGGCTGTCAGGCCCACCAACACTTCTATTTTTTAGATTTTTCAACTGTGATTTGTTTTTTTAAAATTGAAATTAAATTACATTGTTGCCTAGAGTGTTCTCCATATTGTGTATTAGTTTCGTTTATAAAAACTTAAATTTAATGTAAATAGGAGGCAATATGCACTTGGTGCGCGTATCAGGCGCCATCCTTGAATGTGGGATTTTTGAGACACTCGTGCCAGTGAGAGTGTACAATTGTTTGGTAATGACGACATTTTTTGTAATTATTATAATTCATAAACAACTGCCTCTCTATAAACAAAGAAGCATTAATAAAAAATATTAGTTTTGTGTATTTTAGCGAATGGCAAAATATGTGTGCGACAGTCGTGTAATAATTGGTTACGTATTATTTGTTATTAATGATGCTAATTTTTGTAATTATTATAATTAATAAATAACTAACTTATATAACATAACCCCACAGCTCTACAGCACCTTGGCGGGCCTTGGCTTACCTACCGACTACTGGTCTCCCTCCCACACTGTTCCGCCGTCACCTGTTATAGCGTGGAGGTCTCAGACCAGTGTTGGGGTGACGGGTGATCAGCCCGACGAACCCCCAGCCGTTGTTGTAGGTCTTCTCGACCGGGCTACGCTCACTCACTCGGAGCTTCCCAATTTCCTCACGATGGTGGGTTGCCACCGGCCCTATGCGTAGGCCGAATAAATTCCGACCAGAGCCGGATTCGAACCTACGCCGTCCCGCAGCGAACGATCTCAAGACGAGTGAACGCCTTAACCCGCTCGACTACGGAGGAGGACAACTAACTTATATAGCTATACTAAAAACAGCAATTCAATACCAAAATGGTTTCTTGAATTTTAGTGATTAAACCAAGTGTGGGCCTGTGATCCCTACCCCCCCCCCCCCTCTTCAAGTAAGTAAGTTTCTCGTATGGCACGGGTAAGCTAGGGCTAATGAAAGGAGCGATAGGCTCAACAGCGTACGACACAGAATGCAAGTAGCAACTTAAACGATGAGTCATAGAATATTATTTTAGAGCGTGCATTCTCATTTTCAGTCACAGTGGTCTAGTCGGTGTCGACCTCCATGGCGGAGTGGTTAGCACAGCGCGCTGCAACGCCCGCGGTCCCGGGTAAGGCATGGGTATTTGTGTATGTCCAGATGATAAGAAATGAAAATTGAGTAGAACCGAGAAATGAAACACTGTGAATAAAGGTGGAAAAACGGGAAATACTACCGCTTAGGGGTATTCCATATAAAAAAAAAAAATAATAAAAAAGTCGATAGTGCATCTGACTGTCGCGCGGGAGACTTAGGTTCGAATCCCGACCTGCATGGGTGTTCTTACACATATCATTTCAATTCAGCCAGAATAATATGTGTTAGTTATTGCATGAACATGATAAATTGAAGCAATGTTTTTTGAGAGGACAACGCTATTATGGGGGAAAATTTGCCTTGTTTGACCCTCCCCGGGAAATAATCCTGCGAACGTCCATGGCAACTTCATGGTCTTATTCTTGTGCACCCCGCCCCCAGGACTTGCGGCCTAGTGGGGCAAATCGTCCCTGGATAAAGTGCGATCCGAATCACCATGTGCTTCCACCGGGTATCGAACACGGGACCTCCTGATTACAAAACGACGATGTGGGAGGACACCGACCTGACGTCACTGTTACAAGAGGCGGACAAAACTCCCCAGTTTTTCGTGGAGGGTTGCGTAGTTATTCTTTCCTAACTTTATATATTTTCGTCCTTCAGTGACCCAATGTATCCCCTCCTCCCGTAGATAATTCTCCGTGTTATTGGTGGATATGTATTAAATATGTTAGTAGAGAATTTCTGCGGACCCCATCTGGTATTCACCCCCATTGTACAAATACATTAGCCACTGTAGTATAATCCGATTTGAATCATATTTTCTAATCCGTCTGCAATACCACGGTGCAGTACTTTTCACCTGAGTGAAGATCAGCGAATCATCCTGCCCTCTGTTAGTAAAGGTGAGAACT